>NC_041403.2:24804012-26004012 GCF_900747795.2 Erpetoichthys calabaricus | reverse complement strand
ACACAACAGGTAGCGCCGCAGGCTGTTTCTGACAGCATTTGCAAATTTCTTCCGAAGCTGCTCTTTTAATATTACATGAGTACAGAATTGTAAAAACTGCAAGCATTTCTATCCCTGGGACTTCTTTAAACACACATTGTAATGAATTAATGTCATGCAAAGAAGGATAGCAAAGTGGAGAGCAGTTTTAAGAATCTGAACAGAATGATGTGGACAGACAAATTTAAAAGATTACCTGACACCACAACAGCATTCACTGCACAAGTCAAAGAAGAACTGACAAAGCAACTTAACCACGCGAGATTCTGGTCACCCTCTGTTTTCTGTTTAACGTCCAGTCGTGCTGCAACCTTAATTCTGCAAGAAAATAAAAATGTAACGATGTCTGCAATTAACAGTGTCACAACATGCGGAAGATATTTGTCAGTTCATAAACGCATGTGTCGTATTGAATGCCCCCACTTTTAAAAATGTTCCAACAGTTTTTTGACAAGCATTTGCAAAATGTCATTTAAAGTTCGCATCAAGTGGAAAGAGAAAATGTTTGCACTTAAACAATAAAAAGCTCCTGACTTACCAGGAAAAAAAAAAAAGTCATTTAATATTATTTGTTTGGTGTCTCTAAGCGTTCTCTAAGATCAGGATGTGTCGGTCAGGGGTTTTCATCAGTTTTTTTTTCTTGGTGTACCACCTCCAGGAATTGAAATGTTTTAAAGTAACCTCATTTTGTTTCAGTCTTAAATTGTTAAGTACTGACCTCAGAATAGACACAACTAAAAGTGGTGCCATTGCCCCCAACAATTTTAACAAGTGATTGGAGAGGATTTTTTAATGGTTGTGTATGTCTTTTAGTTCTTCTAATGTTCATCTATCCATCATCCAACCCGCTATATCCTAACTACAGGGTCACGGGGGTCTGCTGGAGCCAATCCCAGCCAACACAGATGGCGCAAAGCAGGAAACAAACCCTGGGCAGGGCGCCAGCCCACCGCAGGGTGCACACACACACCCATACTAGGGACAATTTAGGATCGCCAATGCACCTAACCTGCATGTCTTTGGACTGTGGGAGGAAACCGGAGCACCCGGAGAAAACCCACGCAGACATGGGGAGAACATGCAAACTCCACGCAGGGAGGACCTGGGAAGTGAACCCAGGTCTTCTTACAGCAAGGCAGCAGCGCTACCTCTACGCCACCGTGCCACCCTTAATGTTCATCTAATGCTTTTTAAATGTAATGTGTTTTAATATTAGAAAATCTTGTACAGATTCTAGCCAAAAAATAACTTTAAATGGGAGTTGTTTTGTTTCTATTTAGCAAAAATATCTAAAACAAAATTTACTTGACAACATTTTTTAAAGTAAGCTAAATAATCGTAAATACACATTTTTTGATAAACTGATAATTCTTACAATGAGGAAAACAAGATTTAATGTCTTGATATAAACATTTTCCACTTATTTAGAATTCATTTTTTGCAGTGTAGTATGGTGTGATAAGGAATAAAAATTATTCAGCCTAAAATTTCCACGTTTTTAATTTTCAAAAATTATACAGCTTCACATGAATCCAAACTGAAAGAAGCAGAAAAATAACTGAAGTTAAAAATTACTTCATGTAAGAAAAAGAGGAAAATTACTCAAATTAGATTGTGAATATTGAGTGCCTTTGTTTTATAGGCTCACCAGCTGTGCTGCTTGTCTAAATCCAAGTCCTGAGCATTAATGTTTGCAGTTTTGTAATGTATATAGTAATAAAATGCTTTGCACTACTCTTTTCAACAGATGGTGCATCACAATTATTAACAGAGCTTTTACAAATTTCATACCAAATGGCATATAACAGAGTCATAGCAACGTTACGGACACACATACACATGCACAGACGCTTGTCCTTTTATTAAGTTGGATAAGTTGTTTTCTTTTCCTACAGGTGTTACTCTCTGTTGGGCGTGTTTCACCATCCATTAGAATGTAATGTGTAATGTATGTAGTAATAAATTGTGTTTTTATTCCAACAGATAGCATATCAAAAACATTACGACTGCTTTTATGAATCCCACACGAAATGGCATATATCAGAGACATAGCAAAGAGACAGACACAGACACACACACACAGACACTCGTCCTTGTATTAAGGTGGATTTTTGTCAGTGTCAGTTTCTAATTTTGATAACTGTAAGCACAGTTTTAATTCTAACTTGAGCTCATTCCTTTATTTATTTGTAAATGAACGGTGAAACAATGCCTTTCCACTGTTATTATTAATAATGCTAAAATGAAATACTAGATATGTGTGATTTATTATTAATAATTTCTAACATTTATCTTTGTTCTTCTTTGTATATTCTTCTGCCTTACACTGACAGTTTCTAAAACTGGTCTAAAAAGTGATCCTACACCAAACAAGTTCCCCAAAACTAAAAATCTTTTAATATTGATGAACAGGAAGCTGAGACAGAGAGACAGACAGTGGTGAGAAAGAGAGCTCTCACCTGAGATCCACTCTTTTTGCAAAATTCTTTTTGGATTTGATACATGGGTCCCACGCAATCTCCATTCTCACAATTATCGGTTCAATAAGGTGTGAAGTGAGAGTGAGCCATTCTTTCGGAGACAATGAAAACTTTAAAAGACTTTGATTTGTAAAGGACATCAGGACCTGCAACAGGAAACAGAATCTGAGAAAGCCCCATCACCAGAAGCTTGGCCCAGAAGTCAGCAATAGCTCAGGGTGACTCTTAAGGCCCCTAAGGACAGCATTCCCTCAAGATTCCCTCATCCTTATGTCTGGGAGAAGAAAGCATATAACCTGGATGCCACCTGGGCGTTAGTCTATGTCGGATAACATGTTATTACAAGTTAAAACATCATTATCATTATCATGATCATCATCATTCCACTTTATCTGATAAGGGAAGCAGTACAAACACAATTAGATATGCCAAGCAGGTCATACAGTGCCCAGCACCAAATTTCAGCTTCTTCCTGGAAAGCCCAGAGATATCCTGAAAAATAAATACTTCAGCATGCGTTGAATTTGTTCCTGGTCTTCTGTTGTCTCCTGTGTGAAGCACCAAAAAGACATTCAAACCAATTAAACTGGTGCTTCTTGATTCAGATGGACCTCCAGGAATAATATGAAGCTCCTCACCCTTTCAAAGAGCCTGAGTCCAGTAGCCGTTGTAAAGGAACTTCATTTTGGGTAGCTTTTATTCTTTCAGTCACCACCCAGAGTTCATGACTATAGCTAAGCACAGAAGTGTAGACCATCTGGTGAACCGGAGGCTTTGCCCAAGGACTAAACTCCTGCTTCAGCAGTGCTGTCTATTACAACACCCATAAAAGTGTTGCTTTTTTTAAAAATACAATTTATTTTTGTATAGCCCAAAAATAACACAAGAAGTGCCGCAATGGGCTTTAACAGGCCCTGCCTCTTGACTGCCCCCCAGCCTTGACTCTTGAAGAAGACAAAGAAAAACGCCCCAAAAAAAAACCTTGTAGGGAAAAAAATGGAAGAAACCTGAAGGCAGTTCAAAGAAAGACCCCTATCCAGGTAGGTTGGGCATGCAGTGGGTGTCAAAAAGAAGGGGATCAATACAATTCAATACAATACACAGAATAGAACAAATCCTCAATACAGTATAATAGTACAATAAAAATATTACAAGTATGGAGCAGAATTTAACATTAGATGATATCACATAATATGAGTTGGATTTGTTCAGAGTCCTGGAGACCTCAGCCATCAAGCTGCCCCCCCAGTTGGCCATTCTAAAGCTGAGACAGCGCTGGGCCAGCCAGTCCAATGAAAGGACCCTTCTAACTGATGATTCCTGTGATCCTCCATCAGAGATGACTTTGCCTTAGGCAGGCAGAACACCTTGGCAGGTGGGCAGTGGCAACAAGTGCCACATTTGAGAACCGAGAAATAGGTGAGGGTTAGTAACAAATTACAACTATCATAGTACTTACATTTTAGTGCTAATGACCAACAACAGAGATGAAGACTGTACAGTTAATCAGCAATCAACAATCACCTCTGCGCTCATTCATGGACTCACTTGAGGCACTTGAACCGGGTGCTCACCCCTTATCTAAAAGACAAGCAATGGTTTCCCACAAGAAGACCATGACTTTGGATTCAGTGTTGCTCATTCTTATTTTCAATCAGCTGCAAACTGTCTCAGTGCCCACCATCATCTGCAAAGAACAGTGATGCAATGTTGATAAAATATTTATCAAACTACTAAATATTTATGTAAATGTAGTTTTACATTTTAGTTTACTGGAATAAAGAACGCAGATAGCAGAATGAAAGTAAAAGTGTGGTATCTGAAGTGGACTGGTGTCATCTTATGAAGGCTACACATGGATCTGTGCAAAAAGCAAGTCTGCAAAACTAAAAAAAGTCTTGACTTAGGAATCATCACCCCTCTTGTATTCCCTGTTTTATAACATTTGCTGCGCTCACCCCTACTGTTACAGTGCAGATGGGTTGTCTGTATGATGGTGCAGAAATCCCCTATGACTACAAGATGTACCAAAGGATTGCCTAATAAAAGATGCATTGAAAGCCAAGTATGAGTATCCCCAAGCAATTCCTTTGTAATTGGAACTGCAGCATCAAACAGCTCTCAGTAGTCCTTGTCTAATTACTTTAGATTTGTTTTCTGTCTTCCCAAATATAGCACATAAATAGTAAGACCAGCCAGGATAAGGAATTGTGATTTAATTACCTGACTGAGCTCCTAATCATTTTTGAAAGCTTAAAGGAGACTCTGAGATGGCAGCAAAGTATGTTAGCATTTTCTATGGCCATTAAAAAAAAATACTGACTGGGACAAAAGTGTAATAAAAATAAATAACGAGGAACATGGAGTAGATTCAAAACCACATTCATGTATATGTATGAATTTTCTAATAGCAAAATTCTTCAAGGTAAATAAATTGTTGCATTTTGAGTACAGTACCTTTAATAGTCTAATATATATATATTACTTTGATGGATGGAGCATATGGGTGGGCATCTCGGCCAGGATGGAGCAAATTTCCATACCTGCATGGAAGGCCAGCCCTTCAGAAGCATGAGAAAGAAGGCGAGGATCATTTTGCCTTGGCCAGAAGACAGACAGTACTTGGGCATCCTGACAGGGTTGGACTGAGGAACAATACCTGGCTGAGAGGCCAGTGTGATGGAAGGACAGGAGGAGACAACCTGTTGCTTTGTGAAGGAGTGTGTGTGAGTTGGGCCAAGGCTGGGTGTGTTCCTGGGATCCCCACCGAAAAAATAAATAAATCACCGTCATAGGCGGTGAAAATCTTAACTGGGTTTTTAGTCACTATAATGTCAATCCAAAATGGCAATGTTCACCGTGAACAGGAAGTGCAGTAACATTTTATTATTTTTATTTTATTTTATTATTATCTTAATAGAAGAATTTACTTGAAATGAATCATATCATTCCATCATTCTGAATACTGAGAAGGTAAACATTAACATTATCAGAGTGAAAAGTAACAGACTAATGGATATAACCTTGATATGTGCTATTGTTTGTACTTTGTGCTAAAGGTTGCTTTATGCTGTTTTTTAATTGAAACTTCCAAGCGTAAATAGTAGTATTTATCACTGCAAAGAGCATAAAAATGTTTTTTAGACACAACAGCATACTTTTTGCATATTTCTTGCTCATCTGTTTCTTCTTTAATCCAGACTATAGAACTATTAATTGTTGCTGAAAAAAACAGCTTTGCTGTCGGCATCCATGTTTACTTTCCCTATTGAGTAACACAAATGCAGAGATGATGAAATTGTGACTTCTGACTTCCCAGCTCTGCTGCATGATGAATGAGGCAAAAGAAAGGTGTCGTTATAATCAAAATCAGTATGAGGCAATTGAGAATGGGGCATTACAGATACCATTCAAGTCACGGCGTCTTACAGAAGAGCGCAACTAACACACCAATACTTATTATATTTTTTGTGGGACTAGATCAAAGTCTTCCAAAGCTCGCATTGGCTCTGAGGCTAGGGATCTACGCCAGCAATCGGAAGGTTGCCCGTTCAAATCCTGTAAATGTCAGATGTGATTCCACTCCTTTGGGCCCTTGATCAAGGCCCTTAACCTGCAGTTGCCCCATCCTGGGTTTGACGTTAACCTGCATCAAGCCCTGCAAGCAGGTCCTCCAATCTTCAGGAGAAACTTGGGGGATGGTGGCAGGATTGGCACTCCAGCCACTGTAAAAAAAAACTTCACACTATTCCATTCCATTTGAAATTCTGTGGTGCTGAGGTGTCACCCATTGTATGGCTGTGCTCAGGTCCTAATTTAGGATCCTGAGGTGCTTTGTTGTGTGGTGGGTGCCGAAATGTTTTATATCAGTGCATATTCTCAACCTCTCTTTGTGGGATTAATAGCAATGACTGACGTAGATTATATTGCATTTCCAGGGATGTGTGAGATAGTGTAAAGTAGCCTACCTACCTTTAACAAGGCACGTTGCTCCCTCTCAGTTTCTTACCACAAAACTGTGCTTCGGTCCTAACAGGAGAAAAGGGTTGGCTATTTCACTCATTTAAGAAATATACAACACACTTAATCCGGTACAGGTTCTTAGGGATGGGGGTCTAAATTGGCACCATCAGGTACAAGGCAGGAACGAGACATTGACAATCCATCACAGGGCCCAGTCATGCACAAACTCACACTCAGACTAAGGAACCTAACCTATTTAGTCAAATTCAGAGTAATGAGAGCCTGTTTTGAGGGTAATGGGTGGATAAATGGAGTACACACAAAAAGTCCATACAGACATTATAGGAACATGAAGACCTCACATAGGCAATGGTCAGGCACATGATTTAAATCCAGGACACAAGACCTATGAGGCAACACTTCATGACTCATGAAGAACAGTGTTGTATCCAAGCAATACATTTCCAAACACAGGCAAAATGTATGAAATGGACTATGACAAGTGTTCTGATAAACTGAGGTGTCCCAAGGACTGATTTGTTCCTTTGTTTTATCAGTTATCTTTAACTGACCCACATTTTTAGTTGTCTGCTGTTTTAGAGAAAAAATAACATCATTTTTTACTTCATCAGTAGAGCAAGATTAAAGATGATGGGAACCCCCCAGGCTAGAGGCAAATTTCAGAGCCCTTCCTACACAAAACACTAGGAGTGCACATCAATTTCAAGGTCTCAGATTTTATATCTGTACAAAGTCTTAGCTTTAAAATGAATGCCAAAAATCAGAAGAACAGAAAAAAATATGGACAGAGTATGCACTATCAAAGCTTTAATTAGCCATTGCTGCACAGATGACAAATAATCAAGTAACCATCACAAACCAAGGTTTAAAAAGTCAACTATAGGACCCCATTGCAAATGCCTACAAAACCGGAAATATAAAATACTGAAATAGACCATTCTGTATATTAACACAGACAAAGACTTCCTTTTACTTTTCTTGATTTCTTTGCTGCAAAGTCCTTGATCTGATCACTAAAATGCAGTTTTCAAACCTGATCACTGTAAATTGACATTAGAGTCAGGCGATCAAGTTTTTCTTTTCTATTGTGCATCTGAGCCTATTCTTCACTTGCCTAAGCTTGGTTAAAGATGGCTCACTACCTGTAATTGTAACAAGTAATGTCAGATAAAGCCATAAAGCAACATTTACATTTAGGAAGATGACCTGAATGATTTTTTCTATAAGACATTGTTAAAGATCTGGAGAGGATAAAATACTTTTAAGTACTCGTATCCTGCTGTGCCTCAAACAATAAAAGCGACAGATAGAACAATAACTACAAACAAATACATATGATAGTATGGTAGGTACCTACAGAGGGGTTGGCGCTGTGTGCTAATGCCTTCTTTTACAGAATGGAAGATTGACAGCCATTCAGCTTTTGATGTCACTTCAGTTGTTCACCCTCCTGGATCCACAACTTCCTGTCTAGACCCCATACGTCCAGCAGTTCAGCCATCTTTGAGTCAGTTACTATCGAACTTCTGTCTGAAAAGATGTCATTTTTATCTTTGTGAAAAATTACTTTAGTTTTGGTTTATTTTCATTATACAGGGTCACGGAGATGACCCAATACAATACCGACAATTTAATCTAAGCATATACTTAAATGAATTTGTAATAATCAATTATTAAAAGGACTGAAGGTAACTAAAGGGTTAACTAAAAGCAGTTTAAAGCTTGGGCACGGGAGGCTTTTCTCTTATCTAGAAGAGCCACCAAAATAGTTCCTAAGGTTAAAATAAACTACTAAAAAGTGAGAAAGCCCAAACACCCCAATTGTGAAGAGGTGATAAGATCAATGAGAAAACCCGCAGAATACCCCTATTAACAAAGCAGTTTACAATCAATGAAGAATCGACATGTATATAAAGTTGCTGTTGGCTATAAACAGTTGTTTAAAATGATAGAATTCTGCATATTAAGAATCAGATGAAGTGATGTATTAGATTAGGTAATGGTAACAGAAAAGTATAAAAGGGGATGAATTGTATTAATGATTGATCACTCCATGGACTGAGATATCTGTGCATATATTTGTGCAAATAAAGAACTGCTCTGCATTTTCATCTGGTCTCCTGATGAATTCTTTGAAAACAGAGGATAGTTTTTTCCACTACACTACTCCTAACAGCCTGTGAAGCAAGCGTGTCAGAATGAACATCACTATTTGAATCACCATCCGGAATTATCAATACACATCGTAAACAGGAAGCCTGACTCTTCATTGGATTACTTTTTGAATTGAAGACCCGCCTCTCTCCTTAATTCATTGGTCAAGAGTCCTGTCTTCAATTCAAAAAGACATTCCCATAAGGCTTTAGCTTTTCTGTGTATGATATCCACTGATAATTCTGGAAGTATCTATCCATCCATCCATTTTCCAACCCGCTGAATCCGAACACAGGGTCACGGGGTTCTGGGAAGTATCTAGTAAAATAATATTTTAACAAAAAAGAATTAGTTTTGTGCATTTGAAGCATCAGACTGGATAACTGAAATGTGTCAAGACAATGGAATTGGGCTCAGTGTGGACACCAATGTAGGTGGCTGGGATGAGAGCTGGAAAAGAGTCTTTTTTCACTGGCCTCTCATCTCTGCTGAAGAGACCCAGGGGGTTAGCAGAGGAGACGAGAAACAGTGACAAGAGATTGGAGCACTGGAAAGGTGTTCAATAAAAGTTGATCCTGAATATGGTTTTGTTTATTTATTGATATGGATGTATTTATTGGTTTTATCTTCCTCGCCTCACTATTAACTTTATGGATTATTTAGTGAAGAGTCTACTAAAGAACTGTACTGTTTCAATACAAAGTGCTATGCATTTTGCACTGTATTCATTGTTTGTGTCCTCATTCACCCTAACCCATCTTGGTTATGACTATCGATGTCCCTGGACAAGGAGTGGGCATCACAAAGTGGTGGCAGCGGTGGGATTTATGCCCATGTCTCCTTGGAGTCTAGATAGGGAAGCACTGGAGACGAGAGGCAAGACAAAGAGAGTAGCAATTCTGACTTTGATTGGTCTACACATCCTGAAGCCACAAAAAAGCAATAGACATTTCACAGGACTCATCACATCCCGGTCATTGCCTCTTCCAGCTTTTGCCATCGGGCAAGAGATACAGAGCTATGAAAACTAGGACAAACCGCCTTAAAAACAGCTTTTATCCGAAAGCAATCATGGCCCTGAACTCAAAATAAAACTGCTCCATATTATTCTTCCAATGTGCAATATATACCGTAAGTCAACAAGTGCAATTTGTATATTTATTACTATTCGGTTTGTTATTATATTCTGTCTTTTTGTCTTTTTAACTCTTATTCCTCACACTGAGTTGATTGCACCTTCAATTTCGTTGTTCCTTTGTAAAAGTGACAATGACAATAAAGATCTATCTATCTAGTTTTGTTTTTAATTATTTATTGGTTTTAACTTCATGATTGCACTGTTTTTATGGAGGATTATTTATTGAAAGATTCAACTGTACTGCACTTTTTGAACACTTTTGATTGCTAAGAATAAAAGCACTATACACTTTTGCACTATAAACTTCTTGTTTATTTGTCCTAGTCTGTCATAATTATGACTATTGGATGTCCCAGGTAACATAAGGAACCCAAAGCAGCAGGCTCCCAGGGCATCATGGGAGCTGAAAAAGCCGCAGGAATTCTTTGACACTATCGAGTCAATATGGACTAAATCTCCTAAGAATTATTTCTAGCACCTTCTTTAATCTATGACTTGAAGAGAAGGGCTGCCCCAGTTCTAGGTAAGCGGCTCTAATATATATAATTTTTGTTTGTTTTCATTTTTCTTTATTTTTTGAAGCCTTTGCGGAATTAGGAGCATGTTTGTTATTTTCTCCAGGCTTAAACATAATTAATGGTGAATTCTTTGGCAGCAGAGAGAAGCATGTTTTATGCCTTTGTATCTAAAATTGTCAGCGAGTAAACAAGATTCATTGTTCTGTGCAGTGAGCATAGGAGCTAGAGCATAATAAGAATAAAAGCAATGATTTTAACCATAAACCACAGGGTCGGAGCTCCACTGAATTTTCCTGCAGCACAACTTGATCAAACTCATGCGCACAAAAAACATGATAAAGCCTGAAAAACACTGCAAATTCTTTGGCAGACAGAAAAATGTAGCCAAGACAGTAAACAGCCTTTTAAATTCTGAAGGATTACGTGATAAAAAAATTAAATAAACTGGACTAAAAGTGCTCCCTAAAAGCATGTCTTAATGAAATGAATGCATGAAATGAATAGAAAATTGTTTGCTTTTGTTTTCTGGGTCCATTGTAATACAGTTTGAGTCATCAGCATCACAAATATAATTTATGTCTTGTTTGAAATATTTGAATATTGGCCATTAGTTTCTTCCTCTGAATACTTACTGTGCTTCATGGCTTATTTTATTCTTTACTTCTGAACATTAATTAGAAGAATATTTTATATTGCATCCCATCTACCAATTTGTGGTAGCTGCTGAAAAACCTTCAATAACAACCCAAGGTTCAAGCTTTTCTCTTTCTACAATTTTTTTTGTCCCCGATGACCTCATGTAAAAGCATCATTTGTCAAAATCGGAATATGATTGCTCTGTCACAGGAGCATTAAGACTAAAATCAACAGAAACTAATGTGACTTAAATAGTAAAATTATCATGTGCCTGTCACATTCAGAAATTTTTACTTGCAGCCATCTGTGCAAATAAGGTGGGCTGGCGTATAATGAATCTGGTTGAAATGACTTATGGGAAGTACTAATGAGAAAGGTGGTGAAGCTGAATGCGTGAAAGAAGGAAAGATAAAAACACAACTACACTTTCATGATTGTATGTTATGGCTCCTGCATAAAAATGATATGTATTTGCTTTCTGAAATATAATAACACAGCTGTGAAGTTCATGCTTATTTTTCACTGTTCATTCCATTACACTAAAGTCTTATAAAGATGATATGTTTATTATGAGGCGGGTGTAGAGAATGATGCAGTGCTCCAACATGTGAGTAATTACTCAATCCATATTTAATAAAATGGAATTCAGGATAATAAAATCAGCTGGATTCACAACATAACAAAAGCTGATTTAAAATGAATACACTTAACATCTGATACTCCGAATCCAGTTCAGGGTCACAGAGGTCAAAGCCTATTCAGGGAGCATCAGCATCCAGGAAATGGAATTAGCCCAGGATGCGGTGCCAGTTCCTCACATCATACACTCATACATATTCCCACTATCACATTTATTACACCAAATTGGAGTCAAAAATGAACAACTTTGGGATGTGACACGAAAACTTAAGTTCTCAGATACAGAATTTCACTTTATATAACAACAAACTTGAAGTCGAGATAACAAAACATAACACAACATAACATAACCTGCTTAACAGGCAGTATGGGTTCATGAGAAGAGTGTGTGGCCAAACCAGTCCTTTAGATTTTATATTAATGACTAGCTGTCCCCCACAGCTCCGCCCACATAGTAGTGAAACAGTATGTATCCAGCAGGGGGCGCTAGCTCCCTTCTTGGAATGAGTTCTTTTGTAATTGCGGCATGTTACATAACCCGAAACTTAGTGATACAGCGGTAAGAAATCACATAGGAGAAATAACTTAGCTTTCTTTAATGACGGTTTACACTGCATAACAGATGAAGGAAGCCATGACAAGAACCCAGTTCAGGAGTGGGAGCCTGCCATTTTCGCCACTGCAGTGGAAGGATTTTCAGGATTTATCTCCCATTAGTCCATCAGCTTCAAAGGTGTGCCGGGTAATGTTCCAAGGCTTTATACTCTTTCTTCATGTGCAGGCCCCCACTTCGGTGAATCATGCCATTCCAAACAAGGCAAAGAGGATACAGTTTCATGCTGATTTTCACACACAGAAATAGTATACACTGCAATGGGCTGGCACCCTGACCAGGGTTTGTTTCCTGCCTTGCGCCCTGTGTTGGCTGGGATTGGCTCCAGCAGACCCCCGTGACCCTGTAGTTAGGATATAGCGGGTTGGATAATGGATGGACGGAAATAGTATACAATTGTCATCAGTCTGACTGCCCATTTCGCTGTTGTTCCTAACTTGTCTTGTCTTAAAATGCTTGCCTAGCAGTTCTAAATGATGAGCCCCTGTGTTAATTCTGTGTCCACTGTGCATGTGAGTAGAAAGAAAAGTAGATTTATAAAATATTTTTGTACAGAGGACAGTGACATATTAAACTTATGTTACACAGGACAAACTTTAATAATCTCTAAACAAACAATGTCAATTTCCATTCATCCATCCATTTTCTAACCCGCTGAATCCGAACACAGGGTCATGGGGGTCTGCTGGAGCCAATCCCAGCCAACACAGGGCACAAGGCAGGAAACAATCCCGGACAGGGTGCCAACCCACCACAATAATGTCAATTTACTTACTGTATATAGCACATTTAAAACAACATAGGAATGCTGTGGCCAAAGTGCCTTACAATAATAGAAGAAAAAAACCCATACAATTAACATAAATAACAATAAAATAAATGAACATAAATAAAATAAATAATAAATAGAAGTAATATTACATAATCACAATGAGGAAACCATCAGTATTACTGAAGGTCACGGAGTGCAAGTGAATAGAAATGAGTCTTTAATCTTTTTTTGAACAGTTCAATTGTAGATGACTCCTTTATGTAATGGAGTAAAAAGTTCCACAGGCGAGGCGCAGCAGCTGCAAAAGCCCTGTCCCCCTTAGTTTTACTCTTGGTACGAGGGACAACAAGAGATAACTGACCAGAAGATCTAAGCACTTTGGATGGCTGGTGTAAAGCACACAATTCAGATAAATAGGCAGGAGCAAGCCCATGTAAAGATTTAAAAACTAGCAACAAGATTTTAAAATCAATTCGAAAACTGACAGGCAACCAGTGTAAAGAAGCTAATATTGGAGAAACAGAGTCATACTTTCTTGCCCCAACCAGAAAGCGAGCGGCAGCATTCTGGACCAACTGTAACCTGCGTATCAGGGATTTGCTAATCCCAGAATACAGCGAGTTGCAGTAATCAGGGCGAGAAAAGATAAAAGCATGAGTAACTTTCTCAGTATCTCTAGAAGATAAAAAAGGCTTGATCTTACACTTGATCTTACAAACGCTAGCTAAGTGGAAGCAAGGTACTCTCCAAAATGTGACCAGAGGTACATCGATTCGAATGGAAGCTGACGCATGAGTGAGGACGGCCCTGTCCGCCTTCCTACTCCTGACGTCATGCTTCCCCCTCCCCTCGGCCCACAGCCTCTGTCTCGGATTAACACAAATATATCAGTCCTGCAGTCGAACTATGATTCTTAGCGCAATGAGAGAAGTCGCAATATCAACCGGAATGTTCAAGCAAATTATAGAATAAAACCTGATCTAAATCCATTAACCCCTTCACCGCCCTCTGCCGGATATATCCGGCACCGTTGTTTTAATGCTAACGCCATACTGCCGGAATTATCCGGCACATTTGCCTGTGGTTATGTGAATGCCTGGCAAGTAGTATAACTGACGGTTTGGCGTGGGTATTATTACTACGTTGTATTTCGACAAGTCTGTGGTTGTTTTGGCCGGTCATGTGACATGATTCGCATGTAACAGCTGTGAATATGGCGAAACGTAAACTGACTTCAAGTGAGGCTTTGCAGGCGATTTTGGACAGTTCTGATCATGATTGTAGCAGTTCTGAAGAAGATTTTAGTGACAGTGATGAGCAGCAACGTGTGCTGCATGATATTGTGAATGAAGACGCATCGGATGACGCGCTGAGTGGGTGTATCCCCAGCATCTCAGCTGGGCTGCTGCCCGTGGTGAACTACCTTTTCTGCATTCGTTTGAGGCAACATGTGGCTTTATTGTTGATGTAAACAATTACACTGCTGAGCAGTTTTATGAGCTGTTTGTGTCACCTGATTTGATCAGACATTTTGCTCATCAGACAAATCTGTATGCAGCACAGTTTATTGAGAAAAATCCCAATTTACCTCCACATTCCCGTGTTCGTGCTTGGTTTGACACTGATGAAAACGAAATGAAAAAATTCATTGGGATTTTGATGTTGATGGGAATAATCAGAAAACCAGATATTGAGATGTACTGGTCTACAGATCCTATGTATGCAACACCTATTTTTGCAGCTGTCATGACACGTAACCGATTCTCTTTGCTGCTGAAATTCTTTCATTTGAATGACAACAGAAACGAGCCAGATAAGAAAGATCCAAACCGCGACCACTTGTTCAAGCTACGTCCTTTGATTGATCATTTATTTGAAGCATTTCAGTTGCCCTACATGCCAGGACCGTCAGTTGCAGTTGATGAAAGTTTATTGTCGTGGAAGGGCCGCTTACAGTTTCGACAGTATCTACCATTGAAAAGGGCACGGTTTGGTATCAAGATGTTTTGCTTAGCTGAGAATTCAGGTTACATTTATAGATTTCGTGTATACACTGGCAACTTGCACAACATTTAGTGGTCAATACTGCTTGAATAAATGTAAAAAATGTAAAAAAAATGTAAAAAAGTAAAAAAACAAAAATTGTTCAGATTTCGCCTGGCGTGGGGAATATTTAGGGAGTTGGTGGTTAAAGGGTTAAGTAGTTCTCTCGTGAAAAGTGGACAGACAGACATACAGACACACAGACAGATGTTGGATTTTATATACTGTATTTACCCGTGTACCACGCGCATATTTTTTCCCGAAAATTAGCATTAGAAAATCAGGTGTGCGTCATACATGAGGAAATTTTTTTCTGTAATGTTTACTTCTTCTGCTTGGGCTCTCTCGCTCGCTCTCTCTCTCTCTCATTCGCTCACTCTCTCTCTCTCTCATTTGCTCGCGCACGCTCTCTCTCTCTTGCTCGTTCGCTCGCACTTTCTCTCTCTCTCTCTTGCTCGTTTGCTCGCGCTTTCTCTCTCTCTCTCTTGCTCGTTCGCACATGCTCTCTCTCTCTCTCTCACTCGCTCTTTTGTCATGCAACAAAGACAGAAGGGCATTTCGCGGAAATCCTGCCCTAAACTCTTCCTATACAATCACAACACACGTCGTACACGGGGAAAATTTTTTTCGTGATTTTCTTTGTAAAAATTAGGGTGCGCGTCTTACATGAGGGTGTGTGGTACACGACTAAATACGGTATATAGAGATGTGGATTCAGGTATAATTAGTAAACTTGTGAAATTCAAAGATGACAATAAAATTGAACTGAACACTGAAGAGGAAGAAACAATTCAGAAAGACTTGGACAAGCTGCAGAACTGAGGAAACACGTGGGAAATGCTGTTTAATGTAGCAAAGGAAGTAACCTCTGAAAAGGATTTAGGAGTTGGTGTTGACAAAACATTTTCATTTTCTAAACAACATGCAGAAGAGATTAAAAAGGAGAGTAAAATGTTAGAGCAAAAGTGTATTTCGTGAACACTGTTGAATATAAATCAAGGGATGTTATGCTCATACTATATAACATTAATGAGACTGAGTACTGTGCGCAATTCAGGTCACTACAATATAGACATAGAAGTACTTGGAACTGTGCAGGTGAGAGAATCTGAAACAAACTTCTACGCCATGTAGTTGAAACAGAACCCTTGACAGCTTTTCAGGAGTATCTGGAAGAGATACTAGGACAGCCTAGTGATTAGCTAAAGAAATGCACTTGATAGACTGAATGGTCTCCTCTCGTTTGACCAAATTTCTTATGTATCTTTTTGTGCCACAGATGGGATTTGGCCAGCTGCACCACTTCTCTCCTTTCTAAATAAAATGGCACTAACACATAGAGCCTGTCTGATCAGAACGTTATCAGCTGAGAACAAAATGCAAGCTTTCCAAGAAACAAACCAGACTTGAGCTGAAGGGCAGTCTCCTAAGGTATCTGCCATTAGGAGACTCTTTGCCTTTCTCATGATTAGCTTTATGTGCTATGCTCAGTATTTAGAAGTTTTTATGTCTTTGTAACAGTTTGATAACTAAAAAACATTTTGCATTAAATTGATTTCCACTAAAATGTTTGTTTCAATGCAAATAGCTTTTGACCCCCACGATTCTGAGCTCCACCAGGCAGGTTTTGTTTAATCTCTGTTTTCAATATTCAGCTTTATTTATCAAGCCACATAAATGAAATCTGGCATACTGGCACTTCTCACCATTGTACCTTTCCACCTTACCATTTTCTGAATGGGCAATGCCAGCTATTGCAGATACTACACTATGAACTACAAATTCTAGAACTTGTAATAGACATATTTTAGCACAAATGAGCAAAACGTTGACCACTTTTGCACCATAGATGGCTCCTTTTAGGTTGAGGCTTTTGGTCATCACTTGTAAGACTACTCAAAAAAGGCAAAACTAGGAATAATAACAAATATTAATGAATTAGCGTTTGCTTGCTTTCTGAAGTGGATATGTGATCCCCTCATGGATTTTACAGTATGTGACTGTGTGGCAGATGGCTGGGACCCTTGCCTGGCCGGGACACCCATGTGATGGAAGGACCAGGGGAGAAGGCATATTCGGGGCAATATCTGCCCCGGAACACGAGAGGGCAACCCCCCTGGATTGCATCGGGACCACCCAGAAGTGCTGCCGGATGACCGAAGAGCACCTGGAGCACTTCTGAGTGCAGTATAAAATAAGCCGCCTCACTCTGTTCAAAGAGCCAGAGTCGGGAGGTGGACAAAGCTTGTGGAGAGGAGTGTAGGTGACAGAAGAAGAGAGAGAAAAAGGAAGAAGGGACTGAGCAATATTAGTTAGGTGATTTGTGCATTGTGCTGGGTGTTATGAAAAGGAAAAGAAATAAAGCATGTGCTTTTGTACTTGTGTTACTATGTCAGGGTTGACTTCCACAACATTTAGTTCTTTATATGATTTGGCAGGCAGTTGGGTGCAGTGGTGTTTATTCGTGCTATCATAACACCTGTGACATGCACCTACATCGAAAGGTACTAACTAACAACTAACCTCTTAAGTTCTTTTCCTAATGAGGAAGAGGAGGAAATGTCAAAACCAGCTATACAACTGTTACCTTATACCTCTTATCTGTCTCCCCGTCCTTATTGTACCCAGCATATTCAGGTCTTGGGCTTGTCTTTTGTTTTTTGTCACCTTTGCTTCAACCCAGGAATCAAGGAATGAACAATCTAACTCAGCACACTAGTAGACACTGATTTCAAGTTTCACATAAAAATATTTATTTGCATGAAAAACAATAGCAGCAAATATAAGCAGTACAAAGAATTATGCACCTTAGGGGGGGTTCATGAAGTCTTTTTTTCAAACCCAGATGACATTTCCCAGATGGCAGTCCTTAGTTTTAGATTTTACATCCTTCATCAAAAGTGAAAAGAAAGATTTCTTGCCACAGACAGAGCTCCTTGGACAGTGTCCAGCAGCTAAGCAGACAGCAAACTCCATTTTAATGACTATGGCTTCTCTCAAAGTGTCCACCTGAACTAAAAATGAACTGAAAACTGAACTAAAACTCTTTTGAAGAAAGTTTTAATAGAAGGCAGACACTCCCTCCCACCTTCTTACCTAAAGTGTGCACCTGGTTTTCGTCTACCAGAAGAGCAGGCAGATTCTGAAAACACAGGAATGTTACAAAAATATTATCACAGTCAAGATGAATTTCCTGTGGGAATCAAAAGCTACAGTAAGTTGTAAACATGACAGACTATACAAAACATTCTAAGATCCAGCTTTGGCTTTCATCTTTCCCAGAATGCACCAGTCTTGTTCAGCTTGACAATTCTTTCATGCTTTGGCCATTTACCTGAAATTTGTCCGTTGAAGATGTTAAAGCATCCCCAATCCCCATGGCTAAGTCACTTGACCTCAAACCAAGTTTGCTGGGCCAATGCCAGCATCATTGTGTGTGCTTGTCACATAACCTGCCTGTGATACAAAAATTTAAAAATGTAAAAATTTGTAAATGATGTATAATGTTCTTTTTACACAAGTTGCCTCAGATGAAGGCATCAGACAAATATACAATAATAACAATAATTACTCATAAAAG
The DNA here is from genome assembly GCF_900747795.2 of Erpetoichthys calabaricus. Lineage (NCBI taxonomy): Eukaryota > Metazoa > Chordata > Cladistia > Polypteriformes > Polypteridae > Erpetoichthys > Erpetoichthys calabaricus. The sequence goes on along the minus strand of NC_041403.2, from coordinate 25,985,416 downwards.
TAAGTATTTTGAGCCCCTACTCAGGGAAAGGTGCAAATATAAACTGAATGTGTCTATTATAGTGCTGCTGACTCGCAGTTAGGAGACCCGGGTTCGCTTCCCGGGTCCTCCCTGCGTGGAGTTTGCATGTTCTCCTCATGTCTGCGTGGGTTTCCTCCGGGTACTCCGGTTTCCTCCCACAGTCCAAAGACATGCAGGTTAGGTGCATTGGTGATACTAAATTGTCCCTAGTGTTTGCTTGGTGTGTGCATGTGTGTGCGCGTGTGTGTGCGTGTGTGTACATGCCCGGGGTTTGTTTCCTGCCTTGCGCCCTGTATTGGCTGGGATTGGCTCCAGCAGACCCCCGTGACCCTGTAGTTAGGATATAGAGGGTTGGATAATGGATGGATATTATGAATTATGAGCTCCCAAGCACAAAAGTCAAAATAATTGCTCAAAGTGTCCACTAGAGGGAGAAACCATCATCCCTGGCTAGACATAGAATAAGGCAACAAAGAATCTTTATAAATAAAAAATGTAACCTTACCAAAATGCTCTGTAACAACAAAATAGGCTCTGAGGAGCACAAGACAACAGACACAGGAGGCACTTCCTTACAAATAGCAATCTTAGTCCCAATTTGAAATCTAAGAGTCAATGTCAAAAATACAGGGCAAAAGGTTCAAAACCCAGAAATCACAATAGCACAAAAATAATCACAAGAGAAATGCACCATACCACAAGCTCATTCACAATGAACCGCAAGGGACTATGGGTGGTCGGGAGTCCCAAACACAGAACAATGAGTAAGAGGCCTCCTAAAAGGACCATAAAGGCAGGACCTTTACTTAACCAGCCCACACAAGGAGACTCGCCCCTAACAGAGTTATCCTCAAAACTGCTAACTGCAGGCTTCCGGCCTAGCATGCTCCAAAAATAGGATGCTGGCAAAATAAGTTGAATTGTCTCAAAATATTGCAAATGCCCCACCAAGAAGAAGGTTAAATTAAAACCTTGATCCTGTATGAACATGGCAAACAATGAATATTAATAAATAAATGATTTATTAGAAAAAATGGAAAACATACAAACAGAATGCTCAAAATAGCAAAAACAGGCAAAAAGGAGTTGCCTAAGAGGCTGTCCCAAACAAACAAGTCCAATTCACAATCCAGAAGACAAAATCCTGAAACAGAAGCAAGAAAGTCATAAACACCAGCAAATCCAGCACAAAGATCAAAACTCACTAAATCTTCAAACACAAGTGCAATCATCTCCTGATTTTAGCTTACTCAGCTCTGGCCTCAAATAGCCTGAGTGAGGGCTCAAAAGGAGTGATTTCAGATTGGTCCTCCCTATTGGGGCTCCACCCACAACAAAAAGGGAATGGAAACACAGTTGGGACAATACTCAGTTATGAACATAACAGAAAATATATAAAAAAGTGAAAATTGATAATTCAAAAATGACTATTAAACATAAAATACACATAAATACAGACACCTAAATAACAATATATACAAAAGTGAAAATTAATAATTCGAAAATGACCATTAAACATATACAAATACATAACATATAGGGCTGAGGGCAGTCCCTTGATGGTGATGGGTAGGTGGTCCCGCCTCTTCGGGGACCACTCACAAAACACAAGGAACATAAAGGAAGATACTTAGAAACTAAATGACCAACAATAGTATCATAAATAATGGTGTCAAAAGTCAACAAAACAACTGCATCTCTTCAACCAACACTGTAAGCCTTGAAGGTTATGGCTGCAGGGGTCACAACTGGACACAGTCTCACTGCCAGAGATCATTGAATTTTTATATTAAAGTCAACTAGATTGATGAAACCTTTTAATAAAGCTAATTTGGTGCCGATGGCACTAGGCCTAAGGGATGATGCAATTCTAATGGACCTCTTGAGGATTTTTCATTTACATCACTTTTCATTAAACATTGAATCATAGCTTTTCACATTGTCATTTGTGGCAATTTGTGAACTTAAACTGGATTTTCTGGGTAGACAGTATACCTTCCCATTGCTCTCCCAATTAAGAATGTGTGCTAATCCCCATCATAGTATATGCAAATTGATTTTATTTACAGTGAAAATTTGGGCTGATGCACATTTTATATTCATATTCCAACCCCTTTCCTTTTTACTGTGCATCATCCAATATAATTAGGACTCTTTTAAAGAAATGGTCCTCCTTTGGACCTCTTGCTATTGAGGGGTCATCTCAATAGTTCAACTTCTCTGAATTACGTGGTCTTTGGTGATTGATATATGACTCGGCATGCTGCAAAGTCTCATCAAAAGAAATGTCTGCATTGATTAAACAGTGTTGTGTCTGCAGTGATTAAAAATCAAATCTGTCACTCTTCCTAAATATAAATTACACAGAAATTACAAGCAAACCAGTCATGGTGACAACACAGATCTTGCTGAGAGCTCAGTGGCTTTTTACATAAGATTCAAATGGAAAATTGTCAACTGCACATTAAACACCTGGTGCTGCTAATTCTCCCTTAAGAGGACACTCAAGTCCAATTGTTTTGTGCTTTTACTTGGGGTTCGAGATGCCTTTCTTTTTTAACTTGGACCACACCATATACGGATCTCCGGATCTCAAGTGATCTCCAACATTTCAGTTTTGGCAACATATTCTGTTGTTCGCAATATGAAAAAATATCACTCCACAGAGAGCATATCACTGATGAAAATTTCAAAAGTAGTGCTCCTCAACCAAACATTGAAGAAAGAATGTAAAAGCATTGCTTGCATATGGGCTTAAGTTGTGAGTAATTGATGATCTCCTTGTTTGTTGGCATGCATTTTTTCTGTCGTTGTTGTCCCTGCACTCTAATCTAGGAGATTGTGTGGCATGTCGTTGAGTCATAGTATTAGCCAGCTGCTAAATGGCTCTATGTTCAGGTTTACCTCTCATCGCTGTTCGTTACTGAAGTGCCTCCCGTGTTTGGCTCGATCCTCAGGAGATGTCACTACTGGAGTTCATTTTTGCAATATCAGTGTATAGCATTGTATTTTACGATCGTAATGATGACTTTGTTGTGAGGACAGGAGCACAGGTCAGTTTTTGTAGGCATTTGTCTCTCTTCAAAATGCGTATGCATTCTTTTTCCCATACTTGATGCTCAACATATGGCATTGCTGGTCTCCTTGTTCTTCTTGCTTTGAGTGGTTTCAGCAATGTGATTGATTGACAGAAGATACCACTGCTGTTTCTTTCCTTTCTGCCATGTTACCCTCTCAAACAGCTTTCCATAAGGAAAACACAAATTTCAATAACTTTCTAGAAGCTGGCAGTTCCCACATTTGGTTTGCTTCATCTGCACATATCATGTCATACGCTTTTGATTAAGACCAAGACGAAGGTTCTAACCCAGTGGTTCACGAGAAATCATATGATAGATGGACACAACTCTTAGCATTTTGTATTTACAGCATAAAGGGACTGAAAAATATCATAATGTTGCAAAACAAGGCATAGCTGCTAAATGTTTCAGGTTGCTCAGCATAGGAGATGGGTCATAAGAAACCCAACAGAAAGTGCACTAGTATAAGTAAGGTGTACAGCCTTGCCAGTGCAACTGAGACACCAGGGGATACTGAGTCACCTAGTAATGGAAGGAGTAGAGGAGTGCCAACCCTTAAGATGGCTTCTGTTATATACTATATTAAAGAAGTCTCCATGGAGCTGTCTTATGGATAGAGGTTTAGAAGTACAGGGGCACCTAGTGTTACCAGGGATAACATCAGAAAAGTACAAAATGTGATGAGACAGAATTAATGTGAGTGAACAAAAAGACCAAGAGAAAAAAAAATGCAAGGTAAAATCATTATTGAGCGAGACAAGATCAAAACCAGAAGATCACAAATGTATTTGACCTAACAAAGCAAAGTCAAAAAATCAAAAATAGCTAAGAACCAAAAGCAAACTACGCACTAGACATACACGTAATAAAGTTAACTGTCAGTAAAGGTTTTCATTTGTTTACCCCACCGTACTGTTACTTCCTGTTGACATAACAAATGTGATGGTCCCAGTCATGTGACCTGTTCTCTACTGCAGTGTAAATAAAATAATGGAAATAAAAATAAGAACATGAGTGATGAATACTATAACACAACATAAATAAAATATATTACTATTATATCTAGGAGTATGGTCCCAGGAAATGCATAGGACATACCTGACGTAGAAATGGTCCAAGTCAACCCAGAAGCTATTCCTTGATGGAGCTTAAAATCATTTTTTAAGTCAAATACCACACTAATCCCCTAGTTAGGAGAGCAAGTGGTAGCTAAAGTTCAAATGGAGGTAGGAAAAGAGTCCAGAGGTGGAAGAAATGTTGTTTACGAGAATTCAGAGGAAATACTTCAGTAGGTAGGCACTCTCTGCACCCTGAATGATTATTGGGAGCAAACCCTGATAGGAAGGACTTTGGCAGTAAGGCAGTGAGTTACATTTTGCTTTACTTAGTTCAGTGCTCTCCTTACTTCTTGAGTGCTTTATTTTATAATACCCTGTTTTCTTCTAATTTTTTGACTAATTAGTCTTTTCTGAGTTCATTTGGGGGATTTGTTTTCAGGTAGAGATATGCCATTTTGCCTAATAGGTCAATCTATAATGGCTTCAGTTGGGTGTTGGCCAAAGTCTCTTGAAACTTTTTGCTTTGCTTATTTCTGATTTATCTTCAATGATCACCATACAGATGGTACTTTTGAATGATAACCTTTTGGTTTAAACCCCCTCCTTCAGTTAAAGCCAATTATAATTATTGGTGTAGTGTATCATACAAAGATTACATTTTCTCCCATTGTCTAGATGGCAAAAAAGACACTGAATGAAAAATGAGATCAAGATGTCCAATTTGGATATAATTCTGGTTTTCAGAAAGTATGTTTTCTATCGATGCATGGGTTAGACTTTTAGATTTTGGATACTGTGGCACGTGGCTGGGGGTGGTACCCAGCCGGGATGCCCAAGAGGACCAGAGGAGGGCTCGCACCTCCTCCAGACCACGAGGGGGCGACCGCTCTGGTTGCTTTGGGGACCACAGGTACAGAGCTGTGAAGCTCAACCCTATAGGGGCACGTGGTCACTGCCAGGGGGCGCCCCAATGACTGGAGAGCCCTGGACCTCAGCACTTCCGCCACACCAGGAAGTGCTGGGGGGAAGGGGATCGGGGACACCCGGAGTGCTTCTGGGTACACAGCCGGTACTTCCGCCACACAGGGGAGTGCCGACGGAAGATTACTGGAGGACACCTGGAGCACATCCGGGTGGATATAAAAGGGGCCGCCTCCCTCCATTTGAGGGCTGGAGTCGGGTGGAAGAGGGCGCAAGTCAAAGGAGAGGAGTGGAGGTGGTCCAGAGAGAGAAGGCATTGTGAAAGGGCCTGGACTTGTGGGGTGATTGGTGCTGCGGCACTGGGTTGTGTGCTTCATATTTTTGTACATATTGTAAAATAAACGTGTGTTGGGTGACATAACGATGTCTGTCTGTCTGTGTCCGGGTGAGATTCCACAATACACAACTTTGACACACTTGCTGTTTTTATAGGCCTCTCTGTAGCAGGCACTAAAGCAGCTCATTTGTATGATAATGTTTGTGTCTCACCACAATTCCTATCCCAAGGGGGGATGCAATTTGTCAATAACATTATAGCATCATTTGGAAAGCAACACAATTTCACTATAGAACCATTTTCCCACCTATACATCATCAAAATTCATTATTTAAATTAAAAATAGAATTATGTTTTAAATCCTGCAATATAAAATTCCAGAATGTGTGTGGAAGTGCACTGTGCACTGTGAAAGAATCGCATCTCCTGGAAACACAGTTTCAACTCAGATTTTTCAGGCAATAGGTTCCAACATCCCATGACACTATATTAGAAGAGGATAGATTTGTGAAACAAGTTAGCATTAAGTATGTGCAGAAGAAGTTGCAACTATTAGAAAGTTAGAACAATTTTGACATAAATGGGTCATTCTGCCCAACAAAGCTTTCTAATCCTATCTATTTAATTCCTTCAGAATAACATCAAATCGAGTTTTGAAAGTTCCTAAAGTCCTACACTCTAGCTCAATGCATAGTATCTTATTCCATGTGTCTATGGTTCTCTGTGTGAGAAAAATGTCCTGCCATTTGTGTGAAAATCACCTTTGTCGATGTTCCAACTGTGTTCTTCTTGAACTCATTTTATAATAACAGTCTCAATCCACTGTACTAATTCCTTTCAGAATTTTGAACACTGTTGTCATGTCACCTCTTAATCTCTGCTTGCATAAACTGAAAAGATTCAACACCTTCAATCTCTCTTCATACCTCATACCTCTCAGTCCCAGAACCAGCCAAGCCACACTTCTCTGGACTATTTTTGGTTCAGCTGTGTCTTTTTATGTAAAATCAAGATGGAAAATGCACATGATACTTCAGGTGAGGCCTCACTTGAGCGTTATATAACTTAAGCATAACCTCCTTGGACTTTGTGGTCACCAAGGGGCACTCCTGCTCCCCCAACATCCAAGTCTCAATAAAACAAGAGGATTTATTGATGTTAAACGCTTCCCATAAGCATTTCCCACAACACCAAATGCACAATACAATACACAAGCAGCACACATCAATTCTCCTTGCCTTTGTGTTTTCTTTGTCTCTTCCTGCCTCCTCAAGTTCTCCTGAAAGCTTCATCTGCTTCCTCCCAACTGTAACTTGAGTTGTGGTTGGCAGTCCCTTTTATTCAATCCCGGGGAGTGCTTCTGGTGATATGAAGCTGTGGCTCCAAAGGACTTCCAGGTGAGGTTGGAGCTCTACAGTTTAGGAACTCCCAAATCCCACAGCTCCCCCTGGCAGACCCCATAGTACCCAACAAGGCTGACCCCTGGGTCTACAATACCCTGCAGGGATCCTAGCCTGAGTTGGCTGCCATTAAGCATCCTGGGGGAGACAAAGCCCTGTGTAAGCTGTATCCCCCTGTCCTTAAAGGTTGAGGATGTCCTGGCTGGGCAAGGTTGCTGGCCATCCATCACAACTTGTATTCCCCACATAGTGCTGTATAACCTAACATTCTGTCAGCCTTCTTAATGGATTCTATACACTGTCTGGGTACAGACAGTGATGAGTACACTATGACTCCAAGGTCCTTCTTATAAGCAGTAGTTTCAAGATTCAGACCTCCCATTGTGTATAAAAATATCATGTTTTTACTTTCTACACGTACTTTTCTTATATTAAAATTCCTTTGTCCAAAATCTACCTAGGCCTGTATGCTGTCCAAGTACTTCTGCAATGGATCAGTGGATTTGAGATTATCTACCAATCCAGCTTGTTACTTATAAAAGGAATAAAAAATAAAAATGAAAAATAAAATTATATAAAAATAAAAAATCTGAAATAAAAAAATAAATAAAAATAAAAAATAAAACTAGCAGAGTCCCAAGCTATGACCACTGATATGCACCATTCTTAACATCACCCAATTCTAATAGGGTTCTACGTACCAAAGCCCTCTATTTCCTTGTTGTTTTAGCCAATTCTGCATTCATCTACACACTACACCTTGAACTCCCACCACTTTTCTTTAATGCTTAACTTCTTGTGCGAGACCTCATCAAATGCATTCTGAAACTCAAAAAAAATAATATCATATTCACCCCTCTAATCGTATCCTTTTGTTGCTTCCTCATAGATTTGGGTTAATCTGGCGCCTCCTCCGACGTGTCTTTATGTGCTCTCCAAATGCAGGCAGAATGCTGACAAGCTGATGCAACTGCTCTGCTGAAAACAATTTTGACTCCGTCTTTTCTGCACGTAAATTTATTCTGTGCATTCAACGTACAGCAGTAGAGTTTTCAACATAGATACTTATCATCATTTCATATATTGCAGTTCTGAGGTCCAGCCTGGCATTTATGTAATAATCACATATCATAACAAAACAAATTAAATTTGTTGCATGGTCATTTGATGTATGTTTTATTGCTTATGTAAATGGTCGTCTTTTTTCAGATATACGATACCCAATTAACCCAACTGTAAGCTTGTGATCGATTACTGCTCTGTGCAAGGAGAACAGCAATTGCATTAACAAAGAAAAAGAAGCTGTCAACAAACTTAAGTATGCTGTCTCATCCTTTAACAACACAATGTATCAGCAGCTAGGAATACATTTGCTGAAACTAGGCTTACCTTGTCAACCTGGGTAATTTACATATCATGAATAGTTATTAAACAAGCAAACATATATTTGCCTCAGTAATGATTTTACTTGAACTTCCTCCCTTGATCTAAAATGAGGCCATAAAAATGGACATGTTGACACAAATATAAATTTATACATAAGTAGAAAAGTAGGCCATCATTGTATATAGCTAATTAATATAAAAGTACATTCTGAGTACTATATGGAAGATATATAGGGATATGGCAGTGCTGGGCACTTTCCCTGCAGTAATGAATTTATTATTATTTGAGCACAAAGGCAAATGTACAATTGATCTCAATATTCTCTTTAAAGTCTAGACATTGTAGCATATAAAGATGCCAGGAGTGCAGCTGTTTCTGTGATGCCAGATCCACCACATCTGGCACCAACAATCATCCCATTGTCAAAGCTGCTTATGTCATGTGACTTGACCAAGTCTGCATGCTGTAATAACTGAGTTGTAGCCTCACGATTGGCTGTTTGGAGGAGTAGGCTATTTGCATAAATGAGTTGGTGTATTTAATAAAGTGGACACTATGCACATTTGCAAACATTGTAAATGAAACCTCTGCTCTGTTCTGCTCATTGTAAAATCCAATCATTTTGTATTCAAAATTAAACCAAATTGCTTGGAAAAATGATATTTGAAAAACAAAAATCATAAGCATACACAATGTACCATCACAGAAGATTCTGAATCTCAGCTTCAAATATTGAAAGCTATCTGCTGTAATCAAAATGTAAGATTACAATTAATACAATGCATGACTTTTGAGTGACATTAAAGATTTAAAAAATTAATCATTATTGCTATAATGTATATTTTCATGTTTTTGCGTCTGTCATCTTTGATGGCAAACTGGAGGGTATCTTGCTGTATAAAATCTACATTTTATGAAAATGGAAAACAATGAGCAATATAAACATATGGTTGGAGTGAGTCATCATTATACTGTCAGTCTAAGTGAATGTGGATTGTCTAATCAGAGCTCTTTAACAACTCCCCTACATATGGTGGAAGATTTTAAGAAGACTCCTGTATAAGACTAAATGCAAATTGGGGACAATAAAGAGAAGTCTAGCTATACTAGAAAACTACAGTAATATTTTAAGACTGACAAGAAAGTGAGTAATTCCACTTCAACTTCAGTGAATCTGTATTAAGTACACTTCCACTTACAAGTCTGTCATGCTTTACAATAATAACTAACACAAAAAAGTGAAATACCCCTATATGGACAAAAGTATTGGGACACCTGACCATTACACCAACAGGGATTTTAATGACATTGCATTCAAATACATAGACTTTAATATGGAGTTGGTCTCCCTTTGCTGCTTTAACAGCTTCCTCTCTTCTTGAAAGGTTTTCCACAAGATTTTGTGGGAATATGTGCCTATTCATTCAGTAGACCATTTACAGTATGAGGTCAGGCATTGATGTTGGATGAGAAGGCCTGGCTTGCAATTTCCGTTCCAGGTCAGGGCTCTGTGCAGGCCAGTCAAGTTCTTCCACACTGAACTCATCCCACCATGTCTTTATGGGCCTTGCTTTGTGCCTTGGGGCACAGTCATGCTGCAATAGGAAAGGGCCTTCCCCCAAATTGTTTCCGCAAAGTTGGAAGAATAGCGTTGTCCAAAATGTCTTGGTATGCTGAAACATTCAGATTGCCCTTTACTGGAAGGAAGGGGCCTGACCCAAACCCTTAAAAACAGCCCACACCATAATCCACCAAACTTCATAGTTGGCACAATACATTCAGACAGGTGATGTTCTCCTGGCATTTGCCAAACCCTGACTCGCCCATCTGGCTGCCATACAGAGAAGCATGATTTGTCACACCGTAGAATATATTTCCACCATTCACTCCGATGCTTGGCATTGGACTTGGTGATGTGAGGCTTGCATGCAGCTGCTCGGCCATGGAAACCCATTCCACGAATCTCCCACCACACAGTTTTTTATGCTTACATTAATGCCAGTGGAAGTTTGGAACTTTTCAGCTATGGTATCAGCAGAGCACTATCGACTTTTACATACCATTATCGATGGCAGCCATTGTCCCCGCTCTGTGACTTTATGTGGTCTTCCACTTCATGGCAAAGTTGCTGTTGCTCCTAAATGCTTCCATTTTTGAATAATACCACTTACAGTTGACAGTGGAATATCCAGCAGGGATGAAAGTTCACAAGCTGTCTTATTTCAAAGATGGCATCCTATCAGGGTACCACACTTGCAGTCACTGAGCTCTTCAGGATGACCCAATTTGTTTCACAAATGTTTATAAATGGAGACTGCATGGCTAGGTGCTCGATTTTATACATGTGTTCCAATGTGTCTGATTGAAATACCTGAATTCAATAATTAAGAGGTGTGTCCCAATATTTTTGTCCATACAGTGTATAATTTTAAACACAAAAAAAGTAATGTGGCAGCATAAAGCAAGAATTGTCTTACAACATATAAAAGTCCATACTTTTCATAAATATGTATTATATGTATAAACACAAAGATAAAGGTGGGGATAAATCTGAACTGTAACTGTCTTTGGTCAGATGGGGTCTGAGATGAGTGCTCTACGGCTAAAGACTCAGCCTCCTACGCTAATTTCCTTTATTTCCTCAGATTTACGGAGGCTGAATCTTATACTGTTGGTTCAGAAAGTATTCAGATCCCTTTACTTTCTGCATACTTTACTGCATTGTAGATTTTAAATAGATAAATTTACCATTATTGTCCAACAAACTACACTCAGTAACCCATAACACATTGAGAACATGTTTTCAGTTAGATCTACAAATTTATCAAAAATCAAAAGCCAAAATCTCTCATTCATATGTAAATATTCAAAACCCTAATTCAGTATTATGTAGAAGCCCTGTTGGCATCAAATCCAGCTTCAAGTCTTTTCGAGTAAATCTCTACAAGGTTTGCAGGTTGCATACATGGATTTGGGCAGTCTATCCCATTCTTCCTGGCAGATTCTCTCAAGTTCCATTAGATTGAGTGGGAAGCATCTGTAAACTGCCATCTTCATTTTACTCCACAGATGTTCTGTTGGCTGTAAGTTCTGGGGCCTCATGTATAACGCCGTGCGTAGAACTCACACTATAACATGGCGTAAGCACAAAAGCAGGATTGTGCGTACGCACAGAAAAATCCAGATGCAGGAATCTGTGCGCACGCATACTTTCACGTTCTTCCACTACATAAATCCCAATTTGCGTGAAAAGTAACGCACGTGCACGCGCCTTCTGTCCCGCCCCAACTCCTCCGAGAATTACGCCTCTTTGAATATGCAAATCAATATAAATAGCCTTCTGTGAAAAGACAATGGGAAAAGCACGGGAGAAAATATAAGAATTTCAGCGAATACCAAGTGGAGGCAAAGGAAAAGCGTACTATTTGTTGGTTTAAACAGTGGTATAATCAACAGAAGGAAGCTGATCGAGTGACAGAGTGTCGGAGAAACTCGAAGGCTCAACTTCACAAAGTCGCACAGTGCCCGAAATAAAAAAGAAATCACATATCAAAGTCGCCGTGAAAAAGCGAGTCGTAGCCCACTGTCTGAGTGTCATATGAAAGCTTATTAGGGTACAGACAAAAAAAAGGCACACAGTGGGGAAAAAAGCACGAAATGTCAACTTTAATCTTGAAATTTCCACTTTAATCACGTAGTTTATTTTGCCATTAAAGTAGAACATCATAAACTTCATCTTAAAATCGTTTAATTTACTAGTTTCTCAAATCCCATTGTAACTAAAGTGGCATGTTAAATGCTTTGTTCTGTATTTGATCTTCTATGTGCTCTATGTGTATGAATCACTACCTGCTTTTTAAACGGGCTTTCTCTTTCTCCGACAGGACACATAATCCATTACATTTGTGATATTACAGCTCTCTGAATAATTAAAATGCTGAGATGTATACGTGATATCTTTTTCATGATGATAGGAATGAAAGCATGTTATTAAACATGGGAACACGGTGGCGCAGTGCTTGTTCATGTCTCACGCAAGACGCTTGCTGCGCCATGCGCAACCTTCAATTAAATAATTTATCACAGCAGTACTGTCTCTTTCAAACGTACTAACCTCCAATTCCTGTCCTTACTTTTCTTTCTCCAAAAACTCAATCGCCACACAATAAGCTATGTAATAGACGTGAAGCCATCTGTAAGCTTAGAACTTCGATTCTTCAAAACTTTTAAGGAACATTGAAATATCTTAGTAGTACGTGTTTAATTATTATATCCGTCTATCTTTCCAGTGTCGCGTCAGCACCAGCAAGAATACAGCGCAAGGCAGGAACAATTACTGAACTAGCTAGCGCTGCGGTACCGTGTCCTCACATGTTTAATTATAAACAATACAGATTATTTAAATGAAGTTAAAGTTTTATCTGTATAATATAATCAACATGTTTTGCTGCATTTCATCTTAGAAATGAATACCGTCATCACATGTAAATACGCGCTTTATAAAGTGGCGCAGGTTGTGCAATATTATAACTGTAGTGCAAGTTTACAGTGGTGTAATTGTACTTATAAGTCCAAATATTTCTACGAGGAGCACTTGATGGACTGATTTAGTGTGTTTAGAGTTCTTGGGATGAAACTGTTTCTAAACCGCGAAGTCCGTACAGGGACTAAAGCGTTTGCTGTGGCTCAGGCAGCATCTGCTTCATGCTGTGTACCGATAATTCTCTTTACAATCAGCTGCTGCTGTGATTCCCCACTCAGATACAGTGATATAAATACTCCGAGTGGTGCAGTGAGAGTAATATGGAAAAAGATGATCTGCTGTGGCAACCCTTAACGGGATCAGCTGAAAGAAGATGCAGTGAGAGTTACAACGCTAAAGCAGTTATGGTATTTGGAATACTATGGCTATTCCCTGGACCATTATATTGCTACAGGTTAATTACAATCAGATGCATTACACTAATAAACAATATGCAGTTAATTTCAGTGTATTTATAAAGCCGTGCCAGGAATGTGGATTTAAGAATGAAAGGGTGATCACACAGGAACAGTAGCACTGCTTTGACACTGGGTGCCGCCAGTCTGCAAAACCGGGCGGATAAATTGCGTACGCCAAGGAATGAGTTACCGTGGAAATGTGCGTGGCTTTACGCCAAGTTTAGGTTTTATACATCGCGATTTGAGCGTGCAAAGGTTCGTACGCAACATTTCTGTGCGTACGCACCGTTTATACATGAGGCCCCTGGTCTTTGGCTAGGCCAACCAAGAACCATGTTGTATTGGCTATATGCTTCAGGTCATTGCCATGCTGAAAGGTGAACCGTCACCCCACACTGAGGTTACATGAATTCTGGAGCAGCTTTTCTTCAAGGTCCTTCCTATATTTGGCTGCATTTCTCCTTTCCTCAATTCTGACCAGTCTCCCTGTCCTTGTGACTAATAAGCAATGTCATAGCATGATGCAGCCGCCACCATGCTTCCACTAGGGATGGTGTTAGGCAGGTGGTGAGCATTGTCTGGTCTTTGTCAGACATAGTCCTGAAGTTCTTAAAATGGTTTTATTTTTGTCTCATCAGTCTGGAAAGTCTTGTTCCTCATGCTCTCGAGTCCTTTAAATCCTTTAAAGCAAGACTTAGGAACCCTACCATAAATGCCTTACTGACTGAGTGCTGCTGAGAGGGTTGCTCTTCCGGCAGGTTTTCCCATCTGAGCAGAGCAGACTTCTGAAGCTCTGTTAGAGTGACCATTGGTTTCTTGGAAAATCTTCAAATTGGTTTCTTGGAAATCTTCTAGTTGTAAAATACAGTACAGTCGATCACTCAACATTCATGTACAGTAGACCCCCGTGAAGTTGCGGTTCAGAGTTCGCAGCCTCAGTCATTCGCAGATTTTTTCCTTAGACCCTATCTAATAATTGTTAGCAGAAACCACAAATATCCTCCACAATTGTTATGGCTTTTTTCGTGGAAATACTGTACTGTAGAGAGAACAGGAAGCCACTGTAGAGGAATATGCAGCTTGGGATGGTGAAAGTAGCCAATAGAATTTGAAACTACAACTACCAGCAGTCCCTGCAGTGGCTCCGATTGGTCAAAGGGGGGTCAAAGGATGCCAGCGCGGCTTTTAAAAAGGGGACCGGTGACCAAAAGCAAAAAAAAAGTTTTTGTAATTTGTGTTTCAAGTTCCTGTCTGTCTGCCTTCTGTTGGGTTACCTGTACTTATTCATTTTGTCCTGGATCGTTTCGTGATTGGCATCTGAATTGTCTGCCGTCTGCCTGTGTACATGAGGACTGTAAGTGGATTCATGGCCATCCTGCAAAGAAAGGTGCGCTCCTGAACCCATCCACCTGTCTTCAACATTTCAGGAATTAGCAGTAGGACTATCTTTACATTCCTTTTAACGTGCGGATCTGTGGACTATCTATTTCCATCATTAAACTTCATCCATTGCCGTTTTTCATGAACGTTTTTTCATGATTTACTGTGTGTGTTTTCTTTGTGTTTTGTTGTATTTAATGTGTAATTGCCATAAGGGGAACAAGGGTGGTATCGTTGTTTTCATTAAATTCTTTATTTGCTATTTGATTACCAGTTTGCTTTGTTTTTGTCCCTGTTTGTGAGTGTGTGAGGGTCGGGCCAAGGCTGGGTGCCTCCCTGGAATCTCCACCATAAAAATAAATCACTGTCTTCTCAACGGTGTGAATCTTACTGGCACCGGACCGCTACAGCGTTATTCATTTCTCCTTGCTGCTTATTGACTGTGATGCATCTCCAGCTGAGTGTTCTTGTGTTTTCCATTTTGTTCCTCTGAACCCTTAAACCTCCACAACCGGTTATCGTCGTTTCCCAGTGCCATTTGCGAGCACGCAGGAGATGATCATTCAGTGCCATATATTCGTTGAGCAGCCAGCTAATGACCACTGCCAGCCCCTTGTGAGCAGGGGGGCTGAACGCACCCCTAAAAGACATGGGCATTCCACAAAAAAACCCTCTTAAAAATGCTGATAGACTACCTTCACATTGCTCCTTTACTTGCTGGGCTTACTTGCAGCTGCTCTGTAGCGTGATAAGCTTCTCACGCAACGCTACGCTTACTTAAAAGCCTGAACAGCACCTGTCCTTTTTGGCTGATTGCGTTGTTTCTCTCTCCTTCCCCAGACATTCTCTGCTCCTGTAGGGGGTCCCGCTCCCGTTGTGCTCCCCTATGATGTTTGCCTATTCTTTTAAATGAGAACTAACTGCATACTGAGCTCATTTTACTTCTGAAAGAAACATGTTTATTTGAAGTGTTTGAATAAAGTTCCTGTCTCTACAATCTCCTGTGTTTCTGTGACCCAAGCGTGACATCCTGCAGCACTGCAGCCTCACTGTCCCTGGGATTGAGATGCCAGCATCAGCGCTTACCTCTGTGTACTTGCGTGCAGTCAGTTCAAGTGCAGTTGGCTCGGTGATTTCATCCATGCCGTCAGTTACACCTTTTACATATTGTTCCAGTAGTTTTTTAAATAGTTATTTCAGTTCATTAGCAGTGTGTAAAATGATCAGTGTTGCAGTAATTGTGATGCTCTTTGTATGAAAAAAAATGTGTTCCATTAAAATTTCACTTTTTCTGCGTAAATTGTGATGTTTACTTAAAGTGCAGCAAAAAAGTATTTGGCATCCAGGGATGCATTAACCCCCAAGTATGTGGCAGTTTAAGAGTTAAAGCCTCAAGATGCCACCAAAAGGCCCTGCACCTTCTAAGGCTTCTGGCAATGAAAACGCGCTTGCATGAATTACAGTACATATAGCAGTAACATCGGTATTTTACATTTTAGCACTGCGGGAGACATAGCAGTACAGTACTGTGCAGTATACGGGTTTACCTTTACATTCTTTTTTTTAGGTAATGTATTAAACTGACTTTGAAATTAAATGAAAGTGTTTTGGGGGCATATTTAGGGTTTAAACTATAAAAATAGGCATTTTTTAACCACATCCAAAATTCACGGTTTTTCACAATTCGCAGGTGCTCTAGGAACGTAACCCCCGCGAAATTTGGGGAAGTACTGTATTTAACTTACCTGACTTGAAGCATCCATTTTATTAGTAACCTCATTTTACTTTCATATTAGAAACTTTTGCAGGCTTCCTCTGAAGTCAGTTGACGGATTGGGAGAGCATAGGGGTTTCATGAGGTCGCTGGAAAGGGGTGTGTGGCGCTCCTGATATCCAATATTTTTGCAAAAAGATGATGGTCCAAGTCTTTAGAGTCCTGGTGCTTCCTTTTTTGCTGTATGGTTATAAGTCATGTAGACTGCACTCATTCAGTACTATGTCTCTTCAAAGAGTCCATGGGTACCACTGGTTTGACTTTGTGTCAACCGAGTGGTTTCTCACAGACTCCCAGATGATGCACATTACCTGCATTGTAAGGGAGCATCAGTTACGGCACTACAGCAATCTGGTGCAATTCCCCGAGGGTGATCTGATTTGCAGGATCTTCATGGTTGAGAACCCGAGTGGCTGGACTAGGCCAAGGGGATGCCCGCATAACAACTGGCTGCAGCAGATAGATGGTCATTTCTGGGGAATGGGACTGGACCACATGTCTGCCTGGGGGGTTGCCAACCAGGATTCCAAGCTGTTTCATCATGCGGTTGGTGTGGCATCGTGCTGTACCAGTGCATGCTCCCCAACCTGAACCTGAACCTGAATATATATATATATATATATATATATATATATATATATATATATATATATATGTATATATATATGGTTGAAATAGTTTACTGTCAAATAAATGCAAAGAGTACGTGACACGTGTTTCGCCCTCATTCTGGGCTCATCAGGCGTACACACTCCACTGCACTCCCTCTCGGGAATCGAACCTTGGACGTCAGCGCCAGAGGCGATGCCCCTAACGTTGCGCCACAGTGTGTGGTTCGTTTATTTGACAGCATGTAGATCGGGGTAATTACATTCACGGCATTCGTAGTCTGTGTCACAATCTGATTGTATGGGTGGTTACCTACCAGGTAACGCTTGTGGTTGGCCAGCAATCTGCTAACATCCGCCACGGTATAGAATGGTTGAAATAGTTTACTGTCAAATAAATGCAATTAACTCCAATTTAACTCCACAGTGCAGGCAGTGAGCACAGAGCCCACTAGAGGACGTCGGGCCCTCAGGCCACCCTCATGAAGTCTGTTTCTGATTGTTTGGTCAGAGACATTCACACCAGTGGTCTGCCTGCTGCAGGTCATTTTGTAGGGCTCTGGCAGTGCTCATCCTGTTTCTCCTTGCCCAAAGGAGCAGATACCAGTCAGCCCTGCTGATGGGTTAAGGACCTTCTATGGCCCTGTCCAGCTGTCCTAGAGTAACTGTCTGTCTCCTGGAAATTCCTCCATGCCCTTGATACTGTGCTGGGAGACACAGCAAACCTTCTGGCAATGGCATGTATTGATGTGCCATCCTGGAGAAGTTGGACTACCTGTGCCACCTCTGTAGGGTTTGAGTATCGCCTCATGCTACCAGTAGCGACACTGATCGTAGCCAAATGCAAAACTAGTGAAAATACAGATCAGGAGGGAAAAATGTCAGTGGCCTCCACCTGTTAAACCATTCCTGTTTTGGGGGTCGTCTCATTGTTGCCCCTCTAGTGCTCCTGTTGTTAATTTCAGTAACACCAAAGCTGCTGAAACTGATTAACAACCCCCTTTACTACTAGATCAATAGCCAAGAAGTTTCGTTGACTTGATGCTATACTCAGATTAAAAAGTGTTCCTTTAATTTTTTTGAGCAGGATATATATATATATATATATATATATATATATATATATATATATATGTATGTATAGTGAGAGTAGATGGCACTATACCAGCACTTAACCCGACACAGACAGACGCAGGAGGCACACTTATAATAGCACTCTTCCTCGGCAAGCTTCATCTCCCTCCTCCCGACTCTGGATCCCCGAGTAGTGGCTGCTGGCTCCTTTAATAAGGCACCCGGAAGTGCTCCAGATGCTCGTTAACATAATTCTGGCAGCACTTCCGTGTGTGGCAGAAGACCCGTTGTACAAGGCTCAGCAGCAGCTGCAGCACCCCCTGTTAGCACCCCCAGATTCCAACAGGGCTGTATCCAACTCCATCTCCCATGAACCCCTGCAACCCATTGGGGTGCCATCTAGAATCCCGGAGAAGGAAATTTTCTGGTCACGCTTGTTCTCCTGGTGTTCTCAGTGAAGAGGAGTCCCGGACAGACAAAGATCTAGGCCGTCTGTGACTCTCTCTCTATATATATATATATATATATATATATATATATATATATATATATATATATATATATATATATATATATATATACACACATATACTATATATATATATATATATATATTTATATATATATATATATATAAATATATATATATATATATATATATATATATATATG
The DNA here is from genome assembly GCF_900747795.2 of Erpetoichthys calabaricus. Lineage (NCBI taxonomy): Eukaryota > Metazoa > Chordata > Cladistia > Polypteriformes > Polypteridae > Erpetoichthys > Erpetoichthys calabaricus. Next base: position 25,966,764 of record NC_041403.2, on the reverse strand, counting down.
GGCGGCACGGTGGCGCAGTGGGTAGCACTGCTGCCTCGCAGTTGGGAGATCTGGGGACCTGGGTTCGCTTCCCGGGTCCTCCCTGCGTGGAGTTTTCATGTTCTCCCCGTGTCTGCGTGGGTTTCCTCCGGGCGCTCCGGTTTCCTCCCACAGTCCAAAGACATGCAGGTTAGGTGGATTGGCGATTCTAAATTGGCCCTAGTGTGAGCTTGGTGTGTGGGTGTGTTTGTTTGTGTCCTGCGGTGGGTTGGCATCCTGCCCAGGATTGGTTCCTGCCTTGTGCCCTATGTTGGCTGGGATTGGCTCCAGCAGATCCCCGTGACCCTGTGTTTGGATTCAGCGGGTTGGACAATGGATGGATGGATATATATACAGTATATATAAGATGATCCTTAGGCACGCATGTGTGGCAGCTTAAACCTGTACCCTGTTCAAATGCAAGTAAGACTACAGCTAAAATAGACAGGAAGGGGATGACTTTGTTCTTGAAAAGTCTGGGGCTATTCCAAAAACCATAATAACTTCTTAATTAGGCTCAGGCTATGGTTTGAGAAGCAGTTCAGGTCTGTAACCAAAAGCGGAAGCAGAGCAGTCCATGATAAACAACATCACCTTTACATAAGGGCCAGACACAATTAAATTCTGACATTTTCCTTTGACTTGTATACATGTAGACATAAAGTTCCTCTTTAATATTTAATTAATATTAATCTTACACTGATATCCCACTTTGGTAAAAAATTGCCTACAAAATGTTTGCATTGCTAAAGGCTATTTATTATGCTTTGCAGTATTTTAAAAATGTCATCATCATTTGTTGGGTTTTGCTGCCTATAACTTTTTTGAATAAACAGTTAATTAAAATGATTAATGCCTTGCTTTGCTTCAACATCTAATGGAACAGAAATAAGATTTAATGCAAACATTATTGGTGGAAATGGTGGCTAAAAGCCTTAGTTTTCAGTTTATATGGACAGGTCAATAGCATATGTTCTCTATTTGAGTTATGTATTTCTGCATCTCTTCTTTAGATTTATTATTATATAATATAGGAAGTAGAAGAGTGCAACACAAAACTTTCCAACCACACATCAGTTTTACTTCTAATCCACTTAGCCTTTCCATAAAAATGAAATACCTACAATGGTGTGTTCTTCCAATTACAATACATACAGCCTGTCTTGCTTTTAATGTTAATTGAAATCAAAAAGAAAGCATAAGCAAACAGTATTTGAACAATTAAAACTCCAAAACTCCATCAGCATCTCCTGCACCCACCCTAAACTTACCCAACATAACCCCATGAAGAAGATGACCAAGGGCTTCATGTATAAATGGTGAGTACGCACAAAAATGTTGCGTACGAACATTTCCATGCTTAAATCACAATATATAAAACCTAAACTTGCCATAAAGCCACACACATTTTCACGGTAGCTCCAACCCTGGCGTACGCAAGTTCTCCACTCGGTTTTGCAAACTGGCGGCACCCAGCGTCAAAGCAGTGCTACTGTTCCTGTGTGGATACCCTTTCTTTTTTAGATCCACATCCCTGACACGGCTTTATCATATACACTGAAACTAACTGCATATTGTTTATTAGTTTAAGGCATCTGATTGTAATTAACCTGTAACAATATAATGGTCCAGGGAATAGCCAAACTATTCCAAATACCATAGCTGCTTTAGCATTGTTACTCTCACTGCACCTTCTTTTTCTTCTTTCAGCTGCTCCCAGGGTTTCCACAGCGGATCATCTTTTTCCATATTACTCTCACTGCACCACTTGGAGTATTTATATCACTGTATCTGAGTGTGGAATCACAGATCTACAGCAGCTAATCGGAAAAAGAATTATCAGTATACAGCAACAAGTATATGCTAGCTCAGCCATGCTCTATATTGAACTGCTCTCACATGGCAAACGCTTCAAAGCCTTTCCTGTACAGACCTCGCGGTTCAGAAACAGTTTCATCCCAAGAACTATAAACGCAGTTAATCGGTCCATCAAGTGGTCCTTGTAGAAACTGTTAGTACTTATAAGTACAATCACCTCACTGTAAACTTGCACTACAGTTATAAAATTTCCCAACCTGAGCCACTTTATAAAGTGTGTATTTACATATGATGACGATATCATTTTTAAGATGAAATGCAGCAAAATATGTTTATTATATTATACAGATAAAATTTTAACAATTTAAATAATCTGTATTGTTAATAATTAAACATGTGAGGACATGGTTCCGCAGTGCTAGCAAGGAGCTGGTGCTCCATTCAGGGATTGTTCTTGCCTCGCACTGTATACTTGGCATGACACTGGAAGGATAGATGGATAGAATAATTAAACATGTACTGCAAAGATATTTCAGTGTTCCTTAAAAGTTTTGAAGAATCGGCGTTGTCAGCTTACAGATGGCTTAACGTCTATTACAGAGTTGATTGCATGGCGATTGGTTATTTGGAGAAAGAAAAGTAAGGACAGGAATTGGAGGTTAGTACGTTTGAAAGAGGCAGTACTGCTACAATAAATTATTTCATCGAAGGTCGCGCACAGTGCAGCAAGATATCTTGCGTGAGACATGAACAATCACTGCGCCACCATATTCCCATGTTTAATAACATTCTTTAACTCCTATCATCATGAAAATGATATCACGTATACATCTCAGTATTTTAATTATTCAGAGAGTTGTAATATCACGAATGTAATGGATTCTGTGTCCTGTCGAAGGAAGAGAAAGCCTGTTTAATAAGCACGTAGTGATTCACACAAATAGACCACATAGAAGATCAAATACAAAACAAAGCATTTAATGTGCTACGTTAGTTACAATGAGATTTAAGAAATTAGTAAATTAAATGATTTTAAGGTGAAGTTTATGATGTTCTACTTTAATGACAAAATAAACTACGTGATTAAAGTGGAAATTTCGAGATTACAGTTGACATTTCATGCTTTTTCACACTGTGTGCCTATTTTTTTTTTCTCTGTACCCTAATCAGCTTTCATATGACACTCAGATGGTGGGCTACAACTTGCCTTTTCATGGTGACTTTGATATGTGACAACTTCTTTTTTATTTCGGGCACTGTGCGACTTTGTGAACTTGAGCTTTCGAGTTTCTCTGACACTCTATGTCACTCGAGAAACTTCCTTTTGTTCTTTATAGCACTGTTTAAACGAACAAATAGTATTTTTTTCCTTGCCTCCACTTGATATTCACTGAAATTCTTCTATTTTCCCCCGTGCCTTTGCCATTGTCTTTTCACAGAAGGCGGAGCTAAAGGGCTATTTATATTGATTTGCATATTCAAAGAGGCATAATTCTGGTAGGAGTTAGTGTGGGGCAGCAGGCTCGTGCACGTGCGTTACTTTTCACGCTGACTGGGATTTATGTAGTGGAAGAACATGGAAGTTGACAAATACACAGATTTATGCATCTGGATTTTCTTGTGCATACGAACATTTCCGCTTTTTTCCATACGCCATGTTTTAGTGTGAGTTCTACGCACGGCATTATACATGAGGCCCCAGGACTTTAGGAGACATTAATGCCAAAACTGATGTCACATGTTACATGACTTCTAGTTGGAGGGATCTCAAACTTTAGGAGTGCAGTTGCTGATCTCATTGCTGGAACATGTCAGATTACACAGGGTATGTCAAACTAGATGACTGCATGATGATTTTCAAGTACACATTTGCATTTCCAAAAAGCACGATTTACTCTGACAGTCAAGAACCTACTGCCTGATGGAGCCGGTGCTTATGCAAAGGCTTTATAAATATGGTATGTTCAGCTGCAACTTCTGCTCCTTTTTTCATTCTGTCAATGCTCGGCAGCCATCAAATTTAACTGAACTGGAGAGATTTTGTATGGAAGAATGGTCAAAACTACCTCCATCCAGAATCCAGACACTCATCAAAGGATATTGGTGGCATCTAGAGTCTGTTATATTTGCAAAAGGAGGCTCAAATAAGTATAGATGTAATATCTCTGTTGGGGTGCCCAAATTTATGCACCTGTCTAATTTTGTTATGATGCATACTGCATATTTTCTGTTAATCCAATAAACTTAATGTCACTGCTGAAATACTACTGTTTCCATAAGGCATGTCATATATTAAAAGGAAGTTGCTACTTTGAAAGCTCAGCCCTTGATAAACAAAAATCCAAAGAATTAAGAGGGGTTCCCAAAATTTTTCATATGTCTGTATCTATCTAATAGATAGATAGATAGATAGATAGATAGATAGATAGATAGATAGATAGATAGATAGATAGATAGATAGATAGACCATAGCGGATCATCTTCTTCCATATCTTCCTGTCCTCATCATGTTGCTCTGTCACACTCATCACCTGCAGGTCCTCTCCCACCACATCCATAAACCTTCGCTTAGGCCTTCCTCCCTTCCTCTTGCCTGGCAGCTCTATCCTTAACATCCTTTCCCCAATATACCCAGCATCTCTCCTCTGCGCATGTCCAAACTAACGCAATGGAATTACTATAAAGCAAGAAAAGGTTAAAAGAAAGAAAAGTTCTGACTTGGTTGTCAGAGTAGCAGTGAGGCATTATGCAGACATATTGGTGTTGGTATAAAGGAGCCCCAGTAGCGTCTCTTGACACACTATGAATGATGAATGATTCGTTTACTAAAAGTTCTCAGTGTTTGAGTGTCACAGAGAGGATGTGCAGAATTGTTCATAAGGGCACTCAGTTTTGTTTTATTTATCTCCTTTGTTATGACATCCAGAGCGTCAAGAGTGCACTTATAACTGAGCTTCCCCTTTTAATTAGTCTGTTGAATTCGGTAGTCTTCTTTTGAAGTAATGTTACCAGTCCAGCACACCACAGCACAGAAAATCACACTGGCCATCACAGAGTTATAGAAGATGTGGAGGATGTCACATTAAAGGGGTGTCCCACATTAAAGGAACGCAGTCTACTAAGGAAAAAGAGTCTGTTCTGTCCTTTCTTATATAGCTCCTCTGTGTTCTAAGACCAGTCCATTAATGTGGATCCTCAAGTACTTGTAGAAGAATAAAGAATGAGAATAACTCATGCTGAAATGTTACATTTTTCGTTTCCTTCCTTGTCGCTTGGTAACTCATGATGGGTTGCCTGTTCTCGTCCAGGCTTGGACGACTCACGTAGTGCCCCAAGAGCTATCCCGCACTGCTTTGGATACATGCATCTGCACAGCTGATCTGATGTTTCCTTCACCAGAGCTCTCATCAACGCCACCTTCAACTCCTCAAGGTAAGCACCTTGGATAACTATTTAAACAAAAGGAAAACCTATAAATAGTCACAAAAAACCTGCATAGCGCAACTCACCACACCACCTCACTTAAAGCACTGCCAGCAAATTCATGCCAGAGTTTATCAGTGGTACAGAACAACAATCAGAATAACCTACAGGCTCTGCCTTTTTTCAGAAAGGTATATGATCATGGCTGAATTTATTTCACAGAATTGGTACCAACCATGTTACTCTCCAGTTGCACCTTGAGCAACTATTATACAGTAATAGAAATTAAAAATTATATAGCAAAGTAAAATATTTTAATAGAACAGTTATGTGAAAACAATAAATAAGAGCTATCAATAAAGCTGTTGAGCTAGTAGCGCTCTTCTCTTTCTACTCTAACATGGATCACCATTCTCAAACCCAGTAATTCATTTTCAGGAGTGAAAGGGGCTGCGGCGTGCAACCCTAAAACACATGTGAATTAATTCATCCTTATTTTATAACCCAAATTGCATTTTTAGAGCTGAATCACAAAACAATCTTAATGCCTGCCTCCTCACTCACTCACTCACTCACGTCCATCCGAAGCCAAATGCGCAGTCGCCTTCTGCGCACGTCCGAAGCCGAATGCGCAGTCACCTTCTGCGCAGCTGCCCGAAAAACCTTACGAGACCGACATCCAACCCCAACATCGCGGCAAGCGGCAGATTTACGGCCGCAAAAATTCAAAGAGAAAGGCGACTTCGATTAAAGCTCTAGAGGCCTGAAAGGCGATTTCGACTACAGCTCGAGGCCTAATTACGCATTCTGATTCAATTACGCATTCATTCAATACACCTATATCAGTTTTGTGGTGCTTATACTTATTACTATTCCATATTGTACTGGAACATTCATCATTCAATAGATAGATAGATAGATAGATAGATAGATAGATAGATAGATAGATAGATAGATAGATAGATAGATAGATAGATAGATAGATAGATAGATAGATAGATAGATAGATAGATAGATAGATAGATAGATAGATACTTTGTTAATCCCAATGGGAAATTCATATTCTCCAGCAGCAGCATACTGATACAATAAATAATATTAAATTAAAGAAAGATAATAATGCAGGTGAAAAACAGACAATAACTTTGTATAATGTTAAATGTTAACGTTTACCCCCCCGGATGGAATTGAAGAGTCGCATAGTTTGGGGGAGGAACGATCTTCTCAGTCTGTCAGTGGAGCAGGACAGTGACAGCAGTCTGTCGCTGAAGCTGCTCTTCTGTCTGGAGATGATACTATTTAGTGGATGCAGTGGATTCTCCATAATTGATAGGAGCCTGCTGAGTGCCCTTCGCTCTGCCACAGATGTTAAACTGTCCAGCTCCATGCCAACAATAGAGCCTGCCTTCCTCACCAGTTTGTCCAGACGTGAGGCGTCTTTCCTCTTAATGCTGCCTCCCCAGCACACCACTGCGTAGAAGAGGGAGCTCGCCACAACTGTCTGATAGAACATCTGCAGCATCTTATTGCAGATGTTGAAGGATGCCAGCCTTCTAAGGTAGTATAACCGGCTCTGTCCTTTCTTGCACAGCGCATCAGTATTGGCAGTTCAGTCTAATTTATCATCCAGCTGCACTCCAAGATATTTATAGGTCTGCACCATCTGTACACAGTCACCTTTGATGATCACGGGGTCTTTGAGGGGTCTAGGCCTCCTAAAATCCAATATTATACTATAGGCCTGGAAAATTCATCAACTAACAGTACAAGCCTGTACAGTAATGAGTAAAGCGGACTACAATCATTACAAAACAACTTCTTCGTTACTTATCATTTGTTCTTCATACACTGCTGACACAAACTCATGCCCATTTCATCTTATGTTGTCGAAACGGGCTCTTTGTCTGGTATTAAATAAAAGTAACACTAAAAATGCAGTAGTGATGTATTTTTGTAAATTAGAGAAACTTTGTGCTTATCCTAAGCTATGCTTTTCACTAACATTTTATTCCGGCTCTGAAGTTTCCCACAATTCATTTATTTCCAATACTTTGTATTTTCTCTTTAATGTAATAAACTGTTTTAGTTTTTTTTTTCCTTGCCTCAGTCCAGGTTTCCATCTTTAATTGGATTTTCCTTCCTTTGCCACATTCCAAATGAGATTTTCTAAATAAGCTCAGTTTCTTCTTTGTTTCTTTTCTGATAGCACTGAAGTGTACAGTAAATCCTGGGAAATCCTAAACCCGTTCTCCGTCTGTTCTGTGACAGCTCCTATTTTTCCACTAACAGGGTCCTTTGTATTGATAAAATTTAGAAACAGATAGAGCTGTTAGAAGATATATCACACAGGATTGGGTTTTTATGTTTGTTTAGGTAGTAATTGGTTTTGCGGGCATGATAATGAACAGCTATCCAGTTGCACTGAAATAATGTTACAAGGGTTTGCTGAAAATGTTTAAGTCTCTGTTTAGTGGAGATAAACATGTAAATTTCATACCAATTAATTAACAGAATCTAAAAATTAAAGCTATGTAAACCATAAAACTAGATGGGTATAAATAGGTCACCTTATTTTCTCATGGTGGGTAAGATAACAGGATTTTGTGAATTGCATTGATTGGCAACAATAAACTCGAAAATCATAGACTTTGAAAAATGTCCAGGTCTTTTTAATGAATTTTGCTACTTTAAACAATGACAGAAATGTGGCCAAGAGGTTAGCACTGCAACCTCTTAGTTTCAAGAGAATTGGTTTGAATCCTGGCCTTTTTCTCCATTTTTATGTGCTACTAAGAATCACGAAAGTAATAATTCACTGCCTATAGAATCAATAAAATCAAGAAAATAGAGGGAAAAAAAGGAAACTTGCTTGGAACATGACCTCAAAGAAATGTGGAGTAATTACCAATATAAAAATAATAAGACATAAACATAAGAAAAGCAAAAATTGCACAATATATTGCATATTATTGGAAAAACAGCAAACATAAGGAAACTGTATATAATATGAAGAATCATTCAGGAAAAAAAAAATTCAAATATTGTTTGCTTAAATAAATTATAAAGATCCATCCATTTTCCAACCTGCTGAATCCAAACACAGGGTCACGGGGGTCTGCTGGAGCCAATCCCAGCCAACAAGGCAGGAACCAATCCTGGGCAGGGTGCCAACCCACCGCAGGACACACACAAACACACCCACACACCAAGCACACACTAGGGCCAATTTAGAATCGCCAATCCACCTAACCTGCATGTCTTTGGACATGTGGGATGAAACCGGAGTGCCCGGAGGAAACCCACGCAGACACGGGAAGAACATGCAAACTCCATGCAGGGAGGACCCAGGAAGCGAACCCAGATCCCCAGGTCTCCCAACTGCGAGGCAGCAGCGCTACCCACTGTGCCACCGTGCCGCCCCTAATTATAAAGATGTATAAATTAAATATAATAAATCACATTAGTCATATATTATTGCTCTAGGGTATTGAGAAAAGTAAAAGATGAAATGATTGACAGACATGTATGCAAAATTCTAATTTATATGGTGATTATTATATATCACTAATATATAAATATAGATGTTCAAAAGGAAAAAGCAAAAGTAGACAAATACATGAGATGAAATATAATTACATGAACAAAGAAAGAAAAAAACATAAATACTGTGGATTCATAAAGTACTCAGACTACTTCACTTTTTGCATATTTTACAGCCTTGTGCTAAAATCATTTAAATTCATTTTTTCCACATCAATTAACACTCAATAACCCAGAACGACAAAGGGAAAGCACGATTTTAGACATTATTGCAAATTTATTAAAGATAAAAATATCACAATGACACAAGTGTTCAGAGCCTTTACTCAGTACATTGTTGAAGCCCCTTTCTCAGAGATTCCAATGTGGCTCTGATGCACCAGGTTTTACACACCAGGATTTGGGAGTGTTCTGCCGTTCTTATCTGAAGATCCTCTAAGGCTCTCTCAGGTTAGATGGGCATGGTCATCTATTGTCAGGTCTCTCTAAAAATGTTCAGTTGGGTTCAAGTCCAAGCTTTTGCTGGGCTCTTCAAGTTCATTCCCAGAGTAGATCCTAGGCCACTCCTGTATTGTTTTTGCTTTGTGTTTATGGTTATTGACCTGTTGGAAGTTGAAACTTCAGCACACTTTGAGGTCCAGAGCTCCCTAGAGCAAGTTTTCATTAAGAATATCTCTGTACTTTGTTCCACTCAACTTTCTCTCAACCCTGCCTGGTCTCCCAGTCCTTGTGACTTAAAAAACAACCCCACTGACTGATGCTGCCCACCACTATGCTTCACTTTTGGATTGCTATTGTGCAGGTGTTGAGGGTTGCCTGTTTTCCTCCAGACATGGCAGTAATCTTGGTTTCATCAGACCATAGAATCCTGTTTTTCACAGTCTGGGAGTCCTTTAGGTGTCTTTTTTTGTAAACCCTAAGCAGGCTCCCATGTGTCCTTAATGGAGGAAAGGCTTCAAAAAGTCCAGATTGGTGGACTGTTGCAGTGATAGTTGTCCTCTCTAGAAATTTCTCCTATGTCTACACAGGTTCTGTGGAGATGAGCCAGACTGACCACTGTGTTCTTGGTCACCTCTCTTACCATGTCCCTTCCCACACAATTGCTTAGTTTGGCTGAGTGGCCCAGACTCTGGGAAGAGTTGTTGTTGTTCCAAACTTCTATTAATGAATTATGGTGACCACTGTGCACTTGAGAACTGTCAGTGCTGTTGGAATTTTTTTGAAGCCTTCCCCAGAAATGTGCCTCGACACAATCCTGTCTCTAAGCTCAGCAGGTAATTAGTTTAACCTTATAGCTTAATTTTTGCTCAACTGTGGGACCTTCTAAAAACAGCTGTGTGCCTTTCTTGTGTCTGGTCAATTGAATTTACCAAAGCTGGACTTCAAACAAGGTGTACAAACATCTATATGATGATTAATAGAATGGGATGCATTTGAGCTAAATTTCAAGTGTCATAGCGAAGGGGTAGGAATACTTGTGTCTATATATAGGGGTAGGAATACTTGTGTCTATTTTGTAATACATTTGTACAAAATACTAAAACTCTGTTTTAACTTTGTCGTTATGGGTTACCAAGTGTTACTTAATGTGGGAAAAAATACATTTAAAAGACTTTTGCACAAGGCTTCAACATAATGAAATGTGAAAAAAATGAAGGAATCTGAATGCTTTATGTGTCCGCGATGCAGTACAATCAGTTATCAAAAGTAGAAATGTACAAAACAATTCACTGCAACCACTTATAAATAAAATAACTAAATTGTGTGGAAAGAGAAGAAAGAGATAAATCAAAACTATTTGTAATCTTTAATGGCCCGTGAAAAGCAGATCACTGCTCAATTCTATTTTTTGCTGCAAACACAGAGTGGGGCGGCCATGTTTACTCCTAGAAAACAACAAGAGAAACTGATTGGGATCGAAACTTTAGCACTGAGTCCACAGACACAACATGTTTCTATGTGGTTGTACAGAAATCTATATGGCCAATCTAATCAAAATTATCAATGAAGTGTAAATAATTATTTTTAAGTTACCCTCAAATACATATATATATATAGTACTGTGCAAAAGTTTTAGACAGGTGTGAAAAAATTCTGTAAACAAAGAATGCTTTCAGAAATATAAATAATGATTGTTTATTGTTATCATTTACAAAATGCAAAGTGAGCGAACAAAAGAAAAATCTAAATCAAATCAATATTTGGTGTTACTACCTTTTGCCTTCAAACCAGCATCAATTCTTATAGGTACACTTGCACAAAGTCAGGGATTTTGTAGGATTCTAGTCAGGTGTCTGATCAACCAATTCTACCAAACAGGTGCTAATGATCATCAATGTCACACGCAGGTTGAAACCCAGTCATTAACTGAAACAGAAACAGCTGTGTAGGAGGCTTAAAACTGGGTGAGGAACAGCCAAACTCTGCTACCAAGGTGAGGTTGTGGAAGACAGTTCCATGTCATGGCAAGATTGAGCACAGCAACAAGACACAAGGTAGTTCTACTGCATCAGCAAGGTCTCTCCCAGACAAAGATTTCAAAGCAGACTGGGGTTTCAAGATGTGCTGTTCAAGCTCTTTTGAAGAAGCACAAAGAAACGGGCAACGTTGAGGATTGTAGACGCAGTGGTCGGCCAAGGAAACTTAGTGCAGCAGATGAAAGACACATCAAGCTTATTACCCTTCGAAATCAGAAGATGTCCAGCAGTGCCATCGGCTCAGAACTGGCAGAAACCAGTGGGACCCAGGTACACCCATCTACTGTCCGGAGAAGTCTGGCCAGAAGTGGTCTTCATGGAAGAGTTGCAGCCAAAAAGCCATACCTCCGACGTGGAATCTAGGCCAAGCGACTCAAGTATGCATGAAAACATAGGAACTGGGGTGCAGAAAAATGGCAGCAGGTGCTCTGGGCTGATGTGTCAAAATTTGAAATATTTGGCTGTAGCAGAAGGCAGTTTGTTCATCAAAGGGCGGGAGAGCAGTACAATAATGAGTGTCTGCAGGCAACAGTGAAGCATGGTGGAGGTTCCTTGAACGTTTGGGGCTGCATTTCTGCAAATGGAGTTGGAGATTTGGTCAGGATTAATGGTGTTGTTAATGCTGAGAAATACAGGCAGATACTTATCCATCATGCAATACCATCAGGGAGGCGTATGATTGGCCCCAAATGTATTCTGCAGCAGGACAACGACCCCAAACATACAGCCAAAGTAATTAAGAACTATCTTCAGCGTAAAGAAGAACAAGAAGTCCTGGAAGTGATGGTATGGCCCCCACAGAGCCCTGATCTCAACATCATCGACTGTGTCTGGGATTACATGAAGAGACAGAAGGATGTGAGGAAGCCTACATCCACAGAAGATCTGTGGTTAGTTCTCCAAGATGTTTGGAACAACCTACCAGCCGAGTTCCTTCAAAAACTGTGTGCAAGTGTACCTAGAAGAATTGATGCTGTTTTGAAGGCAAAGGGTGGTCGCACCAAATATTGATTTGATTTAGATTTCTCTTTTGTTCATTCACTGCATTTTGCTTGATTGATGAAAATAAATGATTAACACTTCAATTTCTAAAAGCATTCTTTCTTTACAGCATTTTTTCACACCTGCCTAAAACTTTTGCAGAGTACTGTATATATATATATATATATATATATATATATATATATGGGGGTATCCAAAAACAACTGGAATCAAAAAAAAAAAGTTTTAATCATTTTTACTGAAACTTTAGTCTCCTTCAAAGTACTCTCCATGTGAATGAATGCACTTGTCCCAATGTTTTTCCCACTGGTGGAAACATTTTTGGAATTGCTAAAGAGGAATGTTGTCCAATGCCTGCAGTAATTTTTCTTTGACTTCCTCCACGGTACAAAAATGTTTTCCTTTGAGTTCTTTTTTCATATGCGGGAACAAGAAAATGTCTCATGGAGCAAAGATCAGGCGAGTAGGGAAGGTGGCAAGAACTCCAAGACATACAAGTCAATTCAGAAATTTTTTCAATAGTCGGACAACGATCTTCGTAAATTGCATGGCAAACTTTTTCAAGATTTTCATCATTCCCAATTGTGGAAGGTTGGCCAGATCTTCATTGGTCTTTAAGTAAAATTTCCCCTCATTTGAAATGTGAAAAACACTCGTAGACCTGTGTTTTACTTAAAGTTTCCTCTTTAAAAGCAGTTTCGAGCATCACTACAATTTCAGCAGCTGTTTTCCATAAGAGAAAATAAAATTTAACGCAGACTCACTGTTCTTTATGATTACCCATCACAAAAATCACAGAACATGTTCAATAAGCACCAAGAAAAACTGACAAGAAATGCTGTACGAACAATACAGAGCAACAGAATTCTGTAACTATGTTACGCCTAGCAGCAAATTCGCAACTAAGCCTAGATTGCACACCAGATACAGATTCCGGTTACATTTGGGTTCCTCTTTGTACATCTACTGTATGTATGTATGTTGTCACACACGTGTATTTAGGAGACAGCCAAAGAGCTTAAATACAGGTAATTCCATGCCAGGCCAGGGGGTGGCAGAGTGTACTAATTTTCCCTCTCGATCTGTTGCAGACCATTCTAGGGAAATCCCGCCCGGCTCTGGGGTCAGCCAATGACGTCCCTTCCGGTTCTGGGACTGATGACGTCACTTCCTTAGCTGGCCTTTAAAAGCCGCCATACTGTCTGAAGAAGTCAGTTCTGTTTTGGACTCGGTTGAATGAACATGTCTACCTTATTAGACCAATTTTGCAGCCGTAATCGATTAAATGGGTGGCTGCCCCAAACCTTCTTGATGTCTCATGGTCGTTCTTGTGACAGTCACGTAGTCAGCAGGATGGAGAAAGCCCTGAAGAGAACGGGACTGGACCTGAATCATGTCCAGATGGGAGAGTACCTGGGCCGAGCTTTCGGGTGGGGAGTGCGTCTCGGGTTTCGGAAAGAACCGGTGCAGACTCCGCTCCCTTTGGCTATCTCTGGGGCACCCAAATTGAATAGGGAGAGTGTCGAGGGGACACACAGATGTGGGCTGGTCTCTATGGGGGAAACGATGGGGACTTATTATGCTCTCTTGGAGGAGAGCACTGTCCTTCCCACTGGGGCTAAGGTCCCACAGGAAAGTGGACTTTCCCCGGGCCAGCAGGTGAAGAAAATACAAACCTGGAGGTTTGACCCTGAACGGGCTACCAGAGAACAACTGGACATTCTCTGGGAAGAGGTGGCGGGCTGGTTAAGGCCCGCTGATTGCACCACCTATCAAATAATAAAAAAAGTGGCATGTTTGCTGTTTATAAATGGCCTGCCAAAGCATTTCACCCAGCCGGCCTGCGGAGAATTTTCAAATATAAACGAGCTCATAGAAACAACCAGGGCAGTCTCGCAATCTGGGAGGGCTGAACGGGCCTTAAGTAGATGCCGTAGAGATTACGTCCCTCTTAAACTGCCCTCCCGGCATAAACCAGAGTTTGCACCGGAGTCCCCGATCCCACGGGCGCGATCCTTGATCGGGGGCGAGGCGGAATGTAAATGGAGAGAGGGGGTGGGATTGTGTGCACTTTCAAACCCCCTGGCTTTGGCTCATAAGGGAGAGGTCCTTGTAAACGGTCACAAAGTAGAGGCCCTATTTGACTCCGGCAGCAACCTTTCTATGGTCGATTGCCTTTATGTACTACCGCGACAATGGTTAAAAACAAAGATCAGCATTACCTGTGTACATGGAGATGTCCGCGCCTATGAATCCGCCAGCTGTTTCATCTGCCACGGAGGAATACTCAAAGAACTTGTTGTTGCGGCACTTCCAAATCCTCGGTGTGCAGTGATTCTCGGGCGTGACAGGTCTTACAATAAAAGCGGTGCAGTACTGATCTCGCCTTATTCGAAATTGGGCCTAGTAACAGATGGGAATCCACCGTCTCAGGTTGTCTCCACACCATGTACACAGCCGGTGGAGAGAGATATGGGAGATCATGAGGTGGATGGAGAGCTTCCTGGCACGTCGTGGACTAATACGTCATCAGTCCGCTCCTCACCAGAGCGGGAGGTTTCTCCGCCCCTTGAGGTCAGCCCAGACCCTCTCTCAGATCTGAGCTTTCAATTCAGACAAACACCGGCATCATTTAAAAGGGAACAGTGGAATGACGATTCCCTTAAATTTGCTAAGAATGTAGTAGTCCTCGTCAACGGCCAATGCACTAGTCAGCCCATGCCACAAGGACCCCACTTTGTGTTAGAAAATGACTTATTATATCAGGTCAGTGAACACGAGGGGAGGGTGCGGAAGTTGTTGCTGATTCCACAAACTTTCCGGCGGCAAGTTTGTGAGTTAGCGCACGCCCATCTCCTGGGAGGCCACTTGGGCACCGAAAAAACTCTAGAGCGCATTAAGCTCCACTTCTAATGGCCGGGAATTAACAAGGAGGTTCGCCGCTTCTGTGTTTCGTGCCCGGAATGTCAGCTGCGGCAAATTCCTAGGAGGGACCGTGCTCCTCTCGTTCCCCTTCCCTTAATTGATGTTCCCTTCGAAAGGATAGGGGTCGACATAGTAGCACCCCTGGAACCCTCGGCTCGAGGACATAAATATATACTAGTCCTCGTAGATTATGCGACCCGATATCCAGAAGCTGTTCCGTTGCGCTCAGCTAATTCTAAAGCAATCGCACGGGAACTGATGGAGGTCTTTGCGTGAGTTGGGGTCTCTAAAGAAGTCCTTACGGACCAAGGGATGCCATTTACCTCGGAAACGTTCAAGGAAACGGCCAAATTACTCAAAATAAAGCACTTGAGAACCGTGGTGTATCATCCTCAAACCAACGGTTTAGTAGAGAGATTTAATCAGACTCTCAAGCAGATGCTTCGCAAGGTGGTCAGCGGGGATGGGAGGAATTGGGATCAGCTCCTCCCCCTCGTGCTCTTTGCCTATCGGGAAGTCCCTCAAGCCTCAATGGGGTTCTCCCCCTTTGAATTATTATATGGACGACAACCCCGGGGCATATTGGACATTTTAAAGGAAGGTTGGGAAGGAGAGGCCCTTCGCTCAACTAATATTTTGGAATATATCGCGCAGTTACGCTATAGATTTGAGAAAATTCGACCCATATTAAAAAGTCACATGCAAGAGGCGCAAGCAGCACAGGCCCACTATTATGACCGGGGCACGACCCTCCGGGAGTTTCAGCCAGGGGATCGAGTCATGGTATTGATTCCCACCTCCCACTCTAAACTACTTGCCCACTGGCAAGAGCCGTACGAAGTTAAAGAGCGAAAGGGACTCGTCGACTATTTGGTGAAATAACCCAATCGTCGACTGAGCGAGCGGATATATCACGTGAACCTGCTGAAACCATGGAAGGAAAGGGACCCCGATCCCACCTCCGGCCAGCCCCGCTCCTTCTTTGTTCAAAGTAACACCCTTAACTTCGGGTCTAATTTGAATAATCGACAGAGGCAAGAGCTAGAGACAGTTATCTCGTCCGTCCCAGAGGTAGTTGACGAAATCCCAGGAAGGACCTCTCTGGTTGCCCATGATATTGTGACTGAACCCGGGGTCATAGTCCGAGAACACCCGTACAGTCTTCCCGAGGCAAAGAAAGCGGAAGTGGAACTGGAAATCAAGCGCATTCTGGATCTAGGAGTCATAGAGGAGAGTCATAGTCCCTGGTCCAGCCCAATTGTCTTGGTTCCTAAGCCTGACGGAAGTTGGAGGTTTTGCAATGACTTCCATCGGCTTAATCAGGTCTCACAATTTGATGCTTATCCGATGCCTCGAGTGGACGACCTCCTTGAGAGGCTTGGACAGGCAGAATACCTGACCACACTTGACATGACCAAAGGGTACTGGCATGTTCCTTTAACAGACTCCGCAAAGGGTAAAACCACGTTTAGCACCCCTAGTGGGCACTGGCAGTATCGTGTCCTTCCATTCGGGTTACATGGGGCTCCTGCAACTTTCCAGCATCTGGTGGACAAAGTGCTCCGCCCCCATAACACGTATAGTGCTGCCTACCTGGATGACGTCGTCATCTATTCTAGCACCTGGAAGGAACACCTACAGCACGTCGGAGCCGTATTGCGGACGCTGGGGGAAGCCGATCTTCGCATCAACCCAAAGAAATGTTTCTTTGGATTGGAGGAAGCCAAGTATTTGGGCTACCTGGTGGGTCGTGGTACGGTGAAGCCACAGTGCTCTAAAATAGAAGCCATTTTGACATGGCCCGTCCACAAACCAAGCGGCAAGTCTAGGCATTTCTCGGATTGGCGGGGTACTACCGCCGGTTTGTACCACGTTTTTTGGAGAGAGCCGTGCCCTTGACTAATTTAACAAAGAAGAGGGCTCCTAACATTGTGGTATGGACTGAGATGATGGAGGCAGCCTTCAGTGACTTGAAAAGGGCCCTGACGTTGGCACCAATTTTAAAGGCGCCTGACTTTTCACAGCCTTTTATCCTCCAGACGGACGATTCGGACACAGGCCTAGGGGCAGTGTTGAGCCAAAGTGTCGATGGTGCTAAGCACCCCATCATGTTCCTAAGTCAGAAACTGTTGGATCGGGAGACCAGATATGCGGCAGTGGAGAGGGAGGCTCTTGCGATTAAGTGGCTGATCACACAGTTGAGGTACTACCTCTTGGGTCGGGAGTTTACACTAGTCACGGACCATGCCCCTTTACAGTGGATGGCCCTGCACAAGGAGTCTAACCCACGAGTCACGAGGTGGTTCCTCAACCTGCAACATTATAAGTTTTCGCTCATTCATCAGAAGGGTTCTCTACACGCCAATGCCGATGCTCTCTCCCGCGTTCACGACCTCTCGGTACAGGACGCCCGACCCGACGGGTCTGGGCTAAGGGGGGGCCCTGTCACACACGTGTGTTTAGGAGACAGCCAAAGGGCTTAAATACAGGTAATTCCATGCCAGGCCAGGGGGTGGCAGAGTGTACTAATTTTCCCTCTCGATCTGTTGCAGACCATTCTAGGGAAATCCCGCCCGGCTCTGGGGCAGCCAATGACGTCCCTTCCGGTTCTGGGACTGATGACGTCACTTCCTTAGCTGGCCTTTAAAAGCCGCCATACTGTCTGAAGAAGTCAGTTCTGTTTTGGACTCGGTTGAATGAACATGTCTACCTTATTAGACCAATTTTGCAGCCGTAATCGATTAAATGGGTGGCTGCCCCAAACCTTCTTGATGTCTCATGGTCGTTCTTGTGACAATGTATATAATGAAATAGTCTTATTCCATTATATTATGTTATTCCATAATGCATTATGAAATAAACAAGTGTGTGCTAGTAACCAAATGTGTGTCAAAAGACAAACACTAACACATTTTACAAAATGCAAAAAAAGAACACAGTTTTTTATTGTTTTAGTTTGGATATTTTCATTTTTTGCTTTGCAGCCTCCCCCACCATAACCTATCATCTATGGAGGAGGAGCAAAAGCTTTATATTTGTCAAAAATTTTGATCTCCAGTTTTCAACGAATCTCAGTGTTTTAGGGTTCCCTGATACTGAAAACATCGATATCACAATGATGGGGGTGAATCTGTCAGTGTGTGTGTGTGTCTGTGTGTCACAGTTTCTTGAGGAGAGTCTGGAGCTAAAAAGATTGGACAAAAAAATACCAAACTTGAAACTTAAGCCTGTTATGAGATGACAACGTGCTGAATAGTTTTTGAGCCAAATCATGCAATCGAAAGAGAAACTCAGATGAACACTCAAATACCATAATTCTGTAATTAATTATGAATTCTTCTTGTCAACTATTATCATAATGACCTATTTTATGATAAGAAAGATTAGCATCAGAGCAGTAAATAATTACTGCAATGTATAGAATACTTTGGATAACTTAGTTCCTGAGGTGCAAAGCCTACTGACACTCATGTCTAAATTTTTTTCAGTGGATTCATAGGAAGAAGGAATCTTGTAGCTGCTTTCTGTGGCCTTGAATTCCAGCCATTGAAAGTGAGCTCAGAAGACATAAAGGGAACAGGAATGGTTTGTTAAATTTCATTTTGCTTATAAAAATATGGAGAGTATACATTAGCAAGATCATCTTGGAAAGCATCTAAATAGATAGATAGATAGATAGATAGATAGATAGATAGATAGATAGATAGATAGATAGATAGATAGATAGATAGATAGATAGATAGATAGATACTTTATTAATCCCAAGGGGAAATTCACATACTCCAGCAGCAGCATACTGATAAAAACAATATTAAATTAAAGATTGATAACAATGCAGGTAAAAACAGACAATAACTTTGTATAATGTTAACGTTAGTTAACACATAGTACATAGTTTGGGGGAGGAACAATCTCCTCAGTCTGTCAGTGGAGCAGGACAGTGACAGCAGTCTGTCGCTGAAGCTGCTCTTCTGTCTGGAGATGACACTGTTTAATGGATGTAGTGGATTCTCCATAATTGATAGGAGCCTGCTGAGCACCCTTCGCTCTGCCACAGATGTCAAACTGTCCAGCTCTATGCCAACAATAGAGCCTGCCTTCCTCACCAGTTTGTCCAGGCGTGAGGCGTCCTTCTCCTTAATGCTGCCTCCCCAGCACACCACCGCATAGAAAAGGGCACTCACCACAACCGTCTGATAGAACATCTGCAGCATCTTATTGCAGATGTTGAAGGATGCCAGCCTTCTAAGGAAGTATAACCGGCTCTGTCCTTTCTTACACAGAGCATCAGTATTGGCAGTCCAGTCTAATTTATCATCCAGCTGCACTCCCAGATATTTATAGGTCTGCACCATCTGCACACAGTCACCTTTGATGATCACGGGGTCCATGAGGGGTCTGGGCCTCCCAAAATCCACCACCAGCTCCTTGGTTTTGCTGGTGTTCAGGTGTAGGTGGTTTGAGTCGCACCATTTAACAAAGTCCTTGATTAGGTCCCTATACTCCTCCTCCTGCCCACTCCTGATGCAGCCCACGATAGCAGTGTCAACAGCGAACTTTTGCACGTGGCAGGACTACGAGTTGTATTGGAAGTCCGATGTATATAGGCTGAACAGGACCGGAGAAAGTACAGTCCCCTGTGGCGCTCCTGTGTTTCTGACCACAATGTCAGACGTGCAGTTCCCAAGACGCACATACTGAGGTCTGTCTTTAAGATAGTCCACGATCCATGCGACCAGGTATGAATCTACTCCCATCTCTGTTAGCTTGTTCCTAAGGAGCAGAGGTTGGATTGTGTTGAAGGCGCTAGAGAAGTCTAGAAACATAATTCTTACAGCATCACTGCCTCTGTCCAAGTGGGAGAGGGATCGATGTAGCATATAGATGATGGCATCCTCCACTCCCACCTTCTCCTGATATGCAAACTGCAGAGGGTCAAGGGCGTGTTGAACCTGTGGCCTCAGGTGGTGAAGCAGCAGCCTCTCCATGGTCTTCATCACATGTGATGTCAGAGCAACAGGCTGGAAGTCATTCAGCTCATTAGGACGTGATACCTTTGGGAATGGGGTGATGCAAGATGTTTTCCAAAGCCTCAGGACTCTCCCCTGTTCCAGGCTCAGGTTGAAGATGCGCTGTAGAGGACCCCCCAGCTCCGATGCACAGACCTTCAGCAGTCGTGGTGATACTCCATCTGGACCCGCTGCTTTACTGGCACGAAGTCTACTCAGCTCTCTGCTCACCTGCGCTGTTGTAATTGTGGGTGGGGATGTCTCTCCTATGCTGGTATCAGCAGAAGGATGGGTGGAGGGTGCAGTACTCCGAGGTGAGAGTGGGTTAGGGTGGGTGTGGGTGGTATAATATATAACATATATAATAATGAAGTATCCAGGAAACATCCATTAATTTATACATCTGTACTCTACATGAACTTTCTTTGTTTGTCATTCTAAAGAATGGAACATATTGCTCCCAGCTGTAAGTTCCAAGGTCCACTGATGAACCACAGGTTACATTTGAACTGGAGGGGCACCAATGTGTTGGAGAGGCATATACTGTAACTAAGTTAGTCCAGGATTGTTTAAACTAGGGAATTGGGGGGGTTAATTTATTGATTTCTTTATCCTTACCCTATGGCTTAACCGGTGTTGGCAAGCACATTAATCAGCTAAAAAGATTAATTTCCAATTAGCAGTTTGCCGCTTGAAGAGTGGTAGCTGGAGGCAGCCCGCTGCCATATAAACGGTTAGGTGTAAGTGCTTAAAGAAGGAATAAAGGAATTGAAAAAGAGGGGAGAAACTAGTTTTTTATGGGGCCATACCTGGCGATTTAGATAAAATCCAATTTGCTGCTGAAATGTTACTAGAGCATGTACCCCTTCAGCCCATAGAAAGCGTATCACCGCTACCTGCTCTTCTGTGCTGCAAATGGAGTGTGGAGCTGCCATGTTTACTCCTAGAAAACAACAAGAGAAGCTGACCATTCAATGTTGAATCTTTAAACTCTGTCACTACAGACACATTGTGTTTCTACAAGTGCACAATAAAAACTGTATAGCCAACCTAAACAAAATTGTGACAAAGGTGCAGATAATTGTTGAATTACACTTGCATATGTGCATATTTTTGTATTTGTATATACTTTTTTAATCCCTGAGACTCCACATGAAGACACCATCTGTGCTCTTATGATTAACCAATTTGAGATGGCTGAAAATGAAGCAGCAAGATGTGATGGTTCTGATGACTGTTCTGTCAAGAATGATGGGAACTGAGTATCTTAGAGAACATCACATACTCATATAATGTATGCCAGACACTTAAAAATAGAGTAGTGAGAACAAAAAGGGAGAGGAGTCCCTTAAAGTAGCTCAGTATACAGTTTTATGTGATACTACAACAACAACAACAACATTTATTTCTATAGTACATTTTCATACAAATGATGTAGCTCAAAGTGCTTTACAGGATGAAGAAAGAAAAAAAAATATAAAAATAAAATTAGGCAATACTAATCAACATAGAATAAAAGTAAGGCCCAATAAAAAAAAAAAACACAATCTGCAGGGGTTCCAAGGCCACAAGACCGCCCAGACCATACTAGGCATTCTACCTAACATAAATGATCTCAATCAGTCCTCATGGTTTACAGGCTTCACGTGGAAGAATTAGACGATGATGGTCATGTGGACCTCTGGCCTTCAATCCATCAATATAGGGACTGCACGGTGCTTTGATCAGGTGGTGATGGCACAGGTCACCACCACAGAAAACTAGAAAAAGAACAGCAGAGAAAGTAGGGGTTAGTATGGATTGTGGAGCCATTATAAAAAATGATAATTAAATGCAAATACGGAATATCAGGACTAAACTAAAATGAAGCTATGAGGAAGCCATGTTAAAATACTGTGTTTTTAGCCGTTTTTTAAAATGCTCCATTGTATTAGCCTGGCAAATTTCTATTGATAAGCTATTCCAGATTTTAGGTGCATAACAGCAGAACTCCTCTGTTTGCTCACAGCAGTAAAGGCTACTGTCTACTTTCCACTCACATTATCATCTTAACAGGATTACATGTAAATGATGGTCCTTGTTGCCTTTTATTATACAGGGTGGTAAATCACAAACTTGAATATGTTGCAGGCGATTTATTCTGCAGATAGATTTGAAGGACAGTTTGTGCCTGTTTTTTATCACAGGATTATGAAATTAAAGCTGAGGGTCACAGAACAATAAAACACATGACAGTTGTGGGAACTCAGTATAACCAGCGGTATTCAATATAGCCTCAGAACTGTGGCGCTTGCTGTATTGATTAGGGTAGGCTTAAATTGAATTGCTTCAAATCATGTTTGCAAGAAATTCTTCATTCCAGGCAAAATTATTACTTCTCTAGCTTGATTTAATGCCCAAATTCAGTTTGAATCCCTTTACTTCTGTTATTGGAAAAGAGAAGAGTTCATTTGGGAAATAAATCAAAGTTGCCATAATATAGTCATTATTAAAATAACAAAAATGAGGAGTCGAGGGCATTATAAATATTTGTTCACACAGCTTTAATTTGGTTATCTTAGAAAGCAAAAATCCATTTTTTTTTGTAAAATGGAAACAATGAAAGGGTTATTGTCTCTTTCTAAGCATTATCTCAAATATTTAAATATTACTTTACCAGTAATATTTTCTAATAGCTTCATGTGTTGCTGTAGTCTTTTGAATATTAAATCTAGAGTCCCAGACATATCTCTCACAAATCATATCTTTCTAAAATAGTATAGTTTTTCTCCTATTTGTTCTGTAATATGTTTTTGGGTGTACTGGCTAGCCTTATATTTTGCAAGTCTGGATGCCATCACTGTCTGTGTGGAGTCTGCACATTCTTCTTGTGCCTACTCATATAATTTATTTATTATGTCCAGGTACTTCAGTGTTCCCCATATATCCCAAAGTGCACCCCTTTGGTTAATTGGAGACTCTACATCGGTCCTGTATGAGTGTGTGTGTGTGTCTATAAATGTGCTCACAAAAGGACAGATGTGAGTTCCTATCTTTTTCTAATTCCTGCCAGAATAGGCAGTGGCACCTCACAAACTTGAGCTGAATATGTAGATGGGATAGAAAATGTCAGTCAGTCAGCCGTCTCCATAGTCATGAACAGGGTCATTGGGTGCTGGAGCCTATCCTAGCTAGCCTAGGGCGCAACACAGTAACAATTCCTGGACACACACTTGGGACAATTTAATAGCGCCTATTCAACCAACCTGCATGTCTTTTGAATGTGAGAAGAAACCGGAGCACCCAGAGGAAACCAAGGCAGACACTGGGAGAACATGCAAACTCCATGCATAAACTCTGGTCCCCTTATTGCGAGGCAGCAGCACTACCACTGTAGTTTAGATAATGGATGGATAAATATTTCAGCTAAACCATGAAATTAATATGGATGATCCAAAAAGACAAACAAACTTGCTCCATTTTTACAGCCTGAACAAACACTTTATCAACTCACATCTAGCTCATCACCATTTGGTAACTTATTTCATGTGCCTATATTTTTTCTTTACACAGTAACCTAGTTTAGTTTACCTTTATTTTCCAAAGGTGAAAATTTAATTTTATCCAGCCAGGAACATACAAGAGCACATACCTACTACAAGGCCTGCAATAAAACACAAATTAATGAAATATCTATGTACTGTGATATGAAAAACACAAGAAATTATGAAGGGTTGGGACACCCAAATAATTGAAATAATCTGATAAAAGAAAACACACACTAAATGTGGTGACACCTTCTTCAGAGGCCAGTCTGTCATCAATTGGCCCCAAGATGGCGGAGGAGCCAATTTTCAGGTCTACAGGGAGGAAAAAGCGGGTTCTGGTGGTCAAAAACCAGAAGTGAATACATCTGTGTGAATGCATCGATCATCCATTCTGCAGAAGGAGGAAGAGAAAAGGCATTTAGTGACAGCGCCAACGTGTGGCATGGAGTGGAATTACTACTTGAAGAGCCCTGAAATTGTCTCTCACGTGAACGTGTGTAACAATGCATACAAAAAAAAAATCTAGAAGAGTTCCTTATTTCAACAAAAATGAGTTTAGCCTTGTTAAAAGTTTTATTGTTGTAAATATAAAACTATTTCTACTTCTATTTGTTTATAATTTTGGAAGCACTTTACTTTAGGTACTGCAAAAGTGTATCCATTGCTCATTTACTCTTATGTAGCAAGACCATAACAAAGGCTTCTTCTGGTGTTTTTAAGCATCAGTAAAGTGTTTATTCATCTATGCAATGTGATCTGCTAAAATCAATTCACTTTAGAATGGTCAGAATGGCTTAATGTCTGGATAGAGAGCGGATAGACTCCCCACATAAACACAACAATTCCAGTTAGTATTCACTTGCATTTATCTGTGCAATATATTGCAGCTGCTATCCTGTAGCTAGAATGGGAATGGGAATGGGCTCCTTCTTATGACCCAACAAGAAAAAGTGAAAGGAAAGAGACATGTCACATTGCCATTAAGAACTTTAGTGTTTTTGCATGGTGGCAAAGATCTGACAGTCTCATGAAGGAGATGGCAGGTCGACTTCACACGCTCCGCTCACTTTTTAAAGCTGTAGTGGTGTCACAGCTGCCCACCCTTCTGCAGTTTACCTCATTGATGTCAGCACCCTGCACAATTAATTTCATCTTTTTGGCGTGACTAGATTGTTATATGTGGAGAGAAATCACCATTGCATTTCCACTCATGTTAAATATGGCAGCTGCTGATAGAAGCACTCCAGTGCTGAATCCAGAGGATACCATTGCAATTAAGTTAAGTAAAAATGATTCTGTGTTTAAATTTTTCTTTTCTTTTAAAAATATGAATTGCTTTCTGCTTAATTTAAAAAGAATAGTAGTGAGTAGTGAGCAGCTTTTAATGTTTTGAAAAATATCTGCAGTGAAAAATTCTCTTATCTTGGTAATTACTGGTTATTATATATCCCAAAAATGCCTGCTCATTTTATGTTATGATTTTTTTTAAAAATCAGCCCCTAGTAAAATAGTTTGTATTTAATAAAAACATTCAGCTGTTTTTGAAATAGTATATTAATTTTAAAATATGATTTAAAAACAGGTAATGTAAGCAGCAGTAGCACAGATGCCTTTGTGAAGTTCTAAAAAAAGCACGTTTGACAAGACTGCAGCAAAATTATAAGAGGGCAACTGTCACGGCTTGTGCGTGTGTTGGAGTGGTGTAGGGGGCTCACATACACTATATGGCCAAAATTATGTGGATGCCTGTCCCGTATAAGCCCCAACCATATAAGCTTTTTGCATATCCCATTCCAAACCCTTTGGTCTCCAGGACTCTGAGCAAATCTGAATCATATTATGTGATATCATATACTGTTGAATTCTGCTCTGTACTTGTAATATTTATATTGTACTATTATATTGTATTGAGGATTACTTGTGTTCTATTCTGTGTATTGTATTGTATTTACCTCTTTTTTGACACCCACTGCATGCCCAACCTACCTGGAAAGGGGTCTCTCTTTGAGCTGCCTTTCCCAAGGTTTCTTCCATTTACTCCATTTATTTTCCCTACAAGGGTTTTTCTTTTTGGGAGCTATTCCTTGTCTTCTTAGAGAGTCAAGGCTGGGGGGCTGTCAAGAGGCACTTGTTGTGTGATTTTGGGCTATACAAAAATAAACTGTATTGTATTGTATTGGCATTAATATGGAGTTGGGCCACCCTCTGTGGTTTTAAACAGCCTCCATTCTTCTGGGAAGGCCTTCCACAAGATTATGTTGAGAGTGTTTGTAGGACTTTGTACCCGTTTAGCCATTTGTTTGTGAGGTCACATACTGATGTTGAATGATAAGGCCTGGCTTGGCAATCTGTGTTCCAATTCACCACAAAGATGTGTCCAGTAGATTAGACGTCAGGGACCTGTGCAGACCACTTGAGTTTCTCCATGTCTTTATGGACCTGGCTTTGTGCACAGGGGCACAGTCATGTTGGAACAGAAAAGGGCCTTCCACAGACTGTTGCCACAAACTTGTAAATGCACAGTTACCTAAAATGTTTTTGTATGCTGTAGCATTAACAGGACCCAGCACTGGAACCAAAGAGATTAATCCATCCATCCATCCATTTTCCAACCCGCTGAATCCGAACACAGGGTCACGGGGGTCTGATGGAGCCAATCCCAGCCAACACAGGGCACAAGGCAGGAACCAATCCCGGGCAGGGTGCCAACCCACCGCAGAACACACATAAACACACCCACACACCAAGCACACACTAGGGCCAATTTAGAATCGCCAATCCACCTAACCTGCATATCTTTGGACTGTGGGAGGAAACCGGAGCGCCTGGAGGAAACCCACGCAGACACGGGGAGAACATGCAAACTCCATGCAGGGAGGACCCGGGAAGCAAACCCAGGTCCCCAGGTCCAAAGAGATTAATACAAACCCTAAAAAACAGCCCCTGATCGTTATCCCGCTTCCACAAAACTTTATTATAGACACTATGCAGTCCAGAAAGTAGTGTTCTCCTGGCATTCACCATTCAGTTGTGAGGTCAGGTACTGATGTTGGACGAGAAGACCTGGCTTACAATCTGTGTTCCAATTCATCTCAAAGATGTGTCCAGCAGAGTTGAGGTGAGGCTTTGTGCAGGCCACTTGACACTTTATTAATATGTTAGTGTTACTGGATCACATGTAGCTTGACTATACTATTGAGCCCTGTAAAGGGCTGACATACAAGTGCATGTGCTTCATGCCTTATGCCTAGTGCTTCCGCAATAATAATAATGCTAGTATTTTCACTTCAATAAAATAGGTTTTGCATAAGGTTACGTGCTACTTTAAAAAAGTAATCAGACTATATAATACATGCTACTTTTAACGTGTTACAACCAACACTGTCCCAGCGATGTTCAGCTCATCAGCATCATGCTGATGAGAAATCATCTGGAGTACTGTGTGCAGTTTTGGTCTCCAGGCTACAAAAAAAAGGACATAGCAGCACTAGAAAAGGTCCAGAGAAGAGTGACAAGGCTGATTCTAGGGCTACAGGGGATGAATTAAGAGGAAAGATTAAAAGATCTGAGCCTTTTCAGTTTAAGCAAAAGAAGATTAAGAGGTGACATTATTGTAGTGTTTAAAATAATGAAGGGAATTAGTGCGGTGACTGTGACTTTAAGATGAGTTTAACGAGAACACACGGACACAGTTGGAAGCTTCTTAAGGGTAAATTCTGCACAAACATTAGGAGGTTTTTCTTTACACAGAGAACCATAGACACCTAGAATAAGCTACCTGGCAGACAGTAAGACTTTAGGGACTTTCAAAACAGGCTTTGTTGGGCTGAATGGCCTGTTCTAAAGTTCTAACATAAAATTTAGCAATTTCTGAAATATTGAGACAGATTATTTCAACTAGAACAAGGAATAATGTAATCACCAAGCATTTGCCTTAGGAAATTTGTCTTGTGGACGCGTCTACCCAATGGCTGCTGAAAGCATGTGTTAAGCTAATACATACACAGGCCAACAGGGTACAACAGAATTAAACAGACTACAAAATCTCTTAACTGCAAACCCATTTAAGTGTTTACATGGCCAAATAATTGGATTACTCATGGAGAAATCTACTTGTATGTGAACTTAGTTTCTCAGAGACCAGTATCCTGGTTTCTTTAACCAGAAAAAGGGTTTACGTGGGTTTCTGTAAATAAAAGGGTTATTGGCAGCACATTTAAACACACTCAGAGAGTGGTGGTTTGTGAAAACGTCATATAAATAAGAAGGCCAGTGAGGCAGAACAAACTTTACATGATAACCGAATAGTTTTCTGGGCTTGTCAACAGTAGAAGATGTGGAAATGGACAACTCACAAGGAGACGCTAGGATCAAAGAAGTGTTCTGTGGCATTTCTTTGCATAACTCATGATACTCATCTCCAAACACTAAATCGTCATTAGACAGCACCTTTGGGCAGAGTCTGAAAATACAGAGTCACAAGATAGACAGCATAAAATTATCATTGTTAGTTTTGTTATTTTAATAATGTTTGCGTATTAGGAAATGTCAGAAAAATTGTAAGGTGTTCTATGTATATTTATTTTGTCCTTTTAAGATGTTTAACCAGTAGGATGTGCAAAGGCAGTGGGAGTCTGACTGGTAGATGAAGCCATATAGCACACCTTTAGAAAGAAAAAAAATGGAGTCTCAGGTCCCCTAATGACCTAGTCCCCCACTAGCACTACTTCTCTGTTATTAGGAACTGGTTTTGTGGTGACCCATTAGGGCGTCCCATTCCTACCGATCACCTCAGAGTTATCAGTACCATAGTCTAACTCGGCAAGATCTTGAAAACAGTTGGCAACCTCAAACTCTGGGGTTGATGATCTCTCACTTTAAGCTGTCTTCTGAAGATGCTTTTATTTCTTACTATATTTTCCCTTGAAGGATATGTTTGGTAGTTTTCAAATCAAACTTATTTCTTCACAAACATATTATATATGTATTGTGTTCTAAGGTTAAGCATTTTCAATAAATTTAAAAATACATAGCCAGTTCTTACCTTTTACAATGCAACCTTATGAGGCACAAGGTGTCTTTCCAGAAAACGCCTAAAAACTTACCGATAAAGCAGCCAAAGTCTTGATATAAAAAATGCCTCCTGCACATTTTCAAATCATGTTTCCGACAACAAAAGGGATGATTTTTTCACATATTCCTGATACAATTTTTTTCAAGGTAAGGATATATTTTCTATTCACTTGTGTGAGTTCTCGCATAAATACGGAAAGAACAACAAAACAAAACAAACCATGTGGCACGAACATTTTAGTGTAATTTGGTCTTTCAAGAGGGAGCTAGGGTGGCACGGTGGCACAGTGGGTAGTGCTGCCGCCTCGCAGTTAGGAGACACGGGCTCGCTTCCCGGGTCCTCCCAGTGTGGAGTTTGCATGTTCTCCCCGTGTCTGCGTGGGTTTCCTCCGGGCGCTCCGGTTTCCTCCCACAGTCCGAAGACATGCAGGTTAGGTGGACTGGCGATTCTAAATTGGCCCTAGTGTGTGCTTGGTGTGTGGGTGTGTTTGTGTGTATCCTGTGGTGGGTTGGCACCCTGCCCGGGATTGCTTCCTGCCTTGTGCCCTGTTTTGGCTGGGTTTGGCTCCAGCAGATCCCCATGACCCTGTGTTCGGATTCAGCGGGTTGGAAAATGGATGGAAGAGGGAACTACACTCCAAGAGGTGAAAGGTTATTGCTGAAGGGGACAACCGTTGAACTAGCATGCTTTAACATATGTGAATATGTAAATAAGGGTCATATAGTAAATGTTTTTTTCTCGGCAGGGGCCCCACCTCCACAATTGCAGGGCAATCCACAAATTTTGCACTGCACAGGTAATTTGACCCAGGAGAGGCCAACAGTGCAGTATGTCATAGTGGATTACTGGTAGGACTGTTTGCTGGTCTATCTTGGGATCTGCTGGACATTTATCTTTCTCTAATACTCCATCTTAGTATTTATGTATTTTGTCATTTTCTCAATGGAACAATTACAACCCAGACAGAAATTCTTTCTTTCTTCTCCTTATTCTTTATGTATTATTTCTGTGGCTGGAAATCTATGGAAGGAAGGTGGCACCAATATTTGGGACTTATATGATGCATAATGTGTAGTTTTGTTTTTTCTTTATTTTTTCCCTTTCTATGATAAACTTTGCAAGCAAGAAGGGGGGCTAAAAATTCCTGGAATCTGTCAATAGTGTGCGAGTACAGTGTAATTATCGAATATGCCTCTAGATATCGTATGTCTAGAGTCTGCTTAATCTGTCCACTGAGTGGCATCGTGCTGAGTTGATCGAGTGTGTGTTTCTACTGTTTATTGTACAATAGTGCAGGTGGCTTGTGTGATTTCCTTCTTGCAAGTAAGTCACCATTGATCATTTTCAAGAGAAATGATGATCGTGTTTTTTGACATTGTTGGAATTATTTATGAAGACTTTGTTCGCTGTGGACAGACTGCTAATCAGTGATATCAGTGACCAGAAAGCAGGAGACAGAGCTGGAGGTGGCAGAGTTAAAGATGCTAAGATTTGCACTGGATGTGACGAGGATGGATAGGATTAGAAATGAGTACATTAGAGGGTCAACTCAATTTGGACGGTTGGGAGACAATTACCTACTGGCAGGTGCCCCTTTTAATCTTATATCACAGCTCCAGCTTATTCAAAACTCAGCTGCAAGAGTCCTTACTCGAACCAGCAGCAGCGAGCACATCACACCCATCCTGCTCCGTCTCCACTGGCTCCCTGTGCCTTACAGAATCGAATATAAAATCCTACTAATAACCTACAAAGCCTTAAATAACCTCGCGCCAAACTACATCAGTGACCTTCTCCATCACTATGTGCCTGCCTGCCCACTAAGGTCCTCTGATTCTGGTAATCTTGTTGTGCCCCACACTAATCTACACTCCATGGGTGACAGGGCTTTCAGCTGTATAGCGCCCAGACTCTGGAATGACCTACAAAAAAAATTAATCAGGTCAGCTGACTCCATGAATTCTTTTAAAAAACAACTCAAAACTCATCTGTTCAGGAAGGCTTTTAGCTCTATTTGACTTTATTACCCTTCTCTCAGTTTACTTCTGTGTCAAGATGCTAATGTAACCTGTGTGTGTGTGTGCTAGATCACCAATTATGTTGTCTGTTTCTTTTTTTTTCAGAATTCAATGTCTTAATCTTCTTTATTTATTTATCTGGTTTGTACAATGGTATATACTGTATACGCTGCCGTTCTTTATTATATTCTGTAAGTGCCTTGAGCATGGGAAAGGCGCTATATAAATAAAATGTATTATTATTATTATTATTATTATTATTAAAGTCAGAGAGGTGAGATTGCATTGGTTTGGACATGTGCAGATGAGAGATGCTAAGTATATTGGGAGAAGGATGCTAAGGCATAGATTAAGGCTGATGGGAAGAAAATTTGTTACTGGGTTAGAAATTCAGTAAAAAATGCAGGATGCTGTAGCCATGGTAAAAAAGATTATTACTGGAAATGTTCACAGGAATAGGAGAAGTGTGGGATAAGTGTGGGACAAGTGTGTTGCATTTTGAAGGTGACTAAAAGAGAACTACTGTGCATTTTATAATAAAGCTTTTTTTAACAATTTCTGGAATTTTTGACAACCACCTATTATGCTGTCTTTAAACACGTAGTAGTTTACTGTTAGAAGCGGTGAAATCTAAGTTGTTTATAAGCGGCTTGATACTGGGTTAAATCCTGAAAATAAATAAATAAATCATATAATTTAGTTAGTTATGTGAATCTGAATCTTTGGAGCCATTTTAGGATCTGGTGGGTTACAGATTTTGGCACCCAATGTGGGGCAGAAAGTGAAAAAACATAAACATCTGTCTAAAAGTGCTGTATACATCAGGGTCCCACTGCTTTCACACCTCATTCTGGGAAGATGTCTTAAAAGGGACAGACTAAATTTGTATTGGACACCTTACAGTTTATATGACATGTACATTATAAAAATGTTACGATAATGAAACTGTTCCTCATTCTTGCAGTAGGTCCAATATAAGGCTTGATATTAAATTGTGTAATCAGTTCTGTGCTCTTGTCTTGTGTCTTAGTGAATTTATAAATTTCATTTTTTGGGGAAGGGTTTTAAGGCCTGAATCTGATGTAGCCTGCATAAGCCCCAGTTCCCTATTACCCTGAATAAGGTTAGAAAGGTTTGAAAATGTTACATTTTAAAAGAGAACACACTAAACTCTGAAAATAAAAAAAAATTAAAAAACGGTGCCACTTTTGTAACATCAACTTTAAACCTGAACCCATTTAAGGAAGCAGGGCTTGTCAAATAACAGATGTATGAAGAAAATATGAATTTCTACCAACTCTGCTGCATTCACAGATGTCAAGTTAAAGGATTAGCCACACAGCACAATTTTTTTCCTTTCAATCATCCTCTATTCAGTGTAATAATTACTGAAGCTTTGCAGCTAACTTAGATCGAGAGGGAAAAAAAGTAAAATTATTTAGATTTTTGTCAATCAGTGCTCTTACATTAAACCCCACTGCTTTCTTTTTATTTCATTGATTAGCTGACTGTGACAAGAATAAGTGTACATATATATGTGTATATATATATATATATATATATATATATTTAAAAAAAAATCTGTCATTTGTATTGTGAAAATTATGTTGCTCACAGGCTTGGCACTATGGCACCTTTTAGGCACAGGCCCCTGCTTACTTTAACGATTTCTCTCTAGGTGGATTCCTTGGCTTTTTATCTCCATCTTTTGACATGCATTTTTCTAATTTTGCCCACAATAGCTTGCAACTGAAACACATTGTTGTCTGTGCTTTTGTTGAAAATTAAATTTTGTGGACATATCTTATCAGTGGACATATCTTATTGTCCATTGTTCATTTTTTT
The DNA here is from genome assembly GCF_900747795.2 of Erpetoichthys calabaricus. Taxonomy (NCBI): domain Eukaryota; kingdom Metazoa; phylum Chordata; class Cladistia; order Polypteriformes; family Polypteridae; genus Erpetoichthys; species Erpetoichthys calabaricus. The sequence goes on along the minus strand of NC_041403.2, from coordinate 25,934,088 downwards.
AGTTTCTTCTATAAAATGTAACATAATTACTCTTTAATATAATTTTAATTGTCATGCTGGCTGTTTAGTTTTTAGAGAAGGTGTTGCCGAGTGTTGCATGGGTACCTCCAGAGATTTCAAACTTTGCAAACGCCATGTCAGAACTGGTTGAGTTGAAGACCATTTTGTGAAAACAACAGTCTAGCTTTCTAGTGTATGTGCTTCCATTCAGTCCAACCTATCATTAATGTGGACTATTTGGGGAGTGGGCCACAGTAGGGACAAAGATGATGTGGCTGGCGGTGGTGGCAGATGATATAAAATAATGACTCTCACTAGAAAGGATGTCTAGGACCGTGTAGAGTGAAGGAAAAAGATTTGGGGGCAGCCATCTAACCTGGAAAAAGTGTAGACTCTGATATGTGACCTTGTAATATGTTTTAAACAACTGTATTATAATCAAAGCACTGATGATTATTACTTGACATCAGTGTTCATCAGTGGCTGTATGCAGGGCAGACTTTAAGGTTTGTTGCAACCCTAGCCAGACATGGATGCAAGTGCCCTAAAAAAAGACATCCAAGTAGAATCCTGAAACTGGTTGTTCTCCCTTGGAGATTGGCTCGCTCACAATCATTATTTGTATCTTTTAAAAACGCATGCAAATGCCATTTCAATTTTTCCTCGATGCGCGGCCAGAGCGGCTGGTTTTCTACAATACACAACAACATCCTTTAGGGTCCCCAACAGATAAAAGTCCAGCAGAGTTAAATCAGGTGAGTGTGGAGAAAACTCAACTGCGCCTCTTCATCCTATCCATTGTCCAGGTAAATTCTCATCAAGGTAAACTCTCATGTTTGGGTGATAGTGTGGTTGTGCACCATCTTGTTGTCTACACTGGCCGCTCTTCGAGAAGAAATTGAAACGGCATCCATGTTAGTCTTACTAGACAGTTTGGCCAGCACTGTTGAAGCAGTAGTTCACCGTAATAAGTGTCTGAACGCTTATGATAACCATGTTGACCACCTGTTGTAAATGTAGAAGTCAAAAGTGACTTAAATTCATCCCTTGATATCTGTCTAAATTTCATATCACAACTTTAGTACAGGTTATCCTTTTGTTGAAGCGTATATACATTGTTTTGGCCCCCTCTGTATGTATGATATACATACATATGTATTTTCCTAGGCCTGAATCACAATCTGATTATTTGGATGGTTACCACCACGTCCTCTCAGTTGCGAGAAGCAGATCATTGTTTTGTGATACGGTACCTGCCAAATACGTACAAAGAGTCCATGGCATGTGTTTCATCCTAATTGGGGCTCATCCCCTTACGGGGAGCGACCCTCAGACGTTAGTACCTGAGGCCAAGCCTCTGACGTTGCGCCAAGGCAGCTGGTTCGCTTACTCTATCTATCTATCTATCTATCTATCTATCTATCTATCTATCTATCTATCTATCTATCTATCTATCTATCTATCTATCTATCTATCTATCTACTTGACAGGCTGTATTCATAGGTATGAATCTCAATCTATTTATTTGGATGTTTAGCTACTATACGTGTGAGGTTCGATCCCTGTAAGTGGAAGCAAAGGTGCGCACGCCCGATGAGCCCCAATTAGGGCATAGCATGTGTCATTTATGCTTTGTATTATTTGGCAGGTACTGCATTACACACATATATATGTACTAGTGGGTTTGCCCCCTGCTTGCTTCACTCGCCAACACCTGTGGCCTGCGCTACGCGCCAGCCACTTCGCATCTCTTCCACTCGCATTGGGAAGAGCGGGGATGAAGGCATCCCAAGGAGACGCGGTCGCACCTCCAAAACCCCGTCTTAAACAGTGATAAAATGGGAAACAAATACAGTTTTTTTTTACTTCCTCTTTGCTCGATCAGCTGCTGGCTTGCAGCCGTGCCGCCTGATCTGCATCTCACACAGTGCTTCGAACATGTAAAAGCCTGTACTGCAGCTGTCTTTGTCATCTACTCTTTGTCTTTTATTTCCGGCCTTGGCCGTGGTTAAATCTCTTGGTACAAAGTCTCGTCTTGCAGGACGTGAGTTCTTGATATTTTTTAGTTTATAATTTAAAAACAGAATAAGAATCTGAAAATCTAACAACATCAAATTAAAGTTCGATAAATTCTGAAAAGAATGATACCAAACATATATGTGTAGGTTTTAAAATAAGCCTGTTTTAAAGCGTTACACAAAACGTTGCACAAAATCGTTTCACTTTTAGGCTTAGGGTTTTATATACATACAGTAGATATACTGTATGTACCCAAACACACTGTGTACGTCTTTGATAACTGTGATCACTCTTTATACTTGTGCACTTTACTCTGTATAAATGAATCACATGGTCCGCTATCGCTACCCCATATCTGATTATTTTGCAAATAGGGAGTTAATTTGTTTAACTTTATGGTGACATCTGACAGAAAATATTGAGTTCTAAAGGTGAGCCTATAACATCTAGGCCTAATTATGGTAGCGGCAAGCAGTATAAAAATGAGATGTGAAAACGTTACGGTTTTAAGTATAACTCAGTTACTCAGTTAAGACAGATGTGTCTGTTTTCAGTAAGATGGTAATTAAATAGAATAAGAAATTGTCAAAACTTTTGCCATTCATGTTTTTGAAAACTTCAAATCTATATTTGTCATCTAGCCACATGACAATCCTTGTTCAACATACAAAGATATACTGCAGCAATTTTCCTTTCTGTTGTAAATATTTTTAAAGATTTCAGTGTGATGACTGTTGAAACAATCCAATTACGTAATGTGTGCTAACATCTAATCCAACTTTTAACTTCAGCATAAGTATGTTTGGAACTCATGAAATTACATAATTAATTAAGTTACCCTTTAATGTTTTTGCAAAGCTATTAAGCTCTTTTATCGCTAGATTAAACAGAAAAATTAAGCTCTGACATAATTTATCAATTGCTGTTGAGTTAATGTAAATGTGGCTAATGACTGACAGCATAAACACAGCAATTGTGATTCTTCACGCACAATAATAATAATAATAAAAAAATATATAAAAGTGTAAAATTAGACCGGGCATCTCACTACATCAACCAAAATATGATTGTGAAATTCTGATGTCCGATTAGTAAATATTGCATTCTGCTTTTTTTGAGTAACACCTGCTAATATGAATTTTGTTGTGATAATCTGTATGAATTAACAAATGACCCAGATTCCATATTTTGAACATGATTTAATTTAATCCTTTAAACAGTATGATAAAATATTGCCCCTTAAAAGATTCTTTCTGTAATGCAAAAAATAAAAAACTCAAAACAACTGTAATTTATTAATAAAGATGCCTGCCAGCTCCCTTTATATAAAAAGATTGTTCACGTTCATCAATTAGTAATTTTAAGTTTCACTCATATTAAAAGTAACCTACACTATAATCTAAGCATTCTGAAACGGATTCAGCCATCTGATTCAATGACATCACAGCATAACATTTCTTTTAGATAGATAGATAGATGTTCTGTTTGTTCTGTTTGTGTTTCTGAGTTGGCCTTACCTGTACTTTATGTACCACTCAGCATTTCCCAGGAGGAAAATACAGTGTTTTTTTTTTATTGTTTGAGAAAAATATAATTTAAAAAAACTCACAACTTTAAGAATACACAATGAAGACTCACTAATGTGCTTATCTTGCGGTCTTGTATGCATTTTATCATGAACCGGCCAACTCTATTTACTGTAATTTGAAAAGCAACAGAGGCGCGGTGGTGGAGCTCAAACATAAAGAATGCTGGCAGTCGCCTCCAGTTCGCCCTCTGGTGGTCATTCCGAGTGTCATCTGGATGATAACATGCATAACACACCGGAAGATCACCCCCCCACCCTACCCAGAATGACGGGGGGAGGTTGTTAGGGTTGATTTCACCCTACAGTATTTTTAGTCGACCAAGGAGAAATATGTGTACCAAGTTTCATAAAAATCTCTCCAGCCATTCGGAAGTGATGCTGGAACATACATACATACACACATATACAGTACATTGACTTTTATATATATAGATTTGTTTCTAAATCATATTATGTGATATCATCTACTGTTAAATTCTGCTCTGTACTTGTAATATTTTTATTTTTATACTGTATTGAGGATTACTTGTGCTTTGTTTTGTGTATTGTATTTATTCCCTTCTTTTTGACACCCACTGCACACCCATCCTTCCTGGAAAGAGGTCTCTTTTTGAACTGCCTTTCCCAAGGTTTCTTCCATTTTTTTTCCCCACAAGGGCTTTCTTGGGAGTTTTTTTTTTCTTTTTAACAATATTTTCATCTTGATTTCATTCTACTTTTTCAGGTGTTTTAATTGTTTAATTAATCCATTATTTACTAATTAGTGGGTCTGACGCTAAAGTAGTTGCATCCTTTGATTATTCAGTGTTGTTTGCCTGGGTGTCTGATCTGCTCGTTTTTAATTGTCATAATTAAGATAAAATGAAGGGAGCAAACTGCAGAGAGAAAGGGCAAAATATAATTAAATCAACAAAAGAGAGTTACGCATTTAAATCTATAATAATAATAATAATAATTTTTTGCATTTATATAGCGCTTTTCTCACTACTCAAAGCGCTTAGCAATTGCAGGTTAAGGGCCTTGCTTAAGGGCCCAACAGAGCAGAGTCCCTTTTGGCATTTACGGGATTCGAACCGGCAACCTTCCGATTGCCAGTGCAGATCCCTAGCCTCAGAGCCACCACTCCGCAGCAAAAACAGGCATATTTCTAAATGTCTTAAAAATGTAAAAATCATGCTGCTGTGCTTTTCTGAATGTTGAAAAAGAGAAGGGAAAAAATACCAGCTAATTAAATGAGATCAGTGTTATCAATTGTTGTCACTGATTATGGAGCCACAGTGGGCCCCCAGGACTGAGTTTGAGAACCCCTGGTGTAAGCTATTTTTTAGTGTCTTACGATGTTTTTGAAATCTGCCTGTAAATTGCCTAAAATTGGAATTTTATATATCATTTATTTCAGCAGAAGTTCTACTTTTCAAAAATGACTAGTAGAACCATATATATATTAAAGTTTAGCAAAAAGTGTTATATAAATGGCCAAAAAGTTGCCTTTCAAACTTTCAGTTCTCCATTGAAAAAATATAAAACATTGACATATTCAATAGTTTTGGGAAAATAAAACTTCAAATATATTGCCTTCATTGTCTTCCAATATCACTCAACATTTTTCACTCATACCTCAATAAATTACTTCTTTCTTATATCAGAAAATTGGAAAACTATTTACATGTTCCACTGTTCAAAACAGTTCCTGTCCAGAAAGAAACAAAATGGCAAATTACATTCCTTGCATTGCCCAGCAGTTTCCTGCCTGCAGTTTACGCATTTTCTTCTCCCAGATGTAGCCTTGTACTGGGATCACTGATGGTTGAAACTGAAACTCAAACGCATGAACAGAGTGTCCCTGAGTGGGAGGAATCAACAGAGACACACCACATCATGGAGCTGCTGAGTCCTTCACACAGTTCTTGTGCTTTCATTGACTATTTGTCCAATGGAATGTCAATAAAATGTACAAATAATGTGCAAAAAATATTAGAATTATGTGCTGGTTGGTTTAACACTAAATACGTTTATCTGAACGATCAACTCCCCTCGTGTGTATGTTGTACTGAATTACTGTTTTTTGGCATGGAATGTCCTTTATAGCTCGCTGTCAGGAAAATCATCACTATCAAAATAACACTTCTTGTTTGGTGGTAAATGCTTTTGGTCATGCTATTTCAATAACTCCACGTACTTTATCGGTCTATCTGTGTAAATGAATGAGGATCTGTTTTCCTGGTGAGTCATTTGTGTTAGGGCTTCCCAGGGATGATAACACCACATGTCGGTGTATTTATTAAACCGACAATCCAGTTGTCTCATGGGCTTGTTTCTCGTTCTGTTTTTCTTTTTTTTTTCTTGCTTTGCACCCTCTCCGATAATAATCTAATGTCTATGGGGGAGGCACAACAGTTCTAGAATTGTCGATAAATTTCGATCTCCGGTTTTTGACGGATGTCAATGTTTTAGGGTCTCTTGATACCACAAACCTCGATATCTCGATGACGGGAGTGTGTGTATCAATCTATCTATGTGTTTGTGTTTGTATCTGTGTGTCACAGTTTTTTGGGGAGGGTCTAGAGCTAAAAATGGCTAAATTTAAAAATACCAAACTCGAAACTTAAGCTTGTTATGAGATGACAATGTGCTGATTAGTTTTTGAGCCAAATCGTTCAAGAGAAAGAAAAACTCTAGAGAAACCCTCAAATACTGTAATTCTGCAATTAATTATGAATTGTTGTCATCAATTGTTATCGTAATGACCTATTTCATGATTGGAAAGATCAGCATCAGAGTGGTAAATAATTACTGAAATGTTATAGAATAGTTCTGGTAACTTGGTTCCTATGGCACAATGCCTACTGATGCTCACATCTGATTTTTTTTCCTTTTCTTTTGGCTTATTATGTTATAATACACTGCGTTGGGCTGGCGCTCTGCCCGGGGTTTGTTTCCTGCCTTGTGCCCTGTGTTGGCTGGGATTGGCTCCAGCAGAAACCCGTGGCCCTGTAGTTAGGATATAACAGGTTGGATAATGGATGGATGGTATAATACATGTAAAACTACACAAGATAACTCCTTTCAGCTTTTACGTTATAATTCTTCTCATTTTTTCCTGACATGTAATATTTTTCTTTTGAAGATTTTCATTCATCCATCCATTATTCAACCCGCTATTTCCTAACTACAGGGTGACGGGGGTCTGCTGGAGCCAATCCCAGCCAACACAGGGCGCAAGGCAGGAAACAAACCCTGGGCAGAGCGCCAGCCCACCGCAGGTCGCACACACCAAGTACACACTAAGGACAATTAAGAATCGCCAATGCACCTAACCTGCATGTCTTTGGACTGTGGGAGGAAACCCACGCAGACACGGGGAGAACATGCAAACTCCACGCAGGGAAAACCCGGGAAGCGAACCCGGGTCTCCTAACTGCGAGGCAGCAGCACTACCACTACGCCACTGTGCCGCCCTGAAGATTTTCATTTTTTTCCAAAACTTTTCAAAGTCAGTTTTATGGTTATTGGTCAGTTTCCCCATGTTGAGGGTACATTGGGTCATCATAGGGTCAGAGTAAGCTGCGGTGTTAGAGAAGACAAAATTGGTATTTGGAGCCAGGAAAAACAAGTGATTATAGGCAAGAAAATGCCAAACAGTTTTGTAAACCCTAACAGGGAATGCAGCATGCATTGGAGAGGATATTAGCTTGTAAGTGTGTGACCAACAGATGAGAGCTGTTTATAAAAGAGATGTGCTCAGCGGTAAGAAATGCAAATAGCAATACTTTAAATGCAAGCCAAAATCAGAGTAGTAAAATAGACAGGGGTTGACAGAACAGAATTTTAATAGGAAAAGATTTCAAAACTAAAATCCAAGCTGGATTTCATTTCTGTGTATGCAGAGACGCATGTTAATAATGCATATGCATTTTCTATGTATTTTTGCACATTGATAAATTTAATAACTATGTGTTCATTCTTCATGCATCTTCCTGTGATTCTATGCCTAAAAAGAATTATCTAGTGCTGGGGTAATTTTCTGTCACATGTTGTGTTGAGTCCTTGTGACTGTTCTGTTTCTTCTGGGAGTATCAGTTATGATGACGGAAATTATAACGATGCATTGGAGGCTGTGACAATGTTGGAAACATTCCTACATGGCATCTGGGATGTTCACATGCTCAATGTCATTTGCGGGAAACAAGAATGGCAGTTACCAGAGAACATCAAAGAGAAGGCAACCTGTGTTGCATACTTTCTTACATAAAAAGCACACAAATATGCGTGAAGATGCATTTGTGTGTGTCTACATGCACACAAAAAAATATACACCTGTGGAAATAATGCAGAGAGATATAAAAGTATGAATGTGCCATCGGAGTCAGATGTAAAACAATTTAGTAAACTTAATGATCCAAATTCTTGTGAGATATTCTAAAGAGTTCTTTTTATAGCAAGGTTGGGAACATGCACTGATAGCGCATTACCACACCCACCACATGACGAACCACCTGGATTGGGACCCGCGGCAGCGAGTGACACCTCAGCACAACACTAGAACAGTGTGAGTTTTTTTTCTTTTTTTACGATGGCTGGAGTGCCAGTCCTGCCATCAACCCTCAAGTTTTCCCTGTAGGTTGGAGGACCTGCTAGCAGGGCTGGATGAAGATTAACATCATGCCTAGGATGGAGCAATTGCAGGTTAAGGGCCTTGTTCAAGGGCCTAACAGAGTAGAGGCACTTCTGGTGTTTATGGGATTCGAACCGGCGACCTTCCAATTGCCGGCACAAGAAGACAGGATACAAACAGACTTGACATACTAATATAAACCACAGAGAGACTGTTTGTTTACTGGTTAGTTATAAAATGCATTATATTTCTATGCATATAAAATGCTTTGTGTTTCTAATTTATCTTGGCACAGATACATTTATTCTAATTTATTCTGGCACAGATAAATCATTTTAAGATACTAAGTCTTTATCCCTTTTTGAAAACTAAATGTTTTGATTTATAAAATTGCAGTTATTTTATATAATGATAACTAGGGGCCTTTGCCCCCTGCTCGCTTTGCTCGCCAACCCCCATGCCTGCGCTACATGCTAGCCTCTTTGCAGTTCTGCTGCTCGCGTGTGGGGATGCAGATGTACAATTTAAACAGATTGTTATTTTCATGGGAATTGTTACAGATGCATCAATGCAACGTATAACTGCCCGTGATAGAATTTAGTTTCTTTCTCTCTATAAAATAAAACAACTTTTCCAAAAGTTTGGCTTCGAGATTTGTTAATTGTCTTTATAAAAGCTATTCTAACCAGAAACTGTTAACGTTTTAATATGAATGGCATATCAAGATCTCCTTTGGTGTCTAATGTCATGTACTGAAGATGTACTAAATTACCTTTCTTGGATACATCCTTCTTTCTGCAGTAATTCATGCATTGTAAGACCAGACATTGTTAACGATTATAGATATTCTTTGTGATATTGTAAGTTGTTGTTTTCATCTGCCACACGATCACCGCCAACTGTTTCATCATAGTCTATTGATATGCATTTAACCAATTTGCCGTGTAACCATTCAACATTTTTGGACGCATTTAACAAATTTGATGTGTAACCAATCAACATTTTTGGCGTTAATTTACTTGACTTCCTCGTTTCTCGGTGCTTGGATTGTGCATGTACTCATTTTTTATGTTGATAACCCTTCGTAACGAAATTCTTTAATAAGATTTGGACATAATACTTCTTCTTTAATTGGGAACTTAAAGTGAGGAAAACATTAAAATGTATAAGGGCTGAGAGCACAGGAAGTGTGTCTGACAAAAGCATTCACACGAATGAGAGTTGAGCGGACCGTGGTCTTGTTTGAAAATGTTTGAGAGGAGGGCGTGACTTGAAAAAATCTCAAGGCAAAAGTCTTGTCTCGCGGAACTTGAAAAAATCTCTCTTCTAAAAAGTATTGTCACATCGAAGGATTTTTTATATATAATGGAGAGATATGATGATAAGCCACAATGTAATGACAACAGATTAATACTACAGAACAAGTTGTATCACTTTAAGTCTCACAGTTTTCATCATTTTCTTCTGTCCATTGTATAGACCTAACTGCAGTTTTTCATTCAATTCAAAAAAGTTTTCAGTACCAGACACAATCCTCAAGAACATTTCATATGATTTTTACCATTTTTTGATCAATTACCCCACCTCTCCCCTCCCCTGCAGGGCTCTCGCTTGTGGCATCAAGTGCCCAGACTCCTTCTGGCACAATGTAACTCACTCCAGGGCCAGTGGCAGGTGGGGAGTTTGATTGGGGTGTCACACCATGACACTGTCACACCGTAACGCAGATGTCTTAAAGTGAGCTCAGGGAAGAAAGAATCCTCTCATGGAGCAGAAGGGCAAAAGCCCATTTTATCTGCTTGTACTTCTCTGTGCACACTGTACATCTATTGTACTGAGTTTACCCCATGCTAAAGTACAACTGAAATCCTTTCTATTTTCTTCTTCAAACCTACTGTATGAGAAAAAACATAAATGACCTGCAACTAAAATAACAGCAGCATAAGTAGCGTAACAACGTTGTAGAATTTAGAGAAGGCTGGTATTCCAGCTAGCTGGGTTATGATGGCACAGAGGTGTAGCAGCGTTTTGGAAATATACCTCTACAGCAGTGGACTTCAAGATTCAGAGAGTAAAGTAGCATAACAGATACTGCACAGGCCGCTATTCAGGCCAGCAGGTTCTTTATACTGACAGTTTGGGTATATACTGCGATGCAGATGGCCTAAAACTTGCCTGCTGGGCTCAAAGAATTAAAGATGATGTCTGATGTTGTGTGGAATTGCTGCTTTGTGAAGGATCCTTCTTGCGTTGGAGTGTACTCCTTGCTATTGATCCTTTGTCTGTGATGTGTCGCTTTCATCTTCATAGGGAAAGGCATTACTCTTTCTTTTTTAAAGTTTAGATGCTGACGTTCCCTGGAAGTAATGGGTGCTTCTCAGCATTTTCCGCTGACTGGCCCACAGCTTGGCTTAGCAGAGAAATAGATTGTCAGTTTTAGATCCACAAAGAGAAAGTGGTCGTCAGTCCTCAGCTTACCAAAAAAGAAAACAGCTCATCAGCTTTTTAGTTTCAGAGAGCAGGTTTCCGAGAGGTCATTTTGGAGAATGTGAGAGCAGAGTGCTCACCTGGGGAATAGTGCACCAAAGAGAACTGAGAGAGTCTCGATGGTGTCCAGTCAGAGTGTTCCTCTGTCCATCTCAGAGTTTCTCCAGGAGAATGGGAGAAGCTAGTTTTTAAGAAGGAATTCTAACCTCTCATGATTGGATTAAAGTTACTTACAGTTGGAAAATCAGGACCTGCTCATTGGTGACTTATTCTGCCCATCCCAGTTGTCATTTTTTTGAATTCTAAGTCTTTTTTCTGACTCGAGTCCATTTTGTGCCTTCTTGCTCAAGAAGTCTACAGAGGGGCCTCTGGAGAGATATGGTTTGAACTCTAATTTACACTTTTCTTATCAGATGAAGTCTAGGCAGATCCTGGTCCAAGATAGTGTTCAGTCACTTAGTGTTAAATGCTGTGGTATAGTGGGTCCACAGCTCTTAGCAAAGGCCAGTTTTAAATAAATAATCACAGCGCTCGCGGCTTAGCAAGGGAGCGGGGTGGTGTGTGGCCGACACGGTTCCTGGGAAGTTCGTGGTGTGGGTGTTTCTCACCTAAGTGCACAGGTGGGAAATGTTCCACATCCGTAATTGTTCCCAGGAGCTGCTGATTGCCTCGACTATCACATTCCCCTTCATATATAGAAGCGCGAGCCGGCTAGAAGGGGATATGAATGGAAAGAGAAAGAGACGGAGGTTGCTGGAAGGAAGTGAGGAGAAAGCCGGTGAGAAAGAGAGAGAGAGCGAAGTAGATCGCGCCAACGAGCGAGAGCAGGCTCGAGTACAGCTGGACTGTGGGCCCTAGCGAGGTGTTTATCTAACACCTAGGGCAGTTGATTGTGGTCGCTCCCGCTGAGTGGGAGTGACTAGCGAGGGAGGTGACTCGCCGTGGAAGACAGCGGGAGTCGGGAGACTTGGGAAGATAATCTCCAGCGTGAGAGTCCTGGCCGTTGGAGAGAAGCTAAGTCTCGAGTCTGGGATGAGTGCACGACCGAAGCCAGGGATCGGGAGGCCTCCAGACCTGTGCGAATGCGAGAAAGAAGGTCAGCTGGAGGTAGAGTGGCTCCCCCTGCTGCAAAGCCTGAATAGGGGAGTCACTAGTAAGATGAACACACCGGACTTTGTGTTTAGAAGAGATTGCTTCCAACGTTTTAACCTCATCATCTTTTAAAGGATTATTATTTTGTTCTATTTATTGATTTTTAAACTTCTATGTTTGTTTTATGGATTGTTTATTTAATGAAGATTTATGAATCACTGCACCTTATTTATTTGAACATTATTTTGTTGTTGTTTTAATAAAAGCACTTTTGCACTTTTTCGCCATCCCCTTGCTGTGTTGTTGCCTCACTGCTTAGCTCATCGGTAACATTACCAACGGTGACGGGTTCAAGGGCTCCCGGACAGCAGATGGGAGCATGGAGCTGAACCTGCATCGTCACAAATGCAAGTGGGTGTTTAGTGCAGCTGGATGTCTGCTAAATCAGCTGCCTTAACAGGTAAGGTGTGCCACTAAAGCCTAGCAGAATGGGCAATGCCCACTTTGTCCTTTTGAGGTGCATTTAATATTTATGCCTGCCATTAGAATGTGCATACTAAGTACAGCTGAAAATGCAGTTCACATTTTCTTTTTGTTTATGTATAAGTGCAAGAATAATGTGTGTTGTTATTATCTACATTTTCAGTAAATATATGTTGAGCTACACAGCAGGTTAAAGGAAGAGGGAGGGACAGCATTGTGTTAACATCTCTAAACATCTTTGCAAAGCCTACTTTCAACACACATGCCAGCCTCTGACAATAGCCTATCATTTTGTATCATATCATTCAGAGTAATTTTATATTTTATATAACCGGTTAAATTATTCTGATCAAATTTAATTGCAGATCACATGCCTTGTTGAACAAATGGAATTCTTTTATGTCAGAAGACAGTTGCTCAGTTAAGAATATAGAAATAATTGGTAGGCTGAGTGCATCAACTCGGCTCAATTTTAAAATGAAGCTATATTACTAAATAAAACGAAGAGAGCAAATTGATCTTCGAAAATCGTTTCCATCTCTCAAAACAGAATCACTGGTGAAGGGCCACTCATCTCAAAGCAAGTGATAAATGTGATCTCAGATTATCACTTCTTAAACAAGCTCTCCATTATTACTTGTAAATTCTCATTTTGTAGTGGCCTACGGTTATGCACCCATTGATGGTAGCTAAATGAAAAATATTGATAGCTGTAATGAGTTCTTTTCCGTACATGTGTTTCAAGATTTGTTCAACATCAGTACAGTACTTTTTTTAAAATCACTTGCCAAACATCTGAACTACTGAGTAGTGGCAGAGTTGAGGAGGAAAGTCATTATAATAAATTGTCACTAGCAATGTGAGTTTTTCAGCAGGGACCCAGTTTTTGCTATCAAAGCCAATCAGCCTTATTGCATATAATTAAAGCCATTTAAAACAGATATGTTTTAGTCTTGGAAGAGATTATCACAAAATAGGCAGAATGGCTAAAAATGCTAAAAAAAAAAAAAAGTGTATGTTTAATGCAGCGGATTCTGAAACTAGGCACCATTTTTTAAAGCAAGCAGTACATGAAAAATACGTAATTGAAGTGTCTTGTACTGTAGGATTTTCTGATTTGTAATCTTAGGTTTAAGACATGGCAAATTAACTACATCAAACCAAAATGAGTGAACAGGAAATGAACCTGCTTTTTAGCTTGTAAAATTTTAAGTCCATTAAATTCCATGCTGATGAAGTAAAAATAAATAAGCAATAGTTGGGCATGAGCATGGAAACTGAAGAAGTCAAATAAAAATGAGACCTTCTGTTCATTAATTGTGCTACAATTCACTTATTAGAGAGATAAACATTATTTTGTATCAATGGTTTTAATAAGCTCACATTATACACTTAGTTCTTAAACCAATAACAAATTCTTCTTCTTCTTCCTCTTTTCCCACTTCAATGTGGGGTTAATGTCTTAAACCAATAACAACAACAGTCTTTGTAATTGTAATGACCTGTGTTGGTGATGGAAAAATGGACCAGTGCTCATACATCATTGACACAGCTTCAGAATCTGTTCGTGCTGCCCAGGCTGCACTCCAGCACCATTGCTTTGTCCCCCTCCACCCTTCTAAAGAAACCCCATTTATAACTCAAACCTGACCTTGGCTCTTCTTTTCCATATCTGCAGTCTGCAACGATTCCTAGCCACTGTTTGTTGACGTGGAGTTTATGAAAACATCTCTCTGAAAAGAGTCTCTCACTCAACATCTCAGAAAAGGAGTGGAAGGTAGCAATGCACAGAATTCACTCGAGGAGCATATGGGGAAAGCATACAATTGTTCAACTTAAAATCATCAATTAAGTGCATCTCTCTTGTTTAAAATTCTCCAAAATGTTTCCCAGGCAAGATCCAACCTGTGGATGTTGCAATCGAGCTCTAGCCTCATTGGGTCACATGTTTTGGGCCTGCACCAAATTAACATCATTCTAGACCAAAATCTTTAAATGCCTTTCAGACAGCCTTGGTGTCACAATACCTCCTAACCCATTAACAGCTGTGTGTGGTGGGCTCACAGAGGGGCTTAAAGTAGAGAAGGACAAACAAACTATAATTGCCTTTACTTTAATACTGGCACGTAGACTTGTCTTGCTTAACTGGAAGAATCCTAACTCTCCTCTGTTAAGTCAGTGGGTAACTGATGTTATGTATTATTTGAAATTGGCAAAAATCTAATTCTCACATAGAGGATCTGTGCAAAACTTTTTCAGGACTACTTGGCAGGATCTTGTCAATAACATTTTAGAATAAGCATTTAAATTGAGGAAGCAGATTCTCTCCTCTCTTTGTTATTCTGTTTATTTTTATTCATTTATTTATTTACATATTTTTACTATTATTAAAGTTTTACTCTGCTGGTCTAGCTCTCTTTCTCAGGGGTGGGGGTTGATTCGTTTCGAACCTAGATTTGTTAAACTTGACTTGCTTGTATGGAAAGTTATTTGATTTTAATTTTAAAAAAATATATATCTTTCTTTCTACTCCCCAACACCATGAGCTGATTTATGCCAGGATACTGTGCACCAAAGCAGAGAAGAATTTCAAAAGGGCTCCTGTCCACACAGGTAAATGTCCTCGTTAAAGTGTCCTTCATTTGCACTCTGTAAAGGCTTTGTTAATGACAACGTCTTTATGACAATGTCTTGACATAGCTCTGCCCCATGTAAAGTCGGATTATATAAATTTAAATTTAATATATGCTTTATAGAGACATTCTTAAGTTTATTTTAATATAAAATATAAAATCAGATATCTAGAGAAGTGAATTCTGAATATATATGGTCAAATTTTGTATGTATAATTCAAAATCTCTATATTATCAGAAACACAAGCCTAGTTGTGGGGTTAATACAGGGAAGAATTTGAGTGTAACACAACCACTAACTGAGTCTCAGTACTCTGTTTACCTAGAATGCAGAAAGAGAAACAGTTGAACAAAAACTGAGGTCACTTCCTGTATATGCTAAACCCCGCCCCTTTCCATCAAAACAGCACTAGAAGTCAGTTTTCATTACCAGACCATCCACACAGGGACATGGAGCTCCACACTTTTGACAAACTTTTCTTTACTTCATTAAACATCGGCTAGGCACTGATCTTATTATACACATCTGTGCAAGTTATTTTCACTTTGTCAGACATCTTAATTAAATCAGACATTCTCCTGAATCCTGAACTTCCTTATTTTGTCCTTTGTTTGCTTTCACAATACAAAATCAAATTGGGCATGTATAAGGTGAAATTCAATGTACAGTGGAACCTCGGTTTGCGAGTAACTTGGTTTACGAGTGTTTTGCAAGACGAGCTAAAATTTTTAATAAATTTTGACTTGATAAACGAGCGAGGTCTTGCAGTACGAGTAGTATGTATACGCTTTGTCTGCTGAACGTCATGTGATCACAACTGAGCTGATGGTTCTTCTCTCTCTCTCTTGCTTCGGGATTGTGGGCAATCATCTCCTATTCTCCGTCTGAGTCTGCGTGCCTCACTCATATAGTCAACATCCGTACGAACGTATACTGTTTACTACACCATTGTGACTATGTGTGTATGCGCACGTGTGCGTGTGTGCTGTGACGTGCAAGTCCCCGTCTTGCACCCCAAAACACGAAGCTGAGTCTCAGTACTTTAGCATCACCAGCTTTATTCAGCTTGAAACAGAAACAGCGTGATTATTTATTTTACCAGGATCTGCCACTCTCCTATACACAGACACAGCAGACAGGCAGGGTCGTGGCCAAGTAGCCAAGTATGTTCCTTGTTCCTTGTATCACCCATTGATGGCAGGCGCTTATAGCATGTCTACGATCTTTTCAGATTCGCTTTTACGGCGAACTGCTACAGCACTGGGAGACTGCGATTGCTTTGGGACGCTGTTCCGCGTGTCATCCCGTTGGGTGGAATCCCACAAGAGTTTAGAAACTCATTCACACCAGCCATGATTCTTTTCAAAGGTAAAGTGCATGTTAATTTGTTTTATGTATTTTTACTTTATATTTTGTATTAATCATTTTTATATGAATAGTTTTGGGTTGTGGAACGAATCATCTGAGTTTCCATTATTTCTTATGGGGAAATTCACTTTGATATACAAGTGCTTTGGACTGCGAGCATGTTTCCCGAACGAATTATGCTCGCAAACTGAGGTTCTACTGTATATGTAAGGATACCATGTGAAATTATAATGGAGTATATGGAGAATTCATATCTTATATCCATGTCTTATCGCATTAGCTAATTTGTTTCTTCTGTGCAGCATCATTTTGAACTTTTGGACAAACCTTACTGAATTCGATTCTCCTCAAGTTTACAGAAAATGCAAAGATGCTCTGGAACTTTGGCGAAATGCATTGTTGGAGAAGCTGAACTAGTTTTGAATGGATTATAATGGTGTGATGTAGTGCTGGGCGGTATGACCAAAATTCTGTATCACAATATTTTTCAAAATTATACCGGTTTCACTGTATTTTTTTCCCATGCATGAGTGGATGTTAACCACATTTTCCACTGCAATTACTGGCTAAGAATAACCTATTCCACTGTCATGAAAATTGTGCATTGTACAAAAAAACATTTTAATGTGCACACAAGTATTAATACAGGTTTGCATGGCCCTATAAAGTGATAGTTTTCAAGGGGGTGGCCATAATGAAGAGAAGGAATCACATTGCATGACAGATGCAGTCAAAATATAGAACCTCTTTATTGAACAAAGTTTGCAAACAACTTAAACTAAAATTTTGACAACATATTTTCAACCATCCAAAGAGGCATTTAGACTTAGAACCGACGGTGTGGCTGGACGGGTGCTGAAAGACTGTTTATCTTCCTCATTACCCGCCTCACCTCACACTCTTCCACTGTGAGTATATTGCTGTTGTGAACAGGCTGTTGTGATGGAGCTGCCGTTGGTGTCGCCTCAAAGCGGGCAAAGAAGATGTTCAGCTCCTCTGCCAGAGAAGCGTCTCCCTCAGCGGCCAAGGAGTTGCTGGATTTGTAGCTGGTGATATGTTGGACACCCTGCCACACCTGCCTGGTGTTGTTACTCTTCAGATGGTCTTCTATCGTCCTTCTGTATGCTGCCTTGGCCTCTCGGATGCCTCTCTTCAGGTTCGCTCTGGCAACACTGTAAAGAGCCCCATCCCCAGACCTGAAAGCAGTATTCCTAGCTTTCAGCAGACTCTGGACATCCCTCGTCATCCAGGGCTTCCTGTTAGGATAAATCCTTATGCGTCTGTCCCTGGTGACGTTGTCCGTGCAGAACCTGATGTAATCCAGGACTGCCGTAGTGTGGTTCTCCAAGTCTTGGTGATAGAAAACCTCCCAATCGGTTCTCTGGAAGCAGTCCTGCAACTGTTGGGAGGCCTCCTCGGGCCATATGGTAACAGTCCTGGTCATAGTGGGAGCTTGTTTCCTGAGGGGAGTATATTTAGGGATTAGAAGCAAGGACGTGTGATCAGACTGGCCAAGGTGTGCTAGGGGTTTAGCCCTATAGGCCTGTCTGATGTTTGTGTACAACTTGTCCAGTGTTTTTACTACGCTGGTTTCACACTTTATGTGTTGATGGAATTGGGGGAGAACTGCTTTCAGATCTGCATGATTAAAGTCCCCAGAAATGATGTGAACAGCCTCAGGATACTTGCTCTGTTTACTGCTGATGGTGTCATGCAAAAGCCCCAGAGCCAAGTTAGCATTAGCATCTGGTGCTATGTACACAGCAGTTAGCAGTATAGCATTTAATTCACGGGGGAGGTATATGGGTCTGCATTTAATTGTCATAAACTCCACATCTGGAGAGCATATATATATATATATATATATATATATATATATATATATATATATATATATATATATACAGTATATACACAGGCACCTTAGTTGAAGGATAAATGTCCGTGCATCTGTGTGTCCATCCAACTATGTTTCTGTTATATGCCATTTGACACGGTATTTGTAAAGGCCGTTGTAATGTTTGTGATGTGATCTGTTGCAAGGACAAATGCAATGTATTTTATTACTGCAAACATTTGTATAAATATTTGAGCCATCTGTTAAAATGACAAACACAATGCATTTTATTATTACAATTTTTTGAGATGAGCCATCTGTTGGAATGACATATGCAATCCATTTTATTACTACATACACTACAAAATACAATCCAACAGATGGTGCACTGCAACGTTAACACTGAGGTCTACATTGAATACTTAGATAGGTACCACAGCTAGTAGGCCTATATAATTTTTTTTTTATAATATTAATATGATACACACTACTGTTGTTGGTGCATATGTTTATATTTATAGAGTAATGCATTTATTTTTTATTTCCCTTTCTTAGTCATTCTAATACACAGTCTTGATGTTTAGCAACTAAGCATTTCATTACATGGTGGCTCTGAGGCTAAGGATTTGTGCTGGTATCGGGAAGGTTGCTGGTTCGAATCCCCGTTACTGCCCAAATAGATCCTACTCTTCAGGTCCTTTGAACAAGGCCCTTAACCTTCAATTGCTCCCGGGGTGTTGTACAATGGCTTTGACCCCAAGGGGTATGTGAAAACTAACAAATTCCATCCATCCATCCATTCATCCATTTTCCAACCTGCTGAATCCAAACACAGACTCACGGGGGTCTGCTGGAGCCAATCCCAGCCAACATAGGGCACAAAGCAGGAACCAATCCCAGGCAGGGTGCCAACCCACCGCAGGACACACACAATCACACCCACACACCAAGCACACACTAGGGCCAATTGAGAATCGCCAATCCACCTAACCTGCATGTCTTTGGATTGTGGGAGGAAACCCACGCAGACACGGGGAGAACATGCAAACTCCACGCAGGGAGGACCCGGGAAGCGAACCCGGGTCTCCTAATTGCGAGGCAGCAGCGCTACCACTGCGCCACCGTGCCACCCTAACAAATTCTTAATGCAAGAAATTTTATAAGGTGAAATAAAGAACAAGAAAAAAAATACATACTGTACTTTATAAAATTCGATTTGATTCAAAGTAGAATCTTTTTAAACTGCTTTTTCTCTGTGATACATTTTGTTTAACAGAATCACACAATATGGCATGGTGGGAAAAAAGGATTTGTGGAGCAGTTATTGTGCATTTTCAAGGCAGCTAACCTTGTTGATTTGCTGAACATAAGTGCTGCATGAAATGGGAGGCCATCACCAGCTGAGATAATTTCTAGTTCCCCTTCAGCATTGCCCTCTGGCACATGCTTACCAGGTCACCCCCATCAGTGCCAATAATTTGTGCTGCTTGTCTGGCAACCTGCTGTAGCTGACAAGATACATTTTGCAGTAAACCCTTTACTTTAACACATATACTTTTAGATTATCAAAATACAATGATACAGTACTTGGGTTGAGTCTTAAAAAAGTTGCGGGTTTGGGATTCTAGCAAATCAGAGGAGTTGCACTGAAGCCTTCAGCGTCATGACTATTTATTTACTGTTATGAAATGATCAACACCTAATATTCCAGTGATAGTCACTTCAAAAAAGGAACACACAACTGCAACAGACTAATAACACCGTGCTAGTATGTAAAATTATAAAATTACTTTTATTATTTAACTGTTTTCAGACAATTTGAGAAATGACACTGCTGGCCTGGTGTCACATCTAGGGTAGGTTCCTACCCTGCCACCATTGCTGCTAGGGTAGGCTTTGATTCCCCACCACCTTAGAATAAAAAAGGTTTAGAAAATTTATAGACTGGTGGTCTCATTTTTGTCCCGTTTGTTTTACCTATAACTCATAATTAAAGATCACTGTCATCATTTTCGTTTCTCATCTCTAGCCAAGGTTGAGAAAGTTGTTGACCTAGGCTGCCCAGGCCTCCATGGTGTAGTAGGAGAGATTTTATGCCTCAGTGTCAAACAATATGTTTCTGAAGATGCACTTTAACTTCAAAGGTTCTTTTATACTGGAAGACATGTTAATGCTGGAAATGCCTACACTGTTAGCCGTGATTTACATGTATCTCCTCCAATACTTTATTATATAACATCCCCTCTGTGCAGATAACCTTAAATACAAATCAAGAATACCGCAACACTGGTTGGGGCTGGCCACCTCAGCTTTCATACCTTACTTGAGACTGGAAGCAGCTCCGATTATGAGCCATCCATGTCAGGATTCGTGCATGTGGTAACGCACATTAGGTGTCCATGGCAGTGTAAGAGTTTTTAATAATATAAGTGCACTCAGACTACATGGGAAGGTGTATGTAGTGGTAAAGCTATGTGGCTTGGAGTGTGTGGGTAGGATATTGGCTAAATTTAATTTGCATGTGAAGACGCAATTGGATGAGCCTATTTCCACAATAACACTCTGTATGACATAATTAAGGCACTGCACTCACAATGGTATAAAAGAAGGCTGAGGAGATTAGAGGGAAAGATCATGTGAAACCCAGCTTCAAGAAAAAACAGAATTGGAAGTGTGAGCCGGCACAGTGGAGAGGAGGAAGAGCGGTTAGTGGGCCCATGAGGGAATGAGACAAATGACACTCCAGGGGCTGGTCACTCCCTCTGAACACCACGGGGGAACAAAAAGCAATCAAAGTTACCAGTGGACCTTTTGGACCATGGTTAGGTGATAAGATGATGGAATCTGGCTCAGAGTATCACAATTGACAGTGAGGGATGTTGGCTGAAATGAGAGCTTGAGAGAGCTGGTACCACAAGTGTCAGCATCTGAGCCCACTGCGAAGAAAGATGCACTTGGCTGAGAAGAGAGTGAGGAAAAAAAACTCGATATCTGAGCAGTTTTATTTTTGGATTTTAACTCTTTCAGGGTGGATGTCGACTTTTGTCAACAGAAGGGGTTGAGGGTGGTAAGCAACTGTAAACGGTGACCAAACTCGCCGTTATGTTTCAGTTTGATTCTCTTTGCTAGAAGGAAATTTCGCTTAGTTGGCTTGACCGAGATGCCCTGCACTCACGTGAATAATGAAGAGCAAACAACAGCAAAAATGGCATCAACATCTGGCAAGAGATCAAAGTGAATGCGCAAAGCAATGAACTGCGTGGATGACGTTTTGCGTATTATCGTTGAATTGGACTTTGACTTGTCAGTCTCTGATTTTGATGCAAGTAATCGGAAGCGAATGTGAGGTACCAGCATCACCTGATCGGTTCAGAGCTGATCATAGTGCTGAACACTTGCATATAGCTGATGCACCTACAGCAGCGTTTTCCTAGGGGGGACTGCCACTTACAATGTCAAGAGGTACAAAACGTACCTCAAGAGGTACCGCAACTGCCCCAGCCCCACGAAAGCAGCATGGCAGCCAGGCTGTTGCGCATTTCTGCCAGCTGTTGTGCAGCCCGTGAGTGGCTTGAGCTGCAAGAGACTGTGAACTGGTGGCCACAACACGCAGCAGCAGACACTTTGTGTTGATTTATGTGTGAAACAATTGCTTTGTGTTCTTTTCAGAAGACTGTTTTTTTAGGGAAAAATATTCAGCCCTCAAAGAGTTAATGTATGGACTGAATGTTTTTATTCATGTCAGGTCAGGTCAGGGATCATGCACTAGTACCCACCACATGACAAAACAGCTCGGGATCCTGGTTGGCAAACCCCCAGGCAGACACGCAGTTCAGTCCCACCCTCCGGAAATAGCCCTCTATCAGCTACAGCCAGGTGTTAGATGAGCGTCCCCTTGGCCTGGTCCAGCCACTTGGGTCCTCATCAATGAGGATCCTGCAAGTCAGATCACCCTCAGGGAATCACACCACATGGCTTGTAGTATCATAACTGATGCTCCCTCACAATGTGGGTAATGTGCCACATTTGTGACTCTGCAAGCAACCACTCGTTTGACACAAAGTCAAAACAGCAGTACCTAAGGATTCTCCAAAGAGACACAATACCAAAGGAGTCCAGTCTTCTTCTAAGGTCACTGGATAGCGTCCATGTCTCACAACCATATAGCAAAACAGGAAGCACCAGGAGTCTAAAGACTTGGACCTTCATCCTTTTGCATAGATATCGGGAGCGCCACACAACCCTTTCCAGAGACCTCATGAACTCACATGCTCTCCCAATCTGTCTACTGACTTCATAGGATGAGTCACAGGAGACATGAATGTCACTGCCAAGGTAAGTAAACCTCTCGACGCTGTCAACACTCTCTCTCTATATAATATATATATATTATAAAGGTTGTAGACTAGGTAATGCCCAATGAGAAAGACATGAGCATGTACTGGCAAAGACAGTAGTCTTTATTCCAGACATGCTCTGTAACGTTAATGGGTGGCGCAGTGGTAGTGCTGCTGCTTTGCAGTAAGGAGATTGTGGGTTCGCTTCCTGGGTCATCCCTGTGTGGAAAGCACTTTGAGTAGTGAGAAAAGTGCTATATAAATGTAAAGAATTATTATTATTATTATTATTTAACCAAACATGATTACGACAGGTAGCTGGGAGCTAGTCACTAAGCTGCAGCCTGGGTATCAGTATATAATGTTCTCCTAGGACATTTGAGAATGTAAAACCCAACAGTTATTAGGGAAGTATGGCTCTCCTTATATATAGACCAAGGTTATTATAGTTAACAAAAACTAAAATCAAAACTGAAACTATTATTAAAAAATAATTTTCGTAAACTGAAATAAAATAATTAACAAAACTGAAATGAAAAACTAAAACTAAATTAAACTATTAAAGTAGCTGGAAAGACTAACTGAAATAAAATAATAATTTACTAAAATAATTTTAGTTTTCGTTTTTGAATGAATATTCTTGCTGTTAGTTTTTAACCCTTATAACTTTTAACTCTAAATCTGAAAGTCATCCACCACGAGCCGCCCGCATATATTCATCCAGTGACCCTGTAGTTAGGATATAGCGGGTTGGATAATGGATGGATGGATGAATGGTGGCTGGTGAAGGAGAGCAGCTGTTCACATAGCATTTGCAGTGACAGAGTGAGCTGAATATGCGCGTAAAGCGTGTGGATTAGAAAGTGATTTACGTACTGCCTTTTCTTTACACTTGTTGTATATCAAGATGTAATTCAAACGCCTGAAACTGGAATATGGTGGTCAACAAAAACTTTACTGTATGGACAGAAAAATCACGAGTGAGTAACGTTTCAGTTTATTTTTCAGGTGCCTGGTTTTTGTTGACAGTAATTCACTGTATAGAGAAAGTATAATCATAAAAAAAATTTGACCTCAAGATTTTGATGAATCTTGACATTTTAGACCTCCCCAAGTCTGAAAATATCGTGTGTGTGTGTGTGTGTGTGCATGCGTGTGTTCGTGTGTGTGTGTAAACATGGTAACTCAAAAACGCAACTAGATAGATGGATGAAATTTGGCATGTGGTCGTTACAACAAAATTGCAGATTTCTATTAACTTTTTGGCCAAATCCATCAACCGTAAGTGGTAGTTTACCTGAACACATGTTCGATTTTTTTTATTAATAGATGCAGCTGCAGAGTCCGATTTAATCAACTTTACTTTAATAATAATTGATCAATATACTGTATTATTAATTTGATTTGATTTTTTGTTGATGGTTTTTTAATTTACATAATATAATCATTGTCTTGAAGTTTACTCCTCAAATATACATTCCCATATCTGAGTACACGAGTAAGTCGAGGGAGACCACTCCCGATTTTTGAAAATAAAACGGCACTGATCGAGAGACTGACTAGGTCGTCAATGCAAGATCAACATATTGTTGCTAACCAATCACTTTTGCTTTAAAAATGTCGTTTAACAAAATTCCTGAGTTGCAATGTCTCTACTGAAATACAGGTACGTAGGCAAAGAGAGTCTGCCAAGTGATGAAAAGCTAAACATACTAGTGTGTTTTTGTATTTATGCTATATTTATTAATTTATCTTTTTTAGTTAATATTCATCATTATTAATACCAGATATTGTGAAAAGAATCTAATAGAAGAATTATGTTTTAAAATATTTGTCACCATTTTTTCAATGTTTCTCTCTCTCAAAATAGATAGTTGAAATATAATATTCTTTTTGTTCTTAACATCAGCCATATCGTACATTGCATACCAGGGATTTTTCCTGCCTTGCCTTCAAGCCTGCTGAGATAGGCTCCAGCTTCCTGCGATCCTGCCCTGATAAACAGGTTTAGATAATGTATATATTGTTCCTAATCTCAGATGCTGTCTCTGTTGTTTTGTGCCCGTCCATACGCCTATTACCTACTCTTGCTCTGCTCATTAAGGGTTTACAGTTCTTATGGTGGGCTATTCAAGTCTCACTGCACCTAACCTTCACACTACATGCTTGTTTTTTTTTGTTTCCCTCAATACAGCTAGGTGGGGTCTGCACACTGATTCAAGCCTTAGAGTCTTGTTCTTCATAAGACCCTGTGATTTTCATAATCACACCTGTGAGAACACAGTAGATTCTGTTTTCTGATTTTTGATCTTTTCAGGCCTGCCAAGTAAGTAAATGTAAAAGTAAATGTGTGATTACACTAAATTGGTCCATTGTGAGATGAGGTGTGTGTGTGTGTGTGTGTGTGTGTGTGTGTGTGTGTGTGTGTGTGTGTGTGTGTGTGTGTGTGTATTCTGCAAAGGTCTGCTGCTCTATCCAAAGCTGATTCCCAGCAGCGCTGACAGGACTAGTTGCCCCCCTGCATCTCTAAATGGGATTAGTGTGTTAGAATGAATGGATGGATATTCATACCTCTGTGTTTCTACTTTCATGCTGTTTAATTTTTATCATGGTAATTTTTTGAAACACACCTGCTCCCCACAAAGAATATTTAATAACTGTATTTAAAATGCAAAAACGAAACTTCAGACTACATTTGAAAATAAAGAGAAAAAGAACCCAAGAAAGATATACACGGTAGGACACAGCTTTTAAATTGAATAAAGGTATCTTTCATCTGATGTTGCTTTGACTAGATGAGAATTTAACAGTAGTAAGTGAGGAAAATAAAAAAAAAAAAGAAAAAGTGAGGAAAATAAAGCAATGATAATAATACTGCTAGAAAGCAGTGCTTTAAAAAGAGTACAGTTTGTAATGTTCATTTCAACTAATAAATGAGTTATTACCAAGAGCAGGAGGTATTCTCTACCACTGCTGTTAGAATCATTAAAACAACCCCCTGTGACTGAAATTAATTTTGATTTATTAATAACAAGGGAAGTAAAAATTATTAATTTATTGCAATTCCAAAAACTGTCATTAATTAAAATGAATTCCTAGGGTTTTTTTTTGGTGTATTACTGTGTTGAATTATAAATCATCCCTATATTATGCTGTTTATTTTCATGAATACACCATATTATATTTACCGCATGAATATATATAATACAGAGCAGCGTTTCTCAACCTTTTTGCCCTTGCGGAACCCTTGAAATAATATTCATGTTCTAGGAAACTCCTACATAATTATATAATTATTAATATTTTTTTTATTTATAAATTTAAAGATTATAAGGAAAACATGTGTAACATAATATAACAAAAATAAGTGTTATACTTAATCATCTATTTGCAGTTTTCAAAAGAATAAGTAAAATGTTATATAAACAAATGTATGTGCCAAACAAATGTTATTCTTGAAACATGTATGATTAATAAAATTTACTTTTCTAATGTGAAACCTGTGACACATTTGCACGATTAGAAATTTCTTTAAAAAAAATGAAAAGAAGATGATAAATAAAACAAACTAATAAAACTGAAGCAGGCCGTGTTTTTAAAGTGCACTAGCTGTTCGAACGAAATGTACTCGAACAGAAATTCAATATACTCAAACACTTGTTCGAACAATGAAATTTAAAAACAGCGTGTGTATGACGTGATGTGCATCTGACTTGGTCAATATAACCTCAAAGTAACAAGTTAATAACTTTGTGATAATTATTCTTAATAGTTTAATCATTTTCATACATCAACATCAAAATTACTACTAAATACTACAGAATAGCCTAGAACAATATCGAAAAAAATGTGAAAAACCTTTTGCCACTATGTTCAGAGAGAGTCAAGAATTTATAAGGTTAATTTTCGTATGTGCTTTTGCAGCACCACCTCACGATTTGGTGAATGAAAATTGTGTTCGAACATCTGTGACTCACTCGAGCACTTTTAAAACGAATGCTTATTACCTTGAATTGTATATAAAAATGCCAGTTTTTAAGTTCGAATAATCAAACTGTTGTTTGAGTAATTTAAAAACACAGCCTAAATAAAAGCAAACAAAAGAAATACATTGGAAAATGGGGAGAGAGGGAAAACATACAAACTTTTCATATTAATGAGTGGATACATATCTGCATGTTAGAAAACACATAGGATTGATAAGAGACTGACTGAACTTCTCACGTTTCTTGCTTGCACCAGCTTGCACTAGCCAGCACCAGTTAACTCATAAGCGACACTGATGCTAGTTGCTGTATGATAAGTAAAGCACGGACAGCATTGCCGCACACCCTAGAGGCTGTTAATACAACTAACACGAACTTGAATTTATTCCTTATAGAGAAGGTTTATTATTTTCTTCCACTGTTCAAATTTATTTATTTGCCACTGCCATTCATTACCATTGCTCGCGGAATCCCTAGTGATGTCTCACGTAACCATAAGGTTCCATGGAACCCTGGTTGAGAAAAGCTGATATAGAGTAACAATTTCACTTCTTTCTAGACCTCTGTTCCCAATTATTTTTATTCAGTTGTTTATTAATTTTTTTCCAGATCAATTTTTTCCAGTACAAGGTAGCAGCCTATACCAGCTGCAGTAGGAGTCAGCCCTGAATAATAATAATAATAAAGCACTTTTCCCATGCTGGGATGCCATCCCACCTCATGACACACTCAAATTAGAATTACCAGTTAACCAAGCCTGTGTGTCATTAACTTGTAGGAGAAAAGTGGATTACTCAGATAAAAGCTTCAAGGATAAAACAAAAATGTACATATGCTGTTTAGTGTTAGAGCTAGGATTTGAATTTAGGAGTCCAGTGCTAAACCATGGTGTCACATACGTCTAGGGTTTCCAGATTAGAAAATTAGAAATACGGGACACTCTTAAAATCTCTCTGTATATTACTATATATATAAATTTATACATGCCCCCTACACACCCAGACCAATATATTATATAAAAGTAGAGACATAAGTTAAAAACATAAAGCAAGGATTTTAATGGGTTATGAGGAAAACAAAAGTAAAATCATTTGAAAAGTATTTAATACAAACTAAAAACAAATTCTGCAAAAGTGAAATCATTTGAAAATATTTATTTAATACAGACAACAGAGAAATATTATTATTATTTAATACAGGCAGTTAGAAAAAAAGTGGGCCGTGATAAGTAGTAACAACACACTTTGTTGACACTGTATGTTGCAATGCTGATACAGAACAGCACAGCAGCGCGGCTGGAGAGCAAAATGGTAAGAGTGTCGCTGTCCTCAGCCAACCATAGCAACTGAACAATTTGCAAACAGGCAGCAAACACTAGTTTCCTCATTACATTTGGGTTATTTTCATCAAGAGAATCTGATAAAAGAAAGTATAATCTATATATATAAAATTCTTTTCGCATTTGATACGGAAATTACATATGACCACGCGATATGGAAATTATGTATGACCACAGAACATCTATACTAATAAAAGGCAAAGCCCTCACTGACTCACTCACTCACTCACTCACTCACTCACTCACTCACTCACTCACTCACTCACTCACTCATCACTAATTCTCCAACTTCCCGTGTAGGTGGAAGGCTGAAATTTGGCAGGCTCATTCCTTACAGCTTACTTACAAAAGTTAGGCAGGTTTCATTTTGAAATTCTACGCATAATGGTCATAACTGGAACCTCTTTTTTGTCTATATACTGTAATAGACTGCAGCTCGATGGCCGTGGGAGGTGGAGTTGCGTATCGCGTCATCAGGCCTCCCACGTAATCACGTGAACTGACTGCGAACGCAGTACGTAGAAAACAAGGAAGAGCCCAAAAGAGCGCTGAAGAAAACATTCATTACACAATTGAGAAGGCAGCGAAACAATAAGAAGCGAGCGAGTGACGTATACAAGCATATTCATAAGTGCAGCTACTGCGGAAACAAAGCACGGTGTAAACCTGTAAGTTTAAATTAAGTTTATAGAAATGCTTCCGCTGCCGTTTGCAATACCATATTCGTGACATACAAGTTTAATGAGAAGACACGAGGTATAAACAAGACTTTGGATCACTTTGTAACGGAGTTAAAATTGCTGTAGCGAGAAACTTTTAAGTGCCGGGTCTTACCTAACATTAAATAAAGCCATGGACATCGCAACATCACACAAGAGAGCGGCTCACGTGAAGTGACTGAACGCAGCACGAGTGATCACTTCGATGAATCAAACCTGTTCAAAAAACACATTACACAATTGATAATGTAGGAAAAGAATATGAAGCGACTGACGCATACAGACATTTTCATGAGTGCAGGTACTTCGGAAACAAAGCACCGTGTAAACCTAAAGGTTAAATTAAGTTCATAGACCTACAAAAGGTTGCCATTGATTTGAGGCAAGATTGCTTTTCTCCTGTACAACTATACGTTGCATTCTCAACAGTAAGCTTGCACAGCTTGGTCATATTACAACCGGAATGCTGAACTGACAACGTGGTCTACAAAGAGAACTGTAACAATCGTAATAAATGAACAATAAAACAGCGGAGAACCCGTGGATTAAATAAAAAGCTGCTTCCTTGGCGAAGCAAGGAAAAAGGATGACCTTATATGGTGTTCGTTTATAAAACAGCGGAGAAGCTGTGTAAAGGCTGCTTCACAAAAAAACAGCAGAGCGCCTTATATGACAGGCAGTCAGCTAAAGAAGTGAATCAATAAATAACTATAATCTTAATAAACGAACAAAAAATAGCGGATAATCCGCGGATTACATAAAGGAAATGGGTACCTGAACAAAAAAGTGAGTCTCAAATAGCTACACAATAACTATAACAATCGTAATAAACGAACAATACAACAATACCGAACTGCTAAGCAAGGAGAAAGGACAACCTTATATGGCTTTCGTTTATAAAACAGCGGAGAGGCTGTGTAAAGGCAACTTCACAAAAAAACAGATCCTTAACAAATTGGGGATTTGCCTATATATATATATATATATATATATATGTAGATATGTATATATATGGATATATATATATATATATAGATATGTATATATATATGTAGATACGTATATATATATATATATATATATATATATATATATATATATATATATATATATATATATATATACTAGCAAAATACCCGCGCTTCGCAGCGGAGAAGTAGTGTGTTAAAGAGGTTATGAAAAAGTAAAGGAAACATTTTAAAAATTACGTAACATGATTGTCAATGTAATTGTGTTGTCATTGTTATGAGTGTTGCTGTGATATATATATACATATACACATATACACACACATATACACACATATACAGATATATTATATATACATATACACATATATTTTTTATATATATATTTTTTATATATATATATATATATATATATGTATATATATACACACATACATACATACATATACACACATAGATGCACTTACAATAACATAGAAATCAATATAAACAACATTAACATCATTATCATATGAGAATATGAAGTAATATATAAGAAGCACATTTCATATAAATATAAATTATTAAACAGTAAAATCTTCTTCAATAATTTGCTACCGTGGCTTTTCGTTGGTCTGTCCAGGATTTTAAATCACATGTAGCTTGCAAACCGTTTCACGTATTGACTTGAAATGTGGTACACATATAATACGTCACGTCTGCTATCCGCTTTATGGGTGATGAATGTATTACTCTTTTTATGTTTATTTTATTTTAGAATCAACTCCTATCTGCGCACACCAGGGCGGCCGTGGGCAGATGCGTATGGTGTATTCACTCCATGTTATCGTGCATTGCGCTGTCACTGGTATTTTCATAAAAGAATTTGAACAATATATAAGAAGCGTATAAATTATTAAACAGTAAAACATTAACATTTAAGAAGTAAAGTTACATTGAGTACTACTGCAGTGCGTTCGGGTATACCTCATTTTTTCTTTGCCCATTACATGCTTAAATGTATACATTTTTTGGTGTACCTACCCGAGAACACGCAACATATAACCGACCGTGGGAGAAGCATGGATTTTAAACACGCGTTGAGTTCATCTGCTGGTCTCCCTCGTGGAATAACTGGTAATGTTTGACTAAAATGTACAGCGAGTAAAACGACATTACCTCCTTTTTTTTTTTTATGATCTCTGAGATCTTGCTTTTTTCGGTTCAAGGCTTCATAAGCTCTTTTATGTTCAATGTTGTACTTAATAAGTACTAATTATCCCAAACCATCATCTTTGAATGTTGCAAGACTTTCGCCTTGTATGTAGATCGGGGTAATTACATTCATTGCATTCCTAGTCTGAATCACAATCTGATTGTATGGGTGGTTACCTGGCACTGTAGGGTTGACACCCGTCCTTTAAAATACGGAATCGTGCCGCGTTTGAGAATGAAATTGCGCGTCCCGTTTTGAATCAATACTGAACGGGATTTCTCCTGTATTTTTTTATCATTTTTTTTTTAAAGCAGCGTCTCATGCAAATCATCCCACACGCATTTTATGAAGATGCCTCCTTTCCTACTTTTGATTGGGTAATACTTGATGTCATCGTTAGTTTGATTGGTGTTTTTAACTGTCTAGTGAGGAGGGCGTGTCTTTTAAGTACAGTCTGCAAAGTGTTGGCACTGAGATATGGCGTCAGCGCCATAGTTGAAGCCCCTAACGTTGCGGTCAGCAAGTCGGCTAACATCCGCCATGTGCCGTCTTTCAGTTGCGAGAAGCAGATCATAGAATGGTTGAAACTGTTGCCCCTAACGTTGCGCCACGGCGTGTGCTTCGTTTATACCTCGTGTCTTCTCATTAAACTTTTATCTCCGTTGCCACCCGTCCTTTAAAATACGGAATCGTGCCGCGTTTGAGAATGAAATTGCGCGTCCCGTTTTGAATCAATACTGGACGGGATTTATCCCGTATTTTTTTTATCATTTTTTTTTTAAAGCAGCGTCTCATGCAAATCATCCCACACGCATTTTATGAAGATGCCTCCTTTCCTACTTTTGATTGGGTAATACTTGATGTCATCGTTAGTTTGATTGGTGTTTTTAACTGTCCAGTGAGGAGGGCGTGTCTTTTAAGTACAGTCTGCAAAGTGTTGGCACTGAGATATGGCGTCAGCGCCATAGTTGAAGCCCCTAACGTTGCGGTCAGCAAGTCGGCTAACATCCGCCATGTTCCGTCTTTCAGTTGCGAGAAGCAGATCATAGAATGGTTGAAACTGTTGCCCCTAATGTTGCGCCACGGCGTGTGCTTCGTTTATACCTCGTGTCTTCTCATTAAACTTTTATCTCGCGAATATGTTATTGCAATCCGCAGCGGGAGCGTTTCTATTAACTTAATTTAAACTTTCGTTTTACACCGTGCTTTGTTTCCCTTATGAACATGCTTGTATGCTTAACTCGCTCCGTTCTCAATTGTTTAATTAATTTTTTGCTCTTCGCTGTTTGCGGCTGTTCCTCCATTTCCCCCTACTTCGTTCTTTTATCTCGCGAATATGTTATTGCAATCCTTAACGGGAGCGTTTCAATAAACTGATTGAAAATAGTTTTGCATTTACCTTTTTAGTAAAAGGTGAGCTTTTAAGCCTGAGAAATCACCCCGTAAATGCACACGTTTAATTGGACATGTGTTAATATGTATGGTTACACAGTATTAAAAGACAGTGAACAACGTCAGTTACCTTTCTTCCCGCGTTTGATAAAAGGTGAGCTTTTAAGCCTGAGATATCACCCCGTAAATGCACACGTTTAATTGCACATGTGTTAATATGTATGCTCACACAGTATTAAAAGACAGTCAAAAATTAACGTAATTTACCTTTGTTCCCGCGTGTGACTCGTGCTGTAAATGTCTTCCTTGTTTTTAGTTCACGTGATTACGTAGGAGGCGTGATGACGCGATACGTGACTCCGCCTCCTCCATTACAGTGTATGGACAAAAAATATGTTCCAGTTATGACCATTACGCTTTGAATTTCGAAATGAAACCTGCCTAACTTTTGTAAGTAAACTGTAAGGAATGAGCCTGCCAAATTTCAGCCTTCCACCTACACGGGAAGTTGGAGAATTAGTGATGAGTGAGTCAGTCAGTCAGTGAGGGCTTTGCCTTTTATTATTATAGATATATATATGTGTGTGTATGTATGTATGTATGTATGTATGTGTGTATATATATATGTATGTGTATGTATGCATGTGTATATGTATATATGTATATATGTGTGTGTATGTATGTGTGTATTGTAGCAGTAGAGGCCTTTGTCCACCTCTTGAATCCTCAGGTACTACTCCAGACACCAGGTGAAAGTACAAGACTTCTTTATTTTACTCTTGTACATTGCACAAAGCACCCTTCACTTCACACTCATCATATAATAAATAATTCTCTCAAAACTCACTCCTCCTCTCCCAGTCACTTAGCCACCCTACCTCCCAGCTCAGCTCAGTGTCTGAGCTTTCCCAGAGTCCTTTTATAAACCCTGACCCGGAGGTGTTCCTGCCCAACAGTCCACAGTTCCTTATTCCTTCCGGGTCAGGGTAAACAGTCCTTCTCTTCAACCCGGGAGCACGTCGTTTCTTCCCGTCATCTGACCATGATGTACTTCCGGGTTATAGGGCACATAAGAGCCCACGAGCCCCCCTACAGCGACTCCCGGTGGACCACCAAGGTATCCAGCAGGGCTGTGTGTAGAAACTACAAAGTCCATGAGGCCCTGCTGGAACTCAGGGCACGTTCCTGCTGTCCAGAGAGCTCCTCCTGGCGGCCTGGGGGTGGCGGCTGGATTCTGCAGCCGGCCATCCATCACAATTCCCTCCCCTTAGCGAAGCCAACTGGGGCGGAGCGTCCAGCCCCGCGAGGGACGTCCTCCTCCAGGAGGACGCGTCAGTCGGGCCACAGCCGTGTCGTCTAGACCTCCCAGAGAACCTAGGGGAAACGGTGTATTGTCTGTCCCTCCGTTCCCCTATCTTCCGAGGACAACTAAGCCAAACGTGGCCCGGCTGATGGCAGTAGTAACAACGCCGTCGTCCTCCCGGTTGTCTTTCTCGACGAGACCTGAAACATCTCGGGAATTCTGTTAGCTCCACCCTTTCCTCCGCTAAGTAGGGGTTTACGGCCGCTTTGCTGCTCTCAGCCCTTTTCTTTATCTTGTCAGGAGACCCGCAATTTATTTCGGGGATCTCCTGCTTATTCTGGGGCTTGTGCACAGCCTGAGTCTCTCTATGGAGAAGAGAGAGCCTCTTTGCTGTTTGCACGCCCGTTTTCCTATGTTGTTTAGGAGGCGGCGTCATCGGCACCACATCGCTCCGGGTAACAGCACTTTCCAGCTGCCCCGGTACGATTGGCACTTCCTCCGCCCCTCCGGTAACCAGCGACAACTCCCTCATCACGCGGGTCGGGGTCTTGAGGTCCGGAGCACTTTGGAAGGCCGAATCACACGCATGCCCCGGCACCCGCTACTTATTAATCGTGGGGCCAAATCGCACTGCGTGCCCTTATTATATACGGTACGGCTTGGGCTTACCTGTACCGCCGAATCACTCAAGACCGGGGCTTCTATGCCTGATTGCCGCAGGTACTCATAAAGTCTTTTCAGCGGTGCTTCGACTGTAGCTCCCGGCTCCTCCACTCGTTTCTTCAAGTCTTTGATCCCCTGAAAGAAACCCAGTACGGGCTCGAGCAGCTCCTCGATATCCCGCACAACCATATAGTTATTTACTTCGGCCGGAGGTAAGGTTGCTTCCGTGTTCTCCTTACCCTCCGGCCGGGAGCCAATGGGCACATCCACTCCTGACACATGCCCTGCTGGGCTTCGCAGAGGCTTCTTAGAGGGACGGCTGGCTACTCTGAGCCGACTGAGATCTGCCTTTTTTCCTTTAACGGCAGACCCTTCAGTCACATCCCGCCCCTCTTTGCCTTTATTTAATTGTGGCGCTGCTTCGCTCGCCTCCCCCTTCCCTTTCAGGGAGCTCGGATTCGTCAGGGAACGAATGACCTCACCTAAGGACCCAAACTGACCTTCTTCCCGGCATCCATCGCGTGAGGTCACGTGGCTGCTCTCCTCGAATGGGCTGACCGCTTCCTGACTCTTAGCCTGTATTGCCTTCTGGGTATCGCGGCCATCTTGGCGAGGTATGAGGCAGGCATCCGATGCACCGTCCGCTTTCTGGAGGTATGTTTCTGCAAAACAGGAATAAAATATGCCCGAAACTTTGGCCGTTTTTCTGGCACATACCTCCAGACGTGGTAGCGGTGTCCCCAATCCGTTTAGGGATTCCGGCGTGGCCGATGGCTGACAGCGTTCCTGCTGTTGCTTCCTTTGGGCTTCTTCAGCTATTATCAGCTCTCGGTCCTCCTCACACCCAGTCAGGTAAGTCCAGGCCAACTCGGCAGTTGTCATATTCTTCACCCAGTCGGGACTGCCCTTCTTCTTTCCCGATTTCTTCCACATCATGGTTCGAAGGAGCACAAGACTTACTAACGCAGCGCTCTCTGCTGTGGGGTTTGGTTGCACCTCCATGTGTTACAGAGGGACCTTCTCAGGGTTGTCTGCCCACACAAAATTTGTTTCAAATGCAGGTTCCGGCCTTTGTCCACCTCTTGAACCCTCACGTACCACTCCAGACACCAGGTGAAAGTACAAGACTTCTTTATTTTACTCTTGTACAGTGCACAAAGCACCCTCCACTCCACACTACTCCTACCTCCATTATCTCTAACCTGCTCTGCATGTGTATACAATACAATACAAATTTATTTTTGTATAGCTCAAAATCACACAAGAAATGCCGCAATGGGCTTTAACAGGCCCCGCCTCTTGACAGCCCTCCAGCCTTGACTCGCTAAGAAAACAAGGAAAAACTCCCAAAAAAAAACCCTTGTAGGGAAAAACTGGAAGAAACCTTGGGAAAGGCAGTTCAAAGAGAGACTCCTTTCCAGGTAGGTTGGGCGTGCAGTGGGTGTCAAAAGAAGGGGGTCAATACAATGCAATACAATACAATACAATACACAGAACAAATCCTCAATACAGTATAAAAATAAAAATTTTGGAAGTACGGAGCAGAATTTAACAGTAGGTGATATCTACTGCATCACAGGACTTTCTTCCAAAGGTTGTAAGTATGACATGACTTAACGTCTCGTCTTGTATCGTCACAAGACTTTTTTTTATAATAGAGAGATGAAAGTGATTGGGATAATTGAGATGATTGATTTAATGACAATCATTTGAATGATGTGGAACCTGTAGGCTCTGGTATTGATGTGGATAGCTGCTCCCGAGGTGCTTCTTCTTTACAAGGTTTACAACTTGTTCCAACTGTCAGGACAGCACTACATGGACATTTTGAGACCCAATAAGAGCAAACAGTCACCAGCCTCCACATGTGTTGTGTGCAACAAGCACTGATAGCACAAAGAAACGCGTTATAGTTGGGGTGCGTGTGCTTCTAATCCTGCACTCTGCAAGGTTCCACACTTCTAGGATTCTCCTTCAATTGCAGAATTTTGCTCATTTATTGGCGAAAATAAAGTGTGGAACATGGCCCGGACACAGACAGGTGGACACCGATAGTTCACCCAACACACGTTTATTATACATTATTTACAATAATTAGTGCACACATAACCCCAGTACTTTCCCAAAGTCCAGGCCTCACAATGCCTCTCTCTTCAGGTCCACCTCCACTCCTCTCCTCCCAAGCTATGTCCTTCTCCTCTCCCGACTCCAGCCATCGAATGGAGGGAGGCGGCCCCTTTTATACACACCCGACATGCTCCAGGTGCCTCCCGATTAGCTTCCGCCGGCACTCCCAAGTGTGGCGGAAGTACCGGCTGCACACCCGAAAGCACCCCGGGTGTCCCTGGTCTTCTTCCCCCCAGCACTTCCGGGTGTGGCGGAAGTGCTGAGGGCCAGGGCTCCTCAGGCATTGGGGCACCTCCTGGCGGTGACCACGGGCCTCTATACGGTTGAGCTTCTAAACTCTGTTCTCGTGGTCCCCAAAGCCACCAGGGCGGTCGCCCCCTTATGGTCTGGAGGAGGCGTAAGCCTTCCTCCGGTCCTCCTTGGCGTCCCGGCTGGGTACCACCCCCAGCCATTCGTCACAAAAGTAATTTACATTTCCTTACATTTTTATTGGATTTATTTACATTTTCAGAGTTTTCACAAAGTTACTTTTGATAATAAATCTGTTGCTTTCTAATATATTTCTTTAAATGTTTTATAAGTTTTAATAGAGTTTATTAGTTATCACATACGCATGACCTATACTGCAGCGTCCTGGTAATAAAGAGTCCATCTGTCAATGTGTTAAATGACATCTCTGAGCTGCCCAGTCTGAGTTAGTGAGTCATGTATGCCCTCTGATAGGCTGCCACCCTGCCACACACAACTGTAAAACAGGTTAAGTAGGTTAAGGCAAAGGCTGAGTATTATTCACTTGATGCTATATATGCTGAAAAGGAAAATGATGAACATTATTCAATAGGAGCAGTAAACAACTTTTTAGATACCAAATAAGTCCAGAGGAAGAGTAGCAGAACGTAAACCTAACCATGCAATTGACCTGGCACTTTCAACATACGACCATCACAGAAGTATGGGCAAACTCCTCAACAAGTGGGAAACTTACATATCTAATATAAACAATATATAAGACCCCATTTTTATCATGAAATTGTCGTTTTATAAATCAAAACTTCAACGTAAAACTTACTGGCCAATGTATTAAAAGCATTTTGTCTTCCTAACTGTCCATCACTCTTGCTTTGGTATTATCTCTCCAAATGCATCATTATGTGTGTTCTTATTAAAATGCTGAATTTACTATGGGCCCATTCATTTTATTTTTTATGAGCCTAGCATGTTAATACTCAATGACCTGTTTATAAACAGCAGGCAGATGTTCCTAATGGTGCAAAT
Source organism: Erpetoichthys calabaricus (assembly GCF_900747795.2). NCBI lineage: Eukaryota > Metazoa > Chordata > Cladistia > Polypteriformes > Polypteridae > Erpetoichthys > Erpetoichthys calabaricus. Next base: position 25,896,661 of record NC_041403.2, on the reverse strand, counting down.
TGTAAACCTCCTGTTGTGGTATCAAACTTTTCATGCCGTTTTTAAATCATTAGTGCTATACTGCAGTGGGTCGGACATCAGTCATTAAACAGCGGGGCAATACTGCTGTAGACAATAAGCAAGCTTATAATGATAGCTACTTAGAAGGGAAAAATTGAGTTTTTAATTAATATTTTGAAATAATGAATTTGTTCACATTACTGTTTGTAAAGTGGTGTTATTATTGCTCCCCCTGGTTTCTTTTTGTAATTGTTTTTCTGATGAAGTACATACTATAGTCAAAATCTTATAAAAAGCCCATATACAACAAGGACGTGTTAATACTAAAATGACTATTTTGGATTAAGTATGGCTGTTCCACCCCACTATTGTTATCTGGAAAAGCCACGTATTACTGGTCGTGTGGGTGGTGTTGCAATTTCTAAGTTCAGAATCAAGCCAGTTTCTGCTCACGATGTTACATCATTTGAGCAGAATTTCTGCTGTCTGGTGCAAGGCTTCTGTTAATGTTACTTGTCTATCGTCCTCCAAAACAGTCACCTGTCTTCTCAGCAGAACTCACTGAGATGGTCACTTCTCTGTGTTCTTTGTATCCTGCTGTGCTACTGCTTGGTGATTTTAACTGACATGAAGACTCTGTAAATTCCTTACATGTGGCTGATTTTCTTAATGTACTTCAGTGCCTTGATTGTACTCAGCATGTCAGTTTTCCTACACGTGCTAGAGGACAACACACTTGACTTTGTGTGTACCTTTGGTATTATTCCTGCTAATTGGTATGGTATTGATTTATCTCACTGACCATAAGGCTGTTTTGTTTGATTTGCTTATCCTTGGTCAGTCAAATGGGCAACAATCACCTCGGAACCTCACCTAGTGCGCCTGCTCTTGTAAGTACAGTACATTGAAGCAGTGTCCTCCTCCAACTGGGGTTTCTTTATCTCTTAATACCTTAGCTCATCATTATGACAATATACTTTCAACTAGTCTGGATCATTGTGCTCCACTTAAAACTCATAGTGTGACATTTATGGGTTCTGCTCTTTGGTTTTCTCCCAAGCTGCATCTCATGAAAGATTGTGGGCGAAGGCTTAAATAGCTTAGTAGGAGAACAAACTTGGTTGCCAATGCAACTACCTACAGTCATATGAAAAAGTTTGGGAACCGCTCTTAATTCTTTGGATTTTTGTGTATCATTGGCTGAGCTTTTGAAGTAGCAACTTCCTTTTAATATATGACATGCCTTATGGAAACAGTAGTATTTCAGCAGTGACATTAAGTTTATTGGATTAACAGAAAATATGCAATATGCATCATAACAAAATTAGACAGGTGCATACATTTGGGCACCCCAACAGAGATATGACATCAATACTTAGTTGAGCCTCCGTTTGCAAATATAACATCCTCTAGACGCCTCTTATAGCCTTTGATGAGTGTCTGGATTCTGGATGGAGGTTTTCTGACCACTCCTCCATACAAAATCTCTCCAGTTCAGTTACATTTAATGGCTGCCGAGCATGGACAGCCTGCTTCAAATCATCCCATAGATTTTCGATGATATTCAAGTCAGGGGACTGTGACGGCCATTCCAGAACATTGTACTTCTCCCTCTGCATGAATGCCTTTGTAGATTTCCAACTGTGTTTTGGGTCATTGTCTATCATCGCCTCTGCTGCTGAACTAGTACAATGAATGAAGGGTCTGCAGAAGAAGAGGAAAGCAGCATGAAAGGTTATGAGCATTCACTAAATAGAAATGATGAGATCATCATTTTCTTTTCACATTATATATCTTTGTTCTCTGATAATGGCAGTTTAAAAACTGTTTAAAAAAATAATTATTGTCAATGACTATTCCTTAGTTAATGTTGCATTTTATTATTGGGAGTTTAAATATGCTGCAATCTTCCCTTGCTGCCCATATAGCTATTTCAGGATCCACCACATAAAAATAAATTATCTGTGACAGAATTGTCTATTTAAAAACATCTGAAATTATCATTAATGTACAGTACACTCATATTATTATTTTTACTTAAAAATAAATTATTAATATGTAAATCATAAAACAAAAGCAGGTGTGGCAAAGGTGGAGCAGAGGTTAGCCCTGCTGACTAATACCTCAGAGGTCCAGGTGGTCAGTCACACATCTGTCATTGAGTACATATGGGACATTCTTCAGATGTCAGTCTGAGATTTGGTCCATGGCAATTAATTTAGTTGAAAATTCTTAAAACTTGTGTGTTTTTTAAAAAGGAGACGTTAAATTAACTCACCCTGGTGTATGTGTATGTTAATGTATATTTGTCAGTCCTAGAAAGTTAATGTTAAAGTTGTATAATTTTTTTGCTTGATTGTACAACAACAACAACATTTATTTATATAGCACATTTTCATACAAAAAGTAGCTCAAAGTGCTTTACATAATGAAGAGAAGAAAAATAAAAGACAAAATAAGAAATTAAAATAAGACAACATTAATTAACATAGAAAGGAGTAAGGTCCGATGGCCAGGGTGGACAGAAAAAACAAAAAAACACTCCAGAAGGCTGGAGAAAAAAATAAAATCTGTAGGGGTTCCAGGCCACGAGACCGCCCAGTCCCCTCTGGGCATTCTACCTAACATAAATGAAATAGTCCTCTTTGTAGTTCGGGTTTTTCACGGAGTCACTTGATGCTGATGGTCATACAGACTTCTGGCTTTTAATCCATCCATCATTGTTGGGACATCATGGTGCTTTGGGTAGATGGTGGTGGCGCATGCCACCACCAACAGGACACCGGAAAAGGAAACAGAAGAGAGAGTAGGGGTTAGTACAGATTTTGAATGAATAGTTATTATAATGAATTGGATATACAGAGTATCAGGATTAAATTACAGTGAAGTTATGAGAAGGCCATGTTAAAATAATGTGTTTTCAGTAGTTTTTTAAAGTGCTCCACTGTATTAGCCAGGCGAATTCCTACTGGCAGGCTATTCCAGATTTTAGGTGCATAACAGCAGAAGGCCGCCTCACCACTTCTTTTAAGTTTTGCTCTTGGAATTCTAAGGAGACACTCAGTTGAGGATCTGAGGTTACGATTTGGAATATAAGGTGTCAGACATTCCGATATATAAGCCGGGGCGAGATTATTTAAAGCTTTATAAACCATAAGCAGAATTTTAAAGTCAATTCTGAATGACACAGGTAACCAGTGTAGTGACATCAAAACTGGAGAAATGTGTTCGGATTTTCTTTTCCTGGTAAGGATTCTAGCAGCTGCATTCTGCACTAGTTGCAAACGATTGATGTCTTTTTTGGGTAGTCCTGAGAGGAGTGCGTTACAGTAATCTAGCCGACTGAAAACAAACGCATGAACTAATTTCTCTGCATCTTTTGATGATATAAGAGGTCTAACTTTTGCTATGTTTCTTAGGTGAAAAAATGCTGTCCTAGTGATCTGATTAATATGCGATTTAAAATTCAGATTACAATCAATGGTTACCCCTAAGCTTTTTACCTCCGATTTGATTTTTAATCCTAATGCATCCAGTTTATTTCTAATAGCCTCATTGTATCCATTATTGCCAATCACTAAGATTTCGGTTTTTTCTTTATTTAATTTGAGAAAGTTACTATTCATCCATTCTGAGATACAAGTTAGACATTGTGTTAGCGAATCAAAAGATTTGGGGTCATCAGGTGCTATTGATAAATACAGCTGTGTGTCATCAGCATAGCTGTGGTAGCTCACGTTGTGCCCTGAGATAATCTGACCTAATGGAAGCATGTAGATTGAGAAGAGCAGTGGACCCAGGATAGAGCCTTGTGGAACACCATATAGAATATTATGTGTCTTTGAGTTATAATTACCACAACTAACAAAGAATTTTCTCCCTGCCAGGTAGGATTCAAACCAATTTAATTGTAATGGAATGTAAGCTTTATATAGCTACACAGATAATGGAAGATTTTTGTTTTTATGCCCTATAAGCTAGCATATTAATAGTACCATCCTGACACAAAGGAGGACACTGCTTCAATGTACAACAAAAAGATCTCAGTTAGACAGAAACAAGGACAAGGTGGAAGGCTGGAAAGGTAAAGAGATAGATAGATAGATAGATAGATAGATAGATAGATAGATAGATAGATAGATAGATAGATAGATAGATAGATAGATAGATAGATAGATAGATAGATAGATAGATAGATAGATAGATAGATAGATAGATAGATAGATAGATATTTTATTCATACATATAGTTTTCTGACTCTGAATGTATTCAGACCCCTTCACTTTTTCACATTTCATTATGTTTCAACCATAGGCTAAAATCATTAAAATCCATTTTTTCCCTCATCAGACAACACTAAATACCCTAGAATGAAAAAACTAAAATAGGGTTTTAGAATTTTATTTATAAATTTTGCCCTTTGCTGTCACACTGTAAGTTTAGGTCAGGTGCATCCCATTCTATTGATCACTGTTGAGATATTTCTACACATTGTTTGGAGTCCACAACTGTGCTGGAAGGACACTGTGAGGTGTCAGTGTATAAAGAAGAAAACAATAAATAGTGTGTGTTTTGGACATTTGGTGTCTGTCTGTCTGTGTACGGGGGGCTGTCTTTCCACATTCTGCAGTGGTGAAACATGGTGGTGGCAGCATCATGCTGTGGAGTTTGTTTTTAGAGGCATGACTGGGAGATAAGACAGGGTTAATGTAAAGCATCATAGAGCAATGTACAGAGATTTCCTTAATGAAAGCCTGCTTCAGAATGTTCTGGACCTCTGATTGGGCCAAAGGCTCGCCTACCAACACGGCAATGACCTTAAGCAAAGCCAACAACACATGAATGAGATAGGGGCAACTCTGTGAATGTTTTAAGTGGCCCAGCCATTGCCCTGACTTGAACCCAATCAAACTTCTCTGCCAAGACTTGACAATAATTGTACACTGATGATCTCAACCCAACCTGACCAGTACATGAGAAGATCTGCAGAGAAGAATGGCAGAAAAAAATCCCAAAATCTTGGTGTGAGAGGCTTGTTGCATCAATCCCGAGAAGACTAGAATGGTTACCAGAGGGACTGAGGAAAGGGTCTGAACACTTGTGTCAATGGGATAGTTCAGTTTTTCACTTTTAATAAATTTGCAAAAAAATTCTTAAAATACAGTTTATGCTTTCTGATTATGGCATGTTGGATATTCTTTAATGTGGGAAAAATTAACTTAAATGATTTTAGTGCAAGGCTGTAATATAACAAAATGTATAAAAGGTGAAGACGTTTGAATACTTTCTGATGAGAATTTATACCCAGAGATGGATTTAATGATTTGAAGGCCTAAGGCAAAGATTATAATGGGGCCCTTATCCATTTCTCACCCTTTTCTGTAAATTTAAGTCTAAACCAGGAGTGAGCAAGGTTTTTTTGGTGGTGAGCCAAATTGTCGATTATGTCTCATGTAGTGGCCCTTATAACATCTACCCCTGATCCCAGGCAAACTAGCACATATGTTACTGAGAAACATTAGAAATAGTTGTTTTAAGAAGTCTGTTTATTAAAGGCTATTTTACAGTATGCCTTTTTTCTAATCATGAGCATGAAATTGCTTGCTTCTGCACTAATAGTTAACATAACTGAGATGCTGCATGTCACAACAATTAATTTACTGCAATGGTTTATATCTGTTAGAATATTTCTGTTCTTGCTTTCAGTAATGTTCATTTGCTCTCAAATAAAATTGATGCCACATAATGATGACACGCACACATTAGGCTCCCAAAGCCTTGAAAACAACATGCAATCTGTAGAAATCAGGCAAAGAAACTTATTTTTCAGCTCATTATTGCAACAGAATTAAGTTATCTTCAGCTGTAAGACTTCTGGAGTATGTCCACATTAACAGAAAATGAAGATAAAAACTTTTCAAATGCCTAATGGCATTTAAAGATTCAGAATGAATGAAGGATGGCATAGTGAGCTGCATATCTAGCAAACTCCACGCTTATGTCAGAACACTGATCTGTAAAAGTGGTAAAATGAATGGGTTTCATCCTTATTCTTGGCACTTTGGCCCCAAAATCCCTCATTTGTAGACCCTTTTGGACGTGTCTTCATCATCATCAGGTGGACAAAAAGTTGCTTCACCTCCTAGTATCTATCTATCTATCTATCTATCTATCTATCTATCTATCTATCTATCTATCTATCTATCTATCTATCTATCTATCTATCTATCTATCTATCTATCTATCTATCTATCTAATAAGATACAAGAGATCATGCAGTGTTGATTGAAACTATTTCCAGGTTCCTGTGCATGAATATGATAACATTTTTGATATTTAATTCTTTACTGGTGGTCCTAACCCTATAAGAGACACTCCCAGAAGGTTAAAAAATGCCAAAATTTCAAACATAGGCATGTGAGGTATCATTTTAGACTATTTCAAGATTAGTGATTACAAATATGACATTGACATATGACATTATTTTTTATTTTTCATCCTATACTAGGAATGTAACCTTCTATGGACCTCGATAAAAGTGTGAAATATTACCCAGCCAGGACGCCCGGAAGGACCAAAGGAAGGAAGGTCACCACCAGGGGGCACCCAAGTGCCTGGAGAGCCCTGGTCCTCAGCACTTCCACCACACCACACCTGGGGGGGGTGAAGACCAGGGACACCCGGAGTGCTTCTGAGTGCACAGCCGGCACTTCCACCACAGCAGGGAGTGCCGGCAGAAGTTCATCGGGAGGCACCTGGAGCACGTCCGGGTGAATATAAAAGGGGCCGCCTCCCTCCATTCCATGAGCCTTTTTTGATTTTTGTTTGTTTAAGAACCTTTCTAACATCATTCTGGTCAAAGATGGGCTGACTCCTGGCTCCAATCCTCAGTTTGTATTTTTGCTGACTTAGTTCTGTAGCAAAACCCTGTGTTCCAAGTCTTGAATAGAACTTATTCAAGTTCTGAACCAGCTGATATTCAGTTTTTACCCCTGCCAGTTTAGATCGATCGATTGATGCTTGTTGTATGAATGCCAGCCTTCATCTTCATACCATTCCATAATGAGCCCAGGTTATCAGTCCACACCTCATGCTCTGTCCTGTCCTTATACTTTAGCTTTCCCAGCTTTATTTAATGTTTCACCTCCATTCTGTATTTATTGCCATCCAACTCAGAATCAGCCTTGGTTTAGCTGAAATAACCTTTTGTGGAGATTCCTTTAAGATTCCAGGATTTTGTGAATTTAATGGCATCTGCTTACCAAATTCAGCTTTCTGGTCTTTGCAGGATGTTCGCTTTTGCACTGAGCGTTGCGCAATTTTATTTTATTTTTTTGGTGCGGCCATACATTGCTGTGCCCACTTAATACAGTTTACATTAACCGGGGGTAGAATGTACCCCTGCAGTTGACCGTGACTAAGGTGCACACATGCACCCAGACACACTAAAACAACTTAGAAGTTACTTTTTAAAGTAATATTTCGCTCAAATATTTTTAATGTTGCTTACCCACATGTAGTTTGTAGTGATGGCCAAGAAAATTGTTTTTATCTCATGTTTTCTAGCAGAAAGAAGAAAAAAATATTTTGATATAATAACATACAATAATAACCAGTGCTGTACAATGGCACATAATGTGAAAGCCACCCATAGAAAAAAGAAAAAAACTGTCACATTACTTGTGTTGCATAATCCACACGTCAGTTATCTACAGTAATTGCATGCAAAAAATATGCAAAATGCATGCATTTTTTCAAAAGTATTATTAGATTGTTATCAGAAAAATCAATGTGTATCATAAATAGGAAATGCACATTAAATGGGAGTGACTTTTTGTATTGAAGACCCGCCTCTGCTTCTCATTCATTGGTCAAGAGGCTTATCTTTAATTCAAAAAGCCAATCCCAATTGATTTGTGTTTTCCTGTTTATGATGTGAACTAATTTTTCTGGAAATATATACTTAACAATAATAATGGCAAGAATGCGTGCGTTTTGCATATTTGAATGTATGACTGAATAACTGACAAGCGGATTATGTGACACAAGAAAGAGATTTTTTTCTGTTTTCCATGAACGTTTCTCACATTTTTTATTGTGCAGAGTTGGTCAATGTTGGGTTGTATTACATCAATTTTTTTCATTTGTGTTCTGCATGAAACATGAGGTTAAGTTGCTGTTTATCTCTTCTTTTGTTTATCCTATATACCAGGGGTCTCCAACCTTTTTTCTCCTGAGAGCTACATTTACAAAATGAAAATGGCTGAGAGCTGCTCATGTTTTCTAACGTTTATTCTCATGGCTTATTTCAACCCAAACAAACCAAATAAGCTTTTTTTGCCTGAACATTTACAAAATGTTGGTGTCCACAACTCACATTTTGCATTAAAACATCTGTGGGAGATGGCCGGCTGTTTATCCCGGACAGCACCCCCAGGCCGCTAGATGGAGCCCTCCCTGTGGCATGGGAGTGCCCCAAAGACCAGCAGGGAATTATGGAGAGTGGAGTTTTTATTCCCAACCCTGCTGGACACCGTGGGGCCCACCAGAGGACGCTGCAGGGAGACTCAAGGACTTATGCATGCCCTATAACCCAGAAACACGTCATCATCATATGACCAGAAGGGACGACGTGTGTCCGGGTTGAAGAAAAGGACTTTTAATCTGACCCGGAAGTGATAAGGACTCATGGACTGCTGGGCTGGAGCCACTTCCGGGTCGGAGAGTATAAATGGACTATGGGAAAGCCCAGATGCTGAGCTGAGCTGGGAGGAAGGGTGGCAACGCGTCTGGGAGAGGAGGATTGGTTTGATTATTGATTATTGGAGAAATTATAGTATTGTATGTGTAGTGAGGAGTGTAGAGTGTTTGGTGCACATTATTATTGTAAAATAAATAATTATAGTTTTACCTGGTGTTTGGAGTCGTACCTTAGGGTTCAAGGGAGCACTAATACGCTCTATTGCTACACATCACAAAAAATATTTAGTTCACCTGCAAGTTCATTTTGTATGTCTGCATGCATTTTCTAGTGTATCTCACACTATTGAACTAAGACAGGAATGCTGTCAAAAAAAAACAATGCAATTCCAAATCCACAGATATGACTTATTCATTTCTCATTTTGTTCCATGTCACTGTTTCACTTTATTCACAAGTCCAGTTGCATGTGTGATGTGTTTTTTAGTTAGTCAGATGACTGGCACTGCATGGAGACAACAAGAGAGTGTGACGATGCAGGTTTGCTGCTTGCTCCCGTCTGCTGTCCGGGAGCCCTGGAACCCGTCACCATCAGTAATGCTCCCGATGAGCCAAGCAGTGAGGCAACAATATAGCAAGGGGATGGTGTATTAAAGTGCCAAGTGCTTTTATTTAAAACAACAGAACAAAAACAGTGTTCAAATAAATAAAGTTCAGTGCTTCAAATCTGCAATAAATAAATAATCCATAAAAACAGATGTGCAACATGGAGGTTAAAAACAATAGAAAAAAAATCTTCTAAAAACAACGAGGTTAAAACCATACAGAAAACTGTCCTTTTAAAAATCCGGAGCATCCTTCTTTCTCTGGCGGCTCCCCTGCTTCCCTCGTCTGGGCTTCTCAACAGGGGAGTCGCCTTACTTGCAGCTGTCCTTCAATCTCCCTACTACAGCCGTTCAGACTGCCTCACCGACCACTAGCTCCAGTAGGCATCACCGAACAGCGACTTGGGATTCCCCAACGACCAGGGCTCTCATGCTGGGGACACCATGTCCCAAGTCCTGAGTCCCGCTGCCTTCCACGGCCTTACGCAGGGAGTCATCCGTCTTTCATCACTGGTCACTCCCGCTACAAAATCACTCAGCGGGAGCGACCACTACTACTACTCCCCGGGTATCGGCCCAACACCCAGGCTTCCTGCACAGCTGCAACGCGAGCCTGCACTCGCTTGCTCTCCCACACCGACTTTCTCCTCCTGCTGCAGCTTCCTGCCTTCTCCTGCAACCTCAGTTCATTCTCTTTCCTTTTCTTTTTTCTCCCCCAGCCGACTCGCGCTTCTATTTTATCAAGAGGGCATGGTAGCTGTAGCAAATTAGCAGCCCCAGGAACAATCACAGGTGCGGGTGGTCTCTCCCCTGTGCACTTAGGTGAGAAATGCCCACACCGCGAATTGCCCTGAGAACTGCTTCAGCCACACAACCACCACGCCCCCTCACTAAGCCGCGAACATGGTGATTATTTATTTTAAAAGCTGGCCTTTGATGGGAGCTGGGGACCCACTATACCACAGAGAGATGTATGGTGGAATGGAGCCACTTAGGTTCACTCTTATGGAGTCGTTTAAATGTTCATCTGTCAGTCTTGTTCTGAACTTTGATTTCATGACATTCATATCAAACTCACAGAGGTATGTAGACCCAAACAAAGCAGACATTTTCAAAGCTGCTTGGTGAAGCTTCTTATAGTTATCTGGCTCTACTAAGCTCCAGAAATGCTGAGATTGCTGTTGAGACTTTAACTGATAGATAGATAGATAGATAGATAGATAGATAGATAGATAGATAGATAGATAGATAGATAGATAGATAGATAGATAGATAGATACTTTATTAATCCCAAGGGGAAATTCATAACTGCACATTATTTTGAAGGTTTACTAATATATAATATATAAAATCCAATGTCTGTATGTCTGTCCACTTTTCACGAGAGAACTACGTAATGGATTTAGATCGGATTTTTCTATAATTTGCTTGAACATTCCAGTTGATTTTGCAACTTCTCTCATTTCACTATATATCATAGTTCGCTTGCAGTACCGATTTATTTGCACAAATCCGAGAAACACACAGTGGGCTGAGGGGAGGGGACTTCCTCACTCACTCGCCAGCTTTGAGGCGTGTTCCTTAACTCCACTTAGCTAGTGAACGAGAGAACAATTGAATTCAACTTTGTTGGATATTTAAAATAAAGTGTTACTTAGGTCTAGATGAGTTTGAGTCCGGATATTCTCTTAAGTGTGTGCCACATTGAAAAGATAGATTGCAATTCAGATTGTGGATCGTGATATGATTTTTTGGAAAGATCACCCACTCCTAATTTGACTAATCAAGTTTTTAAATTTATGTGGGATCCATTAACCCTTTGATGAGCTACTTGGAAAGGGGTTGTGAGCTACTGGTAGCTCGTGAGTGACATGTTGGAGACCCCTGCTATATACAAATGACTGTTTACACAAGGATAGACATATCCTCTGTCATTGTTAGTCTTCTGTAAGCAATGGACTTGTTGTCAATGATTTTATACAATGGTGTGATTGCTCCAATTTACGACTAAATATTTCCAAGACAAAAGATATGATTGTAGATTTCAGGTGCTCCCCACCATGTGCCGTCTCAACTTTGATTAAAAGGGAGACAGTAGAGATGGCAGAGCAATACAAATATCTGGGAACATTAATTGACAACAAACTAAACTTTGATTGCAACACAGCGCAAATCTGTAAAAAAAAAAAAAGCAGTCGCGACTTTTCTTTCTTAGGAAGCTCAACTCTTTTAAAGCGGACAAAACCGTAATGACACTATTAATAAAATGTATTTTAAACAGGTTAGAAAGAAAGCCAACTCAATTCTGTCAGACAGTAGCCATCCTCCTTGTATGCAATAACATTGATTGTCAAATGTTGTGTCTTTGTTTATCTATTGGATCTCTATAACAATGTCTTCTGTTTGTTTGCATTTTCCTGCTGCAAACAAATTTCCATCTGGGATAATAAAGTCTTTCTAACCTAACCTAATATATAATGATATACTTTATTAATCCCCGAGGGGAAATTGTCTTTTCATATGACCTTTGGGGGTCAGTGCGCAGGGTCAGCCATCATACAGTGCCCTTGGAGAAATTTTCAGGTTAAGGTCCTTAATTAAAGGCCCAACACAATGGCATCTCTTCTGGTAGTAACAGGATTTGAATCAACAACCTTTTAGAAGGTAGGTAATAAATACAAAAAGAAAAAAGAATGACAAAATCATCCCATGTCACGCATGCACATTGGAGGATCTCCTCATAGGCTCAATCGAGGTATGTGATAAACTGCAGGGGCTACAGGGGACGCTGTCTCTAACATGCTCTTCTCCTTCTCTCACTGCAGCTCTGAGAAACTGCCTAGTGAGGGCACTTAGCCCCACCCCTTCTGATTCGTCTGCTATATGAAGCCTGGCTACCTGGAAGGAGGAGTCTATTGTGATCAGATCAACCCACCAGATAGAGCCCCAGTGAAACAACCCTCAATTCTACAGCTAAGAGCTGAATACTTTTTGTTAATACTTCGCCCAAAGGCTGGTTATACAACACAAAGAGGCATGTTTTTTACTGGATTTTGTTCAGTTAAATGGAACGACCTCGTTGATGACCCAACTTTTTATCCATTCCTACACCCGACCACACCCTGTACAATATAAAAAGCCAAGCTTCTTATGCATTTTGCTTTTCATTTTGTGAATAGAATTAAGAAAAGTTTAGCATTTATGCTAATTTTGAAATATGTAGGAGTCTAGATATTTATTAAAAAAGGGGCTTTAAAAATGAACTATTATGTTTCAGTTTAATCTTTATCACTGTCCCCATATTTTATAGGCCATGGAGCCAGAACAATTGAAATTGAACTCCTTGATTGATTATAAGCTCATTTTAATTTAAATTTAAATGTATTTTCCCCTGTAACTTTAAATACTAAATAATATGTTTTAACTTTTAATTATGAATTGTTTATTTTGGGCACTTGCAATTCCATTTTACAATGCAGACCGCAAACGAAGTGAGTAACAAACTGTTTTTTATTTGAAATTAATGACTGTATTTTATAGATACCCAGATGTCATCCTGGCTCTTTTAATAATTCAATTATCGCTCCTGCTTTTGGAGGGATTATTGCAGCGGCCAATTTCTTGAACTTCCCTAGGCAGAAAGCTTATTAAAAACATGTTTCTGTTGCTCTGGAGATTATCAGTATTTACATATTTGTAACAAACTGTTTTGATTGGCTAGAACTTTGTAGCTGTAACAATTATCCTTAAAAACATTAATGGAAATGTACAATAAGTTGGTATATATATATATATATATATATATATATATATATATATATATATATATATATATCCTAATGAAATATAAGCTATCTACCTATCTTACTGAGTTATAAAATGCTACACTACATATATAATGCGTTAGAGGACAACACTTAATGGAAATCTCAGCGACTGATCTGGGAACTTCTAAATAGGTTTTCCCATCAAGAACGCTTTATGAATGATAGAAGGTCAAGAGGTTCCCTCCAGCAAAGACACAGGGAAATTGAATGTCAGGAGCTCGCAATGACAAGAAAGAATACAGCAGGCAAAGAGCATTAAATAAAAAAGGATTTAGGCAATATGATAAATTTCCATTTCCACCCCGACTGAAATGAAGAATATGAGTGATAATGTAACATATGTCATCGATTTCCTTTAAACGTTCAGACATGGTTAGTAGTGGATGAGACCTGACACATTTTATGGAAGAGGCAAATTTGCAAAGATTTTATATACACATAAACACTCAGTGGCCACTTTATTAGGTCCAGCAGCTTGTAAAAGCACTTCGCCTACTCCTGCAAACAGCCAATGATCTGGCTGCAACTCAATACTTAGAGCAGAGGTTCTCAGTGTCAGTCCTGGGGGCCTCACTGTGGCTGCGGGTTTTTATTCCAGCCAACTTCTATTTTTAATTGGACTCCAGGGCTAATTAAGTGAACTATTATTTGTCAAATTTTGTGTTTTGGGAAAAATGTAGAAATTAGAAAACTAAGTTTGTATATTAAAATGTACCAAGCAGTTATATTGGAATAATGTATTTTGTTTTCTTTTTAACAATATTTTCATCTTGATTCTCATTCTGTTTTTTGCAGAGTGTTCTAATTGTTTAATTAATCCATTATTTTCTAATTAGTGGGTCTAACGCTGAAGTAGTTGCAGCCTTGTTGTTTGCCTGGCTGTGCTGCTCTGCTGGTTGTCATTATTAGGATACAATGAAGGGAACAAACTGTGCAGAGAAAGGGCAAAATAGAATGAAATCAACAAAAGGTTGCTAAGCATTTAAATCTCTAGCAAAAGCAGAAATATTCCTAAATGTCTTATAAATGTAAAACATGCTGCGGTGCTTTCTTAATGAAGAATAAGTGAAGAGAAAAAAAAATGTCTGCTAATTAATTGAGCTCAGTGTTATCACATGTTGTCACCGATTAGGAATCTGGTTAAAACAAAAACCTGAAGCCACAGTGGGCCCCCAGGACCGACATTGAGAACCCCTGACTTAGAGCCATGCAGACACAGTTAAGAGGTTTAGTTCAGAAGATGAGAAGGATGTTTGATTTAACTGATTTTGACTATAGAATGACTGTTTGGTGCTCGGCACAGTGGTTTGAGCAGATTAGAAAGGCGTATCCTTCAGGGATTTTCATGCACTCCAGTCTCAAAAATTCAAATAGAATGGAATGATATAACAAAAAAATATCTGGTGAGTGCCAGTTCTGCGGACAAAAATGGCCAGACAGGTTCAATCTGACAGAAAGGCTACACATCCTCAAATACCAGCTCTTTGTAATAGTAGTGTGCAGAAAGGTATATCTGAGCTGAAAATGTATTGTAGCAAATGGATGGGCTAAAACAGAAGATCACACCATTTTCCATTCCTTTCAACAAAAACAAATAGATAAGAATATGGTGGACTGGATAGTTGAAGAATGGAAGAATGTCACCTGGTCTTCCAGGGTGGAGATGTTTTGGTGGTGCAGACAAACCATAAAAAATGCATTTTTAAGGTTTCAACTGTACTTCTGCATAAATACATCACATCCCATTTCAAAACCCCTCGCCCCACTCAATGAAATGATTGAGCATCCATGAGTTGAAATGACCTGAGGTGGTGAAATGATCAAGTCTAGCACTGAAATCAAGAGTGGGAAGTGTTGTGCTGCTTTAAATGGCTCGGTATCCACATGCTGCATTGTTAAAAGCATGATCAGCTCTCTGTTAAGGAGCTAAGCCACACAGGGGTTTGTGGGGGGTCTTAAGGTGGGCTTGGGGAACTGATTTGAAAGGAGCTTTTTCTGTTACTCATTTGTGTCATCAAAAAGACAAAAAACACTTTTTTCACAGGGGTGAGTGCGACCACTATGCTGCTGTTCGTATAGGGAGACACAAACACTGAGTATGTGCGCACTACTGTTTTAATCCTTCAAGCTGACTACTGGGGATCTTTTTTGCTGACAGAAGCAGAGGAAGATTCTATAGCCAAAATTTACAAGTTGATATAACCTAACTGAAGTTAAATCTGAAAGAGTAAACTAATCTGTAATTGAAATTGTACAGAGTATTCCTGTCTGTGTTAAGGATAGGCGACATGCAAGCCTGTGTTGCTTTAGGCAGGACGGATTTTAGTATTTGTTGGTTCTTCCCAGCAAACAATAGACTCAGGCTGGAAGCACTCCCGAAGGATCACCAGCCCATCGCAGGGTGTGTACACACATATACTAACACATCAGAGTCTGATTATCGATTCAAATTCACTTCTTTGGACTGTGAGAGGAAACCGGAGTACTTGGACCAAACCCATGCAGACCCACATGCAAATATCATGCAGGGAGCACATGGGACGCAACCTCGGACTCCTTTCTATGAGGCTGCAGTGTAATGATTGTTTCACTGTGCACCTAATTTGTAGATTATTAACATGTTTACATTAACTGTATCCATAAACAAATTGAGGAAAATGATACCCTTTATTGGAGACTAATTTTAGCAACATAGTGCATCCACTGAAGGTGCCAGGCCCCCGGCCAACCCTTAAATTCTGTTCATGCTTGTTTAATGGATCCATCTTCTACTGTGACATGGAGATGGTAGGACTGAAATTTGGCATAAAAAAAATAAATGCATGGATCCATCCTGCCTTGTGTCGATGGTACAGCTGGATGTGTATGTAAGTCTTAAAGTTTTTAAATAACCTCAGCTTTTTGTATTATTTTGTAATGTTAAAAAAGAGCATTGCATTAAAATACTTCCCTTAATAATTTTGCAGCCTTGTGTCCATGACACATGCAGATTGTGGTAATGAAGTGGTGTGTATTAACACAAATTAAGATTCTTAAAACATCATTTCAATCTCACAATATGTCTACAGCCCAAGGTCACTGTTTTATGGTCACAGCCTTCCCTTTTTCATAAGTCACAGCACGACTCTGATCTCTTACTCTGATCTCCTTTGCACAATTTCAAGTGCTACTTTGTCTTGTACTGTGGTGACCAGGAGCCTCATTTATAAAACTTTCCGTGATTTTTAGCATGAAAGTATGCATAGGCCAAAAAACAGAAAAATGCGTATGCCAAAAAACAATTAGATTTATAAAACCAGACGTATGCACATTTCTACACAATTTACTCTTTCCAAATCACCATCATCTTGTAAATGTGGTGAATGCGCCTCAAATCCCACATGGTTCCTCTCTGAAACAATCATATATGAACTATTCTAATTAACTTCTTACACATGCAATCACAATGCTGCATACCTTCATTGGCTGGTAGTGCATCATTCCACATGACGCTTCCAGCACTGCGAGTTCTCATCTTTAGAGTGTGATAAGAAAGAGTCAAAGACCTCATAAAGATTTGGGGCAGCCACCCGTATATTGTTTTCCGGCTACAAAAGTTGATTCAAAGTAGCACGATGTGCATAGAACAGAGTCCGGAACAGAACTGATTGCATGGAGACAAGATGGCGGTTTTAACTGATAAAATGGGAAATGACGTCATCAGCGCCAGAGCCGGAAGTGATGTCTTCATGACCGGAAGTGATGTCATTGTCAGTGCCGGAACTGGAAGTAACCTTTTTTGACTGGAAGTGATGTCATTGTCGGCACTGGAACCAAGTAGGATTTCCCGAGAATGGTCTGCAAGAGACAGAGAGAGACAGTTTGCACACTCCACTGCCCCCTGGTCTGGCGTATAATTACCATTTTGCAGGCCCTTTAGACTGTTTCCCATGCGCATGTGTGTGACATAAGCGTGGTGGCATAAGCGTGGGTGACAGCAAGAAGTGTAAATATGTTAAATGGCAACATGTTACTGTTGTTGTAAATGACTGAAATAAAAAAAAAGGGTTTGATCTCTGGTGATAAAGCAGATCGCTAATCATTGGCAAAGTGGGTATGTAATGGGAGGAGGAAAAAACACATCTACTTTCTCTGATTTCAATCTGTAAACGTATCCTTATCCGTAACTGGAGATGCCGATTTATGTGGCATTATGCTGGAGCAGTCCTGATGATTGTCAGTCTCATCTTGGCATCACAGATGACTTGCATGTTAATAGAATCTCATTGCTTATTGTTAACAAAAGCAGCTTAATTTTCACCAGGTGTCCTTATTTATCTATCTATTGCAATACAAGTGGTTTGTACAAGTGCTCCAATTACGTTAGGAAAACAGAAATGACAGAGATGTACCGTGGTGTTAGGCAGTTTTAAATAATTGTGTGTGGGGCTCCAATCAGGTGCAGGTGTATGTAAGCATGCTTCGCATCGTGGCTAATTAGGGTACTTAGAGGATCGGTCGGGCCCCTTGGTTGCACCTTGAAGGAAGTGGCTGGTCACACTTGAACCCATTTAGAGAGGGTAGTTGAAAAGTTGAAAAGGATCCTGCATGGAAGAGGAAAAGAATCTAGCCTGGCCAGCAAGAGAGAAAGATGAGAGAGACATGGAGGTTAAATGAAGAGAAGAAGAAAGAGACAGATACAAGGAGAAAGACAGTGAGAGCCCGTGCAGCAAGGAGTGAGAGGTAGGTGGTCAGGAGTGAGCCTCAGGGCTGCAGGAGCCTGATGCTGAAGAAACAGCTCTCCTACTGAGTGAATGCCGGGAGTAGGAGCTGCCTGACATGCGGTGCCTTCCACAAATGGAGAAAGATGAGCAGCAGGAGAAGAATGTTGCCCGGCACGGCACCCCAAGATTGCTGAAGGCCTGGCAATGTAGACCCAAGCCAGGATGTGATGATGGACTGCACTTGTCAGTGGATGTCCGCTTCTGCTAGGTCTAAACCAGATAAAGGGAGGAAGCGCCAGGGCAGCATTGGGGCTCATAGTTTTATGGACTGTCTGTGGATTTTAACCTCTTTGTTTTTAATTGAATGTATTTTTTGAGCTTCTTAACTTCACTTTCAAACAGTTTTTATGGATTATTTATTTATTAAAGAGATAGCATACTACACTGTTCACATTTTTTGGAAAGATTTTAAATAATAGTACTAACTCACTTTTGCACCTACTCTGTGGTTGGATGTGTGTGTCCTGATTTACGTGGCTCATCTAGTGGTGTTGTTCAAGAGGCTCCTTGAAAGTACAAGAAATGTGGAATCAACCTACACCATCAAAGGACACTGGTGCAAATTGCCTTTTTATATTGGTAACATGATATATGTATGTGTACCCACACCATACAAAAACTGGATGTAGCACTTCATCGGTTGGTTAAAGGCTTCCAGCACAGAATAAAGCTTTCAAACACTGCAGTCCTGCTCGATATTCTTGTACTAAGTGACAAAACTATCGTATTGCATCATTGCTCCTGTGATTTTGTGTCCTTGTTTTTTAAGTTTTTGCTGCTGTATGCGTCTGAATTTCCCTTTGGGATTGATAAATCGTATTTAATCTAATCTAATCTAATTTAATAAAAATTGTGGTGCAAACTTTTCAAGTAACTCTCTTATTTGTAATGCTGTGGCCCTGTTCGATATTCTGGTGCTAAGTGACAAAAGCAGTGGTTGCTTCTGAAAAACCTTTATCTAAAGCTGAATTTAAACATGTTCTGTATCACAGTACACTTCACACTCGCAACATTATTTTATCTGAGCTTAAAAAGCAACTCTGTCCTACACCATTCTTTGTTTTGAATAGGTCACTGTGGCTTCCAAACCAGCTCCTTAATCACTAGGCCATATTACTGCATCACTTTTTAAGGTCATATCAAAAACGATCTCCCACTGGGATTGAAAATCAATTTTCTTAAATCTTAAGATATACTACCCGTATTCAGCAGAACCACTCCTAAAATCCTAAAATAAATTTCCTTATGATCTTGGGATTACCACACTATTTTCTTGAGACTTCAAGATAAATTATCTCAGGATCTCATCAGTATGAGCCCATCGAGGGACTGGCACTTCATTTCTTGGCGATCATTAGATGCCTGATCTCAGGATTACAATCCTGTTTACTTGAGATCATAAAAAAATTGTCGTCTTATTGAGATTTCCAGGCCATAAAACATGGCATATCATTTTTTTTTTATCGACATTTAATTAATTACTTCAATACACTGGGTCTGCCATTTCAGATAATTTTTAAATTTTATTTTCTTTTACTAGAAGACTTTTAGAAAATAGTAGCACAGCTACAGAAATGACGATTTGTGTATAGCAGACCCAACCTGCCATATGCATGCAGTACTTGACTATTTTCTATTTCTGAGTAACTAGACCCCAGCTTTTCATATGTTATCTAATTAGACGATGACTAATCAAGCTATGCTTAGCATATCAAGTGACAAATTATTTTTCTGCCTTGATTTCTGCTGAGAATTAGGTCAGTTTTAACTTAAATGCATGCAAGCGCCTCTCAGATCTGTGCTCAAGATATTTTCAAATGTCTGCAATCCAAGAGCATAACAAAATTATTTTATTAAATGTTTAGGAAAAGTGTACTTGGAGACATCCAGTAAATTTAAATTATGATATTTACTGTTATGTGATTTTTTTTAGGGACTGATTCACATGTAAAAGCTATTCTCAATTTTTTCTCTCTTCAGTTTTTATTGTGTTCATGATTATGCTTCATATTATAATGTCTATAAATATGACTTCCTTATGTTGCTCGCAATTTACCAGCACGTGCTTTTGTGGCTAATTTCATCCAAATATCTTTAATTTTATTTGGCTCTTACTATGGATTGTTTATTAAATTTCATATTCAGCATCTATCACAAGTGCAAATATAGACAACTTACCAACTGCAATTATGACACCAGACCGTTATAAGGCCCTGTCACAGACACGCATTGACAGAAACAGCGGCAATTTAGAAATACCCATTGACCTAGCAGCACATCTTCACATTGTGGAATCACTGGTGCTACAGAATGTCCTCGTGAGCACGGAGGTGACAGGAACTCATAGTATGAACACATGCTGGGAATTGAACATGGATTCAAGTGATGTAAGGTACAGTTAACAGTTTTGCCGTCATTTAATGTTTATATCAAAATCACATTTGAATCATGCAGTGAATTCACTTGAGGCCAAAAAAATCTTTTCAGACAAATAAATTAAAACGAACGTGTGAGGTTTCACATAAGGATACTATGGAGACACACTTGTAATGTTACTCATTACCATTTAAATGCAATTACTATTTAGTGCTTAATTTATTCAAATGTAGGCAACTAAACCAGCACAGCAAATCAGGGAATATTCTTTTTGTAGTTATTCATTTCATGTTAAAAACCTCCTGGTACATACATGCTAAATTTGGTGCACCCTCAAATGAAATTACACAACTAGCTAGGTTTAAATTTGTATGACATTGAAATGCTAGGAATTGCTGCTGTGACTTGCAAGAGGCAAACATTGCAAAGAAGCAAAAGTATTCAACAAGTATGTACAGGGGCAAGGTTACATTGTTGCAATAAAAGAGATACATGCACACGCGGCACTTTCAGTCTTTAATTTCTCCATCACTTTAAAATGTAATGAATAATGTAATGGAAATTAAAAACAAATCCTGCAAATTGATAAACCGTGTCACATGGAAGCTCTTGGGCAGTGTCTGGACAGGTCTTTCAAGATGAAACAGCCATCCCTAACGTTAACGACCCCTTCTCGTTTTTCTAGGAAACCAGATGACTAGTTCCAGGTCAGGCTAAGATCCTACCTGGGGTATATATGTTCTGGCAGTTCCAGACTGGAGGCTAATTATACAATGAAGGCACCAGAGGTCGGTGCCCATTCATACCATGCTTGCTCAGCAAACACAACTCGAGATGAAGACGACCTTTTTGCAAGACAGGAAACACATGGGACGTGAAATGTCCATTCCTTTGCACCTTTAATGCTCAGTTCTACATATTCAATTACTGTAAGTATCAGGAAATTCCCCAACTCTTTTTAGCTTCTCAGTTTCCCTTGTGAAAGAGTTACACCTGTTATTAAAATCAGGCATTGTTAAAAATTACAGCTGTTGATTAATCATAGTTAACACATAATTATTGTGTTAAAAATTTCTGCAATTAATTTTTTTAACACAACCCCGAAATACATCATTTTAATCTGAGTCAATTTGGCCCTGCTTCACACTTAATGAAGCAGTGCGAAATGAATCCAAGTGTATTAATGCTAGTAGCAGGTCACCTGCACTTCCAGGATTGTTTGAATTAGAATTAGAAGCCCATATTGTTATTATACCATGTATAACAAAATTACAGAGTGTCACACGTGCAATTAGGAGGCAGCTAAAGGGCTTGAGTAACTGTAATACTACGTCAGACCAGGGGGTGGTGAAGTGTGGTGACTGTCTCTCTCAGTCTCTTGCAGACCATTCCCAGGAAACCCGCCAGGTTCTGGTACCACTGATAACAACAACAATTATTTTTATAGCACATTTTCATACAAAAAGTAGCTCAAAGTGCTTTACATAATGAAGAAAAAAAAAATAAAAGACAAAGTAAGAAATTAAAATAAGACAACATTAGTTAACATAGAAAAGGAGTAAGGTCCGATGGCCAGGGTGGACAGAAAAAACAAAAAAAAACTCCAGACGGCTGGAGAAAAAAATAAAATCTGCAGGAGTTCCAGGCCACAAGACCACCCAGTCCCCTCTGGGCATTCTACCTAACATAAATGAAATAGTCCTCTTTGTATTTAGGGTTCTCACGGAGTCACTTGATGTTGATGGTCATACAGACTTCTGGCTTTTAATCCATCCATCATTGTTGGAACATCATGGTGCTTTGAGTAGTGCCACCACCAAAAGGACACCGGAAAAGGAAACAGAACAGAGAGTAGGGGTTAGTACAGATTTAAGAGCCACCATGAATAGTTATTATAATGAGTTGGATATACAGAGTGTCAGGATTTTAATTACAGTGAAGTTATGAGAAGGCCATGTTACAGTAATGTGTTTTCAGCAGTTTTTTAAAGTGCTCCACTGTATCAGCCTGGCGAATTCCTACTGGCAGGCTATTCCAGATTTTAGGTGCATAACAGCAGAAGGCCGCCTCACCACTTCTTTTAAGTTTTGTTCTTGGAATTCTGAGGAGACACTCATTTGAGGAACTGAGGTTGCGATTTGGAACATAAGACGTCAGACATTCTGATATATAAGATGGAGCGAGATTATTTAAGGCTTTATAAACCATAAGCAGAATTTTAAAGTCAATCCTGAATGACAGAGGTCACCAGTGTAGTGACATCAAAACTGGAGAGATGGGCTCAGATTTTCTTTTCCTAGTTAGGATTCTAGCAGGCTGCATTCTGGACTAGTTGCAAACGATTTATGTCTTTTTTGGGTAGTCCTGAGAGGAGTGCATTACAGTAATCTAGTCGACTGAAAACAAACGCATGAACTAATTTCTCTGCATCTTTCAATGATATAAGAGGTCTAACTTTTGCTATGTTTCTTAAGTGAAAAAATGCTCTCCTAGTTATCTGATTAATATGCGATTTAAAATTTAGATTACAGTCAACAGTTACCCCTAAGCTTTTTACCTCCGTCTTGACTTTTAATCCTAATGTATCCAGTTTATTTCGAATAGCCTCATTGTATCCATTATTGCCAATCACTAAGATTTCAGTTTTCTCTTTATTTAACTTGAGAAAGTTACTATTCATCCAAATGATGACATCATTTCCGGCTCTGGTGCCTCTGATGACGTCACTTCCGGTCCAGGCGCCTTTGAAGACGTCACTTCTGGTCCCAGCGCCTTTGAAGACGTCACTTCTGGTCCCGAAGACATCACTTTCAGTTCCGGCATGAATGACATCATTTCCTCTTCTGGCCCTTAAAACCGCCATCTTACCTCCACTTAAATAAGTTCTGTTTTGGACTCTGTCTTGTAAACAACTCACTTTTTCAAGCCTTTTACAGCCAGGATCATATTATACAGGTGGCTGCCCCAAACCTCTGTGACTGCCTGGAGTCAATTTGTTACAAGACCATCTACTCCTTTGAGATGCAAAGAATAATACTTTTGCTTGGTACAGTCTTCCCTATCAAAGTGATGTGTCAGAAAGTACAGCAGCATCCTTTGCAAATCAGGCATCAAAATAGCCCATATGTGACACCCAGTTTACTGGCAAGGTTAGCACCAGACTACACAATGGGCATCTTGTAGTACAGGACACAAAAAGATGGTATTTCCCAAAACAAATGTGGGTTTATTTAGAGGTGCAAAACACAACAACAAAAATAATGTCCCAATCAAAAATAGTGAGCAATATATACAGACAAAAATGTATATACACAAACAAATTGGTAGTCTTCCTAAATGAAGAACAACAGTTTAGGAAGAAACTACACAAAGTCCAAAGAATGCCAAAAATATTTAAAAGAAAAAAAAGTGTATATACAAGAACAAAAAAAAAACAAAGTGCACCAAAACCCAAAATCTATATAAATACCTCCATCCATCCATTTACCAACCCGCTGAATCCGAACACAGGGTCACGGGGGTCTGCTGGAGCCAATCCCAGCCAACACAGGGCACAAGGCAGGAAACAATCCTGGGCAGGGTGCCAACCCACCGCAGGACACACACAAACACACCCACACACCAAGCACACACTAGGGCCAATTTAGAATCGCCAATCCACCTAACCTGCATGTCTTTGGACTGTGGGAGGAAACCAGAGCGCCCGGAGGAAACCCACGCAGACACGGGGACAACATGCAAACTCCATGCAGGGAGGACCCAGGAAGCGAACCCAGGTCCCCAGGTCTCCCAACTGCGAGGCAGCAGCGCTACCCACTGTGCCACTGTGCCGCCCTATATAAATACCTCTACCAAAATAAAGCTAAACTAGGAGATATCTATACTATATACAAAAAATTTACAAAAATAAACCAGAAGCCGCTGTTTGGTATACTAATTGAAAAAAAACTATAACAACCACGCTATCCACGCCACCGGGTGTAAAGACAACCCTTACGAGGCAGGAAGTTTGGGCATAAATCTTTATCTAATCTTGCGACACATTGCTCCCTTTCACCAATGGTGACTGACGCAGGTGCGTTCTGTACAGGTGCTCCTCTAAACCTTTGCAAGGTATGTAATAAATATGGCTAGCGGCATTGCGTGCGCACGAGCGAGGACGAGCACGAACTGGAGCGCATCCCGACGCGCTCCCTCGTAAGAGCCAATACGCATTACAAAAGTAAGTACTTCTTGGGAATTCCCTCCTTACACTACTTCATGCATGCACGATCTTACCTAGAAACGCCTCGCATCTCTCTTTTACAACAGCAGGAGAGAAGAGGCGCTCACCTTTATTGGTACGAAGGCGACCTGACCTCGAAGCACGCCCGACCCGTTGCTGGCATCCCGCTGTGTGAACCTGCTGAAAACAAAGTTAAAATAACCATGCAAGTGCACCCTGCACTTAATGACTTATACAGGTAAGTGCTTTAATGTTGATTTATGTAGTCGACTCTACCCTATTCATAGGACTTTCCTTTAAAGTGGTAATGATTGGTAGGAGGATTACTGCACCATAACCCAGCAAACACTCTGTGGACTGGTCTTCTTAATGCCAAAAACGAGAAATCTGCATCAGAGACACGAAACACAGTGGAGAATATGCCATGCAGTGCATGCCCAGCTCTATATGTTGGACAAATATCTAAAACACTCACAACACAAATACAAGAAAATTGCAACACTGTCAGAAGGAAGGACCCACAATCTCTAATATATGCACATATACAGTAAGTTCAACCAGACATACGTTTAACTAGGACACTGTGCAAATAAAACTAAAGGGCTAATACTAAGAATGCCAGAGAGCTGGCTGAATTGTGACTCACAAATGAAAATGCCATTAACAGACATTTGGACTTGAACTCAGTATATATAGGATTTAAAAGAAGGACACCTAAATAATAAAAAAGACTGTATGACCAACACCTTCTGAACCCCACCTTATTGTTCCACCCCACCCCTGCACCCGCACCCCCACCCCCTCATTTGCTATATATTGCCTTTGATTCCTGTACATCTAATCATTTTCCACTGATGATGACACCTGGTAGGTTGTTGAAAGCTTAGGAATAAAATACTGTTTTAAGATACGTGATTCATTTTCTCCCTTTGTGACCTACTAACGACAAATATGCAAACCGTATCACAGACCTTTGCTTCCTCATCATTTCATATATACACTAGTTCTTCAAAGTGCAGAGAATAATGAGAACAATTCAAATCAAACCAGTTATGCAAGTGGAGTGAATGAGTTTCATTTTTGTGTTGTACTAACTTTGCAGACAGACAAGCACTGCACGTTAAGTGAGATCATAAGTTAGCGTCATTCTTGCTGCTTTCACACATTGACTGTTAAAAAAAAGGAAAAACACACAGACACATTGTACAATATAATAATAATAATAATAATAATTCATTACATTTATATAGCAATATAGCAGAAAGTCCAGATCAAAATGTTATATGCAGTGATAACCTGCTAATGCAAAGCCATACATGAAAAGCATGAGGTTGTCAAGGTACAGGACTGAGTGGGAGACAGAATGTCAGTAAGGGTTAGCCTTGTTCCTGGTGATGAATACACTTGCTGTTGAGCTTTTTTGGTTGCTCATGGAGGAACAGCTGACCTGAAAAAGCACGGTGCAGATGCTAGACATGTCCAAGCAGATGACAACAAAGACTGGAATCGCTTGATTCTATTTTCTTGACTAAGAAATTTTCCTAAAGCAGACATTGTATGTCATTGTTGGTAATTTAATTGTATGTTACATACTATAGTCTATATTATAGCCCACATCAGGGATCCCCCAACTCCAGTCCTTTTTTTGCTGCTTATTAACTTCTTTTGAATTAATTTTAATTGACTTGTTTTTGAAGATTCGCCGACCGTGGCTTCTTCTCCGATGGCGAGCGGCCAGCCGGCCACCAACCTTCGAGTCCACCCAGCTTTCTTCCTCCCCATACCGACTCTGACGGGGTTATGGAGCCCTAGAGTGTCGTGGCATTCCTGCCGCGGGTGCGTGCTTCAGTGCGCTGTCTCAGGGTGCGCGCCTTGCATTTCTGCGCAGTGCGCATGCCTCGCAGTGCTGTGCCGGTTCACCACACAAAAAATGTACAGGTCCCAGCCCCAAAAGACGGACTGGAATCCTGCTGGCTACGCCAGTGTGATAAAAGGCGCTTTATTGGTGCCGACCTGACACAGACTGACACCAGAGGCACAGGTAAAATAAACACAAAAGATTTATTATTTGTGGCAGATGACATTTAACAGAAGTAAAGTATTACATGTGGGAAGTAAAAATGTGAGGTTTAAATACACAATGGGAGATCTAAAACTCAAAACTACACCTCATGAGAAGGATTTATGAATTGCAGTGGACTCATCACTATCAACTGCCAGACAGTGATCAGAAGCCATTAAGAAGCGTAACAGATTGTGAGGTTATATAGCGCCCTGATGTGTGAAGTACAAGTCCAAGGAGGTTCTGCTCAAGCTTTATAACACGCTGGTGAAGCGTCATCTGCGAGTACTGTGTGCAGTTTTGGCCTTCATGCTACATAAAGGACACAGCAGTGCTGGAAAAAGTCCAGAGAATACCAACTTGGCTTATTCCAGGTCAACCAGGGAATGAGTTGTAACAAAGATTAAAAGCTGAGCCTTTTCAGTTTAACCAAAAAGAGATTTATTCTTGAAAAAATGTTTACTTCTTTTGTTATGTCTTACATTCACAGCAACATCATCTGAATGATTTTTTTTATTCAGTTTTATTCTTGGATAAAAGGACACTTGTTTCAGTATGCCTTTTGCAAAAGTGTTTTATATTCCAGTAACCACTTGAATGACATCAAATCTGCCTCTGTCTCTTTCGATCTCTTTTTTGCGCATACACACACATCCATGCATGCAAACCTTTCGTGAAAGTGTTTATTTAATGTTTGGACATCATCTTTACACATTTACACATTTCTCGTTAACATTAATTTGTTATTACTATAACATTTTTAAAAAATTCTGTTTTAGTTATGTGCATATTTCATGCCTATTTCTTATGTCATCCTACATTTACACAGATTTTTGTAGACACGGAACACACATGAAATGTATGTATTTCAAACATGCTATATCATTACCTATATAATTCCTTATAACTCATTGCTAGATAAAATCTTCCATGCAGACTTGAGCTGTGAGAATTTTGGCTGGGTGATGGCTTCGGCTGACGGAATGGGAGATGGCTAAGTGCAGGTTGAGTGCCGCAAACTGACACATTTGCAATACAAAAGTGCTTATCGGTGGGCAATTGGGGCAGTGATAAAGACATATGAGTTTCTTCACGTATGTTAGGAAATTTAGGATGTTCAGGGAGAATGGAATTTTGGCAGGAATTCTAGTGTTAAGCAGAAGAAAATTAAGAGGAGACATGATTGAAGTGTTTAAAATTATGAAGGAAATTAGTCCAGTAGATCAAGATTGTTATTTTAAAATGAGTATATCAAGAACATGGGGTCACAGTTGGAAACTTGTTCAGGGTAAATTTCCCACAAATCTTACGACATTTTCTTTTACACAGAAAACTACAGATACTTGCAAGTAGTGTGGTAGACAGTAGGACTTTAGGGACCTTCAAAAGCAGGCTTCATGTTATTTTGAAAGAATTAAGTGGATATGAACAGCAAGCTTTGCCGGGCTGAATGGCCTGTTCTCATCTAGATTATTGTTCCAATTCTAATGTTCTAATGTAATGTGGAACCTTCAATCAAAACACACACACTTCAGTTTTCACCCATTATACACTTCATATGTACAAATTTATTTTTTAGTTATGTGTTCAACGATTCCTGCCTTGCACTTCATTCTACAATTTACACACATCGTTGTAGACACCTAAATACACATGAAATGTATACATTCCAAATGACAATATATTATTTACCCTCTACAACTCCAGGCACCACACACACAGATAAGGAGTCTTGACTTGAGTTGGGAGAGCTTTTTGCCCGAGATGAGCTCCAGTTTTGGGGAGATGGTATAGCAGGCTGCTTGCTGTTTGTGCTGATCGACACATTTACAAGACAAAAGACATTGATGGAGAGGTGCGAAGGAATTTAAGCTGGGCCGGGAATACGAGTTTCTTCATAGGCTTCAGGAATTCTAGTGTTAAACATAATGCTAAGGAGGCTCACCTTTCTTCTTCTATTATTTTGCCTTCATAAAACTGTTCCAGCAATTAGAAATGTGCATTTTTTGGTACAGCTTTAAATGAATAACTTCCTTGAGTAAATTTGTTATAACTCACCTTTTTAAGTGGATTTTGCTTCCTTGATTGTATCCAAATAATAGCAATCAGTGACAGACAGTGCAGATGCGGGTGCCAAGGACAAAGGCTACTAAACGGCAAGACCTACTTCAGTGTCATTCACTTGTGTGATAATTCAGTGTATACTTATTTGTGTGTGTGTGTCTTCTTTGTTATTATTGCCACTGCCTTCAGTAGACATGCAAGTAAGTAATTTAATTGCACTACATGACAATAACCTTTAATTTTTCACAAAAGTTTATCAAACATCTGCCTGATTATCATTTCTGATTTCCATCTTAGAGATTTCAAAAGTTTTCTGACTGACACTCAAGACAGTAAACGTCATTGCTTTTTAAAATGTGTTCACTGGTCACACCAGATGGTAAAGATGCCATATTTCAAAATGGAGAATATTTGAATTATTCTGCCATTGTATAAGTCAAAGGGAGAACAACTCCTTAATAGCAATGGTTCTCAAACCTTAGACAATACCATACCATGTCCCAATACCATATGGGACAATACTTATCAGACTATTACTTGGTTCACGTGGTGACTTTGTCATACATTATATGTAATGATTCAGTGTTACCATACTGGTGCTCTTTTGTGTAGTGGGATCCTTGTTTTTCAATCCCACAACCTGTTTACTGTCTGCATCTTCTTACCTTGTCTGTATAGACATTCCTCCATGTCTTCCTCCCATATTCCTCAGATATATGCATGCTAGGGTAATTAGTTAACTTACATCAGCCCTGCAATGAACTCTATCACTCAATTCAAGGTTTGGGTGCTCGTTGTGCTACCAGGACAGGCTTCATGCCAATGTGACTCTGATTTGGGTTTAGTAGCTTTAGCAATATTATTTTATTCCACAGCTAGCTGTGCTTCCTGTCTAAGACACGTCAAAATCTAGGTAATCAATGTAGACTTCGGCATTACCAGTAATGCATGTAGTAACTAAATGCACTATGTGATGCACCATCTGCTGGAATGACAAATGCAATATGTATGTCTCTGTTATATGCCATTTGGTATGTGATATGTAAAAGCAGTTGCAAATGTCTGTGATGTGCCATCTGCTGGAATAACAGAGACATAGCAATGGGATGGACACACAGGTACTTATCCTTTTAATAAGGTGGGTAAGTGAAAAATGCAGGTGTTTGTCTTACTGCTCCAGTTATCTTAAAATGAATTTACTTGTTTAGCTGATGCCTTTGTCCAAGGCGACTTACAGCATTTGAAATACAACTGGCTATTTTTTTTTTCCTTTTTTTGATTGGATCCCAGGCTGGTGAAGTGACTTACTCGTGGTCACACAGTGTCAGAAGAACCTCAGAGTTTGAAGTCCAAAGCCTTAAACACTACACCACACTGCATGGCTATATGATTTTGTCTCTCTAAAATACAAATTTTCTATAAAAAAAAATTATACTCTTATACTATTATACTCTTATACTATTATATTAGTTTTACAAGCCTTTCAGTTGTCGGATTGCCATTCAGTCTTGATAGTCTCATTCTGATTACCATGTAAGATATACAGCCCTACTTCTTCTCAAGTAACTAAATGTTGCCAACACTGTTTGATATTTTAAGTGTCTTTGGTGACTTCACATTGCATTGGTTTTCTTATTATTCACCATGATTTTTAACTGCTATGACAATGGGTGCTTTTAAAAACAGGCTGGAAGAAATGCGCTCTTCATTCTCACAGCCATCCATTTCAAGTTTAAAATTCACACACAGTGCATGTGCTGTCCTTCATCTACTCTGTTGTAGCTTTTTGTCTTGTGGATAATTTGAACCACTGCACTACAAGTTCCTAGAGATCACCTTCAACTCTTCATCTCCTGCTTTGAGATATTGCGTTGACCTCTATTGCTTGCACTCTGGGAGATTGCTTTGACATTTGCAATGCATGTTCCAAGAACCTGATCAATCTTGCGTGGTCTGATTTTTAGTTAGATTGCTAAAATCCACACTACTTAATTCTGTGGAGGTGGCTTTGGCTTTGCTTGATGGGTTTGTAGAAAATACTGTGGATTATCTTGATAGAATTTAGCTCTATGACTGATTTTAGCTTCTCTAAATCCATTTGCTCACACAGACATACACATACACGTTTATATAAAATTTATTCATTTACTGCGATGTGGCACCTCTGTCCCTAACCCAGAACATGAGTGCAAAAATAAGCTTCTTATTAATGATAATGAATTATTAATAGAAAACACAGGGGAAAAGGTTAACAAATAAACAAGAAACAAATCCTTACAGCCTCCCAGGGTACGCACTACACAGTGGTTTTCTACCTGTCTGACAATTAGGGTGGCTCGCCTACTTACCCACAATTCACAATATTGTACCACAAACGCCAAAACGCACTCGCACTCAACACTCAGACATTTCTGATCACATTTCTTTCTACCAGTTGAATTCCTGACCAACTCACTTTAACATCTTTAGGTACAGGAGGTAGTATTCTTGAGCTTGGTTTATACCATGTGTGGATGCTAGAGGCGCTGTTGCCCCATTGAACCCACCAGATAGACGTCCAGGACACACGTTTAAAAGCACCAAGAAAATTCTTTAATCTTTTCTTCAATAATAGTGTACAAAGCACCACACACTCCACTATTCACAATAATAAATCAATAATCAATATTACAATTAAATAATAACCAATCCTCCACTCCCAGCAGCTCTGTCACTCTACCACCCAACTCCGGCTCGATCTGCTGGGGTTTCCCATAATTCTTTTATAGTCCATGACCCGGAAGTTTTCCGTCTCCAGGTCAAACACCTTCTTCAGGTGTCCCGAAAGTACTGCAGGTTGCTGTCCTCATAACTCCTAAGTACTTCTGGGTTAACGTCACCGTAATAGTTCCCTGGTTCTTGGTCAGCTCCCCCTGGCGGCACCCATGGTACCCAACAGGGCTGAAGAACCAGCCTCCATGTCCCATGTTGCCCTGCGGGAATCCGGGGAACCATTTCCGTCCAGGGGAGCTGCCATCTAGCGTCCCGGGGGATGTATTGCCCTAAAAAAGGCTCTTTCTCTTGGTTGAGGGACGTCCCGGCCAGACTGGAATGCCGGCCGTCCATCACACATGGAAATTTCCAAAACATTTCCTGGAGTCAGGAATGCCCACAGGAAGTTCTGTGGCTGTGTTCCTCTTACACAGTTCATCATTTTCTTTTCTAAACCTTGTCACTGAAAAGTGTAGCTGTTAGTATATTGTGAAAGAATGAGTTTCAACACACTGAAAAAGTTTGGGGCAGCCACTCATATACTGTCCCTGGCTGCAAAAGGTTTAAAGAAAGCAAGAGGATGCTCGTTGGTTGTGTTCCCAGATTGAACTGAACTAGTTTGGAAAGACGGAGGTTTTATAAGCTGTAAACTGGAAGTGATGTCATTTGACCGGAACAAGAAGTGACGTTAAATCAGGCAGGTTTTCCCATATTTGGTCTGCAGAGATAACAGAAATAGGTTTAGAGCACCCCGCCACCCCCTGGCCTGGTGGGTAATCACCTCCACTTGCTCCACTCAGCTTGCTCCTAGTCGCATGTGTCACAATATATACACAGATATACTATTTTTTTGTTTTGACAATGCCATTCAGTCATCCCTGTTGAAGGGTAAACTCAGAGATGTGCAGATGGATGAGCCATTCTGGACAATGGACTATCTGTCTGGTAGACTACAGTTTGAGAGGCTCAAGGACTGAGTGAGGAACACTGGAGCATTACAAGGATCACAGAGAGTCCCAAAAATTCACAAAATCCACTAGAGGACAGAGGAAACTATTAAACCCTGGCTAGTAACAAAAAGGGCAATGTAGAATCTTTATAAATAAAAAGACTTATTTTTACAAAAAGGTTTCCATAATATATATTCACATTTTCATAAATGCTCCCTATCCGATATGTATGCAAACAGAAACAAGGAGAAAATCCATTTCAACTCAGTTCCTCATGCAGTAAAAATCTGGCAGCTGCTAACAAAATATTCAGCGGCTATTGCAGCAGAAATTGCCTCTAATGAATATTAATGTGCACATTTTAATGCATACCTACATAAGCAGCAGAGTCCAAGTTGTTTATATCTTTTTAATTAATTTAGTGATATCTTACTATTTTTGAAACAAAAGAAAAGCAGTTTGAGCACCTAATTAAAAATATTTTCTGAACAAAAATGTAAATCTATCATTTTAATTTCAGACACACCATACGTATTTTTCTAACAGTCTGAGACATTTGCAATGTATATACATGCTGAAATGTGTTCTTTTTCAGCTATCTAGTTGCATTTGTGTCTATTCTACTGCAAATGCCAAGCTAATGCCAAAATGACTGGCATACCTTTAGATTGCTTATGGCTGGACTCACCTGACCATCACATCTGAAGGGGTTGCTATGGTAACAATATTCTGAAAACTTTCCTTTCCCAGTCTGTTAAAGGGCAGAAAGGGTACGTATTTCTAGAACAAAATTGACATCTGACAGCAAATTCCTTGCCGCGTAATCAATCAACTAACTGTTCCCCATTCTACTTGTTAACAGCAATTAGTCTAAATTTAACTTTAAAGCTAAGCATGCCATTACAAAATATAACTTCTTTGAAAAACTGACATATTTTCTTTCTAAAACAACTGAAGCATTTTTTTTCTATTATTTTAGCAATATATTTTTAAAAATTTTGTTTCAGTTAGAAAACAATTTGCGTGATCTATCTATCTATCTATCTATCTATCTATCTATCTATCTATCTATCTATCTATCTATCTATCTATCTATCTATCTGTCAGTCAGTGGATGAAATTAATCCTCATTAGAAAGGAGTCACTAATGCAAAAAAGTGTTAATAAGTGAAACAAGAGCCATAATCTCTTAGAATAGCACAGCAGTGAATTTGACAATTTCTGTGTCCAAAACAACTGTTGATGAAGCGCCTTTAACTTTGATCCCACTAAAGTATGAACTAACTCCTTCAATTGGAGCTCAAATACATCCATCTATCCACACATCCATTTTTGTAACCCACTTATCCAGGACAGTGGTGCATGTTTCCTAAAGAGGCATTAGCTCTCTGGAAATGTGTTCTTTTATATTGCGGCATTTTAATTAACCTGAATTATAAATTACTAGGGGGCTCCGCCCCCTGCTCGCTTCGCTTGCCAGCAAAGAGTGTGATGTATGAATGAGATATAGAATAGTGTGAAGGTGTAGATGATGCAAACTGAAAGCAAACAATAAAGTGTGTGGCACAGTGTAAAGGTTTATTGGAAAATTTCTTTGTACACGCCGTTTAAGTGTAAAAGGTAATTCCAGGTCAGAACTTGTAATGTGAATGAAGATGGTTATTGTCGTGATCAGAGTCAAGTTTGTCAGAGCTTAGAAAGAGTTGTGTCTCTCCAGGAAGTAATGGAATGACTTGGGTATTTATGTTTTCCACATTAATATTTTTTGGACATAATATAATGCGTTGTGTTAAAAGGGGCATTTGGTCTAATGAGATTGCTGTTCCAAATCTGTCTGTAACTAAGTCGTCGCAGATAAAGGCTTGAGGAATTGTAATAATATCTGGGTGAAGTCCATCTGTATTGGTGAGTGTACCATCTCCCAGTTGTAATAACCAATTGTTATGATCTGGTTCTGGACATTGCATGTTTTGTACTAACTGTATCTTTTGAAAGCAATGCCAATTGTCTGCGTATTTTAAGGTGCACTGAACAATAGCTGAGCGCATGGCATGTGGAAGAATAGCTAAGCACTGTCTAAAATCTCCTCCTAATAAAAGTACCTTTCCTCCAAAGGGAATATTATTATTCATAAACGTTTGTAGAAGTTTATGAATGGTGTTGAGTAAGTGACTGGATGCCATTGTACATTCATCAATAATTAACAGTTTTGCAAGACGGATGTCACGTGCAGTGCCACCGTTAATGTTCATAGTGGATACCGATTTGTAGGATCTAATGCAGTTCATAAAGATTTCACTTTCAGGTACATCGTTAGTTAGAAGCTTCTGTAGATATTCAGGATATGAATGTAAAGGAGGCAGTGTAATTTGACCCTTTTGACAACAACGTGTAAATGTATTACTTGTATTGCCAGTTGTTTCTTCAGGGAAGTGAACTGAATGACAATGATTGCAAATGACATTCATTAATCCGAATGAATTTTCCTGGTGTATGTTTTGCTTGTGCCGTTTGAGAGGCGCGTTGTTGTATGTGTAGTATTTGGGACGTGTTGTTTTGGAGCTGTAATCGATTTGCCTGTGCTGTGTGAGAAGCTCGTTGTAGCCTTCGCTGCCGTTAACGTATGTCTGAGACGGGAGGTGTTTCGTTTTGAATCCGTGCCTGTTGCGATGCAGCACTTTGATTGATAGATTGCGTCATCTGGATCTAGGATGTAGATTTGTGCATATTTGCGTTGTTGATTTGTTTCAGGGTGCACTGTTCCAATGCGATGCAGTATTTGTGCACATATGCGAAAGCAGTATGGGCCATTGCCTTTTGGTGGCCTGATATTTACTCCGGTAGAGGCAAAAGCAAACGAACTATTGTAGGATCTAATGCAGTTCATAAAGTTTTTACTTTTAGGTACATCGTTAGTTAGAAGCTTCTGTGGATATTCAGGATATGAATGTAAAGGAGGCAGTCTAATTTGACCCATTTGAGAACAACGTGTAAATTCATTACTTGTATTGCTAGTTGTTTCTTTAGGGAAGTTAAGTGAATGACAATGATTGCAAATGACATTCATTAATCCTAATGAATTTTCCTGAATAGTGGACTCATTATTGAACGTGTTGTCAGCTAACGCAAGCGTTTAGCAGGTGTCTGGCGCTGATGTCCGTGACGTGTATGTTTTGCTTGTGCTGTTTGAGAGGCGCGTCGTTGTATGTCCAGTATTTGGGACGTGTTGTTTTGGAGCTGTAATCGATTTGCTTGTGCTGTGTGAGAACCCCGTTGTAGTGTACGGCGTGCATTGTTTGTATTGAGCCTTGCCCGTTTTTGTATGTCGGTCAGTTGAGCTTTCTCTTTTTGGAGCCTTGCCTGCTTGTTTTCTGGCATTTGAGATGCGCGGTGTAGACTTCTGCATTTATTTATTTTGTCCCCTCGCTGCCGTTTCTGTATGTCTGAGACGCGAGGTCTTTCGGTTTGAACTTGTGCCTGTTTCGATGCAGCACTGTGAGACGCGCCCTGCATGCGTCTACGTTCAGTGTGTCTGTCCATTTGGGTTAGTTTCTGTAACTGTGTTAGTTGAGCTTTGCGTTTTTGGAGCCGAGACATTTTTTCTTTTAGAAATATGGATAAGTAATAAGGAGGATCGCACTCACTGTTAATATGGAGCCTTTTCTGCGGTTGAACGGTTAATAGTGCCTCATTGTAATGAGATCTACCTATGCTGCATATTGTGAACGTGTTGAGATGACGTATGTTTAATACGGACGGTTCATTTAGAAATGGGGCTTTGTGTGTCATTTGTTATTTATGTTACTGTGGTCATGGGTCTGAATCGTCGTTTTTGTGTACGTTTCGTGTGCTATGTCCGTAGTCTGTCCCGTTTCGTGTCCAATGGGCTTTGTGTGGTGCTCGCGGCTTCTTTTTTTTTGTGTGCTAGGGGCTTGTTGAATCCTCCTCTTTGTGTGCGTCCCGTTTCGTGTGCGATGGGATTCGTGTGGTGCTGTGTGCTTTAACGGCGTCTGTTGGTGGGGCGTGAGCGTCTTCTTTTTTTTTGTGTGCTAGGGGCTTGTTGAATCCTCCTCTTTGTGTGCGTCCCGTTTCGTGTGCGATGGGATTCGTGTGGCGCTGTGTGCTTTAACGGCGTCTGGGGGAGGGGGGGGGGGGGGATTGGTGGGGCGTGAGCGTCTTCTTTCTTTTTGTGTGCCAGGGGCTTGTTGAATTGTCCTCTTTGTGTGTGTCCCGTCCGTTGCTTGTTGTTGGGGGGTGCTCGTGCGGCGCTGTGTGCGTCGCCTGCGTTTGACTCCTTTTTTCTGTGCTCACTCCTTTTTTCTGTGGTCGCGGCCGCCTCTCGCGGCGCCACATTTCTTGGGGCGCCTGCGCAGTACGTCTTTTTGCGGCTACGGCCCATGGCCGGATGTCCCTGCGTCCATCCGGTTTAGCATTCTCGGTTAGTAATGTGGATTATAAATTAAAAAGGTATTATCCCAACCAGCATGCAAAATGACGGTTACAAGCTTATACGACAAGTTAGGATAATTCTAGCTCTTTATTGACGGTTTCACGCGGCATTACAAATGGGAAGCTTATGACAGACATATCAAGCCATGGGACTCTTGATCTGTGCAGTCCATCATCTTTCGTTGCCACGCTGAAAGGATTTTAGCCAGACAGAAGACATAATCTTCTGCTCAGCCTCGGACGGAAGACATACTCTTCCGCCCGGAAGCTTCAAAGTGTTGGCCGTAGGTGTCCATCCTTATATTCAGTTGCTCCATGTGCAGGGTGCATTTCTCTGGTTCCAAACAAGGGCAGAAAGGATTCCAGCCCCACCTTCAAAAAATACAGGAATAGCACAATGCCTACATACAGTTCTTATACTCCCAACAAGGAAATAAGATGGTGTACTGACAGAAGACAGAAATATACTAGTCTGTCTTTAGGCTGACTATTCAATTGTCCAGTTGTCTGTGGCTATCTAGTCCTGTGCTTGGCTCAGCAATTCTAAATGCTGATGCTGTGCCCTGTGTACCATATTTGGTCTGCCTGTATGAATGAGTCCATAACAGTGGGCACAGAGAACAGTGACATTAAACATTAAATAACAACACATAGTATAACAGTGCATGGAAGCTAGAGCCTATCCCAGCAACCATCAGGTGCAAGGCAGGAACAATTTCTGGACAGGATGCCAGTCCATCACCAACACAGACACATACACACCTGGTGCCAATTTAGCAACCGATTAACTATCCTGCATGTCTTTGGACTGTGGGAAGAAACCGCAGCACCTGGGGGAAACAGGGAGAACATGAAAACTCCAAGCAGGGAGCACCTGGGACACAAACCCTCATTTCTTTCTCATCCTTTGCAGGTGTGACTCACCCCACACTCGCCCCAATTACATCATCAACTCCCTGCGGCTGCATGATCACACCCACGGAGACTGACAGGCTACTCGGATTATTTAACAAACTGGCCTTTTCTTCTGAGCCGCAGACCCGCTATACCACACATGCCTCAAACAGCAAAAGAGGCCAATAGAACAATAACCACAAACAAAGAGCAACAAATGGCCACAAATGAGCAGTAAGATTGAGGAGATCGTTCCTCCCCCAAACTATGCGACTCTTTAATTCCACCCAGGGGGGTAAACGTTAATATTTAACATTATACATAGTTATTGTCTGTTTTTCACCTGCATTATTATCTTTCTTTAATTTAATATTATTTATTGTATCAGTATGCTGCTGCTGAAGAATGTGAATTTCCCATTGGGATTAATAAAGTATCTATCTATCTATCTATCTATCTATCTATCTATCTATCTATCTATCTATCTATCTATCTATCTAAGTAAATATAGATATGTATACTGCATATATACTGTATATTTACAGTATGTCTTTGTGCTCAAAGTTCTTGGGGCACACACTGGTCATGCAACAAAGCTGCAGCATGGGTCTGTCTTGGGTGCTCTTGGGTCTGTACTCATGTTTTTTGTTTCCAATCTATTTGTACGGATACTTTGCACCTTTTTCTTCCATCCAGAAGATAGAAACACCTTATAAATATTAACAAATCTTTCATTATTACTATAATTATTTCACAGATCTCATTCTGACTCAAGGAGGTAGAGGAGAGGGATCCTTTAGAGCTTGTTTTGACTCATAATTGCAGTACATGGTTGCATGCATAATTAGCCATGTAGTGCTGCATGAAAGACTGATCGAGCACACAGAGATCAGTGTTATATATCCAGTACTCATAATTTTCTCATTATGGCTAGTTAATGTACCTCTCAAATGAAAGTACTGCAGTTTTTTGGGATCAGTGTTATACAGTATATCCAGTGGAAATAATCATATTATTCTCATTAAGATCAGTTACTATACCACACAAATGAAAACACTGCAGGTTTATTGGGATCAGTACTGCATATCCAGTGGAAGTACTCATAATATTCCCATTATGGTGTGTTAATGTACCTCTTAAATGAAAATACTGCAAGATTTTTGGGATCAGTACTATAGATCCAGTAGAAGTACACGTAATATTCTCATTAAGGTCAGTTAATTTACCCCTCAAATGAAAATACTACAAGCTTGTTTTTCTTGAAATGCATGAGGGCAACAAATGTGGCTGGAACAGTTTGTGACATCACACATGCATGTGTGAGAGTTGTGTGCAAGACTGCTACAGCTCTATGATATCACGCTGGCCTTAAGGGTCGCACAGCAAATTTCCAGGAAAATATTCAGCAAACAAAGTCACTGGTAAACACAGCTTATTTGCTCTGAAAAATCTTCCTTTTCTTTTGGCTGCTCCCGTTAGGGGTCACCACAAAAGATCATCTTTTTCCATATCTTTCTGTCCTCTTCATCTTGTTCTGTTACACCCATCACCTGCATGTCCTCTCTCACCACATCCATAAACCTCTTCTTAGACCTTTTCCTCTTCCCTGGCAGCTCTATCCTTAACATCCTTTTCCCAATGTACTCAGCGTCTCTCCTCTGCACATGATCAAACCAACGTAATCTCGCCTCTGTGACTTTGTCTCCCTACCGTCCAACTTGAGCTGACCCTCTAATGTACTCATTTCTAATCCTGTCCATCCTCGTCACACCCAATGCAAATCTTAACATCTTTAACTCTGCCACCTCCAGCTCTGTCTCCTGCTTTCTGGTCAGTGCCACCATCTCCAATCCATATAACAAAGCTGGTTTCACTACCATCCTGTAGACCTTCCCTTTCACTCTTGCCGATACCCATCTGTCACAAATCACTCCTGACACTTCTCCACCCATTCCACCCTGCCTGCACTCTCTTTTTCACCTCTCTTCCACAATCCCCATTACTCTGTACTGTTGATCCAAAGAATTTAAACTCATCCACCTTCGCTAACTCTACTCCCTGCATCCTCACCATTCCACAGACCTCCCTCTCATTTACACACATGTATTCTGTCTTGTTCCTACTGATCTTCATTTCTCTCCTCTCTAGAGCATATCTCCACCTCTCCAGGGTCTCTTCAACCTGCTCCCTACTATCGCTACAGCTCACAATGTCATCAGCAAACATCATAGTCCACGGGGACTCCTGTCTAATCTCATCTGTCAACCTGTCCATCACCATTGCAAATAAGAAAGGGCTCAGAGCTGATCCCTGATGTAATCTCACCTCCACCTTGAATGCATCCTTCATTCCTACTGCAGATCTCACCACAGTCACACTTCCCTCGTACATATCCTGTACAACTCTTACGTACTTCTCTGCCACTCCCGACTTCCTCATACAATACCACAGCTCCTCTCGAGGCACCCTGTCATATGTTTTCTCCAGGTCCACAAAGACGCAATGCAACTCCTTCTGGCCTTCTCTATACTTCTCTATCAACATCCTCAGAGCAAACATCGCATCTGTGGTGCTCTTTCTTGGCATGAAACCATACTGCTGCTCACTAATCATCACCTCACTTCTTAACCTAGCTTCCACTACTCTTTCCTATAACTTCATGCTGTGGCTCATCAATTTTATTCCCCTGTAGTTACTACAGTCCTGCACATCCCCCTTATTCTTAAATATCGGCACCAGTACACTTCTTCTCCACTCCTCAGGCATCCTCTCACTTTCCAAGATTCCATTAAACAATCTGGTTAAAAACTCCACTGCCATCTCTCCTAAACATCTCCATGCTTCCACAGGTATGTCCTCTGGACCAACGGCCCTTCCTCTTCTTACTGTCCTTACTTCCTCCTTGCTAATCCGTTGCACTTCTTGAATCACTATCTCCACATCATCCAACCTTCTCTCTCTCTCGTTCTCTTCATTCGTCAACCTCTCAAAGAACTCTTTCCATCTGCTCAACACACCCTCCTCGCTTATAAGTATGTTTCCATCTTTATCCTTTATCACCCTAACCTGCTTCACATCTTTCCCAGCTTTGTCTATCTGTCTAGCCCATCGGTACTGGTCCTTTCTCCTTCCTTTGTGTCCAATCTCTCATACAACTCATCATACACCTTTTCTTTAGCCTTCACCACCTCTCTCTTCACCTTGCGGCTTATCTCCTTGTACTCTTGCCTACTTTCTGCATCTCTCTGACTATCCCACTTCTTCTTTGACATCCTCTTCTTCTGTATACTCTCCTGTACTTCCTCATTCCACCACCAGGTTTCGTTTTCCTCCTTCCTCTGTCCAGATGTCACGCCAAGCAAACTTTTTCAACTTCCACCATTTGATCCTTGGCTCTGCCCTCTCTCTCTTCCTCTTTTTGATCTCCAACGTTATCCTACAGACCACCATCCTATGCTGCCTGAATACACTTTCCCCTGCCATCACTTTGCAGTCTTCAATCTCCTTCAGATCAACTCTTCTGCAAAGGATGTAATCCACCTGTGTGCATCTTCCTCCACTCTTGTACGTGACCCTATGTTCCTCCCTCTTCTTAAAATATGTATTCACCACAGCCATGTCCATCCTTTTGGCAAAATCCACTATCCTCTGACCTTCTTCATTCCTCTCCTTGACACCATACCTACCCATCATCTCCTCGTCTCTACTGTTCCCTTCACCAACATGTCCATTGAAATCCCTTGGGTACACTGTTTATCACTTCATTAAACTCACTCCAAAAATCTTCTTTCACATCTATCACACACCCAACTTGCGGGGCATATGCACTAATAATATTCATCATCACACCACCAATTTCCAGCTTCATAATCATTACTCTGTCTGACACCCTTTCACCTCCAAAACACTCTTGACATACTGTTCCTTCAGATTAATTCCCACCCCATTTTTCCACCCATCCACACCATGATAGAACAATTTGAGTCCACCTCTGATCCACCTGGCCTTAACTCCCCTTCCATTTAGTCTCTTGCACGCACAATATATCAACCTTCCTTCTCTCCATCATATCTGCTAACTCTCTCCCCTTACCAGCCATACTGCCTACATTCGAAATTCCAACCCTCAGTTCCACTCTCTTTACCTTCCTCCTCTCCTCCTGCGTCCGGACACGTCTCCCCCCTCTTCTTTTCCTTCTTCAGCCAACAGTAGCCCAATTTCCGCCAGCACCCTGTTGGCTAACAGTACTGGTGGCGGTCGTTGTTAACCCATGGCTCAACCGATCCGGTATTGAAATTTGTATTGTTCTCTGCGTATTGATTTGGCAAAATTTTACACCGGATGCCCTTCCTGACATAACCCTCCCCATTTATCCAGGCTTGGGACCAGCAAGATGAAACACACTGGCTTGTGCATCCCCTGTGGCTGGGTTCTTAATTGCACTAAAAAATGCTTTAGCAAATTTCATTTATCAGCAGAATTTATTACTACAGTTTAGAATAGTGTTTTGGTTTTGTGTTTTAGTTATCAAATACAAAAAATACTCGCATAGCTGTAGCTGCGTTTTCCCAAAATTACCAAAGTTCTGCAGCTCTAACGTAAAAAATGAGATTCAACAAAAGCCTGACACTTTGAACTGATTCCACAGACAAAATATCTTACTTTTTAAAAGTTTTAGTTAGAGAAAAGCCAAGCAAAATGACACCTTTTATTGGCTAACTAAACAGATTACAATATGCAAGCTTTCGAGGCAACTCAGGCCCCTTCTTCAGGCAAGATGTTTTATTTAAAATTCAATTCAAATTCAGAGCAAAAATTACAAAAGTTTTTATT
The DNA here is from genome assembly GCF_900747795.2 of Erpetoichthys calabaricus. Lineage (NCBI taxonomy): Eukaryota > Metazoa > Chordata > Cladistia > Polypteriformes > Polypteridae > Erpetoichthys > Erpetoichthys calabaricus. The sequence continues at coordinate 25,854,162 of NC_041403.2, read as the reverse complement.
TAAGAGAAGTTCTGTTCAAAGATTAAATCTTGTTACATTTCTAATTGTTACAAAGTCACTTCTAAATGTTTCTGAACCATCTCTAAACATTTTTAAACCATTTATAAAAGTTCAGAAAACTGTATGCCTATCCCATTTCTATGCTGAAAATGGGTCTTTTAAGTTCCTGTTTACTGGGACATATTCTAAACATCAATCTGATTCACTTAACACACTGTATCTTAATTATAACAAGAAAGTTTTATCTCTTATTAATTTACAGGGGGTAAACGGCTATACCATTGTCTTTGACTATGACTAACACTACTACAAATTTAACTTAACTTAAAGCTTTAACTTTCTAAGATTGGCTCTTACAATGACGATAACAGAGACAACAGAATCCAAATAAATACTTAAACAGGTCAGGAAAACTCAGGATGACGTACTATGTAAACCAGCAGTTATTACTGAGAAAGAGTCCACTAAATGATTGTACCATGTGACCACTGCAGAGACAACTATCACAGAAACCACTGCCACTTGATGAGCACCTAAGAGGCAGCACATGATATTCACTATGATGTGAGTGTGGCCTGTGAAAAGCAAGACAGTACATAGCCGCTTGACTTTACACTTCGTAGTAGCCAAGTAAAGTATCCATGCATTACCTCTAACAAAGAAGGAAAGTGAAGCAAAAAATAATTTGGTTTTCTTACAGTTTGTAAAAATAGGTTTGAGAAGAACGGCACATTCTATACAAGATCTGAAAAGAAAAAAAAATCAATTTGTTTTGTAGCACTCTTCATTGAAAACAGTGTCAGAACATCACATGGTAAATCATGCATTCTTAGTCACCTAATGTTCCCAAAAATATCATCCATTCAGTATTTGGAGGTCTGCAATATGTTATTTTTAATTACACTTCTGTGCCATTTGTTCCACTAGTTCCACTGTAGATTCTACTTTAACGGGTAATTTTATGAACTGAAAGTACATATTTTTTTCCTCATTTGTTTTATTAAAAGAAATGGATTTAACCTTTTTATGAAAAGGCGCTGCAATGCAATTGAGACACAAATGACACAGAGGTTTGGAGCTAATAAGCAGCCATTATGAAACTGTGAAAGCAGTCTGAACTAGAGTTTGCCTTGCATGGATATTTTTAGTAATGAGCTCTCGGTGCGTTACTTTAAAGTCATTATTTGCACAATGCTTGAAAAACAAACCCGCAAGTGCTTTTCTAGAACTTATTTTTATTTGCAGTGTGCCATATCTTCAAATTGAAAGGATTTTTCAACTGATTTGGGCATTTTTTCATCATTTATTGTTACATTTTTATCTCCTGTCATCTTTATTCAGTGTTCACATGTGACAGTGCAATACTTCAGATGTCATTTTCTCTTCACTTATAGATATATAGATAGAGAGAAGTTTATTTGTCCCAGGGGGAAATTTGGTTTCATATGAAGTTCTTTAAATAAATAAATATACAGATAAAAATATATACGGTAATACTTTAGGTGCTGCAAAGATATACATATTACTCATTTATTCTTCTGTAACAAGACCTTAATAAAGGTTCCTTTTGGTAATTAAATATATTTATTTATTGTCACACACATGCACAAAGGAGGCAGTCAAAGTGCTTAACTTAGGGTAAGATGACAGCTCGATGGTTGATAAAGTGCACTTACCTCACCTCTCCCTTTTCCACAGATCAATAGAAGAGAAACCCAGTTAAACCAGCACCCATTTACACCCTCCTCTCCAGACCATGCCCTCCTACTGACCTCACTTCCACCATTCCCGACTCAGAACCACCTCTTATTGCACAACCACTACAAAAACCCACACCCTTTGTGGGACTCTGTCTTTTGTGATTACTTGTTGCATTTGCTTGTTATTGCCTGTCAATATACGGGGTGGATCCCCCAAACCTTTTTTCCTTGTGTTGTCTTTTCATTACTATATATATATATATATATATATATATATATATATATATATATATATATATATATATATATATATATATATACATACATCCATCCATCCATTTCCCAACCCGCTGAATCCGAACACAGGGTCACGGGGGTCTGCTGGAGCCAATCCCAGCCAACACAGGGCACAAGGCAGGGAACCAATCCCGGGCAGGGTGCCAACCCACCGCAGTATATACATACAGTATATTATATATATATATATATATATATATATATACATACTAGGGGGCTTCTGCTGACTTCGCTCACCAACCCACCCATCAGGCCTGCGCTACGTGCCAGCCACTTCACATCTCTGCCACTCACATTGTGAAGAGGGGGGCTGAACGCACCCAAGGAGACGCGGTCCCTCCTCCAAAACCCCTCTTAAATGGTGATACAATGGGAAACAAATAGTTTTTCTTTTATCTCCTCTTTACTCGATCAGCTAATGGCTTCCTGCTGCTGCTGCCGTGCCACGTGATCTGCATCTCATGCGGCGCTTTAAATATTTAAAAGCCTGTAGACCAGCTGTCCTTTTGTCTGAATGCCTTGTCTCTCTTCTCCCCCAGACATCCTCTGCTCCTGTTGGGAGTCCCGCCCCTGAGGTGCGCCCCTATGAAGAGGATGATTTTCAATTCTTTTAACTGACAGACAGAACTGTCCCCTCTGACTACACACGGAGTTCAATTTACTCCTGAAAGAGACTTATGTTTGTTTGAAGTATCTGAATGATGTTATTTCACCGAGTAATAATTTCAGTTTGTTTGCGCTAATGCAATCTTTACTATCATTTTTTGGAGCCATTCGAATTTTCGGACTTCCTTTATCTCTAACTGGCTCTGCATGTGAATTCTTTACGATGTTCTACTTTGTCATCTACTCTTTGTCTTGCAGGATGTGAAAGTGTCTTTCTGAGAAAGTCACGTCTCGTCTCTCTGAAAATATCTCATTTTGTCCCAAGATTTCTTTATAATATATATATATATATATATATATATATATATATATATATATATATATATATATATATATACGCACACACACACTGTGGTCTGAACACACACCACAGTGACTAAAAACATAGAAAATTTAAAAATAAGGTAAACTTCTGTCACAGTCACAGTGAGGCATTATGTAGCCATATTACCGTTAATATAAAGGAGCCCCCGCAGATTTTCTTGAGACACTTCTGCTGAATGATTCGTTGGCTGAAAGCCTCAGTGTTAGTGTGCCAGGGAGAGAATGTGCAGCATTGTTCATAATGGCACTCAGTTTTGTTTTCATTCTTTCCTTGTGAATAAGCCTTGTGGAGCAGATTGATAATTGTATCCTTCACTCCAATCTTTGCCTGACAGGCAAACTGCAGTTGGTCCATGACCAGTCTTTCAAAGGTATTCATGATGTGAGAGGTAAATGTCACTGGTCTGTAGTCATTAGGTGAAAAGGTGTCTGCCTTCTTTGGAACAGGAACAATGCAGGATGTTTTCCACAAAAGTGGCACTTTCTGGAGCCTTAGGGACAGACTGAACAGGTCACAGAGGACACCACAACGTTGTTCAGCACAGGCATGAAGAACTCAACGACTGACTATCTGGTCCTAGAACTGTTCCTGTGTGTAACTTCCTCAGTTGTTTCTTTACTTGGTCTTCATTTATGAACAGTCAGAGGTGGACTGGTCACTCCAGTTGACATGGTAGGAGTTGTTGATGTAGTAAGGATGGTGTGGGGAGACTGGTCATTGAAAGAAGGTGGCAGAGAGTGAGAAAATCTATTTAAAAATTAGTTCAGGGTATTAGCTTTGTCCATAACCCCTTATACCACCTAAACTCTGGATTGCTCTTCATGATGTGAGACATAAGAACTACTGGTCTGTACTCATTAGACCAGCAACAATGCAGGGTATTTTCCACAGCAGTGACATTCTGGAGCATTAGGGACAGACTGAAATTCATTGAAAATAATTATTGTTTGTTTATGCATGTAAGAGCCATTTTCATAGTTATATAAGATTCATAAATATTTTACTAGATGACAATGCATACTCTATGGGAGGTTCCTATAACCCCATAAGTTGAGTAGACCCCTTGGTCTGGTCCCCAATAATGAGGATCTTACAAGCTGGATCACCCTCGGGAAAATGCGCCACATGGCCGTAGTGCCATAACTGACGCTCCCTCACAATGCAGGTAATGTGCCTCATTTGGGACTCCATGAGCAACTGCTCATTCGACACAAAGTCAAACCAACGGTACCCAAGGATTTTCTGGAGAGACACAGTACCAAAGGAGTCCAGTCTTCATCTCAGGTCACTGGATAGCGTCCATGTGTTGCAACCATATAGCAAGACAGGAAGCACCAGGACTCTAAAGACTTGGACCTTTGTCCTTTTGCATAGATATTGGGAGCGCCACACACCCTTTTCCAGTGACCTCATGACTTCCCATGCCCTCCCAATCCGTCTACTGACTTCATAGGAAGAGTCACCAGAGACATGGATGTCACTGCCAAGGTAAGTAAACCTCTCAACAAGGTCAACACTCTCTCCGCAAACAGACACACTGCTGATGGCTGTGCCCAAGAGGTCATTAAAGGCCTGGATCTTGGTTTTTATCCAGGACACTCGCAAGCCCAGACACTCAAACTCCTCGCTCAGTCTCTCGAGCGCCGTGATCACAGCCTCCATTGACCCGCAAAGATCACAGCATCATCAGCAAAATCAAGATCCATGAACCTTTCTTCACCAACAGATGCCCGACAACCACTGGACCCCACGACCTTGCCCAACACCCAGTCCATACAAGCATTTAACAGAGTAGGAGCAAGAACACACCCCTGATGAACCCCAGAATCAACTGGGAAAAACGCAGAGGTCCTGCCTCCACTCTGCACAGCACTCACAGTACCAGTGTACAGGCTGGCCATGATATCCAGTAACCTCGAGGAGGATTCCACAAATCCTCAGGATGTCCCACAGGGCAGCTCGATCAACTGAGTCGAACACTTTGCGAAAATCGACAAAGGCTGCAAAGAAATTCTTCTGATATTCCCCTTTCTGCTCCATGAGAACCCTCAGTGCCAGGATGCGGTCGATGGTAAACTTCTTAGGTGTAAAACCAGACTGTTCCGGTCACTGGTAGGTGAGCAAGTGATCACAGATCCTACTGAGGATGACCCTAGCAAGGACCTTACCCAGCACCGAGAGCAGTGTTATCCCACTGTAGTTTCTGCAATCCAGGCGATCATCCTTCCCTTTCCAGATTTGGACGACAAGTCCCGTTTTACAGTCAGTTGGGATGATGCTAGTCTCCCAAATGTAAGCAAAGATTGCTTGCAATGCCAGGAGGACAGCCTTACCACCAGCCTGGAGAAGTTCACCCCAGATACCACAGAGCCCTGCAGCCTCCCCACCCTCAGTTGGTTCACCACCTATGCAATCTCAGTGAGATTGGGTGGCTCACAGCTAATTGGAGGATCAGCCTTAAGAACCGTGGACCCAGAGATATCCAACGTCCTAGCCAGAGGATCAACTTTGAACAACTGCTCAGAGTAGCCAGCCCAGCGGGTCACAACTGCAGTGTCATCCGTAAGGACCGTTCCATCAGCTGCCCTGACTGCAACTCTCCGAGGAACAGATTCAGATGTGCGTAATGCTTCGATTCCTTTGTACGGATGACACTGTCTGTGGACTATATAGCAGAAAATTAATAGAGTGGAAATACTTTCTATTTACATAAGAAAATTCATTCTCTGAAGGCACCATTATAGTGCAGTGTCGGTGCTGAGCACCACAACGGATAGATTCTCTGCTCTTTACAAGACTCTGTGAGATGATTCACTTTCCACTGCTTGCCTTTTGCCGCAATAGTTGGAAAAAGCACCCGCAACTGTGCGGAGCTGCCATTTTTATATGCTATAGATGTACTGTATTTCCAGCTCACTCTTTTGGTGATTCATCCCTGAGTGATGTAGCTTGTCCAGCATCGTTGGAATAGCAATGTGTGTACAGTTGACCGCTCTGATTACATTTGTAAAAACGGACGTTGCTCCAAATTTCACTTTCGTGTTTGCCAGTTCAAATTCAGTGTAAGGAACTCTTATATATCTGGATGACAAGTGGATAGCACCATCCTATACAGCTGGCATGATGCGACTCGGTGATGTTTGTGAAATACCCGATCAGTCAGCAAGTTCACGTTGAAAAGCTCCTGTGGCTAAAAGCCCAAGAGTGGACAGATCTTGTGAAGGAGCAGGTAGAGCACAATTCCTCAAAGTCTGCCTTTGCACCAGTTCAGCACACAGCTCCAAGAGAATAGCTCTTGAAAATCGAAATCAACTTAGAAGCCAGTCATCATCATCATCTATAAATGCACACTCTCATCTAATTCTTTCCATTTGCGATGTCTTCTAACAACTTAAAAGCAGCCATGGTAGTTGGAATAGTTTGGCCATTCTGTGCACCATTATATTGTTACAGAATGATTACAATCAAGTGAATTCAATTTGTAAACGATATGCAATTAATTTCAGTGTATTTGATAAATCCTGCGTCATGGAAAAGAACCTGAAAAAAGGAGACCACACAGAAACAGTAGCACTGCTTTGATGTTGGGTGCCACCAGTTTGCAAAACCAAGTAGAAACCAAGTAGGGGTGAGGGTGCCGTGAAAATGTGCTTGGATTTACACAAGGTTTAATTTTAATACGTCTCAAAGTGTGCGTGGAAATGAGTGTACACAACATTTTTGTGCATACGCACTATTTATACATGAGGCCCAAGGACTAATACAGATGTGACAAACACTGGAGTACCACAAGGAGCAGTCCTGTCTGCTTTTCTCTTCACTCTTTACACCTCGGTGTTAAAGCCTAACAAGGGCCTAGGGGTACGTAAGTAAACCACACACAAAGATGAGGAGAAGGCAAAAAAAGAAACCTAAACCATCTAAAGACTCCATTTATTTTCAAACAGAAAACCTCACCATCTATGGAGACAGTTACATACTAAACAAAAACAAGGTAGGAGGACAACACTAACTTAGCTACATAGCCAAACAGAATCCACACAGCTAGACACACTCCACAGTTACCACCCGGATGGCAAGCTTAAAATAAAGGCATTTCTTTTAACAAGCACAAAAAAAAAAAACCAAAACCAGACCATTCATCCCTTACTCTCTGTACCTGGCTCTGTTAAACAAAAATCCCTCTCACTCCCTACCTTAAACAAGCTTCTTTTATAACTCACACCCGACCCACAAACCCAGGTGATTTAATGACAGTAGGCACTTCAATAGGGGTGGATAATTAGGGCAGGACTCAATTAAGTCATCTACATCCAATTAAAGAAAACAAGCTTGGTTTACAAAGCAGTAAATCTACAGCAGGCCGTAACACTTGGACTATAAATATAACACCAGATCATGTCACTTGCAGAAATTCTCAATGGATTCTGTACTAATGGAGTGTATTGATAAATGGGATGAGACGGAGGAGAGGAATCAGGGGGAGAACTTTGTTTCTTGTTGAAAAGAGAACTGTCTGCATTTTAACATCAGCAAAACAAAGGAATTGCTTATTGATTTTTGCCGCACCAAAGCGCCTTCATGTTTGGTCACTTTTCAAGGAACTGGTGTAAAGGTGGTCCACTCCTACAAGTACTTGAGTGTCCACATTAATGATATGTTGGATTGGTCTTCTTCCTTAGGAGACTGCATTGCTCTGGTGTTTGAAGTGACATCCTTCACATCTTCTATAACTCTTTGATGGCCAGTGTGATTTTCTACTCTGTGGTGTGCTGGGCTGGTAACACCACTTTAAGAGAGGCCCACTAAACCAATAAGCTGATTAAAAGAGCAAGCTTAGTTATGGGATGCACTCTGGACCCCCTGGAGGTCATAGCAAAGAAGGAAAAATAAAACAAAACCAAGTGCCATTTTGAACAATGCTGCACATCCTCTCTATGACACACTAACATCAAGGAATTTCAGCCAATGAATTATTCAACAAAAGTGTGTTAAGAAACATTGTGTGGGCTCCACTATACCAACAGCAATACACCTGCGTAATGCCTCACTGGGACTGTGACAGCCAAGTCAGAGGTTTTTCAGTTTTCTTGCTTTATCGTCATTCTAGTGCGTGTTTAGACTAAAGTGTGTGTATATTTATTTATTTACTTACATTTCTACCTAATTATGTATTTATGTATTTAAAGAGCTTCCGTTAAAATCCATACTTCCCCCTGGGGACAAATAAAAAAAATGAGTCTTGATTTGGTTCAATTATGATATTTTTGAGTTCAAACTAAATTAATATTGTTAAACGAAAACTGCCAGTGATGATTCTCTTTCTCATCACATAAATACAATACCGTGACACAACATTTAAATAGAATGTATTAATGGTTTTCCATCCAATTTCCAACCCGCTGAATCCGAACACAGGGTCACGGGGGTCTGCTGGAGCCAATCCCAGCCAACACAGGGCGAAAGGCAGGAACCAATCCTGGGCAGGGTGCCAACCTACCACAGATTAATGGTTTTGTTATATACAATTCATTATTGGAATTGTTTTATACTAAATATATAAACAATATTGAAACTAATATATTTATGTTTCTTTGTATATTCAACAAATTAGTCACACAATGCTGAATCTTTTAAAAAATATTTTAATCTCTAACAATCATTTTTTTTTACTCTATTTTAGTACACACTTTTTTACAGCTTATTAGCTGCATGGAGCATGTATCATGATCGGAGTATTTTGAGTTCCAGCAGAATCATTACTGAAGAATGTGTCACATGATTCTCGTTCATTTGTTATGAAGTAGTCGTTACCTGAGAACAAGCTGCACAATTCTCGTTCATTTCATTTGCAAACTAATCATAACCCATGTGAGATTTGCCCGGACACCACCAGTCTGAAACCACATCTTTATCAAAATCACACATTTATTATTCATAAATAAACACAGTCCCCAAAACACCATACAATGCACAAAGCAATAATCACCCCGATAAAGTCCTTTTTCTCTCAGTCCTTGGCCGCCTATCTCCTCCTGTGAGCTTTGTCCAAGTCCCACTCCCGACTCTGGCTCCCGGATTGCTGGAAGGTGGCGCCTTTTATCCCTGCCCGGATGTGCTCCAGGTGTCTAATGACATCCTTCCGGCAGCACTTCCTGGTGTGGTGGAAGTGCTGCCCTTTGCCCTGGAAGCCCTCCGGGAGTCCCTGGCAGGTTCCTCCGCCATCCTGCTGAGTGTGACGGAAGTAACTATTTTCGAGTCCTACAAGGCTTGAGGCGCGCCCTGACGGTGGCCACGGGTCCCAACAGGCCAGAAGCTCTTTGTTCTTTTCCCGTGGTCCTCTCCTGCTCCAGGGCGGTTGCCCCCTCGCGGCCCCCAAGCTATTCCTGCCACCTTCCGGCCCTTTTAGGCATCCTGGCCAGGTAATGACCCCGGCAATCTGCCACACCCACAAACAGGTAAAAATAAATGTTAATCAGGCATCTTAAATGTGTTGTCATGCTTTGTGTTCTGAAACCGAACAATGTTATATGAATTATTTTTATATTGAATATATAATTAATGTTATATACACACAAAAACATATATATACAAGGGGAAGTCAAGCTAAAGCTAAAAAATTGGATTTATTAGAAAATGAAACGAACCTTAACAAAACTGACAATGTCATTTCTCAATGTAGTCTCCACCCTTCTCAATACACTTGCTACATCTGCCTGGAAGTTTCCGGATTCCAGCAGAATAAAAGGTTTTGTCTTGTCTTTGCATCCTCTGGGAATCGTGTCACGTGGGCATAGTGTCGTAACTGGTGCTTGCTCATAATGCAGGTAATGTACCTCATTAAGGACTCCGTGATCAACCGGGTATCCAAGGATTCTTCGAAGAGACATAGTACTGAAGGAGTCCAGTCTTCATCTCAGGTCAATAGATAGTGTCATGTCTCGCCACCATATAGCAAGACTGGAAGCACCAGGACTTGGACATTGGGCGTTTTGCAAAGATATCGGGAGTGCCACACACCCCTTTCCAGCGACCTCATGATCCCCCATGCCCTCCCAATCCATCTACTGACTTCATGGGAAAAGTCACCAGAGACATGAAAGTCACTGCCAAGGTAAGTAAACCTCTCGACAAGGTCAACACTCTCTCCGCAGACAGACACACTGCTGATGGCTTTGCCCAAGAGGTCATTAAAGGCCTGGATCTTGGTTTTTATCCAGGACACTCTCAAGCCCAGACACTCAGACTCCTCGCTCAGTCTCTCCAGAGCCCCAATTGGAGCCTCCATTGACTCTGTGAAGATCACAGCATCATTGGTAAAGTTAAGATCAATGAATCTCTCTTCACCAACAGTTGCCCATAGCTGCTCGACCCCACGACCCTGCCCAAAACCCAGTCCATGGAAGCATTGAACAGAGTAGGAGAAAAAACACACCACTGACAAACCCCAGAATCAACTTGGAAAAACACAAAGGTTCTGCCTCCACTCTGCACAGCACTCACAGTACCAGTGTACATGCCAGCCATGATATCCAGCAACTCTGAGGGGATCACGTGAAGTCTCAGGATGTCCCACTGGGCAGCTCAATCAACTGTGTCAAAAACTGAGTTGAACGCTTTGCAAAAAGCGCCAAGATGTAGTTGATGGTAGTCCCCTTAGGCATAAAACCAGACTTCTCCAGTCTCTGGTAGGTGAGCAGGTGATCACGGATCCTATTGAGGATGACCCTAACAAGGTCCTTACCCGGCACAGAGTGTAGTGTTACCTCCCATTAGTTTCCAAAATCTAGGCGATCACCCTTCCCTTTTCAAACAGGGGGAACAAGTTCCGTTTTCCAGTCAGTTGGGCTGACACCCATCTCCCAAAAATAAGCAAAGATTGTTTGCAATGCCAAGAGGACAGCCATACCACCAGACTGGAAAAGTTCACCCTGGATACCGCAGATCCCTGCAGCCTTCCCTACCCTCAGCTGGTTCACCACCTGTGCAATCTCAGCGAAGTTAGGTGGTTCACAACTAATTGGAGGATCAGCCTCAAGAACCATAGACACAGAGATATCCAACATCCTAGTCGGAGGATTAGCTTTAAACAGCTGCTCAAAGTAGCCAGCCCAGCGGGTCACAACTGCAGTGCCATCCGTAAGGACCGTCCCATCAGCCACCCTGACTGTGACTCTCCGAGGTGCAGATTCAGATGTACGTAATGCTTTGATTCCTGTAAGCAGGAGATACATATATACTGTACATATAGTATATTTATTTTTATATATGTGTTAATTAGATCTGGTTGTTCTCTTGCCATCTTTATTTATAAGGCTTTTAATTAGAAAACATCATGAACCTGTTTCTGATAAGAGTAAAAGTTTGTTTTGCACTTTAGTTTTTACATTTTGTTTAACAATGCCCAGGTTGTTTTCCTCTTTAGAACACTTACATCTATTAGAAATTGTCATAATATTATTTAAATGATAATATCAAAATAAATGTGGTATATCTTTATTGTTTTTGTTGATTAATCAGTGGAAAGCACCTTGAGTTCAATGTAAATGTATAAGGTGCTATATAAATAAAGTTATTTATTAACAAAATCGTTTCTCTGAGAGCTGAGTTGTTTCATGCCCACTGACACTGACACAGTAGGTGCTTTATATATGCCAACCCCCCTAATAGGCACTATTGATGATATTACCGCCATAATGCCAAAATTAAAACAAGCAATCAAACAAATGTACAAAAAAATTACATTTTCTTGACTCTTTCATGTTCCATTTAAAGTTGATTTGGCATTGCGGTTAATTTTAGCAGTTTCGCTTTACCAGCAGTATACCTTAAGCAGCCATGACTATACTAGGTATTAAATGTAAGGCTTTGTGTTTGAATAAAGTCAAGGGATTGATTTTGATACCAGTTAATATCTGCATGCAGACTAAAGATACATAGTGGGAAAACAAAAATGACAATGAGAACAAGAAAAGTATGAGCACAGATTACCTTTATCTATATATATAAAATCCCTATGTGCGTCCAGGTGTCCGTGTGTGGGTGTCTTCTGGTGAAGTGCGAATTCGCGGGGCACGGTGCTATGCGCGATATTACTGTCAGAGAAAGTTAGTGGCGTTTTACGGAAATACAAACCAGTATTACTGCGAGAGGAAATTAAAGGTACACAATACAGTGATGCATATTACAGCCACATACAAGCCAGTATTACTGTCAGAGGAGATTAAAGGCATATTACTGACGCGCACGCCTGTATTACTGCCAGAGACAATTAAAGGTATATTACGGACGTACAAGCCAGCGGACGTACAAGACGGTATCCTTCAATAAGGGCGCGCACAAAAAGGCGAGCCTCAAAAGGATGACCTCAATTGGGCGCAGCGAATAAAGGCGCGTGTAAATAAAGATCTGCACCTGTTGCTCTTCACATATTCCAGAGCCATTTGAACTAAATTATCTATGCACCCTTATTGAATAGAGCCGTACAAGACTGTATTACTGTCACAGAAAATTAAAGACACACAATACACGGCGGCAGCCCACGAAGAACGGTCAGCTCAGCAAGTAAACATCAACAAAAGAAAGGCTGAAAGAAAGAAAAATACAACCAACAAAAAGAATGAGGTCAAAGTCCCTTGCCATTTAATATAGACTGTTCCTACTAATGTTTATGCACTACTGGCCTAGTGTCCGTTATTGTAACTAGTTTCACATAACTGCCCTTAAAATATGTAGCATGAAGATAACAGGTGGCGCAGTGGTAGTGCTGCTGCTTTGCAGTAAGGAGACTGTGGAAGATTGTGGGTTCGCTTCCCGGTTCCTCCCTGTGTGGATAGCGCTTTGAGTACTGAGAAAAGCGCTATATAAATGTAATGAATTATTATTATTATTATCTGTAACTGCTTGATTTTTGTCTGTATCTGATGTACATTTCATCTAGTACACGACTGTGCTAATAAAGACTCACTTATTGTGCATGACTGAGGACAGAAGAATTGTTTTATTATCCTCAAGTACAATACAGTAAGCTTTACTGCTCTGTGTACAGCCTTACACGACTACCTATCACATAGTGTAAGTACAACAATGTAGGAGATGAGATGTACAGTATTGCCCCCAGAATCTAAACGCCCCAGAACTTGAAATCCAAACGAAAAATTTGAGCAAATTTTGTCCTGGAAGCTGAACGCTGCTTTGGAATCCAAACGCCCAGCATATTGTTCGTGTGTGTTTGTGTGTACATTTCCCCATATGCTTTGTTATTCAGTCTGTTGTCGAAAGCTTTAGTAAAAGCATCTCGTGTGATTTTTGCTGCTAATTTTATACTTGTGGGCCTGTTTTGTGTTATTTTTTTATATAATAACAACTTAGTGTAATCGCCATGGGTCCTAAGGGTTTTTAAAGATTTTTATATTTTTTATTTTATCAATTTACATTTTTATTCAAATATCATTATTTGTTAATATTTTACATTAAAGTACAGTGTATTTACTGTTAAAATCATTTTGAAAATTCGAGTTTGTGGGACCCAGGAACAGATTAATCCAGTTTCTATTATTTTAAAGGGGAAAAATTGTCTTGGAACTCAAACGATTTGGAACTTCAACGGGGTTCTGAAATGGATTAAGTTCAGATTTCAAGGTATCACTGCCTATGAAAGAAAGAAAGAAAGAAAAATAGTAAACAAGCAACTTGGAAATGAAACAATAAGTCACCTACGCTCAGACTGAATGACATTTTATAAGGAAAATGTTCAATCCCCAGAAAAGAGACTTTAAAGGAATTATCTCTGAGGTCTTCTTTGAGAGCTTTGAAACCTTCCATTACAAAGGAAACACCCTGATGCCATTCTTATCAAATATCTTTCTTACTTGTATACATACAGACATAAAAAATAATGAAGGTGTGCTAAACTAGAGATTGCCTGAAGCAAGTGCTCACTTTTTTACAGCTCATTTTCTGGGCACATATCATTATCTGACTCTTTTGAGTTCCAACTCAATCATTACCGGAGAAGGTAATCATTACCCGCAAACGAGTCATTTGTGACTCAGTAACATAACGTCTAATTGTAATTATACATCTTAAATGTGTTGTCTTTCTTTGTATACTTAAACAGGATAATATCATATGAATTATCATCATACTAAATATGAAAAGGGAACAGGAAAGTCCAGTATTCAGTTTTCCAGGAGACAGTGACCAGCACACTGGAAGTACTACAGGCTATGTATATTCTGGTATGGAAAGACATGAGCCACTGGAGGTCCTAGGACGTGCACATATGCCGAGTGCTACAGAAGGACAACAACCGTTGGTTTTAGTGGAGAAGGAAAAGGTATACAAAGAAATAGAGCTACAGCACAGAAATATATATTAAAACATTTTTTCTGCAGGACAGTAAGCTCACTCAGAAAGGGCATGAAGTTATGTCAGGAAAAAGAATGAGGCCATCCAAGACTGACTGGTTGAACCACACTTTTCTCCCATAGAGATGGCTAGGTTGCTCAGCCTTCAGTGTACTTGGGGAAGTCTCACAGGAATTCAGTCCTTTCATAGCTATATAAATGCAAAGAATTATTATTATTATTATAATTAGCACAGGCATATGATCCCTGACTTATAGGAGAGAAACTACACTGTTAATGTTAGAGAATGTACAGTGGATTCAGAATGTTTTTAAACCCTGACACTTTTTGCTCAGTAATGCCAACACTTGGTAAGTTGATGCAACATTATTCCTGAAGGACAGCTGGAAGTGTAAGGGTCTCTCAGTTTTGCAGATTTACTCTGTACAATATCTGCAAGATCAAACTATATTTGACAGAATATGCACCACAACTCCTGGTCCAGGCTTTGGTGTTGTCACATCTGGAGTACCAGACTTCAACTCTCTACTTGCAAGAGTACTGGAATGTGTCACCAAGCTGCCGCTGATGATTCAAAATGCAGCAGCACATCTGGTGTTCAACCAGCGGAGGGGGTTCAAGTAACTCCTCTCTTCAGATCACTACACTGGCTGTGTGTAGCGACCCTATTGATCTCAAATTATTGATGCTTTCCTACAGTAGTTAATGTGTTTTCACCTTTATATATATTACTAGCTGTGAAAGCCTGTGCTGTAAAAAGCCTCCTAGAAACTACCGAAATCATCAGAAAAAAATTGAAATGCAGAGTCGGCGGTTTCGTTTTGCGGACGTGCTTGCCCCCCTTGTCTATCAGTGGATAAGTGAGTTTCTCTCCCCTCAGAGGTTTCGTTTTGCTGATGTGCTCGCCTCGCTTGTGTATTAGCGGCTAAGCGAGTTTGTCTTTCGTTGGCAGTTTCACTTTGGTGATGGAGTCGCATTCTTTCAGCATCATGCTGTAGCCTCGTACTTCTTTCTTCTTTCGACTCATGAACTTGGGGCCACCTTGCCGGCTCTTTGAGTTTCATGCTGTAGATTCGCACTTCCAGGCCACCTCTCACTTTCGTGCCAGACGGACAGACACACACATTTTAATGCTTAGATGTTTATATATAAGGAGGAAGAGACACTTGTGATGTTGTTCTTCTTCATTTATGTTAATTAGTTTTTACTTTGTTTTGATGTATTTGAAAACATGTGTATCCTCATATGTGACAGTTCTGTATTTAGTGAGTGGCATAATGTATTCTTGCATTCTGACTTGTAGTTTGTACTGTTGTATTGTATTTCTGAGGTGGCCATGATAGATTGGCCTTCGATCTCTGTAAAGAGGATTCCTTGTGTTCTGTTTCGTGTCTTGCATTTACCTCATTTTTGACACCCATTGCATGCCCAACCTACCTGGAAGAGGGTTACTTTCCAAATTTCCCTTCCCAAGATTTCTTCCATTGTTTTCTTTTCTTTTTAAGTGGGTCAAGGGCTGTCAAAAACAGGGCCTGTTAAAGCCCATTGAGGCATTCCTTGTCTGATTTTAGACAATACAAGAAATAAATCGTTGTTGTTGTGTCTTCCCTTGCACCCAGCACCACCAGAATAGGTAACTGTAAATATGCAAGTTAGAGAATGTGCTCAGTTACAGGATCTTAATAAAGTTGAAAAAGATCTCACATAATTTGTCTTGATTTCAGCTTTTGCATCAACAAAATCTGGAATTTAAATAAGGGCATGAAGGCTTTTGACAACCACTATTTAAAGCTAAAATGCCAAAAGCTGGCAAAAGACATTTCTGTTTTCTTTTCTATATTTCACTCATCATGATGAGCAAAGGCACAAATCTGACTTGATCATAAGTATAGCTGCTGCTGTGCAGTTGAAGTCTCTCTGAGCAGCGCTCATAAAGCCCTTCTTGTACAGTAAGCAGTTCAATGGATATGTAAAGCAGCAGCTGATTTCAAATATATGTAAAGCACCACTTTCTCAGAGTAGCTTTTCAGTGGCAGTGAGTATGGCAGGTCTTTGCTGTAGCAAATCTGAGGTTTCAATCTTCGAAAACTTTATACGGTGTCATCTGTGCTATTACGTAAATGTCTCCTCGTTTTATGAATGATGCATTTAACTGGATGTAAATCTGCAGCTTCTTCCTTTAAAGCTGCAGAAAATAACTTTTACAGGTCTTTTAACTTTTAAAAGCTTATACTACATATGCTAAAATGTGCTAATATGTGCCAGTTAATTTGCACTTTTTTCTGGTATGGCCTTCTTATTCAACAAGCTGAATAGGTCTTTATCTTTACAATAATGCCTTATTTGAAAGGGAAATCATCCAAGTTAATTGCATCTTAGTGTACTGCCATGAAAAGCACAGAATTGATTTTCTTGCTGTTGTTTTGGATAAAGGAAGCTCTTTGTCTGCGGGTTATTTTGACAAAATGACCCCTTTCATCACCCACCAATAAAAGAAACAAAATTGACTGTATATCACTGCAAAAAACAGATTAAAGTGACACAAAATTAAAATGTAGTAATCACTATGCCAGGTCACTGATTTGTTTTATTTTCACTTGCTCACAAATTCATTGCATGCATTAGGCGCACACTTTTGGTTGTGGCATGTAATGCATATTGGCAATTTTCTTTTTCAAATCTTTTTTTAACAGAAAAAGAATAGACTATAAAGTGAACAGTTATACTTTTACCATTCATTCATTAATATTGTGAAGAGAGAAAGATTGGGCTGACTAAATTACATTACTTATGAGAACTGAGACGATATGGAACTAATGGGTTAATGTAAAATATATGTGCATAACATAGCCTAAGGATTCTGGATAGATAGATAGATAGATAGATAGATAGATAGATAGATAGATAGATAGATAGATAGATAGATAGATAGATAGATAGATAGATGATAGTGTAAAATGAATAGACCTTGACACCAAAAAGAGGTTATACTTGAATAACACTACAATAATGGAGGAAAGTGGAAATGACAGCATCTGGAGCTGAAACTGGGAGTGACATCGTCAGAATCAGGCAGAATTTCCTGTGTCTGGTCTGCAGAGATAGAAGAGAAAGATTTAGCGCACCCCACCACCCCCTTGGCTGGCATGTAATTACCTTCTTTTGGTCCTTCTAGCTGCCTCCCAGGCACATGTGTGTGACAATAGATAGATAATTTATTTGTTCCCAAGGGGAAATGACACCTTTACAAAAGCTCAATAAAAAATAAATATTATAACAAACTACGATCCACCAAACACACACAAGAACTTCTGGCTTGGATAATAAAAGAGCTGCTGCCCTCTGATAAAGGCTTATAGGTGGCAGAAAGACACAGTCAGATCTGTCCACTTATGCCTTAGGTCTACATTTAAAGGCATTACCATTAGGACAGAGCAAGTTCAGCTTCTTGTATCCACAAATAGAATATGCTGATAGAAGTTTGTTCCTTCCAAAGCTTCCCTAGTGGAGGTCACCAGCATTCCCAGGTGCTGGTAAAAGAGTGAAGAATTTATTTTTCTGAATTAATAAATATTAACAAGGATAAAAGAAAATGCCTGCCTTGGCAGTAATGTGTAGTATTTCAATGTCTGGATTACACATTTAATTATAATTGTAATGTGCTTACTTGATAACCATTGGTCATTCACACGGATATGAATGTCCTCTTGCTGCCTTTTCCACCCAACATTATTGTATCAGATGAAACCCATCTAGCATTTAAACAGCATATGAAATAAGAGGTTGTCACTGGTTATCTGTAGTACCCAAAATGCCACTGTACCTGAATAAGATGTGACAGTTCATCCAACTTTAATTTAAAGCGATTGAACATTCCTTATTATGTGGAAGGAGGCCACCTTACTTTACCATTCAACTCTGAAAGGCAACACACGAGATGGTCAAGGAGATGAATAAACTGCAGTGGCAGTGCCAGGTGAGAGAATTCACATGCAGTAAAACAAAACTGAATGAAGTGTACCGTTTTCTGTTTGGGAGTTGCTCAATATAGACACTCAAAAAATGTGCGGATTACTGATGTGGACAGTTTAATAATTAGTCAATTATGCCACCTGCATATTTTATACATATGATGTAAAAAAAATAAGTATGGCTATAATTTTTAAAGTATATATAAAAATATTGGTTTTTACCTCATTTATTATATACTAGCAAAATACCCGCGTTTCGCAATGGAGAAGTAGTGTGTTAAAGAGTTTATGTAAACATATATATACATAAACATATATACATATATATACATACTGTATCTACGTATACATATATATATATATACACATATATACATACAGTATATATATATATATATATATATATATATATATATATATATATATATATATATATATAGATCTACATGCTGTCAAATAAACGAACCACACGCCGTGGTGCAACGTTAGGGGCATCGCCTCTGATGCTGATGTCCGAGGTTCGATTCCCGAGAGGGAGTGCAGTGGAGTGTGTACACCTGATGAGCCTAGAATGAGGGCGAAACACGTGTCGTGTACTCTTTGCATTTATTTGACAGTAAACTATTTTTCAACCATTCTATGATCTGCTCTTCACAAACTGAGGGCACCATGGCGGATGTTAGCAGATCGCTGGCCAACCACAAGCGTTACCTGGTAGGTAACCACCCATACAATTAGATTGTGACACAGACTTCGAATGCCGTGAATATATATATATATATATATACATATACACATCCACATATATATATACATATATATATATACACATATCAAAATATATATACACATACATATACACACACACATACATATATACATACATACATACACATACATATATATATATATATATACACACATACATACACACATATATATAAGCGCCAGAGAGTTGGCCGAGTCTTGGCTATCAGATGAAAATGCCATCAACAGACACTTGGACATAAACCCAGCATATGCCAACTTAAGAAGGACATATGCACTTTAATTTAACGATAACCCCCCCCCCCCCCTTTTGATCATACGGACTTAGTCACCTCCACCCACCCCCCCCTGAATGTGTTGCTATATATTGCCTTTGATTCTTGTAAGTCTAAGCATTATCCTCTGATGAAGACCCCTGATAGGGGTTGAAAGCTCAGGAATAAAACTATTTTATGATACGTGATTCGTTTTTTCTCCCTTTGTGGATCTCCAACTGCAAAAACACACATATATATATATATATATATATATATATATATATACACACACACATACAGACACATATATATATATATATATATATATATATATAATGTATATATATATATATATATATATATATATATATATATATATATATATATATATATATATATATATATACATATCTACATATATATATAGACATACATATATACATACATACACATACATAGATTATATATATATATATCTAAATCCCCGCGAAGTACTGCTTTTAAATTTCTATTAAGAAGAAAAGAAAACCTTTTTAAATTGAGGGAAAATATACCAATAACAATTTGTTAAGGATCTGTTTTTTTGTTAAGCTGCCTTTACACAGCATCTCCGCTGTTTTATAAACGAACGCCATATAAAGCCATCCTTCTCCTAGCTTAGTGGTTCTGTATTCTTTTTTTGTTTGTTTATAAAGATTGTTATAGTTATTGTATAGCTATTTGAGACTCACTGTTCTGTTCAGGTACCCATTTCCTTTATGTAGTCCGCGGATTCTCCGCTATTTTTTGTTCGTTTATTACGATTATAGTTATTTATTGATTCCCTTCTTTAGCTGACTGCCTGCTCATATAAGGCGCTCTGCTTTTTTTTGTGAAGCAGCCTTGACACAGCCTCTCCGCTGTTTTATAAACGAACGCCATATAAGGTCTTCCTTTTTCGTTGCTTCGCCAACGGAAGCAGCCTTTTTATTTAATCCACGGGTTGTCCGCTGTTTTTTTGTTCGTTTATTACGATTGTTATAGTTCTGTTTGTATACCACGTTGTCAGTTCAGCACTCCGGTAATAATATGACCAAGCAGTGCAAGCACACTCTTGAGAATGCAACGTATAGTTGTACAGGAGAAAAGCAATCTTGCCTCAAATCAATGGCAACCTTTTGTAGGTCTATGAACTTAATTTAAACTTTAGTTTTACACAGTGCTTTGTTTCCGACGTGCTGCGTTCAGTCAGTTCATGTGAGCCGCTGTCTTGTGTGATGTTGCGATGTCCACGGCTTTATTTAATGTTAGCTAAGACCCGCACTTAAAGGTTTCTCGCTACAGCAATTTTTAATCCGTTACAAAGTCATCCAAAGTCTCGTTTATACCTCGTGTCTTCTCATTAAACTTGTATCTCGCGAATATGGTATTGCAAACGGCAGCGGGAGCGTTTCTCATTAAACTTGTATCTCGTGAATATGGTATTGCAAACGGCAGCGGTAGCGTTTCTATAAACTTAATTTAAACTTACGTTTTACACCGTGCTTTGTTTCCGCAGTATCGAAGTGATCACTCGTGCTGCATTCAGTCAGTTCACGTGAGCCGCTCTCTTATGCCTTCTCAATTGTGTAATGAATGTTTTCTTCAGCGCTCTTTGGGGCTCTTCCTTGTTTTCAGTTCACATGATTACGTAGGAGGCATGATGATGCGATACGCGACTCCGCCTCCTCCATTACAGTATATGGACAAAAAAGAGGTTCCAGTTATGACCATTACGCGTAGAATTTCTAAATGAAACCTGCCTAACTTTTGTAAGTAAGCTGTAAGGAATGAGCCTGCCAAATTTCAGCCTTCCACCTACACGGGAAGTTGGAGAATTAGTGATGAGTGAGTGAGTGAGTGAGTGAGTGAGTGAGGGCTTTGCCTTTTATTATATTAGTATAGATTATGTGCCCAGCTAATTGAAGTACTTTTATGTTTAGTGGCAATGGAATGTTGTGCCAGGTATGAAGCTGCATGTTTTAATGTTTAAGTTAAAATACATGTGAAGAAGTGTTTTTCAAGAAAATTATTTGCTTTTATGTTCCCTCAGGCTGCTTTATTCTATCCATAGTTTTTGGCAATAGGTCACTATCATGCAGATCTGATGGGCCATTAGTGAGAACAAAAGTATTCAGATGCCACTTGCTTGTTGTATCCTCTTTTTATAGTACTGAAATAATGCAAGCAAATATGTGTGTACTGCCCAAATAACTAGAGTAGGCATTTTACCTGGTCTTGAGTTTATATGTTAAGTTTTAACTCGCCCAAAGCCTCACGTTTCCTAACCAACAATGGAATAGCAGCATTGACTAATAATCAGATACCAAATTATTGCTTTTAGTCAGAAAGACAAATTTTGTCTTTATGAGATGAATTGTCTATAAGCTAGTGTAATTTATGAATTAACTTAGTATCGTTTGTAAAGTTTTATGTTGTATACCTTACACTGCAAAAAACATAAGCAAAAAATCTGCCAATGGGCTAAGCAAAATTTGCTTGGCAAGATTTCTTAAGGTAAGCTAAATAATCGTAAATATAATTTTTTTTGATAAGTCAATAATTCTTACAATAAAGAAAACAAGATTTAATGTCACGATACAAGTACTTTTCACTTGCTTAGCTTTCATTTATTGCAGTGTAGAAAGCAATATGGCTGTGGTTAATGGTTGCTTTATACACATAACATCAGAAGTTACGTGCTTTTTAACTAGCATGTGCTTTACAATAAAACCTTAAGGCTAAGTAGCTTTCTTATTTTGTGTTACATTATATAAAACCTTGGAGCCTAACCACCATTTCTTAGCATGTATTTCACAATAAAACCTCAGAGAGTAGGCAGCTTAACTTAATGTGTATTACATTTAATTCAAAGCCTAACTAATCCCCAGATACAAATGTTCAGACTGCAAACCTCAGGGGCTGAGGTCCTATGGGTGTCCACAGTAAAAGTACCTCAAATGTTGTAGGTTGCTTTAGATAATGGGATCAGACAAATAAAATAAAAATAAAAGGGCTACTCCTTTCTAGTATTAATTACAATTATAGCTGGCAAATAATCAGTATAGTAATTGACAATTTATTAATAGCAAGGTTAGAACTATTTACAGTAATAAAATTAAGAAAGCTATAAAGATGGTGAAATAAAGAATAATAGAAATGAATGGATATGCCCTCCAGAAGACAGAATTACTTATGTTCCTTTTGTATATCTAAAATTATCCATTTTTTTTACACAGAGAAGTCAAAGATCAAAGTTCATCCAGAAGGGACAATGTGTGGCTATAAAATCTTCCAAAGAGTTAACACAAGTTCCATTTGCTACCGAGAAATACAAAGAGATAGGAAACAGACTGGCACATCAAATGCCACAAAACCCACTGCTTTACCACTGAGAAAATATACTTAGGGTCTACTTCATTCATATTTACAATTCTAGAAAGATATTTCAGATATATGATGACAGAAACTTTTTTGAAAATAACCCCATAATTTCCGCATTAGTTTAAGACCAAACATGCCTATGAAGACATTACACAAGGCTTTGAAAAGTTGAAGCTAATTCAAATAATCTATAAAGACATGAAACTGGTTGACCATCCATTTGGAGGGGTGATGGATGACTTTTTAAAGCCCATCATTTTCTGGACTAAAACAGTTCTTGTAAGATAAAAAGGAAGTCTTGTTTTCTGGAAACAAACAAGACAGCAGTCTTTTGTCAATCTTCTTCTTATATAATATGGTACCGTGGCTGTCCTTTTGCCTGTCCAGGATTTTAAATCATCTGTAGCTTGCAAACCGTTTGAACTATTGATGTGAAATTTGGTACACATTTACTACGTGACCTCTACTGTCCGCTTTCGGGGTGATTGACCTCCGACGTCAAAAGTCAACCGAGTAAAGTCAAATCAAGTGTATTCACTGCACGGTTGTATGCAGTATGTTGTTACAGTCACCTGCAGCTCCCAAACCATTTGACCTACTTTCTGAAATTTGGTACACATGTATGGTCAACGAAGGTCAAGGGTCAACAGAGTATGGTCAAGTCATGTGTATTCACTGCACAGCACACCGTTACTTCCCTTATGCCACAAGTCCCAATTTCTCACATTAGCTTAAACAAATAATTTTCTTGTGTGGCCCAATATGTTAGCACAGTACTGTATAAAGTGCACTAAATATTGTAATTCCTGTAATTTAAATATCATCATCGTGCTTTTACAGGGTATAATCTGTGGTGGACACAGGAAGGGCGGAGTCTCCACACATACAGTATGTTTACTGCTTTCCCCATAGCAGCGCAGTTCAGCCTGTCTGTGGTATCAGCTACTTACTTAGAGCCATGTATATACCCATGAATAACATGGGGTATTGAACATATTATGGAAGTCTAATGACCGAGGAGAAAATAGGAACAGACTCACCAAACAGAGGAAGAGAGGAAGAAAACCCTTCCTTCCACATGTAGAGGTAACCATTAATCTTTATGGTGACAATTCACAATCTCAGCTTTCTTGTATCACATGAAAGAAAATAAATGCTGACTCTTTAACCCTTTTCAAGTATGCACTTGTAGATTCTCTTGCCGAGTGAAAATGTTTTTAGGGTGTATGTGTGTCGAAAGGCTTAGGAGATATTTGCTAAAAACATTTGTAAATGTTTCTTGAGGGAAAGCTCAAAGGCCCGGTGCTGTTTGTGATTTTCCTTTCTTGACATTTATAATTGTTCCAGTCAGGAAAATACAGACCTCAATGATATTTACGAAGTCTCTTCTGGGAAACAGAAACCTTGCAGATATCTACTTAATGCATGTTCAAGAAACAGGGAAGTCTAAAGATATTTGCTAATTTATTGTTTCTGCTTACTAGAGGTGATGTGCGCCCTGGGCAAAATTAGTTTTATCAATGCCATTTTTATAAGATATTCAGATGGGAGAAAAAAATACCTTTTATGCATGTCATTTTGCGCAGTCTGCTGCGGATCACATCCACATCAAGGGAAATCAGGTAAAAATGTACAGACTGACTGTACCTTTAAAGTGAGCTGCTCTGTCTCCTTCTCATTAAATGTTTTGCTAAATGAAATACTTAAGAATCTCAGAGGGGTTAGGAGGAGGGGGCTTTGGCTTTCATACATATTCTACAGCTTAGACATTAGTATTGACAGGAACTTTTCCTCAGTTCATTGATAAGTTCTTGGTTTTCTTGTATTCTCTTCATAAACAGTTTTTGTTGATACAACCCTGTATCATCATGGAAGAGCTTTGGGGTGAAACATTCCTAACTTTGATATGCAGACCCAAACAAAGGTCATCCACCCCAATTCTTGTTCTCTTATTCATCCATTCAACTGGTTTGGAAGACAGAGCCGGTCAATGTATTAGGCAACACAGGTGGCCACCTAGAGCACCATTTATGAAAATTAAGGGCTGCATGCTCCGGCCACCAAGTGGGACACCACAACAGCCCACCTCCCCACCTTGTCATTGAATTCTAATAAAACTGAATGCACATTATGGACACAGTGGAGCACCATTTATGAAACTCAATCAGTGTGTGCTTCAGACATTTCTGAAAAGTTAACTCTATGGACACTAGGGGAGCCGTTTTGGTAACAGAACTGCAGAAGCAAACCTCCCGATACCCCTGTCCCCACACCATGTAGTGCACCATATGGGATTGACCGGCACAGCTGGAAGGAGACACAACCCACAAGCTCAATACACTTGCTCCTGGGACTAAATGGATCCATTCTACACCCAGACCTGAATGCTACTGTGCTTTACTTCTTCTAGGGAGAAGTTCTTTAGAATTGTTTATTATTAGGGTTAGGGCCTAGGGTTAGAATGAGGCAGATGTCTATTTAATGGATATGACTTGTTCCAAGTAGTGTGATCTTCTGTAATTCTTGTATTTTTATGTTATCTGAGACCTGTTGGGTGTATTTGCCCATTTCTTTCTTTATAAGTCTGAGGGCTCCTATCACTACTGCTATTGTTGTGGATTTTATTCCCCACATTCGTTCAATCTCAATTTCAGGGCCTTTATATTTTGACAGTTTTTCGGTTACTTTTACTAAGGTGTTTCTTTCAGTCAGGATGGACATATCAATGAGTAGGCAGCTATTTTCCTTTTTGTCCTTAATGACCATGTCTGGTCTGTTGGTCTTTATCTCATGATCTCTTTGTATTGGCATGTCCCATAGGATTCCGGTGTTATCTTTTTTTTTGTTACTGTTTGGGGCTCCTGCTCATACCATTTTTCATTTGTGTTGGTGTTGAATTCCTTGCAGACATTCCAGTGCAGGCATGTGACAACCTTGTTGTTTCTATGAAGGTATTGAGTTCTGGCCAGTTCAGGGCATCCTGCCACAATATAGTCAGTGGTTTCCTGCAACTGACCACATATCCTTCACGCTGAGTCTGCGCCATCTTTGAGGATTTTGCTCCAACAGTAATTGGTCTTGACGGCCTGCTCTTGGGCAGCACCGATAAAGGTCTCTATTTCAGATTTTAGCCCAGCTGTTTTCAGCCATTGGTTGGTCATATGTTTGTCTACATCTTTGTCACCTACTCTTTTTGGGTACTGCCTATGCATTTGTTTCTCTTCCAATTTTTGTTTAATTTGCTCTTGGGCATGATGCTTTGCTTTCTGTTTGACTTTTCAGGTGTGGATGGTTGGAGCTTCATTTACAGGTTGTGGTGTTTCAGAGTGGTTGAGTTCTCCTCTGAAGACTGGAGCTTGGCTAGCTACCGAGTACTTATTCTTTTGCTTTTCGTGCTCTGCAGCAATTATGAGGACAGGGTCATCTTTGGTGTTAAGGTGAGTATCTCAGTCTATTGTTGTTTTGTAGGTGGTTTCCAGTTGGATTAGGCCTCTGCCATCCTCGCTTCTTGGGACAATCTGTCTACATCTGATTTTGAGTAGTGCATCCTTTCTCATGTGAGTATTTTTCTGATCTCTTCTAGTCTCCAATTGTCATTATATTATTATTATTATTATTATTATTATTATTATTATTATTATTATTATTATTATTATGTCAGTTTCAGGGGAACAGACAGGTGTTATTATGCATCTGAAAGTAACTTTTGCATTTGATCAATCCATTACTCCAGATACTTACTGACCAAATTTAATTATTTAATTAATTAGCTAACCAGTTAATTAAATAATAAAGCAGTTAATTACCCAAGCACGTGTTTGCTTTGCCATTTTTTTTAACTTATTATGCTCTTCTAATTCTACACATCTTTTAAAATACCATTTTCAGAAGCATAATTCGGATGCTTACTTCAAGAGTCATTTAAACTATATCTGAGAATGCTGATACTCTTTATTTTTAATGCAGATTATAAATAGCGGAAAAGTACTGCGTGTTATTTATAGGAGTTAACTAAAGTCTATTTTCTAATGGAAAAAGTCATCTCTGTAACATCCATTTATAAAACTGTGCAATCAAGGCAATGTGTATTTTTAATGCTTTCCTATTGCGCAAGATGAATCCGCTCCTGCAGGAACACGTGTAAAGCCTTGGAGGCACATACAATCCAGGCAATTATGGTCAAAACAACAGTGGTATTTTGGTATAGTTCAATTATATTTTTGATCCAAGTTAAAACAACTTGAAGCTCCATGAAAAATGCTACCGTGAATCAGTCCGCTATTAAACCAAATGATAAAAAATTAAAATATTTCTCCACAGCCAGAATAATGCTATGGGTCTTAACTCCAATAGATAGATAGATATGAGAGGCACTATATAATAATAGTAATAATAATAATAGATATGGGCGGCATGGTGGCGCAGTGGGTAGCGCTGCTGCCTTGCAGTTAGGAGACCTGGGTTTGCTTTGTTGAAATTTGTTGAAAGTGGTACTAGGGTGTTGTACCGTGTTAGCCATTATGAATGTAGAGAAAAGCCAAGCAAAATGACACCTTTTATTGGCTAACTAGAAAGATTACAATATGCAAGCTTTCGAGGCAACTCAGGCCCCTTCTTCAGGCAAGATGTTATCTTGAAAGTGGTGAAATGTAGCTTTTATAGTTCAATAAACTAATAAATATGCACCAGAATTACTAAAAAGAACCCCGACTCATTCTAAGAGCAGACAATTCATCTTATTTGAGGGCGAATAAACAAGGACAAATACAATCAATGCCAGAAATTTACCATTTCTCACATAATTAATTTAATAAAAATAAATGTGGTAATTGTAAAGTGGAAATACACTATCAAATGGTGTGACTGACTTTAGCATGTTGGTCCGCATACCATTGACTCATGCTGGTATCACATTACACAGCTTATAATTAGGGTTCAAGTTTATTTTTAGCTTTAGACAGTGGCATTCCCTTTAGAACTCAGTCCTTGGATGTGCCCCTTTGTCCCCACTCATACTCGGTGAATGATTGCACTCTCCACCCTGTCTTGACTTCGCCTCTAGGCCTCTCTCCACTCACCCATTCTACTTTTCACTCTCTTTTCTATCTGAAGACAATATGTTTTGGCTTCTGATGCTGGCCTGCCTGTTGTTCTTAAAGTTGCACTCATGTAGTTATTTGGTACCAAACATCCGACCCATACTACAAGAAAGTAGAATGCCCTCATGTGTATCATAACCTTCTTTTGTAATATTCTTATTCTAGTGTCTATAATTTGGGTTTCTAAATTCTGGTTAGGGTTAGGAGATGTCAAACTTGATTATTGTGGTTGCAGATCTCTTCACTTGAGAATGTGAGATTATTATATGACTCAAAAATCATGGGGTACAACAGATTAGATGACTCCAATACCACTTTCCACCTTTCGAAAATATCACAAGCTCACTCCTTTATCCAACGTGCTGCCTGACAAAGCCAGTGCTGTAGGTATGGTGAGTTCATCCACCATCTCTGTCCTGTTTTCTATTCTTATGTAGTGCATAAAACAAGAGAAATCAGACAGCTAAGCCTCTCTTCTGTTTTTAAGATCCAAACCACTTACACTCTGTTGTTCTTCTTTAGCTGCATTACATACATTATGCTCACTGGTAGTCAGCTCTCACATACATGCACTCACCCTTATAAATTAATCCTTAATTATCACGAAGTAGAACTGGTTCTCATTTCAGTTTTCATTAGAGCATTTACTTATGCAAGCTTAGACTGTGAAGAGCAATACTAAATGAGGAGGGTGGACGAAAGTAATAAAAAAACTGAAAACCAACCAATCACGTGGAATAACTAAATGGCCACCTGTGATGTGATGTGCATAGGCAAGCTGTGTCACGCACGTGCGAGTAGGAGGACATTGTATGGACCAAGGGAAGGTAATTCCACGCCAGGCCAGGGGATGGCTGGGTGCACTAAATCTTCTCCTGTTATCTCTGCTGACCAGCTATGGGAAAAACTGTCTGACTCAACGTTGAAGGCGTCGCTTCCAGTTCCGGTGCCTCGACTGATGTCACTTCCGGTTATGGTGCCACAATTGGCGTCAGAAGATGGTCACTTCTGGTTCCCCAACATCACTTCCGGTCTGACTATTTAAAAACACCATCTTTACAAACCATCATCAGTTCATTTCGGGACTCCAACCAAGAAACTTGTTACCAGAATTCAATCCATTGCAGCCAGCGATAAAAAGGTTTGGGGCAACCACCCGTATATTAAGTGTCGAGTCTGAACATTTTCACAGCTGTTTTTTTTTTTGTATTGAAAATTCAAAGAAGATTTCTTTAAAACCAAAGTGACATTAAAGTAAGTAACTACAGCAAAATCATAATGAAAAGCACCCAGTCTGATTTATTGCAGCCTATAATTATGCTGAGAACACAGTCGAGCCAAACATTTTTAAAATCTCAGACAAGGACACAATATTCACAGTAACACTGAAGAGTAGTGCAAAAAAAGAATGGTTAGCATTCCAGTCCACCACTAGTAAGGCAAGCACAAACGCTCAGGGCAATTTGGGCTCACTAATCAGCTTGCCTCTGACAAGTGAGATGAAATCAAAGAAATGAGGCAAATAAATAAATAAATGATAATGTAAAGGAGAACATGCATGCCTGACCCGAGTCATTTTAATCTGCAGTGAAATTTGGATTGGATGCAGCTTTCATGCAAACAGGATACTTTACTGCTGATTACAAATCATATTTACAATTGGAACACAGGTAAGGTGAGCGACTGGAACAGGGTGTTATGTAAGGATCTGTGCTTAATTTTCATTTTATATGTACTTGCATTTGTCGAGGGTTTTCAAATAGTTCAAAATATTTCCAAATACACCATTCAGAACTGCATTCCACCAGTTATTATGACTCGCTGTACAACAAAACTCCACATTTCAAGTGTCTTCATTTTTAAAGGCTTTTTGAAATTCAAAGCAAACAGTTCACATAAGCAAGAAAGTTGATAATACACTCACAAAAAGGAAAAAAGTTCTTGTCTATAATGTTCTGTTTAAGACTTAAGACTGTTCAAGAGAACACTAGGGCATAATTTTGAGCAATGTACTGTATGTAACATACATACGATCAGAAAACTAAATACCCTTAATACCTATCAAACTAACAATTCATGTTTCTTTCTAGCTGTCTCATTCTGTTGTTTAACTACAGAAATATAGCAGAACATTAGGAACATTCAATTAAATTGTTAGCTTATAGAGGTAAAGAGAACATTCCATTATGTATGTGAAACCTGCATTCTCTGCAAATTAGTAAAAAGCTTAGGTAAGTTTACGATTATCATTAACTTCAAACATTTAAATTTTCTTGTCATTTTTAATATTTTTATTTTTAATATTTTTATGTACTTTCTGTTATGTTCACAGTTGTGTATTGTTCCTTTAACTGCACTTCCATTGTTTGTACTTTGTGGGTAGAGCTACAGTAGGCGGGGCCACTCGAACATCACTCCCTCTGAGCCCCCTTTTTGGCAGTTTAAAGGCCAGAACTGAGTAAGCTCAGATCATGAAATCTTTGTGCTTGAGTTAGGAGTGTTTTCTAAGTAATGTTATTTTTGTTGGATTAACACTAGAATTACTAAAGCCTACGAAAAAATACGTAATCCTGGCCCACCTTAAATCCATTCGCACCTCTCCATCAGCGTCTTTTGCATTGTAAATGTGTCGATCAGCACAAGCAGCCTGCTATCCCATCTCCAAACCACCACCGCAGAAAGGGCAGAAAGTTCTCTCAGCACAAGTCTGTTTACCTGCATGTGAGATGCCTGGAGTTGTATAGGGTAAATAATATATCGTTATTTGGAATACATACATTTCATGTGTGTTCCGTGCTTACAACAATCTATATAAACACATCGCTAAAACAGAAATGTTTTTCATATTTTAGTAATAATTGACAAAATGTAGAAATGAAGTGTATAATATGTGAAGCCTGAAGTCCAAATATCAAATTTAACACTTTCACAAAAGGTACAAGTATAATAAAACACGTGCGCTTTTATTCAAGAATAAAACTGCAGGAAAAAGAGCTTGTGTTAGGGTGCAACATTGACACACCCTTAACTAGTTTTTGTGACTTTTTTGCTTCTGTTTAGGTATTGCATCTTCCGGACTGAAATTTGGACTTATTTGCACTCAGATTGTCTGAGGCCTGTTTTTGAGCTTTTTCCTTGTATTTCTCTATTTTTGTTAATAAATCCTTTATTTATAAAGATTCTTTGTTTGCCCTTTATATACACAAGATGAAGGTTTATCCATCCACTTGTTGAGCTTTTTTTATATTTTGTGATATTTCAAATTATTTTACTAACTCATCTTATTTAAGGGTCTGCTAGGCCAGATGCTTGCAGTTAGCAGTTTTGAGGCTAACTAAAACTGTGGTTGTGATTTTCTATAGTTATAAAACATTCCTGGGCATCTTTCAAAAAGTCCTGGGTATATCCCAATTTCTTTGCCCTTCACAGCCTCGTCCATTCTGTACTGAGTAACTATCTTTCTCACCCTTCACCACCTAATAGTTAATGTGTGGTGAGACAGTACTGGCACATCATTCAGATGGGTGCTACACATTAGTGGAGGTTGAAGGGGCTCCCCACTCTCTGTGTAAACCAGTTTAAGTAGTCAGAAAAGCATTATTTAAATGTAAATAATAATTATTATTATTTTGGGTATGACTTCCAGAAAGACAATCACCACTGCAACAGTGTACTAATCTGAGCTTTATGGCAGGATAGCCAGATGACACATGAAAGTATTCTTAAAGCTTCAAAAAAGGGGTCTAAAGACCATGGAAAACAAGACTATCTGGTCTAATGAATTATGTGGCATCAGTTTTAAGTGTTACTACTAACTTTGTTCCGTTCAGCATTCCAGCGATGAAGCATGGTGGTGGCAGCACCATGCTATGTGGTTGCTTTTCAGCTGCAGGGAATGGGAGTGTGGTATAAAGTGTCCATTGGCCCAGAAAAAAGTGGCTGTTTTAAATAAATAAATAATTGGACTTACTCGCACTGGGGAGTGGAGCAGGTGCGAGCGATTGTGTAAGATGACAGCTCCTCTCGAGGTTGTTGCGAGACGGTCAGCTGACCATACGTTGCTTTGCCAGCATGTGTGATCAATCTAATTGTCTCATTATCAGCCCAGGGTGGCAGTCAGGTGATCACACCTGTAACCACTCCCCAGTATATAAAAGGGGAGCGCAGGAAAAGAAAGGAACGGAAAACAAGGGAAAAACAGACATCAGAGCAGAAGTTAAAGGAAAGAAAAAGAAGCAGGCAGGAAGGCTGCAGGTGTGAGCAAGAGGGAGAGAAAGTGAACCAGGTGGCAGGCAGCTGTGAGGAGAGCCCTTTCAGGCAGTGGGTGGCCACCTCTCAGTGTGCTGTCATGGAGAATTGTTCCAGCTGAGCAAATTGGGAGTTGGAGTGTCCTGGTGGTGCAGGTGGCTCGGTGCGGAAGTCCAGGAAGGCAGTGGGAGTCGGTGTGGCTCAGATGGGGAACCTCATTGTGAGCGCCATGGCCTTTGGGGGTCCGGAGTGGGCACCTTGTTACAGCCGTAGAGTGGCAGGGACCTGGACCCATAGAAAGATAGTAGGCACCTTTTGGATAGCTATCTCCTCGGCTGCAGGGTCCGGGCAGGATAAGCTGAGGAGATGGCCATTTTAAAGGAGTTTAGCTAGTCCTCATGTTTTTTTGAAGAAGATTCCTGTTGTGTTTTAACCTATGGACTGTTTATTTTGATTGCATTTAACCTTCGCATAGACATATTCTTTTTATAGATTATTTATTTATTTGAGGAAGATTTTGCAGACTGCGCTTTTCAATGCTGTTGGTTTTTGAATTATTTTTAATAAAAGCACTGGAGCACTTTTTCACCATCCCCTTGCCTTGTGTATTAGTCCTCATCTGCAAAGCTTCCTGGTCATGACTATCGGTGGTGTCGGGTTCAGAGTCTCCCGGTGTGACTCAATAGTGTGGGGCCGACCAGCACAAAGGTCAGGGATATCTTAAACGAAAACCTGCTTCAGAGCGCTCTGGATGTCAGACTGGGCCAAAGGTTTACCTTCCAACAGGACAATCCATCAAAGCCAATTGAACATCTCAGGGGAGACCTGAAAATC
Organism: Erpetoichthys calabaricus; assembly: GCF_900747795.2. NCBI lineage: Eukaryota > Metazoa > Chordata > Cladistia > Polypteriformes > Polypteridae > Erpetoichthys > Erpetoichthys calabaricus. The sequence continues at coordinate 25,821,226 of NC_041403.2, read as the reverse complement.
GCTACCCACTGATGGTCTCAATCCAACCTGACAGAGCTTGAAGATCTTCAATGGAGAATAGCAGAAAAATCACAAAATCCAGGTGTATCCAAGAAGACACCAGGTTGTAGTGCTGAGTAAAGGGTTTGAATACTTGTGTCAATGTGATATTTCATTTTTTTTATTTTAAGTAAGTTTACAAAAATTCCTAAAATCCAGTTTTCACTTTGTCATTCTAGGATATTGATTGTTGGTTGATAAGGGGAAAAAATGTAAATGGATTTAGCACAAGGTTACAGCATAGGAAAATGTGAAAAAAGTGAAGTAAAGGGGCCTGAATACAGTGATCCCTCGCTATATTGCGCTTCGCCTTTTGCGGCTTCACTCTATCGCGGATTTTATATGTAAGCATATTTAAATATATATCGCGGATTTTTTGCTGGTTTCGCGGATTTCTGAGGACAATGGGTCTTTTAATTTCTGGTACATGCTTCCTCAGTTGGTTTGCCCAGTTGATTTCATACAAGGGACGCTATTAGCAGATGGCTGAGAAGCTACCCAACTTACTTTCTCTCTCTCTCTCTTGCGCTGCCTTTCTCTGATCCTGACGTAGGGGGTGTGAGCAGGGGGGCTGTTCGCACACCTAGACGATACGGACGCTCGTCTAAAAATGCTGAAAGATTATCTTCACGTTGCTACCTTCTATGCAGCTGCTTAGTGAAGCGACATGCTGCACGGTGCTTTGCATACTTAAAAGCTCAAAGGGCACGTATTGATTTTTGACTTTGTTTTTCTCTGTCTCTCTCTCTCTCTCTGTTCCTGACGGAGGGGGTGTGAGCTGCCGCCTTCAACAGCTTTGTACCAGTGGTGCTTCGCATACTTAAAAGCCAAACAGCCCTATTGATTTGTTTGCTTTACTCTCTGTTTCCTTTGAAGAGGAAGATATGTTTGCATTCTTTTAATTGTGAGACAGAACTGTCATCTCTGTCTTGTCATGGAGCACAGTTTAAACTTTTGAAAAAGAGACAAATGTTTGTTTGCAGTGTTTGAATAACGTTCCTGTCTCTCTACAACCTCCTGTGTTTCTGCACAAATCTGTGACCCAAGCATGACAATATAAAAATAACCATATAAACATATGGTTTCTACTTCGTGGATTTTCAAATTTCGCGGGTGGCTCTGGAACGCAACCCCCGCGATGGAGGAGGGATTACTGTTTCTTAAGGCAATGTACAGGTTGACCATTCCTATTCTGAAATTCCAAAATCCAAACCTTTTTATGTGCCGACACAACACCACAAGTGAAAATGTGAGTAACACATTAGCTGCTACTCACTGTTCCTTACCTTTGAATTTCATGGTTTATTTTATGGTAAGTGCGGTGCCACTGAAATAAATAAATACATGTAAAAATAAGCAACAAAAACATTTTTCATGACACAATTATTTATGCCCTCATATATTTTTTATGTATTAATTGTCACATTTCCTCATACATTTATTTATTTGTAGAGTTATTTATTTAATTTTGTCCAAAAATGTTCCTGTTTGGAAACCAGCCAGGAAATGAATAAATAAGGACATTTTTAAAAAGGTAAAACTGAAACTATTACTGTACAAGAAAATTAAAAGAACAGTCAAATATTTCTGATTCAGAGGGACACTGGACACCACAGCAAGAGATCAAAAAAAGCATTCAAAAGAGAAAATGAAAAAAGTAAAAGTTAAAAGACCATAAAACAGAATGTAAGAAAAGTGGAAATCATTAAAAATGATAAGCAAATATCAAACTAATAGCAAACATTTCACCCAGTAATTAATAATAATAATAATTCATTACATTTATATAGCGCTTTTCTCAGTACTCAAAGTGCTATCCACACAGGGAGGAACCGGGAAGCGAACCCACAATCTTAATTATATAATAATAATAATTATTATTAAACAACATTTAATTTATTTAGTGCCTTTCCCATGCTCAAAGCACTTCAAATCTTCTACACAAATTCAGAAAGGACAACAAGGAAAATATAACATTGGCTACAAATAATTTTCACATAAAACCCAAAATAAAGACAAACGCAGTCTATACATAGCACTGAAATAGAATAAAAGACAATACTTTAGAATAAAATACAAAAATACTACAAAAACAAACTCATCCTAAGAGAGTACAAAGAGGGTCAACTGAAGAAAGGGTCCGGGTGTCGGGGTAACTTACATGCCTTCCTGAATAAATGAGCTTTATGTTATTTTTTGAAAGAGCAAATTGTGTCAACTGATCTCATTGATTTAAGAAGGTTGTACCAAAGTCTGGCTGTTGTAGACCTGAAATCCGTGTCACCCACTCAGTAGATTAGTTTGGGGCACAACGAGATTGTCAGAATCAGAATGAAGTGTTTGTAATAAAACCAACTCCGAGTTCATTGATTTTAAAATAGAAGTTTCAGCTATGCTGGAAGCCCTGAATATGTTGAAGACTATTAAAACCTCTGGAACTGATGAGATTTTACCAATTGTACTGAACAAAATGAAAAATGTCATCTACAAAGTCTTATTAGGCATAATTGAGTAGTCACTTGAGAAAGGAGAAGTACCTGAGGACTGGAAAGTTGTAAATGTTTCTCCAGTCTTCAGGAAGAGAGAGATAATGATAATCAGTCTAATGAGGTTGGGTCATGCAGAATCAATAAAAAGCAAGAAATAAATTAGAGAAGCACCTATATGAAAATAAAACACTAAATAACAGCGAACATAGGTTTATGGGAGGAACAACTTGAATAGCCAGTGTTTTAGATTTTTTCAATAGTAAGCAAAAACAAAGAATACAATATAATTAACTTAGACCATCAAAGAGCCTTTGACTCAGTTGCCCCACAAGGAAGATTAATTCTAAAACTAGACGCCATAGGATTCAGAGGTAATCTACACAACTTCAACTAAAGTTGGTTAACCAGTAGGAGGGAAAAAGTTACAGAGAAGAGGAGAAATCTCCTCATGGAGGGAGGTCATCAGTGCACACCCTGTTACTTTTTCTGATTTATATTAATGACATTGATTGCAGTAAGTTAACAAACTTGTGAAATTTGCACGTGATAATAAAATTGGAGGATTGGAAGATACTGAAGAGACATGGAAGGCCAATTCAGAAAGATTTGGTTAAACTTCAGAACTGAACAAACAACTGAGAGATGCAGTTTAATGTAAAAAAAAATGCAAAGTAACACGTGGGTAAAAGGAACATCAATTATAAATACAAGATGGAAGACACCGTCCGACAGCAAGCAGCCTCTGTAAAGGGCTTAGGGCAATGTGCAGGAGTAATTAAAAAGACAAATAAAAAAATATTAGATCATATTATTGAAGCTTTTGAATATGAATCAAGGGACTTTATGCTTAGACTACATAATGCACTGGTGAAGCTGCATCTGAAGTATTAGGTGCCGTTTTGTTGAAGATACTGCAAGAAAGACATAGCAGCACTTGAAGCTGTGCAGAGGAGAGCAACCAAGTGCATCCCAGGACTAAAGGACATGTCCTACTGTGACAGGTTCAAAATGAAACTGTTTAGACTGTTTAACTGTTTAGATTTAGGAAGAATGTGTCCTTGTCCCAAACATTATGGAGGGCACGATAGATAGATAGATAGATAGATAGATAGATAGATAGATAGATAGATAGATAGATATGAGAGGCACTATATAATAATAATAATAATAGATATGGGCAGCATGGTGGCGCAGTGGGTAGCGCTGCTGCCTTGCAGTTAGGAGACATGGGTTTGCTTCCCGGGTCCTCCGTATGTGGAGTTTGCATGTTCTCCCCGTGTCTGCGTGGGTTTCCTCCGGGTACTTCGGTCCAAGGACATGCAGGTTAGGTGCATTGGCGATTCTAAAATTATCCCTAGTGTGTGCTTGGTGTGTGTGTATGTGTGTGTGCGCCCTGTGGTGGGCTGGTGCCCTGCCCGGGGTTTGTTTCCTACCTTGTGCCCTGTGTTGGCTGGGATTGGCTCCAGCAGACCCCCGTGACTCTGTAGTTATGATATAGCGGGTTGAATTATGAATGGATGGATAATAGATATGAGAGGCACTATATAATAATAATAATAATAGATATGGGCGGCATGGTGGCGCAGTGGGTAGCGCTGCTGCCTCGCAGTTAGGAGACCCAGGTTCGCTTCCCAGGTCCTCCCTCCGTGGAGTTTGCATGTTCTCCCCGTGTACTTTGGTTTCCTCCCACAGTCCAAGGACATGCAGGTTAGGTGCATTGGCGATTCTAAAATTGTCCGTAGTGTGTGCTTGATGTGTGTGCGCACCCTGTGGTGGGCTGGCGCCCTGCCCAGAGTTTGTTTCCTGCCTTGTGCCCTGTGCTGGCTGGGATTGGCTCCAGCAGACCCCCGTGACCCTGTAGTTAGGATATAGCGGGTTGGATTATGAATGGATGGATAATAGATATGAGAGGCACTATATAATAATAATAATAATAGATAGATTTTACTTTATTTCTCCCAAGGTAAAATTTCTCTAAGAAGAGAAAGAGAATGGGGCCAGGGATGGATGACAAGAGAGTTCTAAACATCCTGAAGGTGTGTATTATTTCAATTAAAAAGCTTATTAAATACATTAACACAGCCAAGCACTTTGTAAATATGAACATAAGAGGCTTATCAAAAAAGAGGAGACAGTTTAATTCATCCAGCTTGTTTGGTTAGCCAACAGCTATATTGTACCAGTCTTGCATCCAAATAATTTTTAAAGGTTGTCAAACACTTGATAGAAATATAAATATTTCATATGTAGCAGCTTTGTTACTTTAATTAAAAATATGTGGTATTCCAGCATAAAGCAGAGCTGTCCCATTTCATATTCAAAAGGAATGTGTTCCATAGAAAAACAAATAAATTTCCTTTCTGCTGACTGTTCACTACCTAAGCTGTAATAACCCCTTTAAGATCTAATATATCACAATGAAAAAACAGGCCATATCAGCATTTCCCCTCTTCGTACTTGTCATGATTGCAACAATGAAGCAATACATTCTTATGTATATATAGATTTTCAATTTTTAAGACAACATAGGAGTAGTCCAAAGACTTTTATAATGTCCAGATAAATTCCCCTTGCCCATCCATCTGTCTATTGGGCATGCATTATGCCATTGGCAAAATACTGAAAATAATAATGCAGTCCACTGCAAAAAAAAAAATAAAGAAGTAAAAAAAAAAAAAAATTGCAAGGATGTTTAAACAGAACTTTCTGTTAGAATGCAGTTAAATGTCATTCGTGTTAGGAGCCTTGGTTCAATTCAATGTGAGATACAAAAGAGCCCCCTGTGTTTGTGAGAGTTTCTCTCATATTCTCTTATTTTTCTCCCAATAATAATAATAATAATTGTTATTGTGATCTGTAGTGAGAGTAGGGAGCTGGTTGAGGAGACCCTGGAGAGGTGGAGATATGCTCTAGAGAGGAGAGGAATGAAGGTCAGTAGAAACAAGACAGAATACATGTGTGTGAATGAGAGGGAGGTCAGTGGAATGGTGAGGATGCAAGGAGTAGAGCCGGTGAAGGTGGATGAGTTTAAATTCTTTGGATCAACAGTACAGAGTAATGGGGATTGTGGAAGAGAGGTGAAAAAGAGAGTGCAGGCAGGGCAGAGTGTATGGAGAAGAGTGTCAGGAGTGACTTGTGACAGATGGGTATCAGTAAGAGTGAAAGGGAAGGTCTACAGGACAGTAGTGAGACCAGCTATGTTATATGGGTTGGTGACGGTGGCACTGACCAGAAAGCAGGATACAGAGCTGGAGGTAGCAGAGTTAAAGATACTAAGATTTGCACTGGGTGTGACGAGGATGGATAGGATTAGAAATGAGGACATTAGAGGGTCAGCTCAAGTTGGACCGTAGGGAGACAAAGTCAGAGGTGAGATTGCGTTGGTTTGTATATGTGCAGAGGAGAGATGCTGGGTATATTGAGAGAAGGATGCTAAGGATGGAGCTGCCAGGCAAGAGGAAGGCTTAAGAGGAAGTTTATGACTGCTTAAGGGCTCTGGTGATGGTAATTTCCTGCTAAACCAGGGGTTGGCGCTGTGTGCTAATGCCTTCTGTCTTCCTCCTTCTGCAGAACGGGGAGATTGATGGCTGTGCCACCTCTGACATCACTTCCTGTGTCTGACAACCTCCCGCCCCAGACCCGCCCCTTCTTGCCTGGAACCCATATGACAAGCAGTTCAGCCATCTTTGAGCCAGTTCAGTATTGGACTCGTGTCTGAAAAGATATCTACTTTATCTTTGTAAAAAGATTTTTGCCTTTTTGATGTCTTTCAATATTCGTGCCCAAAATCTTTTTTCTGTGTTTGCTTCTTGTTTTACTCCACCCACCCATTATCAAACTGGAGCCATGGCAGCATCAGACACAATTAAGAAACGTTTAGTGAATATTCCTCCATGGCAGTGCTCCATTCATTGATCCCACCTCGGGCACACAGCACAGTATCAAAGCCCAGGACATTTCCTCCATGGTGCCGTAATGCTAACCATCGTGCTACTATTCTACCCCATAATTCATTCATGCTGCTATAAGAGATGCCCCTTTGGTCTCAACTTTCAGATCCTGGCTGATGACTCACTACTTTCGTTTAGCATACCCTGACTAGAGCTGCTGATTAACTGTACAGACTGAATCTCTATTGTTGGTCATTAGCACTAAAACATAAGTAACATGATAGTTATAATTTGTTAATAACTCTCACCTATTCTGTTACTCTTCTCGGTAGTCAAATGTGGCACTTGGTGCCACAGCCCACCTGCCAAGTTGTTTGCCTCCCTAAGGTAAAGTCATCCCTGATGGAGGATCGCAGGAATTGTCGGGTAGATGGGTCCTTTCATTGGATTGGCTGTCTCACCTGTGGAATGGCCAGTTGGAGAAGGCAGCTTGATGGCTAAGGTCTCCAGGACTCTAAACAAATCCAAATCATATTATGTGATATCATCTGTTAAATTCTGCTCTCTACTTTTAATATTTTTATTTTTATATTGAGGATTACTTGTGTTTTGTTCTGTGTATTGCATTGTATTGTATTTACCTCCTTTTTTTGACACCCACTGCACGCCCAACCTACCTGGAAAGGGGTCTCTCTTTGAACTGCCTTCCCCAAGGTTTCTTCCATTTTTTCCCTACTTGGGTTTTTTGGGAGTTTTTCCTTATCTTCTTAGAGAGTCAAGGCTGGGGGGCTGTCAAGAGGCAGGGCCTGTTAAAGCCAATTGCGGTGCTTCTTGTGTGATTTTGGGCTATACAAAAATAAATTGTATTGTATGCATGCACTTCATATAAAATGAACTTCAGAAGATATAAATGAACTTTATGAATTGCTGCTATGTTTCATCTAAAAAAAGTTATCCCTGCCAGAATACATTTTAGTAGGCTTTTTGAAGTCTTGCCTATGTATACTTTAAGGAATCTTTTGAAAAATGTTAGTTCCTTTTTCTGGATGATTGTCACCACACTAGAATATCCTCTGTCAAACTAGGCAGTAAAGGTGAAGGCACCATTCTGGCAGCTGATCCTGGGTGACATAAAAAATGACAGCCAGGGCTAAACATCTTGCTATCTCTCTAAGAAAGGAGCAGCTGTGCCAGTGCTGTGCCTACTTTGCAATTTCAAATGTCTTTCAATATTCGTTAAACCTCAACTGTTATGTCTATTTTTATTTCCTCTTACAAAATAATGTAAGTTGACATTGAGGAAGGTGCTAAAAGCTGACTGACATGTCTGTGTTGCCCCCTGTCTGACTATATGGTCAGTTATTTGTTGAGGAGTGAACACGAGGTCATGTCGGATATTGCCAGGGTGGAAGGATTTAATCGATTTCTTTTGAAATTACACAGTGGACGATCAAGATGCGCTGTTTTGCGTGATAATAAGCTGCCGCTTTACTGAACTTGAAATAAGAAAGGGTTATTCATGATTGATTTTAGGGCTAGTAAAACTTTCTTTTACATATTTCCATGTACAGTGAACTCAAAAACTATTCAGACCCTTTTGCTTTCTGCACACTTTATTGTGTTGTAGGTTTAATTTCAAATGGATACATTTTCCATTTTTGCCCATCAATCTACTGTACACTCAGACTCCCATAATGACAAAGTGACAACGTTTTCTGAAAGATTTGCAAATATATTAAAAATCAATAACTGAAATCTCTCATTATTATAAGTATTCAGACGCTTAATTTAATACATTGTAGAAGCACTTTTAGCAGCAATTACAGCTTTGAATATTCTCTCCAAGCTTTACATGCCTGGATTTGGGCAGTTGATCCCATTGTTCCTGGCAGATCATCTCAAGCCCTATTAGACTGGATGGGAAGCATCAGTGCACTGCCATCTTCAGGTCTCTTTACAGATGTTTTATGTGCTTTAAGTCCGGAGTTTGCTTGGGCCACTCAAGAACAGTCAGAGATTTGTCCCAAGCCACTCCATTGTTGTCTTGGCTGTATGCTTTGGGTCATTGTCATGCTTCAGTTTGAGGTGGGATACATTTTGAGCAGGTTTTTCTTCAAGAGCCTCTCTGCATTTGGCTGGATTAATCCTTCCTTAATTCGGACCAATCTTCCTGTATTCTCCCAAATGGAGAGGGAAGGGTGATTGCCTGGATTGAAGCAACTACAGGGGGATAACACTGCTCTCGATGCCAGGTAAGGTCCTTGCTAGGGTCACCCTCAATAGGATCCATGATCACTTGCTCACCTACCAGCAACCGGAACAGTCTGGTTTTACGCTTAAGAAGTCTACCATCGACTGCTTCCTGGCACTGAGGGTTCTCATGGATCGTAAATGTGAATATCGGCAGGTTTCTTTGCCGATTTTCTTAAAGCGTTCAACTCAGTTGATCGAGCTGCCCTGTGGGACATCCTGAGGGTTCGCGGGATCACCTCGAGGTTGCTGGATATCATGGCCAGCCTGTACACTGATACTGTGAGTGCTGTGCAGAGTGGAGGCAGAACCTCTGTGTTTTACCCAATTGATACTGGGGTTCATCAGGGGTGTGCCCTTGATCCTACTCAGTTCAATGCTTCCATGGACTGGGTGTTGGGCAAGGTCGTGGAGTCCAGCGGCTGTGGGACATCTGTTGGTGAAGAAAGATTCACGGATCTTGACTTTGCTGACGATGTTGTGATCTTCGTGGAGTCAATGGCGGTTCTGATCGGGGCGCTCGAGAGACTAAGCGAGGAGTCTGAGTTGCTGGACTTGCGAGTGGCCTGGATAAAAACTAAGATCCAGGCCTTTAATGACCTCTTGAGCACAGCTATCAGCAGTGTGTCTGTCTGCGGAGAGAGTGTCGACCTTGTTGAGAGGTTTACTTACCTTGGCAGTGACATTCATGTCTCTGCTGACTTTTCCTATGAAGTCAGTAGACGGATTGGGAGAGCATGGGGGGTCATGAGGTCGCTGGAAAGGAGTGTGTGGTGCTCCCGATATCTATGCAAAAGGACAAAGGTCCAGGTCTTCAGAGTCCTGGTGCCCTGTCAGAGCCTCTGCTGACTCTGTGGACATCACGGCACCGTTAGCAAAGTCAAGATCAGTGAACCTTTCTTCACCAACAGATGCCCCACAGTCACAGGACCCCAAGACCCTGCCCAACACCCAGTTCATACAAGCATTGAACAGAGTAGGAGCAAGAACACACCCCTGACGAACCCCAGAGGGTTTAATGACCTCTTGGGCACAGCCATCAGCAGTGTGTCTGTCTGCGGAGAGAGTGTTGACCTTGTCGAGAGGTTTACATACCTCGGCAGTGACATTCATAGCGCTCTCTGTTTTGCTATATGGTTGCGAGACATGGATGCTATCCAGTGACCTGAGATGAAGACTGGACTCCTTTGGTACTGTGTCTCTCTGGAAAATCCTTGGGTACTGTTGGTTTGACTTTGTGTCGAATGAGCGGTTGCTCATGAAGTCCCGAATGAGGCACATTACTTGTATTGTGAGGGAGTGTCAGTTACGGCACTACGGCTATGTGGTATGTTTCCCCGAGAGTGATCCAGCTCATAAGAACTCATTGTTGGGGACCCAAGTGGCTGGACCAGGCCAAGGGGTTGCCCATGTAACACCTGGCTGCAGCAGATAGGGGGTCATTTCCGGAGGGTGGGACTGGACTGCGTGTCTGCCTGGGGGGTTGCCAACCGGGATCCCGAGTTGTTTCATCGTGTAGTGGGTGCGGCAACGCACTGTACCAGTGCATGCTCCCCAACTTGACTTCCTGTCTCTGTCGCAAAGATACATCCCCATTGCCTCCATTATGCTTCAATGTTAAGGATGGCTTTATCCATATGATGAGCAATGCCTGATCTTTGCCAGGCAAAGTTCTTGGAGATCATGCCAGAGAATCTTTATCTTCATTCTCTTGAGCATGGAAAAGGTGCTATATAAATAAAATATATTACTATTAAATGCAATTTGGTGAACCCATAGCTGGAATTAGTCACTCTACCAGAAACAACTGATTGATGGAGAGCTGCTGAGATGGTTGTCCTTCTGTCAGGTTCTCCCATCTCAACAGAAGGCTTCTGAATCTCTTTTAGAGTGACCATTGGGTTCGTGGTCACCTCCCAGACCTGATCCTTATTGCCAAGTGTAGCCAAGAGCAGGAATGACTACCTTCCACTACTCAGAAAAATTTTGGGTGCCAACTGAGTCATCTCATTTATTGTTTGAATACCAAGCAAAACAAAAATGTTTGGCATTCTTTCCATTATGCAGGCAAACCAAAGCAATTAAAGCAAGTTTGGTGTGCTAGCGGAGATTGCTTGAGCCAATAATAATGCCTCCTTCCGGGACACCCAGGTTTTTATGATGGCTGAACCAGAAGGGGTGGTGCCAATTGCTCTCACTGTGTGGTGTCTTGGCACTGTGGAGAAAGAAGGAAATGACATTGTTAATGATAGTGCTCCCTCCCGTCTTGGTGGGTTATTACATTATTACATACCTCGACTGAGCATGTGAGGAATTCCACGGACATGTATGTGTGATACCAGTTACTCAGCTTGGCCAGATGGCCTACCCTAGTAAGCATATTGGTGGTTCCAAACCTCTTCCATTTTGCAATTATTGAGGTCACTGAGCTCATGGCAACACTTAAAATGTTTGAAATGGCTTGTTCTATGTCTCACTACAGACATAGTGTACACAGACCACAGAGGTCTACAGAGAGTTTCTTAGATTTCATGACTTGGTCTTTGGCCTGACAAGTTGTGTGAATTGTGGACTTTATACACAGTGTCACACATGTGTGACTAGGAGGGAGCTGAGTGGACCAAGTTGAGTTAATTACCTGTCAGGCCATGAGGCGGCAGGGTGCTCTAAACCTACTTCTGTTATCTCCGCAGACCAAATATGGGAAAACCTGCCTGATTTAACATCACTTCCGATTCCAGCACCCAGGACGACGTCACTTACGGTTCCGGCCAGAAAACAATACTTTCTGTTCCCAGCATATAAAGACACCATATCCCAACGCCTCATCAGTTCATTCCTGGAACTCAACCTATCAACAACCTCTTGTTCTTTCTTTAATCTTTTGCAGCCAGAGACAATATACAGGTGGCTGCCCCAAACTTTTCCAGTGTGTTGTGACTCATTCTTTCACAACAGCTACACATGTGTGCCTTTCTCAGAACAATTTGCCAAAGGTGGACTCTGATCAAGTTCTAGATATGTCTCCAGGAGAATGAAAGCAAACAGGATGCATCTGAGCACAATCTGGAGTGCCACGGTAAAGTATATGAATACTTACAGTAAATGAAGGAAAAATTTCAGCTTTTGATTTTTAGTAAATTTGCAAACCTTTCTGAAAACATGTCTTCACTTTGTCATTATGGGCTGTTGAGTGGAGATTGATGGGTAAAAATGTGCTTGGGAGACTGCTTAAGGTCTGTGCTGATGATGGTAAGTAAGTCTACAACAGAAGAACGTGTGCAGAGTGTGAAAGAGGCTGAATACCTTCTAAGTCCACTGTAATTGTGGTGACTAAGATGCCAACTGAACTTACTTTTACAAACTTCTGTGTCTAGAGGCCGATTGACTTTTACTGAATTATGCAGCTGTTCATTGGCTTTCAAAGCAGATTTTTAAAATCAATATTTTGAAATAGAAGTAATATAAAAGCTTAGTGTTCTCTTACATAACATATTATTGCCTTTTAAGTGTACCCTGAAATTTTAGAATGTAGATTTTCTTCAGATTCTAAGAATACATATGTCTATACTATACTGAGGCATGACCTGCCTGTCAATATTGGAATATTGTTATCCATTTATTTTGCCAAGTCTCATTGATTTTAAGGATTGCATTGCAATGAATTACATAAGAGGACTGAATGAATTTGGTAAAAGGATTTCACTTTAAAAATGTTTATTCTTCCATCTAATGTAAGATGTAGGCATGGCCTTATTATAACCTCAGTTTAATATATTCAATCAGGTTGCTGAAATTAAATTTAAATAGATCTTTAAATGGTTATGTAATTATGACTCCTAGTTACAGTATGTAAACTGCACTTAAAGAGGACAGGTCAAATTTAAAAGGCTTTCAGTGATATTCACAGGAAATAATATGCTCTTAATCAAAATAAACTTACATTTTGAACTTTTGTGGAACATCTCCAGTATATTTAGTACATATGGAAATGATGAGAACAAGTCAGTATTATAAAGCATCATTCCAATCCCTTACAATTTCTCAAATCTTTCACTGAAGGTAAGATAGTTGGTAAGTAGTTTTTCTTTTTAAATGACAATGAAGATTTATGTCAAAAGGATGCCATGTCTAGTTCCATATTATCAAGTAAAATAATCTGAATTTATATTATTTGCTTGAACTGAAGCTTATAGGCTGGAGTATAATACTGTAATTTAACACTAGAATCCTTGAAGCCTACGAAAAAAGTTGTAATGCCGGGCCACCTTAAATTCCTTCGCACCTCTCCATCAGCGTCTTTTGTTTTGCTAATGTGTCGTTCAGCACAAGCAGCAAGCAGCCTGCTATCCCATCTCCCCCACCGACACAGCTGAAGTCCTCCCAGCTCAAGTCTCTTTATCTGGATGCAAGGTGCCTGGAGTTGTATTGGGTAAATAATATATCATTATTTGAAAAACATACATTTCATGTGTGTTCCGTGTTTACAGTGATGTTGGTTAATGTAGGATAACAGGAAATGCAAGGAAAGAAATGTTGAATTCATAACTAAAACAGAAACTTTTTTCTTGTTATAGTAATAATGACAAAATGCAGACATGAAGTGTATAATGTGTGAAGACTGAAGTCCAAATATCAAATAAACACTTTCACAAAAGGTATAACAAAGCAAGTGTGCTTTTATGCAAGAATAAAACCAAACAAAAAGAAATCATTCAATTTACATGTTACTGTCAATGAGTAAAAAGACAATCACAAATATCAATCGACACCAAGTCAACATGTGTGCTTGGCTGGTGCAGAGGTAAAAACTGCTGCTTAGTAATCAAGAGGCTTTGGGTTCAAGCCCAGGTTCTCCCTATTTCGAGTAGAGAGCTGCTATTATTATTATTATTATTACATAATAAAAACATATATTTCATTTGAGTTTGTAACACCTGATGTAAATTGTTGCTATTTGTTTAAAGATAGTATTTTTTTAAATTCAGTTTTATTCCCTTAGTCATGTTCACGTAGTACAACGAAATTGCCTCTCCCTCTCTGAGTTGATGGCATTTATCTCCATTCTTTTCACAAGATCAGCAAAGTGTGCTGTGGTTGATGACTGTTCAGAACTATCTGTTGTACCAGCAATCAAAGATATGATGCCCCAATGACCGCTACATACTATTATGCAGCATTTGCACTTTGACAATATAGACACCCATTGACGACAGATTTGCTGTGATCTCTGACATCTGGCAACATTTTGTTAAGAACTGTGTTTTGAGTTACAGCCCAGGGCAACATATTACAGTTGATGAGCTGTTTCCAGCCAAGATCCATTGTCCTTATTTGCATCCAAGCCTGACAAATTTGCCATAAAGTTTTGGATTGCGGCAGATTTGGAGACAAAGCACATGTGCACTGCCACTCCTAATTTAGAAAAAGCATCCCAGTCGTCCCACGGGAGAAAGATTTTCCGAGACTGTGGTCATAAAACTTATGGAGCTGTTTCTGGACAAAGGCAGGACTGTAACAACAGACAGCTTCTTCATGTCACTTTCGCTGGCTAATAGACTGCTGCACCACAACACAACTCTGCTTGGCACCGTAAGTAAAATGGGACATCCACCTGCAGCTAAAGTCACTTCAGTACGCAAGCAATTCCCCATGCTAATGTTTAGATCTGGCAGTGCCATGCTGACGGTGTATGTGCCCAAAATGAAGAAGTCTGTCTGTATTCTCAGTACTATGCATCATAACGTGGAGATTGGGTAAGATTGAAAAAAAAAAACACTGTTCAAATGACAACTCATGTTCAATTGACATAGTGTTTTCAAATAGTGACGTTTTCATGCATGTATGTGTGTGTGCATGTGCGAGAGAGGCAGAGACAGATCTGATGTCATTCAAGTGGTTACTGGAACATAAAATAAACACTTTCACAAAGGTATAACGAACCAAGTGTGATTTTATTCAAGAATAAAGCTGAATAACAAAAAATTCAAGTGACAACAAGATACGAAGAAGACATGATTCACGAGTGTTTGTGAGTCTGCTTATATCCCTTCAGTAAAAATCTCTTACAGGTAGCAAAATTTTACACCAGGTGTTACAGACTCAAATCAAATGTATAATTTTATTATGTAATATTAATAATAATAGCAGCTTACTACTCAAAATGGGGAGAGCCCAGGCTTGAACCCACAACCTCTTGATTACAAGGCAGCAGTTCTTACCTCAACATCAGCCAAACACACATGTTAACTTTGTGTTGATTGATATTTAGGCTTGGATTTTTACTCATTGACTGCAACACGGAAATTAAATTTCTTTTTCTTTGGTTATATTCTTGAATAAAAGCCCATTTGTTTCGTTATACCTTTTGTGATATTTAAACTTCCGTCTTCACACATTGTTCACTTCATGTCAGCATTTTGTTTCAACATTTCTTGCCTCACATTTCCTGTCATCCTACATTTACCCTGATCGTTGTAGACAGGGAACACACATCAAATGTATGTATTCCAAATAACTATATATGATTTACCCTATACAATTCCAGGCACCTCACACCCAGATAAACAGACTTGAGATCTGAGAATTTTGTGTCTCACTTCAGCTGAGTCATTGGGGAATGTGATAGCAGGCTGCTTGCTGCTTGTGCTGATTGACACATTAGCAAAACAAAAGACGCTGATGAAGAGGTGTGAAGGAAGGTGGCCCTGCATTATGACTTTTTTCATAAGGCTTCAGGGATTCTAGTGTTAAACCATGAAAACAGTCATGAGCAGTTAGGGGACACTTTTGCGGCTCTGTTAGGGTAAGCAGTACCACTTCACACCAAGAGAGGACATAGTTTCTAATGACTTCTCCTCTTTCCTCCATTGTTCCAAAGTACAAAGGTCAGAACCCAGAATCACTTCCAACCTTTACCGGGAAGTCCCACCTGTTCTGGGGTCGATGACGTATAAACCCGCATGCCACAAACAGAAGGCACTCATTGTTGAACCAGAGAGGAAAAGAGAAGGAGATCCTACTTTGTAAAATCTGCAACTGTGTTGTCCAGCTCTGGCCATTGACCTTTTGAGTTTCTTTCTTGTTTATCTTTTTTTTTCCTTGATTAAATGGGGTTCACTGTGGATGTGCCCCAACAGTTGAGGACTAGGAGTCCCAAATCACATAAATCCCAACAAGTTCCAAAAACACTTCCAAAAATACCCAGTAGAAGGGGTGTACAACTAAACCTCAGCTAGATATAAAGTCAACAGAGAATCTTTACAAAATTAAAAAGGTTTATGTGGATTGGTGATTCTAAATTGGCCCTAGTGTGTGCTTGGTGTGTGGGTGTGTTTGTGTGTGTCCTGCGGTGGGTTGGCACCCTGCCCGGGATTGGTTCCCTGCCTTGTGCCCTGTGTTGGCTGGGATTGGCTCCAGCAGACCCCCGTGACCCTGTGTTCGGATTCAGCGGGTTGGAAAATGGATGGATGGATGGATATTTCCATAAAAATGCTTGTAGCAAAGAATGAAGCTTTGCAGAGCACCAAATGCAATCCAGGAAAACCAGGTACCAATACAGAAATCCAGAAAGATCCAGTAAATCAAAGAAAAAGTATAAGTAAACTCACCCTCCAAGGCACGTTCGAAATGAACCGCAAGGAATTGTGAAAGACCATCCAGATTTATAGGACGAAGGGCAGTTCCCGGCATTGATTGGCAGATGGCCCCACTTCTTGGCGGGACAGCACATGAAATATAACTCAGGCAGTGTATAGACAAGATCAAAACTAAAGAATAATGCACATACAGTATTTAACAAATGCAGCTTTAACATAAATACATGGCACAAAAATGAACAAAAACAACGTGAAGCAAGACTTTGAACCCCACCCATGGGATGAACCCTGGTTGAAACAACGCACTAACTCTTTCCAGTTCTCATTTTGCAGTGTAGCAATCCATATACAGTATATTGTCATTTACAATATCACTTGCAGAGTTTATTAATACCGCATTTTCCCCATTGGGGTAAAATTTACTTTTTAAACTGTAGATTATTATCGTCTCATGAAGCCATAATTTATTTTGATTATGGCCACCATCATTTCATAGATTGCATTGCTAAGACATGTTTCTTGGTTGCTAGAGAGTGCGGTTCCACTTGTTGTCCAACATTGCAGCATTACCACATAGTGCCTGTATTTTTTCTGTTACCTGTGGTTTCATTTTGTACTGTTTTTTTGATATATAAGAAAGCAGGGCACTGTTTAATGACAGCTTTTTACTTTGATTGTTCTTGAGTAGATGTTAGGGGTTTCCATGGACATCAGTTTTGATACAAATGGTAGCAATTTAAAAGACTATAGAGCAATAAGAAGAAAAAAGAAAGACAGATACGAAGATTTACTACAGCATCATGTTTATTCTAAGAGGAAGATAGTGGCAGGTGCATTGTGCAAAAACGCCTCCATCTGACAAAAGACTGGCAGATCATCATTCTCATAGAGAGGTTCTCATTGGGAAATGTGGACACTTCAGGTGACGCAGTCATTGTGTGTCTGGTGCAGCTGGAGAAGGATGATTTCTAGATGACAGTTGTAATGGTAGCAGGGAAAGTAGATATCTTGGGATGTCAAGAAAAGGTTTGGGTTACCAATCTCATAACTCTGTTTAATATAAACATTAAAAACAGCCGACAAATGGCTCAAAAAAAAAATGTTAGACTTAGATCAAAGGGCAAAGTGTTCCAGAGCACTCTCCTTCACAAGTGTCAGTTGGGTATCTAATACCACTTTACGGGAATAGGACAGCTTTGTAGGGCTGATACAAGAAGGGGCGAGCTTTCTCTGAATGGTGGAGTGGAGCCAGTTATACTTCTTGGATGTCTTCTTTTCTGTAGTGGAGGAAGGAGCAGATAATGGTAGTGTCAGCGCCTCATCTTGTTCCGAATTGGAACTGCTTATCTCATCAGAGCCAGGAAGGTGGTCCCCAGACATGTATGTGTGACATTGAGAATAGGAGCTCCCAAACATTAAACAGGGTACAGGCACTTTCATCTGCTTTTCTAGTCCTTTTGTACATCATGTTTACCACCATAAATTTATAAACTTGATATTTTTCTTATGTTGTCTATAATGTCTGCAAAAATTCATTAAGCAACAGTCATAAGGTAACAGTCATATGACTGCAGATTAGTGGTACTTACACCTCACATCATGAAGACTTTTGAGAGATTGGTGCTGTACTAAATGAATCCTCTTGTGGTAGACCACCTGGACCCTCTGCAGTTTGCCTATTGGACAAAGATTGGTGAGGAGGATGAATTTATCAGTCTGCTCTACAAGGCTTATTCTCAGCTCGACAAAGCTGGCATCACTGTGAGGATTATGTTTTTGATTTCTCCAGCGCCTTCCAGCCATCCATGATAATTGGAGAGCCCAGAGACATGCAGGTGGATGAGCCTGTGGTGTCTTAGATAATGCAGGACTCTTTGTTGGACAGACTGCAGTTTGTGAGACTCAAGGACTGTGTCTCTGATAGGGATGTGAGAAACACTGGAGCACCACAATGAGCAGACCTGTCTTCTTTTCTCTTTTCTCTTCACTCTGTACACTTAGGACTATAAATATAACACCAGATCATGCCACTTACAGAAATTCTCAAATGATTCTGCAGTTATAGGGCATATTAATTAAGGGGATGAGACAGAATATATGAGTCAGCTAGAGAGCTTTGTTTCTTGGTATAAAACTATTGTCCTTAACATTAGCAAAACCAAGGAACTGGTTATTGACTTTGGCCAACATGGTCACTGTTGAAGAAGTGGATGTAGAGCTGGTGCGCTCCTGCAAGTATTTGGGAGTCCACATCAAACGCAGCTTGGATTGTTCTCAGAACACAGAGGAACTGTATAAGAAAGGGCAGAGCAGGCTCTTTTTCCTCAGGAAACCTCATTCCTTTAATGTGGGAAGTGACATCTTTCACATCTTCTACAAATCTGTGTAATTTGTGTACATTGTATTATGGTGGGCTGGGCTGGTAACATCACTTCAAGAGAGGTCCACTGAATCAACAACCTAATTAAAAGGGCAGTTATGGGTCAAACTTTGGACTTCCAGGAGGTTATTGAAAAGGAGAGAATTAAAACAAAACATTATGAACAATGCAGTACATCCTCACTGTGACACAGTAACACAGAGGACTTTCAGCCAACAAGTTGTTCAGCAAAAGTGTGTCCAGAAATGCTACAGGGCCTCCTTTATACCAACAGCAATTCACTGGCATAATGCCTCACTGGGGCTTACACTAAGCCAAAAGTTTTCTTTTCTTTTAAATTTTCTTCCTTTTTAGTGTTTCTGGAGTGTGTCCAGACCATATTGTGCATACATTTATTTATCCATCCATCCATTTTCCAACCCGCTGAATCCGAACACAGGGTCATGGGGCTCTGCTGGAGCCAATCCCAGCCAACACAGGGCACAAGGCAGGAACCAATCCTGGGCAGGGTGCCAACCCACCGCAGGACACACACAAACACACCCACACACCAAGCACACACTAGGGCCAATTTAGAATCGCCAATCCACCTAACCTGCATGTCTTTGGACTGTGGGAGGAAACCGGAGCGCCCGGAGGAAACCCACGCAGACACGGGGAGAACATGCAAACTCCACGCATGGAGGACCCGGGAAGCGAACCCAGGTCCCCAGGTCTCCCAACTGCGAGGCAGCAGCACTACCCACTGCGCCACTGTGCCGCCCCATTTATTTATTTACTTATTTATTTATATGTTTATCTATCTATTTATGTATGTATGTAAGTTTATTATTTAAGAACTCCTGTAAAAAGCCACTGTGATACAGTGAATGTGTTGTCCTTTTTTGATCTTTTTATTTTAACCTTGGTAGTTGGAGAAGTATATCAGGTCACCCTTCTTAAGCAGAATTTGTTACAACATCATCTATGTGACAGTTTAAATATTGGCACACTGCTCCACTCACTATATATGATTTATATAAATACTGAAACTCTAAGCCTTTCTTTACTATTCTTTGCATCCAAGTGCATATATTTCATGAAAAATTGCTGTGGAACATGATGCTGGTCAGAAGTAACAGGGAACTTTGCATAATAGTATTAGTAGTATTGCATCAGATAGTAAAATTCTTACTTCCATGTCTGACCAACATGTCACTACGGATAAACAAGACTGTATGTAATGCATTTTATTTATTAAGAAACATAAACATGGCTTACCTGATTTACTCATTATATGTTTCCATGTCGGGTGGCACGGTGGCACAGTGGTAGCGCTGCTGCCTTGCAGTTAGGAGACTTGGGTTCGCTTCCTGGGTCCTCCCTGCGTGGAGTTTGCATGTTCTCCCTGTGTCTGCATGGGTCCAAAGACATGCAGGTTAGGTGGATTGGCGATTCTAAATTGGCTCTAGTGTGTGCTTGGTGTGTGGGTGTGTTTGTGTGTGTGTCCTGCGGTGGGTTGGCACTCTGCCCAGGATTGGTTCCTGCCTTGTGCCCTGAGTTGGCTGGGATTGTCTCCAGCAGACCCCCGTGACCCTGTGTTCGGATTCAGCAGGTTGGAAAATGGATGGATGGATGTTTCCATGTCACGTCTTCAAGTATCCATGCATAATAAGAATTGTCTATTTAAGATACGCATATCCTACCTCTGCGGTGGGTTGGCACCCTGCCCGCGATTGGTTCCTGCCTTGTGCCCTGTGTTCGCTGGGATTGGCTCCAGCAGAGCCCCGTGATCCTGTGTTCGGATTCAGTGGGTTAGAAAATGGATGGATGGATATCCTACCTGATAGCATTGTACACAGCTAAATGATTTCATATTTCATAGTACCAGAGTAAGATTTTAATATTTAGTCAACAATGGAGGATTAAAAGGATGCCCTAAATTCAAAAGGGTATTTTAAATTACTGTATGGTTACCTGATATGAGCCTTGATTCACAGAGGACCACCATATATTCAAAAGCGGCTCTTTTTTTGTAAATTTTCAGCACAAGGTGCTTCATTGTGATTTGATCGTTTGTTTTACTGAACAGGAGTCTGTGATCTGAAGTTTTTTTTTGCTGTCATTCCATGTTGCATCAGCACAGATATCCATTGTGTGGAATTTTATTTACTCTTCCTAAACTGTAGTTGTGAGTAACTTAATTAATTCTCTTTGTAAATAAGTAGATTTGAAATTGGTTTCTTCTCTGTACAGTTATTCAGTGCTACTTGTCTTTGTCTTTTAAAGTAAGTAGGAAGGCATGTGAAGCTTCAACGGGTAATTCATAGGAGGCTTCTTGACCTTTAACCAAATTGAAATATGCCAGCTGGCATTTATCTCAGAGGTTTCCCTTTTGCAAGTCGTTGACTTAAAAAGGACTCGCTGCATTTTTTTTCTGCTGAGTGACTGATCTGGCTTTGTAAATGTGGGTGAAAAAATATAGCACTATGAAATATACTTACATCTTTTTTGTTGTTATTTTAAGTCTAAAATTAAAGGTTAATGCTCAGTTTTCAGTTATTGCATATACTGATGATGGTAAAAGTTATGGTAACAATAAATAATTTAATATTTAGTATATTTAGAAAGGGGCGGCATGGTGGCACAGTGGGTAGCGCTGCTGCCTCGCAGTTGGGAGACCTGGGGACCTGGGTTCGCTTCCCAGGTCCTCCCTGCGTGGAGTTTGCATGTTCTCCCCGTGTCTGCGTGGGTTTCTTCCCACAGTCCAAAGACATGCAGGTTAGGTGGATTGGCAATTCTAAATTGGTCCTAGTGTGTGCTTGGTGTGTGTTTGTGTGTGTCCTGCGGTGGGTTGGCACCCTGCCCGGGATTGGTTCCTGCCTTGTGCCCTGTGTTGGCTGGGATTGGCTCCAGCAGACCCCTGTGACCCTGTGTTCGGATTCAGCGGGTTAGATAATGGATGGATGGATGGATATATTTAGCATACTTATATTAAGAATGCATACTTGAATAATCAATATACAAATAGCAAATGATAATATACATCCATTATTCAACCCACTATATATATATATATATATATATATATATATATATATATATATATATATATATATATAGTGGGATATGGCCGGCCATTCATCCTGGCCAATACCCCCAGGTTGCTAGATGGAGCCCTCCTTGCAACCTAGAGATGCCCCAAATTCCAGCAGGGCATCATGGACTATGGAGTTTTAATACACAGCCCTGCTGGATAATGTCGGGGACACTGCAGGGAGAAACAGACAAGTCTATTTTCCATACAGCCTGGAAGTAAATCCTAGTCATGGGCTGATGAAGAAAAGAAGTTTTTACCTGACCCAGAAGTGATAGAAAGTCACATGGACTGAGTGATAGAAACACTTCCGGATCACGGACTATAAAGGACTCTGGGAAATCCCAGACGGACGAGCTGAGTTGGGAGGCAGGGTGGCTAAGCGTCTGAGAGAGTGGAGGATTATTTGATTATTGGTTATTTATATAAGTATTGTGGAGAGGAGGGTGCTTTGTGCACATTATTATTGTAATAAATAATTATTAGACTTTTTATCTGGTGTCTGACATTTAGTCTGAGGGTTCAAGGGTTCGACAGTGCCTCTAAAACTGTCACAATATATACACGTGTGCATAGGAGCCAGCGAAAGGGATTAACTGAAGGTAAGATGTTGGGGGTTGATGAAGTGCACTAACCACTTTTTTCTCTCTTCTACAGATCATCAGACGTGAAACCCAGCTAAACCAGCAACAACTTCTGCATCCCTGTGCAGACCACACCCTCCTACTGATGTCATTTCTGCCACTTCCCTCCTGGACACGCCTCTTCCTGCACACTACCTATAAAAGCCAGTTTAGTTCTATTCTGACTCAGTCCTTTGTGATTACTTGGGTGAGTTTGTTTTTGGTGCATTTGTCTGTTGCAATATACGGGGTGGATCCCCAAACCTTTTCATCTTTGTTTTCGCTTTATTACAATATATAAATCCAAGATCTTGTTGTTCTCAAGAAAAGTGGCTAGTTGTTGCTCAACAATCTTTTCCAAAATTTTTGAAAAGAATGGCAGTTTTGGGGTGGGCCAGTAGTTTTTGGAGGGATCTGAATTAGATTTTTTCAGCAGGGGGTGAGCAATAGCATGTTTTAATGAATTGGGGACACAAGCAGAGTACAGAGAGCAATTAATAACAGATACTAGGCTAGGGCCAATAGTATTAAGAACATATAAAAACAGAGAAGTTGGTAAAACATCTGAGAAAGTAGAAGAAGGCTTCATTTTCTTAATCAAAGATAATAAATCCTCAAGACAAAGCGGTATGCTAGTATATAGCATGCAAGTAAATATGCTAGTATACCAAGACCATTTCTTTTTCCTTTTGCTGCATCACTTTCACTTAACAAACCCATCTGCACTGAATCTGTTTCTTCTTTACAAGCCCACGTGCATCAAATCGCATTCCCTTTATTACAAACCTGCACAAGCTTATTTCTTGTATTTTCTTACCTGCAGAACAGCTTATGAGGTGTGGCAAAAATGACCTCAAATTTAAGATGTACCCCAGTGTCTTTAAAAAAAGTGTGTCTGAAATTGGAAGTGGCATGGAAGGAGAAACAAAAAAAAAGGGATTGGCAATCCACAATGGCTAAAATGAAAAAAAATTAATAGACAAAATTTCTTGAAAACAGAGGGTTGACAATGCCCGCTGCTGGCAAAGGAGCTCTAGTTTACAGACATTGTGTCCTCCTCTAAAGCTGGTCCATAAATTAACACTGACTTCCGGTGTGGGTTTATTTTAAATAGAAAGTTAAAGTGGAGGATGTGGGTTAATAAGAGCAAAAGCAGAAATGACATCATTTGTCTTCTAGAGAGTTCTCCTCCACTCTAAAGGAAATGAAAACTAAGTAGCTCTGACAAAGAAATAATCCATATTACTTACCGAGAATAAACCGGATATGGACGCAGGTACATGGCATGCCCATGGACGCAGGAGACATAGTGCGCAGGCGCCGACAGCGAGCGAAGTCTGATCCACCAAGAACGAAGGAGTCACAGCTCAATAATGAAGGAGCTCAACTAACGTAAATAAGAAATGAGGCAACGCGCCCATAGGTAACCACACAGCCACACAATAAAGAGGATTCAGACCACTGCCCCAGAGTGAAACGGGAAATACTACGGAGTCCACAAAGCTCCACAACCCACAGCATAATCAAACCCGAGATAGTACGGAAAGCGCAGGAGCCTACAATGCATTTCTGAACCATAGCTCACCACCGCAAGTGAATTCTGATACACCACCAAAACCAAAAGAGCTCAACTAACGGAAATACGAAATAAAGCAACGAACACAGACAATACGGAACCCTGACCGTCCACACTACACAGCATAGTCAAACCCGACATAGTACGGAAGGTGCGGACGCCTACAACATGCGTCTAACACACTGCAGGCAGACCCCCGAGATGGTACAGAAGCCCCAGAGATACGGACTCCACAGCATATGTGAATCACATTACAGTAATATAATAATATGAGTACTCACAGACAAAACAAACACAACAGGCTTCGGCATCCCGCCCCACAATCAAACCGGAGAGAGTACGGCATCCCCAAACGTCTACAACACACAGCATAGTCAAACCCGAGATAGTACGGAGGGCGCATGCGCCTACAACGACTACCACATGAAACACACACACGGCACCGGAGGTATAATATTAGCTCAACTAACCTACAGATGTCGTAACGGTGAACATGATACATATGTGACAATTACCAGGACAGACAATAATCTCTTTCAAATCTATTTCGGGTTACCCAAGACCAGGGTTTGGGGAGCAAAGCGAGCAGGGGGCGGAGCCCCCCTGGTCTTCTTCTGTTTTTCCTCATGCCATCAACCATGAGACACTTCCAAAGGTCATGTGTGTGAAGCTCCCGTATAGTAGCTAAACAGGACAAACTCAATAAACAAACAGGTATCGCTAGCTAAGCAGAGGCAAGGTGCGCTCCAACACGTGGCGACAGGTAGAGTGACTCGAACGCAGGGTGGCACGTGAGTGAGGAGGTCCCCACCCGGCTCCCCACTCCTGACGTCATGCTTCCCCCATCCCTCGGCCCGTAGTGTCTCTCCAATTCGCACGAATAAATTAGTACCACAAGCGAACTATGATGAGAGAAGTCGCAAAATCAACCAGAATATTCAAGCAAATTATAGAAATAAACCTGATCTAAATCCGTTAAGTAGTTCTCTCGTGAAAAATGGACAGACAGACAGACAGATGTTATGTATTTTATGTATATACTAGCCATGTAAGCCTATGCTATAAAAATCGTGGGGCCCTAGAAACTATTGAAATCGTCAGAAAATAAACTGAAATATAGAGATGTCAGGTAATTGAAAAGAACTACTCCTGGCATCTCTCTCCTAGGAGGATTCGATTTGCCAAAGTGCTCGCATCACTCATGCATTAGTGGGGGGAGGAAAAGTAAAAGGGATACCGGTTTGCTGATGTTAGCGGCTAAGCGACTTTGCCTTTCTTATGAGGTTTTGTTTTGCTGATGTGCTGGCCTTGCTTATGTTATTAGTGGCTAAGCGAGTTGCCTGTTTCCTCGGAGGTGGAGCCTTTACCCCGACTCCATATCTCACTTCTGGGCTGGACAGACACACACACTTCCACGCGCAGACGTTTTTTATATATATATTTATATATAGGGCGGCACTGTGGCACAATGCGTAATGCTGGGGCCTCACAGTTAGGTAACCCGGGTTTGCTTCCCAGGCCCTCCCTGCGTGGAGTTTGCATGTTCTCCCTGTGTCTGTGTGGGTTTCCTCCGGGTACTCCGATTTCCTCCCACAGTCCAAAGACATGCAGGTTAGGTGCATTGGCAATTCTAAATTGTCCCTAGTGTGTGTGTGTGCGTGCCCTGTGGTGGGCTGGCGCCCTGCCCAGAGTTTGTTTCCTGCCTTGTGCCCTGTGTTGGCTGGGATTGGCTCCAGCAGACCCCTGTAACCCTG
Source organism: Erpetoichthys calabaricus (assembly GCF_900747795.2). NCBI lineage: Eukaryota > Metazoa > Chordata > Cladistia > Polypteriformes > Polypteridae > Erpetoichthys > Erpetoichthys calabaricus. The sequence continues at coordinate 25,795,551 of NC_041403.2, read as the reverse complement.
TAGTTAGGATCCATTATAGATTTGGATAATGGATGGATGGATATATATATATATATATATATATATATATATATATATATATTCAGGTTGTCGAGACTTAGTCAACGAATGCATATATAGTGTATATATATGGGAAGAGTCGTGGTCAGTTATGCAAAACATCTATAATCTATAAGAACATATTTCTGTTAAAGGAGGAAATACCAGCTTCTAAAGCCAAGGGTGTACTTACTTTTATCCCAGTAGACCATTACATCTATTGATGTTTTAGTTAAATATATGATTGAAAAAGGCAAATATTCATTGTGTTCTTATTAGGGAACTAGCCACGGTAACTGTTGAAGACAGGTAAAAGAATCATTAAAAATTATTTGTGTAACTTCATCTGTATTTGCGTATGTGAAGATCTCTTCAATGGTGTTTGCTCTCTCGAGTGCATTCCCATAAAGCCTTCTTCTCAAACTATATCATTACTTTTGAGACACTTATCTCACGTCCTGTCCAGTTTTATACTTGCCATCTTTGAAGGCGACTCCTTCAGCATGCCTTATACGCCTCTATTCCACCTCGTGCATGTCACACTAAAACTTCCTCTTTTATTGCATCACCAAAGCCAAACTGACCAATCAGATTTCTCAGAGGGACTGGACATTCAGACCTTGGTGTTTTATTAAATGGTAGATATTATCTTTATCTGTGGGCATTGTTTGAATGAAGATCTACTCTTTTTCTGTTTAAATATTTTGAATAAAATAATAGTTTTCATGGGGTATACTTACTTTGTCAGTACTTGCAGTTTGCTTTGTTACAAGTTATTATGATTGGCTGTTCAGAAACCTTGCTATCTGTGGATAAAAACTGTCCATGAATCTACTGGTGCAAATGCTGATGGTCATTTACTCTGAGAAGTGATAAAAGCAACTGAGCAGCATGGCTGAGATGAGTAATTATACTGTTTGCAGTGAGTGTTGTGTTTGTCTTGATCAGGAGGTAGTCTGCTGCAATTATTATGTGTATGATGAGTTGTATAAGAGGTTGGACACTAAGGAGGGAGAAAAGGACCTGTACCGATTGGCTAGACAGAGGGACCGAGCTGGGAAAGATGTGCAGCAAGTTAGGATAATAAAGGATAAAGATGGAAACGTACTCACAAGTGAGGAGAGTGTGTTGAGCAGATGGAAAGAGTACTTTGAAAGGCTGATGAATGAAGAGAACGAGAGAGAGAAGAGGTTGGATGATGTGGAGATAGTGAATCAGGAAGTGCAATGGATTAGCAAGGAGGAAGTAAGGACAGCTATGAAGAGGATGAAAAATGGAAAAGCCGTTGGTCCAGATGACATACCTGTGGAAGCATGGAGGTGTTTAGGAGAGATGGCAGTGGAGTTTTTAACCAGATTGTTTAATGGAATCTTGGAAAGTGAGAGGATGCCTGAGGAGTGGAGAAGGAGTGTACTAGTGTCGATATTTAAGAATAAGGGGGATGTGCAGGACTGTAGTAACTACAGGGGGATAAAAGTGATGAGCCACAGCTTGAAGTTATTGGAAAGAGTAATGGAAGCTAGGTTAAGAAGTGAGGTGATGATTAGTGAGCAGCAGTATGGTTTCATGCCAAGAAAGAGCACCACAAATGTGATGTTTGCTCTGAGGGTGTTGATAGAGAAGTATAGAGAAGGCCAGAAGGAGTTGCATTGCGTCTTTGTGGACCTGGAGAAAGCATATGACAGGGTTCCTCGAGAGGAGTTGTGGTATTGTATGAGGAAGTCGGGAGTGGCAGAGAAGTATGTAAGAGTTGTACAGAATATGTACGAGGGAAGTGTAACAGTGGTGAAGTCTGCGATAGGAGTGACGGTTGCATTCAAGGTGAAGGTGGGATTACATCAGGGATCGACTCTGAGCCCTTTCTTATTTTCAATGGTGATGGACAGGTTGACAGACGAGATTAGACAGGAGTCCCCATGGGCTATGATGTTTACTGATGACATTGTAATCTGTAGCGAGAGTAGGGAGAAGGTTGAGGAGACCCTGGAGAGGTGGAGATATGCTCTAGAGAGGAGAGGAATGAAGGTCAGTAGGAACAAGACAGAATACATGTGTGTAAATCAGAGGGAGGTCAGTGTAATGATGAGGATGCAAGGAGTAGAGCTGGTGAAGGTGGATGAGTTTAAATACTTGGGATCAACAGTACAGAGTAATGGGGATTGTGGAAGAGAGGTGAAAAAGAGAGTGCAGGCAGGGTGGAAAAGAGTATCAGGAATGATTTGTGACAGACGGATATCAGCAAGAGTGAAAGGGAAGGTCTACAGGACGGTAGTGAGACCAGCTATGTTATATGGGTTGGAGACGGTGGCACTGACCAGAAAGCTGAAGACAGAGCTGGAGGTAGCAGAGTTAAAGATGCTAAGATTTGCATTGGGTGTGACAAGGATGGATAGGATTAGAAATGAGTACATTAGAGGGTCAGATCAAGTTGGTCAGTTGGGAGACAAAGTCAGAGAGGCAAGATTGCGTTGGTTTGGACATGTGCAGAGGAGAGATGCTGAGTATATTGAGAGAAGGATGTTAAGGATAGAGCTGCCAGGCAAGAGAAAGAGGAAGGCCTAAGAGAAGGTTTATGCATGTGGTGAGAGGACACATGCAGGTGATGGGTGTAACAGAACAAGATATAGAGGACAGAAAGGTATGGAAGAAGATGATCCGCTGTGGCGACCCCTATCAGGAGCAGCCGAAAGAAGAAGAAGAAGATTTTCACCACCCCCTCTCTGCATTGCATTATGTTCTTGAGTCAAGCAGATGTCATACCAGGATGTGATGCAGCCAGTGAGGAAGGACTCCACTGGGCACCAGTAGAAGTTGAAAACAGACGGAGAAGTGGAAGCTTTCTTTAGTGTTGTCTGCCTTCTGCTTCCTATGAGCAGCTCCTTAATTTTGCTGATATTATGGGTAAGATTGTTGTTCTGACACCACAGAGTCGGCAGGTAGACCTCTTCTCTGTGAGCAGTCTCATCATTGTTGGTGACCAGACTTATGATGGTGGTGTCTTCACCAGATTTAATGATGGAGTTGGAGCTGTGTGTGGCCATACAATCAGAAGTGAAAAAGAAGTAGAGAAGAGGGCTCAGCACACTATTCTGGGGATTGCCCACATTGAGGTTCAGCATTTGATAAGGAGCTACATGAGAGATCGGGCATCAAACTAAAAGAAGAGGCAGTTCAGGGTGATGTTTTTAGATGGGTGCAGAATTAGTTCAGACAAAGGAAGCAGAGGGTGATGGTGCAAGGAACCTCATCAGAATTGGCCGATGTTAAGAGTAGTGTCCAGCAGGGGTCAGTGCCAGGGCCGCTGCTATTTTTAATATATATAAATGATTTAGACAGGAATATAAGTAACAACCTGGTTAAGTTTGCAGATGATACCAAGATAAGTGGATTGGCAGGTAAACTAGAACCAATTAAATCATTACAGAAGGACTTGGACAGCATACAAACTTGGGAAGATTTGTGGCAGATTAAATTTAATGTCAGTAAATCCATCCATCCATCCATCCATTTTCCAACCCGCTGAATCCGAACACAGGGTCACGGGGGTCTGCTGGAGCCAATCCCAGCCAACACAGGGCACAAGGCAGGAACCAAACCCGGGCAGGGTGCCAACCCACCGCAGGACACACACAAACACACCAAGCACACACTAGGGCCAATTTAGAATCGCCAATCCACCTAACCTGCATGTCTTTGGACTGTGGGAGGAAACCAGAGCGCCCGGAGGAAACCCACGCAGACACGGGGAGAACATGCAAACTCCACGCAGGGAGGGCCCGGGAAGCGAACCCGGGTCCCCAGGTCTTCTAACTGCGAGGCAGCAGCGCTACCCACTGCGCCACCGTGCCGCCCATGTCAGTAAATGTAAAGTATTACACATAGGAAGTAAAAATGTTAAGTTTGAATACACAATGGGCAGTCAGAAAATCGAGAGTACACCTTATGAGAAGGATTTAGGAGTCGTTGTGGACTCTAAGCTATCGACTTCCCGACAGTGTTCAGAAGCCATTAAGAAGGTTAACAAAATGTGAAGTTATATACCGACTTGATGTGTGGAGTACAAGTCGAAGGAGGTTCTGCTCAACCTTTATAACACACTGGTGAGGCCTCATCTTGAGTACTGTGTGCAGTTTTGATCTCCAAACTACAAAAAGGACATAGCAGCAGTAGAAACGTTCCAGAGAAGAGAAATTAGGCTGATTCCAGGGCCACAGTGGATGAATTATGAGGAAAGATTAAAAGAGCTGAACCTATACAGTTTAAGCAAAAGAAGATTAAGAGGTGACATGATTGAAGTGTTTAAAATCATGAATGGAATTAGTCCAGTGGATCGAGACTGTTATTTTAAAATGAGTTCATCAAGAACACGGGGACACAGTTGGAAACTTGTTAAGGGCACTAACATTATGAAGTTTTTCTTTACACAGAGAACAAGCTAACAAGTAACATGGTAGACAGTAAGACTTTGTGGACTTTCCAAACTCGACTTGATGTTTTTTTAGAAGAAATAAGTGGATAGGACTGGCGAGCTTTGTTGGGCTGAATGGCCTGTTCTCGTCCAGATTGTTCTAATGTTCTAATAAAGGATGTCTCCACTTTGACTTTGTGCACAGATGCAATTGCACATGTTATTGCTCCCATTGTGTTGACTCTGAGGGGCTGAACATTTACTAGGCTGTCAATAGAAGAATAGGTTTTATATAATGTAACAGGCTCACTCAGAGTTCAGGCTATGTAGTGTAGCAGCCAAAGCATTGAATTTTAAACCCCAAGGCTGATAGCTCAGCCATTGTTCCTGACTGACTGTATAAACCAGAAAGAGTCACCTAATGAACATGTGCTACTATTGTAAAAATGATACTATTTCTTTCCTTTGGTGAAGCATCTTGGAATGTTGTCTCACTTACAGAAAGTAAGAAACTATATATTGGTTGTTTGTAATTTTGCTGTACAGGATGGCACGGTGGCACACTGAGTAGTGTTGCTACCTCTCAAGTCCAGATTCTGTGTCCAGAAGTTGTCCATTCTTGTTCTGCCTGTGTCCAGATGAGTTGTTGCATGGGTACAGTGGTTTTCCTCCCACATCCCAAAAGATGTGCACAAATTCTGATTATGTGGGGGTTTGTGATTGATTGTGCACTGCAATGGATTAGAACCCATTTTCCTGCTTTACATCCAGTGATTTGGTTTCCTTTGACACAGAATTGGAGTAAATAAGTTTAAAAAAATGTTACGCTATGTGCACATGTTTGATAATGAGAGGCAGTGGTGTGGAATTAAACATGAGGTTAAATGTTGCTACGTTGGGAGGCTGATAGCTAAACCCTTAACACGAAGGTAACCTCCAATGATGGAAATACAATATTTACCCTTCTAATTTTCACTGGAAAATTTGACAGAAATGTAACAAAGTTAATGATTACTTCTCACTGAAGAGCTAAAATAGCTTTCCAGCAATTCTGACCTATTAGCCACTTTCTCATGCAGTCTTTCAAGGGAGATAAGGAAAGAAAATAATTGAGTTGAGATGCAAATGAAGTCAGAAGCAATATGTTGTAGTTTGAAGCAACTTTCTGCCATGGCTACTGCAGCCAGACTCCTGGCTTTTGATTATGATACACAGAGAAATGCTTGAAACCCTCAACAATGCCCGAGAGAGCACAAGTGGAAAAAGAGAGAGGCAGAGAGAAAAGAAACCACGGGAATGGTTTTGCTAAGAGATACCTATGCAAAACTGCAGATTTGTTGGATGAAATGCCCCGTGGACAGAAATGAGCTATCAGCTCCAAGCAGAAGATGAGATTTGATTTTTTTTGCCTTTGGATTCCTGAATTGCATCAACATCAATTGGCATGGTAAACAAGCCCAAACCACTTACCAACAGACACCGGTAAGGTTGCTTCAGATAAGGTATGCTTTATTACAACCAATTGACTTGCATTTTCCTTTAGGTAACTCATCAAAAATCTCCCTAGCAAATATAATTTCCTCTCTGAAAGACATGCAACTTTTCATCTATATAAGTAAGTGCGCATGTTGAGAGAGTACTGGCTTTCTCAAAGGCAAATTTATGTTTTTATTTCACTCAGCAGTGTCAAAAGGGAATGGGAAGGTTTATTTTGGAGATTTCTGTCAGCTGTGTAATCTGTAGCCAAAGTGTTTGAATGTGCAGCAGAGAGGAATAACAGCATCGAGAGGGTGGTCTCTGTAGTCCAGACTCCAATCTAAAACTAATGTGCAATACAAAAGGCCTAATCAATGAACACAGCTGTTCAAATGCCTTCCCTGAGGTTTTGATGAAGTGCTGCTGGTACCTCTCTGTATGAGCTTTCTCCCTATGGCTAAATTTGGCAAGTTAAATATAGATGAATAGCCTGGCAGCAATGGCACACATACAATAGACAGCCAATTACAAGGCTGGAACACAAAAAATACAAAATAAATATTCTTTACAAGGTTTGATATTTACTGTATGGAAAGAAAAATCAGAGACATAGTTCATGTTAACTACTCACTAATTAGTGCGATAATGGACTGGAGACTTGTTTATTTCACTAATGTGTGTAGTTCCTGCTTCTATAAAGTGGAATTAATAATAGGCGTGCAAGATATATGTGTGGAATCATAGGGAGGCATGGTGGAACAAGAGTTGACACTGCTGCCTCGAAGCTTGAGATCAGCACCCGTATTTATCAAGAGTCTCAGAGTAGGAAAACGGTCCCAACTGGTTTCCATCAGCCATCAGATTGCCTCAGAAGCCTCAGATTGACGGAAATGTGGTCCTGCTCTTAGAAGTAGGAGTAATAACATTCTATCAATTTTACCAATCTAGGAAACTACTCCTAACTCCACCAGGATTTAAGAGAGCTCATGAGCTGTTGTAACGCACTAGGAGCTGCCAGAAGATGGCGTTCAGGCTGAGATCTGACAGCTAACTGATAGGTAAACTTTTTGTGTCACACCACAATATGCGTGCAAGAAAACAAAAAAGGACAAGCCCATCAGAATTAATTTGAATAAAAGTGTGCTCTTCCCAGTGAATTCTCAAGCACACAATATTAGATTGGACAACTTCCCTTTTATCATTAAAGTAAAGTATCATTAAGTAAACATAAAGCACTTTATTAACAAAATTTTGCCGTCTGTATGGAAAAAATTAAGCAAGACTTACATAGATGGTGTGACGGGCGGCTGGGTCCCATGCCCGGCCAGGACGCCCTTGCTGCATATGTTCCAGGGGAGCAACCATGGGCAGCTCAATATTCTATCATCTTATTATCCACTATCATCTATATGCTACACCGATCCCTCTCCCACTTGGACAGAGGCAGTGGTGCTGTAAGAATTATGTTTCTAGACTTCTCTAGCGCCTTCAACACAATCCAACCTCTGCTCCTTAGGGACAAGCTGACAGAGATGGGAGTAGATTCATACCTGGTGGCATGGATCGTGGACTATCTTAAAGACAGACCTCAGTATGTGCATCTTGGGAACTGCACGTCTGACATTGTGGTCAGCAAAACAGGAGCGCCACAAGGGACTGTACTTTCTCCGGTCCTGTTCAGCCTATATACATCAGACTTCCAATACAACTCGGAGTCCTGCCATGTGCAAAAGTTCGCTGATGACACTACTATCGTGGGCTGCATCAGGAATGGGCTGGAGGATGAGTATTGGGTTCCTAATCAATGACTTTGTTAAATGGTGCGACTCAAACCACCTACAACTGAACACCAGCAAAACCAAAGAGTTGGTGGTGGGTTTTAGGAGGCCCAGGCCCCTCATAGACCCCGTGATCATCAAAGGTGACTGTGTGCAGATGGTGCAGACCTATAAATATCTGGGAGTGCAGCTGGATGATAAATTAGACTGGACTGCCAATACTGATGCTCTGTGCAAGAGAGGACAGAGCCGACTATACTTCCTTAGAAGGCTGGCGTCCTTCAACATCTGCAATAAGATGCTGCAGATGTTCTATCAGACAGTTGTGGCGAACGCCCTCTTCTATGCGGTGGTGTGCTGGGGAGGCAGCATTAAGAGGAAAGACGCCTCACGCCTGGACAAACTGGTGAGGAAGGCAAGCTCTATTGTTGGCATGGAGCTGGACAGTTTAACATCTGTGGCAGAGCGAAGGGCGCTCAGCAGGCTCCTATCAATTATGGAGAATCCACTGCATCCACTAAACAGTGTCATCTCCAGACAGAAGAGCAGCTTCAGCGACAGACTGCTGTCACTGTCCTGCTCCACAGACAGATTGAGGAGATCGTTCCTCCCCCAAACTATGCGACTATTCAATTCCACCCGGGGGTGTAAACGTTAATATTTAACATTATACAAAGTTATTGTCTGTTTTTCACCTGCATTATTATCATTCTTTAATTTAATTTAATATTATTTATTGTATCATTATGCTGCTGCTGGAGAATGTGAATTTCCCATTGGGATTAATAAAGTATCTATCTATCTATCTATCTATCTATCTATCTATCTATCTATCTATCTATCTATCTATCTATCTATCTATCTATCTATCTATCTATCTATCTATCTATCTATCTATCTATCTATCTATCTATCTATCTATCTCAATACATCCCCCGGGATGCTTGGTGGCAGCCTCCCTGGCTGATGGTGATTCCCCAACCTCCTGCAGGACTCCATGGGAGATGGAGTCCTACACAGCCTGGTTGGGAGCTGGGGTTGCCACTAGGGGGTGCTGCCTGGATTCCAGAGCCCGGCTGGATAAATCTTCAGCCCCACCCGAAAGTGCAATTGGGACCAGGTGGTAATTACATCTTGCCTGAAGAAGGGGCCTGAGTTGCCTCAAAAGCTTGCATATTGTAATCTTTCTAGTTAGCCAATAAAAGGTGTCATTTTGCTTGGCTTTTCTCTAAATGCCTATCAGACAGCCTTGATGTCCCAATCCCTTCTAATCCACTAACAGCTGTGTTTGGTGGGCTCACAGAGGGGATTAAAGTGGAGAAGGACAAACAAACTGTGATGGCCTTTACTTCACTATTAGCACGCAGACTTATCTTGCTCAACTGGAAGTATCCTAACTCACCTATTCTATGTCAGTGGTTAAGTGATGTTATATACTATTTGAAACTGGAAAAAAATCAAATTCACACTTAGAGGATGTTTCCTTCAGAGGCACTAGCTCTCCGGAAATGTGTTCTTTTGAAATTGCTGCGTTTTAAGTAACCGAAAAATATAGAGATATGATATTAAAAGGTGATATCCCTCCCATAGTGGTACGGTGGTGAATAATCACATGAGAAAAAAAGATATACCTTAGATAGATAGATAGATAGATAGATAGATAGATAGATAGATAGATAGATAGATAGATAGATAGATAGATAGATAGATAGATAGATAGATAGATAGATAGATAGATAGATAGATAGATAGATACTTTATTAATCCCAATGGGAAATTCACATTCTTCAGCAGCAGCATACTGATACAATAAATAATATTAAATTAAAGAATGATAATAATACAGGTGAAAAAAACAGACAATAACTATGTATAATGTTAAATATTAACGTTTACCCCCCCTGGTGGAATTAAAGAGTCGCATAGTTTGGGGGAGGAACGATCTCCTCAATCTGTCTGTGGAGCAGGACAGTGACAGCAGTCTGTCGCTGAAGCTGCTCTTCTGTCTGGAGATGACATTATTTAATGGATGCAGTGGATTCTCCATAATTGATAGGAGCCTGCTGAGCGCCCCTTCGCTCTGCCACAGATGTTAAACTGTCCAGCTCCATGCCAACAATAGAGCCTGCCTTCCTCACCAGTTTGTCCAGGCGTGAGGCGTCTTTCCTCTTAATGCTGCCTCCCCAGCACACCACTGCGTAGAAGAGGGCGCTCGCCACAACTGTTTGATAGAACATCTGCAGCATCTTATTGCAGATGTTGAAGGAAGCCAGCCTTCTAAGGAAGTATAACCGGCTTTGTCCTTTCTTGCACAGCGCATCAGTATTGGCAGTCCAGTCTAATTTATCACCCAGCTGCACTCTCAGATATTTATAGGTCTGCACCATCTGCACACAGTCACCTTTGATGATCACTGGGTCTATGAGGGGTCTGGGCCTCCTAAAATCCACCACCAGCTCCTTGGTTTTGCTGGTGTTCAGGTGTAGGTGGTTTGAGTCGGACCATTTAACAAAGTCATTGATTAGGTCCCTATACTCCTCCTCCAGCCCATTCCTGATACAGCCCACGATAGCAGTGTCATCAGCGAACTTTTGCACATGGCAGGACTCCGAGTTGTATTGGAAGTCCGATGTATATAGGCTGAACAGGACCGGAGAAAGTACAATCCCTTGTGGCGCTCCTGTGTTGCTGACCACAATGTCAGACGTGCAGTTCCCAAGACGCACATACTGAGGTCTGTCTTTAAGATAGTCCACGATCCATGCCACTAGGTATGAATCTAATCCCATCTCTGTCAGCTTGTCCCTAAGGAGCAGAGGTTGGATTGTGTTGAAGGCGCTAGAGAAGTCTAGAAACATAATTCTTACAGCACCACTGCCTCTGTCCAAGTGAGAGAGGGATCGGTGTAGCATATAGATGATGGCATCTTCCGCTCCCACCTTCTCCTGATATGCAAACTGCAGAGGGTCAAGGGCGTGTTGAACCTGTGGCCTAAGGTGGTGAAGCAGCAGCCTCTCCATGGTCTTCATCACATGTGATGTCAGAGCAACAGGCCGAAAGTCATTCAGCTCACTAGGACGTGAAATTCAGCTCACTAGGACGTGATTTCAGCTCACTAGGACGTCAACACGCTGTTTTATACTTGATGCTGTTGCAAAATGGCAACAATTACATGATACTTTATTATGATATCCTTCATCTTCTTTTTTTTCTTATACTACTGTCACGGATGACTGGGATCATTACCTGGCCGGGATGCCTGGAGGGACCGGAAAGGGACAATAACAGCTTCCAGGGCGCAAGGGGGCAGCCGCCCTGGATTAAAAGAGAACCACGGGAAAGGGACAAAGAGGCTTTGACCCATTGGGAACCATGGCTACCGCCAGGGGGTGCTTTAAGCCTCTGGAGACCCGGACATTGTTACTTCCGCCACACTCGGCAAGATGGCGGAGGAACCTGCCATGGACGCCCGGAGTGCTTCCAGTTCAAAGGGCAGCACTTCCGCCACACCAGGAAGCGCTGCCGGATGGACGTCATCGGACACCTGGAGCACAACCGGGCAGGAATAAAAGGGGCCGCCTCCTTACAGTCGGGGAGCCAGAGTCGGGAGTGGGAGAAGGACAAAGCTCCCAGGAGGAGAGGAAAGGCAGCCAAGGACTGAGAGAGTTATTGAGGGGTGATTCTTGCTGTGTGCATTGTGTGCTGTGTGACACTGGATTTATTAATGGAAAATAAACGTGTGCATTTTATAAAGATGTGGTCTCCGACTGGTGGTGTCCGGGAAAGGCTCACACTACATTAAGTATTATTATTATTATTATTATGTTTGTGGTGAAGCATTAATATTAGTATCAGAAAACTACACAATTCCATCATGATTTCCATTGAAAGTACGAACACCTTCATGAGTTATATTTTTTGGCTTGGGTGCTGTAAAATCGTGATGTTATTTATTCTCACATGTGGCCTGCTACTTCTCGCTGGCAGTGGGTGCAAAATGCTATCTGATTTAGTAGGGTCATAAATGTGCCTGAGCAACAACTAGCTTAACCTGCTTTTAAAATAAAAGTATGGCTCAAACTTATTTGATATAGAGAATATTACAGAAAAAATAAAACATTGTCATTAAAACAATCTGAATGAGAACAGGCTATTCATCCCAACAAAGCTCGCCAGTCCTATCACTTACTTCTTCTAAAAAAACCATCAAGTCGAGTTTTAAAAGTCCTGAAAGTCCTCGTGTCCACCACACTATTTGGTCACTTATTCCAGGTGTCTGTGGATCTTTGTGTGAAGAAAAACTTCCTAATGTTTGTGCAAAGTTTATCCTGAACAAGTTTCCAACTGTGTTCCTGATGAACTCATTTGAAAATAACAGTCTCGATCCACTGGAATAATTCCTTTTACAATTTTAAACAATTCAGTCATGTCACTTGTTAATCTCCTTTTGCTTAAACTGACCAGGATCATCTCTTTTAATTTTTCTTCATTTTCGGTGTCTTCTATGGACTTTTTCTAGTGTTGCTATGTCTCTTTTGTATCCTGGGGACCAAACCTGCACACAGTACTCCAGATGAGGCCTCACCTATATGCGAGATATTACTCAACTGGATATTTAGGTGAGGAAGTGGATGGGTAAAGAAAAATTATGTTTCAGGGTAAACAGTACAGGACATTTGTTGTGTTGTGAGACTGGTTATACAAGGGGCTTTGGTCAACAAATTAATATATTTAGCTCTTTACAGTATTCAATTCAATTTGCTTTTGTTTTTGTATAGCACCCTCCAGTGAGTGCAGACACGGACTGCTGTAGGTGCAAATACAAAGTTTACAAATTGTGAATTGCATAATGAGAACACATAAAGACAAAAATTTGTTTAAGCAGACAGGAAACAACGTGGTTAACATAAATGGAGCCCAGCAATATCAGACCATTAATTCATTTTGATCTTACGTCTCATTAACAAACTCAGAACATTTTACATGTTTAGAAGAATCCCAAGGTTTCACAGTATGTTCTGCATTTGACTAGAAATACTTGGTGCTGGAGAGTGGCATGGTATTGGTAAGCTGTTGTTTAGAAATGTAAGTAACAATTTCACTGTAACTGTATATGTGATGATAAACTAGATCTTAATTCTTGGCCCAGTTACTTTCTTTTTGTTGTGAATTACTGAGTACACAGAGGGCAATAGGTAGTCTGGGGAAGGGCAACACTAGGATGGTACAAAGCAGAGCAGAGAAAAAGAAAAGGCAGGAAACAGAAGGCAAGAGATACACACTGGCAAAAGGAGGGGTTCTACACATTGAAGGAAACAGTTGCTGAATTAAAAAAAAATTGCTAAATATGATAATGAGGCCTAGAAATAAATGTTTCCACAATTGTAAAAGAAATGCCACAACAACAGAGACAGCTGAGCTACAGAAGAAGAAAAAGTAAGAAAGATAAATAAATCAAAAGGCTAAGATGTAGATAAATGCCATATACTGTGAATTATAGCAATTAGAAATAATAATCAGAAAAGAGAGAATAAAATGTTAAGTGCAGATACCATTTTGTCATTTTTTTCTCTATTATATATATATACTAGTCATTTAGCCGTTACAATAACGGGCGCTAGAACAGTAGTGCATAAACATTAGTAGGAACAGTCTATATTAAATGTCAAGGGACTTTGACCTCATTCTTTTTGTTGGTCTTATTTTTCTTTCTTTCAGCCTTTCTTTTGTTGATGTTTACTTGCTGAGCTGACCGTTCTTCGTGGGCTGCCGCTGTGTATTGTGTGTCTTTAATTTTCTGTGACAGTAATACTGTCTTGTACGTCCGCTGGCTTGAACGTCCGTAATATACTTTTACTTTTCTCTGGCGGTAATACAGGCGTGCGCGTCGGTAATATGCCTTTAATCTCCTCTGACAGTAATACTGGCTTGTATGTGGCTGTAATATGCGTCACTGTATTGTGTACCTTTAATTTCCTCTCGCAGTAATACTGGTTCGTATTTCCGCAAAATGCCTGTAAGTTTCTCTGACAGTAATATCGTGCATCGCACCGTGCCGCTGCGCATGCACACTTCACCAGAAGACACACACACACGTACACCTGGACGCACATAGAGATTTTATTAAAGAGGATTATATATATTTTGTCACAAGAATGAGTCTTTAACATCATGAAGGTTTTGGGCAGCCACCCATATATTGCCTAGGGCTGCAAAAATGAGGTTTAAATAGAACAGAGATGTTCACAGATGCGAGTCCAAAACAGAACTGAAGTTATTCAGGCAAGATGGCAGCTTTAAAGGCCAGTCAAGGAAATTATGTCATCTGGGGCAGAACAGGAAGTGATGTTGTCAGGACCGAAAGTGATGTCCTTAATGGGGCGGGGCCAGAAGTGATTTCATCAGTGGAGGAGGACCCAGAAGTGACATCGCTGAGAACGGAAGTGACGTTGTCACTATCATCGGTGCAGGGATAGGAAGTGATGTCATCAGTGGCACCGATACCCTGTGGGATTTCCTGTTTATATATATATATATATATATATATATATATATATATATATAGTGACAATAGATGGTGCTATACCAACTCTTAACCTGATACATACAGCTGCAGGAGGCACACTTATAAAAGCAAAAGTTTTTTTTTTTATTTTCTTCGGCTGTGGGCAACGCCTTCCCTGTTTCCTACAGTCAAAACACAGTCCCACTAAGCACAAGCATTATCACAATCACAATACTCTTCTTCTCTTTTATCTCCTTCACTCCTCCTGGCAAGCTTTGTCTCCCTCCTCCCGACTCTGGCTTCCTGAGTAGTGGCTGCTGCCTCCTTTTATAAAGCACCCGGAAATGCTCCAGGTGCTCGTTGACCTAATTCTGGCAGCACTTCCAGGTGTGGAGGAAGAGCTACTCTCCAAAGCACAGTAGCAGCTGGTGCACCCCCTGGCAATGCCCAACAGGGCTGTATCCAACTCCATCTCCCATTAAGCCCTGCAGGAGTCCGTGGCACCCCTGCAACCCATGGAGACTGCCATCTAGCATCCCGGGAGAGAAACTGTTCTGGCCATGCTTGCTCTCCAGGTCCTCTTAGTGAAGAGGCGTCCCAGCCGGAAAAGGACCCTGGCCGTCTGTGACAATATATTATATTATATTATATATATATATATATATATATATATATATATATATATATATATATATATATTACGGGGTGCCAAACAGGCAATTGCAATGATTTTTGGAATATATAAAATGAGCATCAGAATATATCAAAGTCAACAATAATATACTAGAATTTGCAGCCAAAAGAAAAACTTGAAACCACTCACAAAGCAACTACAAATCCAGAAACTTGGACAAGTCATTCCTAAATATATAAAGTCATTACGGAATATAAAAAGTCACTCCTGAATATATAAAGTCAGCGTCGGAATATATAAAGTCATTTTTGAATATATAAAGTCAGCGTTGGAATATATAAAATCATTCCAGAATATATAAAATTAGGACAATTCACAAATAAAATGGTCTAGTTCCATCAAATATTCTCTAATTTCCGTGCCTGTCATTTCACTCGTACTAGTGAAAGGTAAACTTTGACAGAAGCCACTCAGAGTCGATGGGGCTTGTCAGGTTCATCCAAAAATGCGCCCATACAAAAAGAATAAATAAATATAGTGTTCAAAATGTCAGGCACATACATCATTTTGAATACAATAACTGAACAATGTTTTTTTTTTTTTTTAAATATTTTTCATATATACAGTGTTAGGTCCATAAATATTTGGACAGAGGCAACTCAGATGCAGTTGAAGTGCAGACTTTCAGCTTTAATTCAGTGGGGTGAACAAAATGATTGCATAGGCCTTTTATCTGTTTAATTGATAATGACATAACGACGAACTTGCCCACACCTGCCCATGAAATAGCCTTTGAGTCAATTGTCCAATTACTTTTGAGCCCCTGAAATGAAGGGATTGTGTTAAAAAATGCTTTAGTTGCCTCACATTTTTATGCAATCGTTTTGTTCATATATTTATATATATACAGTATATAAAGGAAGTGAAGAATCAAAGAAAGGTTTGGGTGCCAACTGGATCTTCCTATTTACTGCCAATTTCCAAAAAACACACAACAAAACACAGGTGCAAAATCTGCCTCTTAACCCTCAACAGCTTCTCTAAGCTCTCAGTTCTATCAAGCAGGTCTGTGTCAGGGAGCTTGGTAATATGGGGCATAGTTCCTCCAACTGAGACCCCATCTTCCAGGATCCCTCATACTTATACCATTCTTACCAGAAAGCGTGTGGTTTAGACGAATGGTGGTGTGGCTAGGGTGCCATCCTTAGGTGGCATCTCAGTGCTAAGGAGGAAAAAATAGATGGTATTGTTAGACTTTGCAGCCCACCTCTTGTCCTGGCCTGTTATTGCATACCTTATTCAAGGCTGGAAAGTGATCCTCAGTCACCCATACGTGATAATATATATATACATATATATATATATATATATATATACATATATTATATATATATATATATATACATATATATATATATATATACACATATATATATATATATACAGTATACATATATATATATATACATATATATATATATATACATCCGGGCGCTCCGGTTTCCTCCCACAGTCCAAAGACATGCAGGTTAGGTGGATTGGTGATTCTAAATTGGCCCTAGTGTGTGCTTGGTGTGTGGGTGTGCTTGTGTATGTCCTGCGGTGGGTTGGCACCCTGCCTGGGATTGTTTCCCTGCCTTGTGCCCTGTGTTGGCTGGGATTGGCTCCAGCAGACCCCCGTGACCCTGTGTTTGGATTCAGCGGGTTGGAAAATGGATGGATGGATGGATATATATATATATATATATATATACATATATACATATATATATATATATATATATATATATATATATATATATATATATATACATATATTATATATAAACATATATATATATATTCTTAGTAGATTCAGAAACTATTCAGACTCCTTTATTTTCTAAGCACTTTATTTTGTTGTAGATTTCGTTTTTAATGGATACATTTACCATTTTTGCCCATCAGTCTACATTCAATAACCTATAATGAAAAGATGTTTCAGAAAGCTTTGCAAATTTATTAAATTCACATAATTCACATAAACTGACGTGACCCAGCAATAGCAGTTGGCAAGTCTGACGTACTCAACAACTAGAAGCCATGTAATGTGACATCAGCTTTAAAAAGGCCATAAGGAAGCTAAAATACATACCTAGGATTATGATTTCATAAGGTTCATGTAAATTTGGGGTTTTAGACCATAAAACCAACTTTAAAGGTAACAAAATGAAGTTAAAGGTACATTACACACTGTGAAGAATCTTTATATGCACTCAACTCATCTACTCTTGTAATTGTTGTCTTAGAGGCATCCATCCACATTCCTTTCCTGGAATTAAACTGTCATTTAGGCTTTTAATGTTGGAGATTTGGATGGGCATCAATATCAGTTAATGCATTGGAGATGAAGTTCTATCATTTTTATGTTAAGACACTGCTTTTTGTTTTGTTTGATTGTACTATAGCTAATCAGATTTAGGCTATTTTTACTAAATAATCCACAAAAATGAGGGGTAATTATAGTATTTCCATGTGAATGAGTGCAGTAAAATATTCAAGTAATAAACCAAACATCCTT
Source organism: Erpetoichthys calabaricus (assembly GCF_900747795.2). NCBI lineage: Eukaryota > Metazoa > Chordata > Cladistia > Polypteriformes > Polypteridae > Erpetoichthys > Erpetoichthys calabaricus. The sequence goes on along the minus strand of NC_041403.2, from coordinate 25,778,151 downwards.
CTTTATTACTAATTTGTACTTAATCTCTGCCAGATGTGCAATATGACAATAATTTAATTATGTTCCCAGACTAAAGCAGCCCAAAAGCTTTTACAAAAGCTGGATACCATATTCTTGTCCATTTCCCAGTATCACCAGGCAGCCTGCTGCATCATATTGGTGAGAGGTAACCTCTTTACGAAACTCAAATTAAACCCATTGTGGTATTTTAATGAAACTATTCTATTAAAAACAACAAGGTGAGAATGTTACGTGTGAATGCCTCTGCAGCCACCAGCAATTGTCAGTTAAATCTTTTCAAGCAGACTGAAGCTTTAAATCAAATTAACTTTTGACCACCTTTGTGTCTCTCTATTATACACTAGGGAATGAAACATGAGAGAGGTACAGTATTTGAACAAAAAGCAGAAAAATTCTATCTGAATGACCACCTTTTCAATATAGTAGCCAAATTGGATTTTTTTCACATTTTATTTTGTTTTATTTATTAATATTTGTATTAGTGTAAAATGCCTTGAGTAAATTTAATAAGAATTTCAGCTAGTGTAACTTCAACTGTGGTCACCGCTGCTGCTTCATAGCTACTGGGACTTAAAATCAATTTTTGCCCAAACCTGCTACTATAAGAGTGCCCCTTCAGTCTCAGCTTTTAAATCCTGGCTTAAGATTCACAACTTCAGTTTAGCACACCCTGACTAGAGCTACTTATTAGCGGTGCATACTGCATTTCTGTTGTTAGTCATTAGTAATAAAATATAAGTAATACAACATTTGTAAACTGTTACTAACCCTCCTCTATTCTGTTTCACTTCTCGGTATCCTCAACTGGCACTTGGTGCCACTGCTCTACTGCCAAGTTGTTTGCCTGCCTATAAAAAGTCATCTCAGATAAAGTAGCACAGAAATCATCAGTTAGAAGAGTCCTTTGATTTGATTGGCCGGCCCAGTACTGACTCAGCTGTAGAATGGCCAATAGGGGGAGGTAGCTTGTTGATCGAGGTCTCCATGACTTTGACAGAGTCTGGCTTGTCTCTGACCCCTTTTCTACAGTATGGCCATGCTTCTACATTTAGCTGATGGACACATGTTGTTTTTCATTTTTGTATTTGTATCTGAACAAATCTGTACCCTCATATGTGATAGTTCTTCATTTAGTGAGTGGTTTCATCTATTCTTGTATTTTGCCTTGAGAGCTGTCATGTCGCTCTGCATCTGCACATTTGTGAGGCACGCGGTGTGAAAGTAATTTGTACTGTTGTATTGTACTTTTGAGGTGACCATGCTAGATTGGCGATCTAGCTCTGTGAAGAGGATTAGTTGTGTTCTGTTTTGTGTGTTGAATTTTCCCCATTTTTTCACACCAATTGCACGCCTAACCTAACTGGGAGGGAGTCTCACTCTGAATTGCCTTTTCGAAGATTTCCTCCATTGAATTTTCTGGGGGTTTTTTCTTCTCTTCTTATGGACTCAATGCTGGGTGCTGTCAGAAAACAAAGCTTACTAAATCTCATTGAGGCATTCCTTGTGTGAGTTTGGGCTATACTAGAAATTAACTGTTATTGTTGTTGTGTCCTGTCTGCACATTGTTCCACTATTTTGTGGGCTGTTGATGCGTGTTTGAATGTTCCTTATGATGAACTTTTGATCTCATCAAGAAAATAACACAGGTTAAAAAATGTTTTACAGCAAGGGGTTAACAAGATAATAAGTAAAATTTTTAAAATGTACAGGGATAAAAGTCAAGAGGTGTTTTAATGATAAAAATCCAAATCAGACATGGAAAGGTTAACAGGTTAACATTAACAGGGCTAGACTCTAAAAAGTGTGACTTTTCCAACAGACAAGGTCCACTAGCATTTAGCGGATGAACTTGATGGCTTTCTTTACATGATTTAAAACCAGTGGTTTCAGTACCCATAATGCACAAGTAAGGGAGGTGCATTGTAAAACATACCAGAAATTCCATTGGGCTATATGATATAGCAGGTCTGTGGCATATGCATTTTAGATGAATAAATAACATGTTTATGCGTTTTTGGGTGGGGCGTAGGTAGTGTGGTAGAGCAGCCCCAGAGACAGATGTAGAAGCGTGTGCATGTGACGGATTGACCTGTTACCTCACTATCACCAGAGTCATGATTGCCACACCTGCATCCCACAAGGTTTTAAAAGGAAGCTGAAGCATGAGAATGGAGAGAGGAAGGACAAGAACAATAAAAAAAGAAAAGGTGAAAGATGGAACAGAGGTTAAAGGAATGTGAAAGTAAAGAAGGGCAGGAATGGAAAGAGCCGGTGAGGGTAAGCAGGCGAACAGAAAAGAGAGCCCCGTTAGAGCAGCTTATGGCCAGAAGCTCAAAGCAAGGCACAGGGGCTGCTCATGCTAAGCATTCTAAGGAGTTGGAGCGACCAAATACTCTGGGAGGCTCTGGAATGTGGTGTGGAGGGAGCAAGGAACAAAGCTTGTCATGGCACAATGCAAATATCAAAAGCAGTTTTAAGAAACTCTGACCAGTTTGTCATTTGTTCTTTAACTGAACCCTCAGCTCTGCTATTCTACCTAAGCTGTTGAAACAGTCAATCAAGACCCCAGTTTATAAGGTCTCCAGACCAAGCAGTCTGATTAATAATGTAAATAAAAATAATAATACATGTTATTTATATAGTTGCGTTCCCATGCTCAAAGTGCTTCACGGAAATTCAGAAAGAACAACAGGGCATATACAGGACTGGGTACAAATAAATATTATAAATATAACACCAGCTCAAGTCACTTGCAGCCTATGGCTCTGCACTTATGGGGTGTATTGATGAAGGAGGTGAGACAAAGTACAGGAGTCAGGTCGAGAAGTTTGTTTCTTGGTGCAAAGAGAATTGTCTGCAGCTTAGCATCAGAAAAACCAAAGAACTGGTTGTTGACTTTTACTGCACCAAAGAGCCTCTACAGTATGTCTGGTCACTATTCAAGGAGTGGATGTCGAGATGGTCCACTCCTACAAGTACTTGGGGGTCCACATTAATGACAGGTTGGACTGGTCTCGTAACGCAGAGGAACTGTAGGAGAAACGGCAGAGGAGACTGTTTTAAATTAGAAGACTGTGCTCCTTTATATGGGATGTGACATCCTTCACATCTTCTACAATTCTGTTATGACCAGTGAGATTTTCTACACTGTGGTATGCTGGGCTAATAAAATCACTTCAAGAGAGGCCCACCAAATCAACAAGCTAATTAAAAGGGCAGTCTCAGTTATGGGACACTCTGGACCCCCTGGAGATAGTGATAGAGAGAATTAGAACAAAAATGAGTGCCATTATGAACAAGCTGCACATCCTGAATCTGGCACACTAACACTGAGGACTTTCAGCCAATGACTTACTCAGCAAAAGTGTGTCAAGAAAAGCTACGGGAGATTCTTAATACCAACAGCAATATGCCTGCATAATGCATAATTTTCTTGCTTTTTCAGCCATTTTTGGGTGTGTTCAGACCATAGTGTCCATGTATATATATATATATATATATATATATATATATATATATATACACACTATATGTAGTGAAATGAATAGAATCGATGCATGAAAAAGGTTTGGGGCAGCCACCCATGTACTTGACCTTGGCTGCAAAAAGGCAACATTTTCAGTACAACAGAGTACAGAGTTGAGTCCAAAACAAAACTGTTCAACAGAGGGAGGAAGTCGGGTTTTATAGCGAGGTCAGAGGAAGTGATGTCATCCTTGGGGCTGGGACCGGAAGTGATGCCCTCAGAGCTGAACTGGAAGTGACGTCTTTGGACTCAGGCAGAATTTCCTGTGTCTGGTCTGCAGGAATAAAATAAGAAGGCTTAGTGCACGCCGCCACCACACGGTCTGGCAAGGAATTGCCTTGTTTTGGTCCCTGTTACTGGCTCCCATGTCCACATGTGTGACAATATATATATACTAGCGGGTTCCTCCCCTGCTCGCTTCACTCAACAACCACTTTGCGTCTCTGCCGCTCATGTTGTGAAGAGGGGAACTGAACGCACGTCCTCTAAACTATGATACTGAACAATCTTTGTTTTCATATCTTTGGAGAGTTGCTTTGAGGATCCCATGCTGTCAGTCTTCAGAGGAGAGTCAAAGGGAAGCACAACTTACAATTGACCACCTTAAATACCTTTATATCTCATGATGGGACACACCTGTCGATGAAGTTCAAGGCTTAACAAGCTCATCCAACCAATTTGGTGTTGTAAGTAATCAGCATTGAGCAGTTACATGAATTCAAATCAGCAAAATTATAAGGGTACCCAAATTTTTGCACAGCCAGTTTTTCACATTTGATTTAATTTCATACAACTAAATACTGCTTCACTAAAAATCTTTGTTTGGAAAACACCCCAGTACTCAATGTTCCTAGGAAATGAAAGACATACCACTGTTATCTTTTTTGTTGAAAGTAGAGTCAATTATTATGCAGGCTGAGAGGGGTTCACAAAATTTTTTTAATGACTTGACTCTATCTATCTATCTTCTTCAAACGCTATATAAAGGTAAATATAAGATGTACAAAGCATTGAAAGAGAATAAGTGATGATAAACCAGACTAAAACATGAAAATACAAATAATACAGGAAAACCATCAATAAATACTATAATTTGTGATACAAACATACACCACACTGAACATCTGGACAGAGGCAGTAAACTGATAAAAGGCTCTCAAAGCCAGGATAAGTTAAATGCCTTCCTGAACAAATGAGTTTTACATTGTTTTTTTAAAAGAATGAATTAAGACAGCTAATCTCATTAATTTAAGGAGGTAATTTTATAGTCTGAGTGCAATGAAGCTGAAGGCTTCATAGAACACAGGTTAGTTTCGGGCACACTGAGATTGCCAGAATTAATGGACCTTAGAGGGTGGACAGGCACATAGTGATGGAGGAGGTTACTGATGTAGTCTGGAACTAGGCCATTTAAAGCTTTATAGGGTTATTAATACTGTAGAATTTTAAACTCAATCCTGTACAACACAAGGCGCCAGTGAAGGCCCAACATGATTGGTGTTGTGTGCTCGCTGTCGTGGGTGTGTGTTAGGAATCTTGCAGCAGAGTTTTAAACCAACTGGAGCTGTGATAAAAGATTAGATGGGACACCTGCCAGTAGGGAGTTACAGTAGTCAATGTGAGATGTGATAAAGCATGGACAGCATTAGGAAAGGCGAAGACTGAGCGAACACAAGATATGTTGGAGGTGGAAGTAAGAAAGTTTCTTAATGTGGTTTAGAATAAAAAAGGGGGGAATGAAAAATGCCAACATGATTCATAGCAGAAGAAGGTCTGATGATCTCTTCAGCAAGAGTGACTGAAGAGGAGCTTATTTTCTTAAGCCGAACTTCAGTGCCAATTAACATGGCTTCAGTTTTGTTGCAGTTTACTTTTAACACTAGAATTACCAGAGCCTACTAAAAAACTCGTATATCCGGCCCACCTTAAATCGCTTCTTAAAACCTTTCTCACCTCTCCGCCAGCGTCTTTTGTCATCTAAATGTACTGATAAAGACAAGCTGCCAGCAGCCGGCTATTCCATCCCCCCAACGACTTAGAACGTAAACAGGCTTTTCCCAGCTCTTGCCTTGATTGATTACCTGGGAGTGAAGTGGAGTTTTAGAGTAGAAATAATAAGATTGTTATTTGAAACACACGCATTTCATATGTGTTGCATTTCTACAGTAATCTGTGTAAACACATTGTTAAAACAGAAACGTGTTATATATTCTAGTAGCAATTGACAAAATGTAGGCATAAACTATATAATGTATGAAGCCCGAAGTCCAAATATCAAAGAAACACTTTCACAAAAGGTACAAAAAAAAGCCACCGCCAAAAAAAACCCGCCTTAGTGTGAGACATTGATATGAATTAACTATCGCTGCTTCTGTGGCGTAACAGTATCAGTCGCTGACTGGGAATCTGAAGGTCATGAGTTCGATCCTGCACAACTCCCATTTGAGAAGTGTTCTTATTTTCACTATTTTAGAATAAAAAGATACATTTGATTTCAGTCTGTAACAGCCGGTGTAATTTATGATATTTGTAAAGGTTAGCTTTATTTTTTTAAAATTCACTTTTCATTGTCTCAGTCGCGTTCAGGATCCATCCCTACTGCCCCCCACCTGACACTGCTGTTTTTACATAAAGACGCGCTATAGTTCTGCAGTGTATCACGATACATACGACCGCGTGTTTTTTTCCCCCAGTATTGCCAGTCCCCACATGTTGCTGTATGCTGTTTCTTTTGTACTCCAGGACATGCAGAGGAAAGCATAGTAAAGAGCAGTCACTTCAGCGCTATATGCAATTATCAGACACTCCCCATCGGACACTGCTGTTTTCACATAAAGACGCGCTAAAGCCCTGCAGTGTACTTGTGACTGCATTGTCGTACCGATGCTTGCGAACTGAAGTGTCTGCATGCACTTTTCGTGGCATTATACGTGTATTTTTTGAGCATGCCCATGTAGCTCAAACACAGGAACATATGTTGATGTAAAAGTATAACAAAACAAGTGCACTTTTATTCAAGACTATAACCGAAGAAAAAAGAAAGCAAGTTACAGTAGGCGGTTGATATGACAGCTTGCATGGTGGAATGCTAAGAACTGCTGATTTCCATTCTGTGCTATATAACTTAACATTTGAATCTGATGATTGTATATAGCGCTGTCTTGTTTAGTGTGCGCAAGAACATGCAGGTGGCCAGTTGCTGAGTGCTACAACGCACATTTTAAAAAAAGAAAGAGACAAATATATGTGACGTTTTGAAGAAATCATTTTATGACGCGAATAGTACCAATCAGAAAACATCGTCGAAGTAATGCAATATTATTTGAAAACGAACAGCGTCAGGTTGGGTGTGAAGTTATACTGGCGCTGTTTGAGTCAGATCAGAAGCTGAATAAGCTGAAAAAGCTCCTGTTCTGACTCTAAGTAAAAAAGCATGAATTAATCAACAGAAATAACCGCGATTGACATTTTAAAGTTAACGATTTACAGTGCATACCAATTTATAAATTCAATGTCCGTTTGAGGAAAAAAAAACACTTTCTTCAAAGCTGGGAATCGAACTCGCGTCTCTGTGGCACAGTAAGGCAGTGGTGCTCCAAGTCAGCAAACCGTCCTTATAACTTATTTTTTTTTCAAGATCCATAACACACAGACAGACAGAGCACTGCGTAATACAGAGACAGACAGGCAGAGATATACAAACAAACAGGGAAGGCACATGTACTGAAAGAAAAAAAAAATCAACATGCGCGTTGTTTCTGCAGCACTGAATAAGCTCCCCCAATCTGACTCTCTAAGTAACAGCGCAAGTACAGACACAAATCAAGTGCATGTGTGTACTGTATAATATTAACAAAAAGAGCAGCTTACTACTGAAAACGGCAAATATAGGAGTGAGTGGGGATCGAACCAGTACTCTTGATCACACTTGGTTTGCGTCTGTACTTGCGCTGTTACTTAGAGAGTCAGATCAGGGGGAGGGGTGATGTTAGAGCGGGTGAGCTTATTCAGTGCTTTTTCTTTCAGTACATGTGCCTTCCCTGTTTGTTTGTATATCTCTGCCTGTCTGTCTCTGTATTACGCAGTGCTCTGTTTGTCTGAGTGTTATGGATCTTGAAAAAAATAAGTTATAAGGACACTTGTTCATGTTAATTGCAGTCTCAATTGTTAAAAAAATATTTTAAAAGGAGCATCCCACATGAAAATATAACGATCTCATTAACAGTGCATACCAATTTACAAATTTTATGTCCATTTGAGGTTAAAAACAAAAAAGAGAAGTAACACCTTATCCCCAGCGGGGAATTGAACTTATGTTTGTGAGGCAAAGAAAAGCTACTCAGTCTGAGAAGCGAATCTTAGCGTGCTACACCACGGAAGCTGTTATATGGTGTGTGAAGCTTTTGTGGAAGTGTTTATTTGATCTTAGGAACTCGGGCTTTACACATTCTACATTTTGTAACATTTATTACTAAAATATGAAAAAGTTTCTGTTTTAGCAATGTGTTTACACAGATTACTGTAGAAACGGAACACGCATGAAATGCAAGTATTCCAAATAGCGATCTATTATTTCTATTCTAAAACTCCAGCAGTTCAGTCACTCCCAGGTAATCAAACAAGCCATGAGCTGGGAAAACTTAGTGAACGTTCTGCGACGGTGGGGGATGGAATAGCCGGCTGCTCGCTGCTCCTCTTAATCGGCACATTTAGAAGACAAAAGAGAGGTGAGAACGGTTTTAAGGTGGGCCAGATCTACGAGTTTTTTCGTAGACTCTGGTAATTCTAGTGTTAAAGAGATATGTTCCATCCAGGTTTTAATGTCACTGAAGCAAGTTGTGAGCTGAGAAAAACTCTGAGGTACTCTGATAACACTAAAATAGATCTGAATGACTACAGGCCAGTGGCCCTCAGTTGCATTCCAATGAAATGTTTTGAACATTGGGTGGAAAACGTTTTAATGATAGAGACATTTCAAGATAACCACCAGTTTGTTTATCCAGGTTATTCTACATCAAATCTATTGTATACTTTTCTAGATAAGCTGATTTATATGTCAGAGCACAATTTCTGGATTTTTTTCAGCCTCATATACTGCTTGAAAAATTAAACAGTATGACTGTTAACCCATATACAGGCTGTCCCAAAAGTCACTATACAATTTTAATAAATTCCTAAAAATTACACAAGAAATTGAGTTTATTAATATTTCTAGCATCAACAAAGGAGTCACAGTTTTACTTGCTAGGCTTGCCATCAAGGTTCCAAGCTGATTCTTTCTTCAAGCTTTGACAGGTCACAGGGCTTAGTGACATACACCTTGCTTTTGATATAGCCCCACAAAAAAAAAAGTCACAAGATGTAAGGTCAGGGGAGCATGGAGCCCACTCGAGGGGACCCCTTTGACTCATCCATCGGTCAGGAAACTTGATGTTCAGGAAATCTCTGACTAACCTGACAAAGCGAGGAGGGGCTCCGTCTTGTTGAAAAAAAACATTAGCAAGGTCACTCCTTGCTTGAAGTTGTGGCACAGCAAACTCCTGCAGCATCTCCAGGTCATTTTCCCCTGTAACGGTGGTCGTAATAGAAAAAAGGAAGTGTATAGTGACTTTTGGGACACCTTGTATTACATCATGGATTTATCCAGACCTTTCTTTTAAATCGTTCACAAAGTACATGATACTTTTTCAAAAGTCATTTTCTCAAAGGCTGTCTTTTGTCCCCATTACTACTTGCACTGCACACAAGTGACCTGAGAACAAACAATGACCACTGTCCCATTATCAAGTATGCTGATGACATCATGCTGATAGGACACATGTCCGGGGAGGATGAAAATCATTATTTTGATCACTGTTGAGTAAATTGGTGCAATAAGAACTCTCTTACGATGAATGTCAAAAAGACCCAAAAAATTATACAGTTAGGTCCATAAATATTTGGACAGAGACAACTTTTTTCTAATTTTGGTTCTGTACATTACCACAATGAATTTTAAATGAAACAACTCAGATGCAGTTGAAGTGCAAACTTTCAGCTTTAATTCAGTGGGGTGAACAAAACAATTGCACAAAAATGTGAGGCAACTAAAGCATTTTTTTAACACAATCCCTTCATTTCCAGAGCTCAAAAGTAATTGGACAATTGACTCAAAGGCTATTTCATGGACAGGTGTGGGCAAGTCCGTCATTATGTCATTATCAATTAAGCAGATAAAAGGCCTGGAGTTGATCTGAGGTGTGGTGCTTGCATGTGGAAGATTTTGCTGTGAACAGGCAACATTTGGTCAAAGGAGCTCTCCATGCAGGTGAAAGAAGCCATCCTTAAGCTGCGAAAACAGAAAAAACCCATCCGAGAAATTGCTACAATATTACGAGTGGCAAAATCTACAGTTTGGTACATCCTGAGAAAGAAAGCAAGCACTGGTGAACTCAGCAACACAAAAAAGACCTGGACGTCCATGGAAGACAACAGTGGTGGATGATCGCAGAATCATTTCCATGGTGAAGAGAAACCCCTTCACAACAGCCAACCAAGTGAACAACACTCTCCAGGGGGTAGGCGTATCGATATCCAGGTCTACCATAAAGAGAAGACTGCATGAAAGTAAATACAGAGGGTGCACTGCAAGGTGCAAGCCACTCATAAGCCTCAAGAATAGAAAGGCTAGATTGGACTTTGCTAAAGAACATCTAAAAAAGCCAGCACAGTTCTGGAAAAACATTCTTTGGACAAATGAAACCAAGATCAACCTCTACCAGAATGATGGCAAGAAAAAAGTATGGAGAAGGCATGGAACAGCTCATTATCTAAAGCCTACCACATCATCTGTGAAACACGGTGGAGGCAGTGTGATGGCTTGGGCGTGCATGGCTGCCAGTGGCACTGGGACACTAGTGTTTATTGATGATGTGACACAGGACAGAAGCAGCCGAATGAATTCTGAGGTGTTCAGAGACATACTGTCTGCTCAAATCCAGCTAAATGCAGTCAAATTGATTGGGCAGCGTTTCATGATACAGATTGACAAAAACCCAAACCATACAGCCAAAGCAATCCAGGAGCTTATTAAAGCAAAGAAGTGGAAAATTCTTGAATGGCCAAGTCAGTCACCTGATCTTAACCCAATTGAGCAGGCATTTCACTTGTTGAAGACTAAACTTCGGCCAGAAAGGCCCACAAACAAACAGCAACTGAAAGCCGCTGCTGTAAAGGCCTGGAAGAGCATTAAAAAGGAGGAAACCCAACATCTGGTGATGTCCAGAAGTCCAAGACTTCAGGCTGTCATTGCCAGCAAAGGGTTTTCAACCAAGCATTAGAAATGAACATTTTATTTCCAGTTATTTAATTTGTCCAATTACTTTTGAGCCCCTGAAATGAAGGGATTGTGTTAAAAAATGCTTTAGTTGCCTCACATTTTTATGCAATCGTTTTGTTCACCCCACTGAATTAAAGCTGAAAGTCTGCACTTCAACTGCATCTGAGTTGTTTCATTTAAAATTCATTGTGGTAATGTACAGAACCAAAATTAGACAAAAGTTGTCTCTGTCCAAATATTTATGCACCTAACTGTATGTGACTTAAAGACTCACCTGGAGTAGAAAATCTTAAATTTGTGAAACTGTAGACTGCTTGTATTATGTTTTTATTAGTTTGCTCAAACGAACCAGGATGAACTGAATTTACAGGATTTAATTAGAGACCTTGCAAGCATCCTTTCTTGTACATTCTTCCTGTATCATATTCGTAAATTATAACTTTAGCGCATCTGAGTTAATTAGTTTACAACTTAATGGTGGAGAGAAAAGAAGGCAAAAACATGCCACAGAGTCGAAGAACTTAAGTTAATTTATAATGGATGGAAGCCACAGAACTAGAAGTTACACAATTAGTTAACAGGTTGATAAAGGAAGAAGTATGGAGGTAATTAAAAATAAAACACACTGATCAGAGTCATCCATCATAACTACAAGATAGCCAATCAAATATATGCAATGTCATGTATCCCAAAACCCCATGTGTGCTTTTTAACATAAATATGGCTTGTCTGAGGTACCAAAAGGGGTAACGACAAAGGAAGCAATGTCAGAAATCGAGACATGTGTGACCATTTCATCTGGATGTCAGAGAACAAAACATATGAATAACATCAAAAGCCACCCAGGACAACATCCTTTACATTTCTGATTTTCAGTAAGCTTTTCAATCCACACTTTGCTATTGATTTTATTTTCTATTGTATTTTTCTTCTATTTGGTATTTCTTATGTGTTAATAAATACTACATTACTTTTGTATTTTCTATACTGTATATTTATCTAGAGCAGGGGTATTCAATTAGATTTTTCATTGGGCCAAATTGTCATACGGCTTTTGCCAGTGGGCCGCACATTTCCCTGTATTTCTTGTATTGTACCATTAATACAAAGCACCACTGCATTTTCAACATTTTTATTTAAATGAGTCAAATGGCATTAGAATTAACCGCTGGCTTCTAGTGCAAATAATAAAAACTGCAAAACATAGCCAGCTTTAGTTTTAACAGAAATCTGAGTCACAAACTCACAGTGACAGTATTTGCTTTTTGCTTAAATAAAATAAAGCCCAGAAAACAATAATTACAATTTCTTTTTGTGCAAATAAGAGCAAATATCACAGTCACAAACTCACATAAACAGTAATAGCAATACAGTGATCCCTCGCTATATTGCGCTTCGCCTTTCGCGGCTTCATTCTATCGCGGATTTTATATGTAAGCATATTTAAATATATATCGTGGATTTTTTGCTGGTTCGCGGATTTCTGAGGACAATGGGTCTTTTAATTTCTTGTACATGCTTCCTCAGTTGGTTTGCCCAGTTGATTTCATACAAGGGACGCTATTGGCAGATGGCTGAGAAGCTACCCAACTTACTTTTCTCTCTCTCTCTCTTGCGCTGACTTTCTCTGATCCTGACGTAGGGGGTGTGAGCAGGGGGGCTGTTCACACACCTAGACGATACGGACGCTCGTCTAAAAATGCTGAAAGATTATCTTCACGTTGCTACCTTCTGTGTGCAGCTGCTTAGTGAAGCGACATGCCGCACGGTGCTTCGCATACTTAAAAGCTCAAAGGGCATGTATTGATTTTTGACTTTGTTTTTCTCTGTCTCTCTCTCTCTCTGCTCCTAACGGAGGGGGTGTGAGCTGCCGCCTTCAACAGCTTTGTACCGGCGGTGCTTCGCATACTTAAAAGCCAAACAGCCCTATTGATTTGTTTGCTTTCCTCTCTGTTTCCTTTGAAGAGGAAGATATGTTTGCATTCTTTTAATTGTGAGACAGAACTGTCATCTCTGTCTTGTCATGGAGCACAGTTTAAACTTTTGAAAAAGAGACAAATGTTTGTTTGCAGTGTTTGAATAACGTTCCTGTCTCTCTACAACCTCCTGTGTTTCTGCGCAAATCTGTGACCCAAGCATGACAATATAAAAATAACCATATAAACATATGGTTTCTACTTCGCGGATTTTCTTATTTCGCGGGTGGCTCTGGAACACAACCCCCGCGATGGAGGAGGGATTACTGTATCATATTGTGCAAATAAGAACAAACATAACTTTGAATGAAATCACAAACTTAAACTGCTGGCTTTTAAAGCATATAAAAGGAAACAAAAGCGTGTCTAGTCTTCATACTACAGGACATTTTGATCTATCTCTAATGAGAAAAGTGACACTTCATTGACTGGGCAAGACGAGAAAAGTTAGGTTCATATGGGGTGACAGCAATCCGCAAACAATGATGCAGATGCTCATTTGTCAAGGAGATCCGATTGTCTGTTTTTATGGCATTCATGTGAGAGAAGGATGATTCACATGTATATGTTGTATCCAAACATTGTTAACACACACATGGCCAATTTTTTCATGTTTGGGAACATCTCTGGGACAATGTGATTTAATCAAAGATATAACTTGCTCTTTCACTTTTTCATCTGTTACCACCTCCTCGACAGCAGCTTGTATGCATTCTTTTCCTGTTTCAGAATCTGTAAATGGTCTTTTATTTTTAGTCAGTATCCATGCAATTCAGAGAGATGCTGTTGTAGCTTTCTGCTGCAAAGTGCAGGTTCGGGTGAAAACCACACAACTTCGCTGGTAGTTTTGAAGTCAGTGTCTTTATTTTTGTCTGTCGAGCCTCTGAGCCCGGGGGATATTCATTATCAAAGTTAGTGTGAGTCTTCTTGAAGTGCCTCCGCACATTGTATTCTTTATTTACCGAGCAAATGGCAAGACAGACAAGGCACATGGGTTTTCCCTCAGCATTTTGTATGTGTGCATACTTATCAGTCCACTCGTTGTTAAATTTTCTATTTTCGCTGTCAACCTTATGTCTTTTCTCTTTTGAATGTGACATGTTCCCGCTGTTTTAAACTGTCATAAACTTTCCATCAAGAGCGCAAACAGCTGCGCGACGTCCCGTAAAATGTCGCAAAATGTTATAAACTGTTGCGCTTACAGCTAATTCGCAGCTATTTAATAAATAATTTATTAAGAGGTATGTGGGCCGGTCCAAAATGACTGATGGGCCGGTTCTGGCCCGTGGGCCGCCTATTGAATAACACTGATCTAGAGTGACTGAAATAATTAAAGGGCGCCAAGTATTAGTAAGATTGCTGCTTTTTTTGACCATAGGGTTTATCAAGGCTATTGAGGTCACTCCTCAATAATTAGAGCAACTGCAGTAAAAGTAAGACATTGTTTGGTTGTAAAGTGGCGTGGCATTAAACTAAAATAGCTGCACTTTTATGTGTGTCACGATGACACCTGCATGTTTGTTAGTGCTGGTGATTGGGAGTCCCTATACAGAGAATTCTTTGCGGAATATTGCACAGTGACTGGCAGTTGGCATGACTCAAGACTTTGTCTGGCTAGGATCTCTATATGTATGTATGTATGTAAAGGGAATACTTCTGGAATATTGTGGGGTGACTGGCAATAGGCATCACCCGTGATGTTGTCTGGCTAGGCTCTCTATATACATATGTGTGTATCTCTGTGTGTGTGCTAAAATTAATTTTGACGTGCGGGATTAGACCAACCTAAATAACAAATCCCACAATAAGACAAAGACACAGAAATCTGCTTGTTTGCCATTGATTGTGCTGGGAGAGGAAGTAGAAATAATGATTTAATATAAATACTTTGGAACTAGGGGTGACACGGTGGTGCAGTGGTAGTGCTGCTGCCATGCAGTTAGGAGACCTGTATTCGCTTCCCGGGTCCTCCCTGCGTGGGTTTTCTCCTGGTGCTCCGGTTTCTTCCCACAGTCCAAAGATCCTAAATTGTCCCCAGTGTGTGCTTGGTGTGAGGGTGGGTGTGATGGGGCCCTGTCCAGGGATTTGTTCCTGCCTGGCGCCCTGTATTGGATGGGATTGGCTTCAGCAGACCCCCGTGACACTGTATAAGGATATACCGAGTTGGACAATGACTGACTGACTTTGTAACTATACTGGATAATAATCTTAATTGAAATATATATACAAAAATGCTCTCTAAATGCAATCAGCTCTTACTGTATTTCTCCTGTGTAAACTGACTATTTAAAGAGGACAAGGACCTCTTCTTGTCCTTTTATTGCAGTCTGATCCAGTCTGTCATCACTTTCAGCTTTCAGGGTAAATTTCGCCCAAACATTAGGAAGTTTTTCTTTACACAAAGAACGATAGACACTTGGAATAAAAGACCAAGTACTGTGGTAGACTGTAAGACGTTGGAGACTTTCAAAACTCGACTTGATGGTTTTTTGGAAGAAATAAGTGGATAGGACTGGAGAGCTTTGTTGGGCTGAATGGCCTGTTCTCGTCTAGAGTGTTCTAATGTTCATCGTCTGGTTTAGCAGAATGATAAATCAAAATTTCAAAAATTTTACCTGTTTATCAAGCATGCAGCTAAAGTTATTAGGGTTTATGTAGATGATTTGGTAAGTGGTGTCAAAGGGCAATGTTGAAGAAAATGTAAATCATCCAAGCTGACAACAGACACCCACTACGGGCAGAACTCAACTTCTGTAAATCAGGGAGGATAGTCACTTTAAAAACCAACACAAATTGCTTCATGTATTCTTTTCTTCCCAGTGCCATACATCTTTTTGATAAGGAATATTGAAGACAATAAAAACATTTCTTATGCATCATGTAACCAGTTTAGTTAGAAACATACTATTACATTTCTGAAAAATTGTTTTTTTTAATATGTAAATATTTTCAAATTTCTGTGCATTTTAACCTATTTGAGTTTCCTTAATTTCATTTGTGTTTGTCAACCAAGAGTGCAAATTTTATGTTTTCTTGTGTAAAAATTACTAAATAAAAAAAACATGAACCTGTAATTTTTTAATAAATGCAAGGATAATAGGGAACCTTTCAGTTTGTATCAACATATTAGGTACAGTATTCAATTGATCAAAACATTATTTTACTTGAATTTCAAATTTTGTTCATACATCCGCTGTCTTATCTAAAAGAAGTCCATCAATGGCTGCTGCCACACCAGCCCTGTATAGGGCACCAATCCAACACTGGGTATCCTCATGCAGACATTTCCACTCACACAGGGCCAATTTAGAGATGTATGAATCATCCGAATCTGCACATCTTTGGGACGTGGGAGGTCTAAGTCAAAAATCAAATCCAGCCTTCAAAATTTCTACTAAAAAGAATGTTTTCTTTGACTACACAATGTTATGCCCTTGGCACTAACCTATTATGTTTGTATGGTTTTTCTAATATACATAAAATGAATTGTTTATGTTTTTTATTTTTTTCTCTTTTGTATGTCTTTGCAGCTCATAAAAGGTTTATGACAGTCAGTTTTGAAATATAATTGGTCATTTTTTAATCTTGTTCACCTTCTTTACACCCTACTACTACAAGGACACTTTAACCACTTCAAAGTGATGTCTAACATTATCCACAGGGGCTGTAATACTCCTTGTAATTTTTAACTTCCTTTTTTTGCAGTAATTTTCCTCCTGACAAGAAGAGACAGCTTTACTTAAAATTTAAAATCCTGCATTTTTAGAACAAAATGGCCTATATGAAAATAGTTCTGAGTGAAGATTGACTTTGAAAGACTTCAAACCGAGTTGGATTTAATGCAGTCACTATAATAGCCCTTGCTGTGCACTCGATGATGGCCTTCTTAATGGGAATATGATTGCAAGGTGAAATGAAGATGTTTGGAGACACAAGAGATGATGGCTGTTCTGTTAAAGTATACAGAACAAAATAAGAAAAGGTGCTCTTAGACATTCCTTTTGTTATACTGTGTTAAAAAAATGACACAGTACAATTATAAATATTTATATAATTAAATATGTTGATTTTTTTATTAGCTGATATACTTTGTGAATCCAGGAATATTTTTATATATATATATATATATATATATATATATATATATATATACATACACTCTTCTTGACCTAATCACATACAGCTAATGAACTGTTTGCCATCCTCCAGATCAAAACGCAATGCATACACTAGCTACTACTGCATTCGTTTTGTCGGTTTTAACACCACAAGTCATCCGTCAAATATGATTTTTTTAGCTGTTGGTGACACAGAGGACTCATGCACAAACGTATCAATGTGCACATGCAAGCCGTTTTGAAGGACAGATGCATTCACATTACAGTTACTGTCAACAGAGGCAAATCTGATCTGATGAAAAAATCAGAACCGAGCAAGGAGGCTTGTAATGTAACATAATGTAAAATAATCAAACAATCCTTCCTTTTTTAATTATCTTGAAAAACACTTTTGATTTTAAACAAACCTGTTTTTATGTTCTTTAATAACACAACTAGCCATCCCCTGTGGCTCAGACCGTGTAGTCGTGAAACAGGACAGTGAGGAGGGCCCTGCCCGGCTCCCAACACCTGACGTCACGCTTCCTCCTCCCCTCAGCCCATAGCCTCTGTCTTGGATTTGCGTGAATAAATCGCTCCTGCAAGCGAACTATGATTCTTAGCATGATGAGAGAAGGCGCAAAATCAACCGGAATGTTCAAGCAAGTTATAGAAAAAACCCCGATCTAAATCCATTAAGTAGTTCTCTAGTGGAGAGCAAACAGACATACAGACAGATGTTGGATTTTATTTATATATATATATATATATATATATATATATATATATATTTGTGAACACCAGGAGTTGCTATTTCCCCGTTAAACCCAAGACGGTCTTTAATTATTCTTCTTCTTGTAATTGTACCCAGAAGCACCTCCGCCACCATAAACAGGCAAGTAACAAATATAACAATACTCTCCTCCACACTTCGCAGCAAGCTCTGTCCTACTACATCCCAACTCCAGCTCACTTGCTGGATTCCCATAAGTCCTTTATATAGTCCTTGACCCGGAAGTGCTTCTGTTCTTCCTCCCACATGACTTATTAGTACCTCCGGGTCAGCTGGAGAATTCAGGTTTTCAATCAGCCCGGAAGTGCTTAGGGGCTTCCGTTGTCATACTCCATTAGTACTCTCGGGCTAGGTGAGAATTTGTTTTCCCATCAACTTCCCACAGCATCCCCTGGCGGCACCCATGGTACACAGCAGGGCTGTGCTGCCGAACTCCAAGTACCATAGTGCCCTGCGGGCATCCGGGGCAGAGCTGCAGTTCATGGAAGCTGCCATCTATTGTCTTGGGGGAGGTAGCGTCCTTGATAAGCTGCCTTACCCCATCCTTCCATTACTGCTGGCCGTCCCTTACTATATATATATATATATATATATATACAGTAATCCCTCGCTATATCGCGCTTCGCCTTTCGCGGCTGAACTCCATCGCGGATTTTATATGTAAGCATATTTAAATATATATCGTAGATTTTTTGCTGGTTCGCGGATTTCTGCGGACAATGGGTGTTTTAATTTCTGGTACATGCTTCCTCAGTTGGTTTGCCCAGTTGATTTCATACAAGGGACGCTATTGGCAGATGGCTGAGAAGCTACCCAACTTACTTTTCTCTCACTTTTGCGCTGACTTTCTCTGATCCTGACGTAGGGGGATTGAGCAGGGGGGCTATTCTCACACCTAGATGATACGGACGCTCGTGTAAAAATTCTGAAAGATTATCTTCACGTTGCTACCTTCTGTGCAGCTGCTTCCTGAAGCGTCATGCTGCACGGTGCTTCGCATACTTAAAAGCTCGAAGGGCACGTATTGATTTTTGATTGAAAAACAAACTCTCTCTCTCTGCTCCTGACGGAGGGGGTGTGAGCTGCTGCCTTCAACAGCTTTGTGCCGCGGTGCTTCGCATACTTAAAAGCCAAACAGCCCTATTGATTTGTTTGCTTTTCTCTATCTCTCTGACATAATCTGCTCCTGACGCGCACTCCTTTGAAGAGGAAGATATGTTTGCATTCTTTTAATTGTGAGACGGAACTGTCATCTCTGTCTTGTCATGGAGCACAGTTTAAACTTTTGAAAAAGAGACAAATGTTTGTTTGCAGTGTTTGAATAACGTTCCTGTCTCTCTACAACCTCCTGTGTTTCTGCGCAAATCTGTGACCCAAGCATGACAATATAAAAATAACCATATAAACATATGGTTTCTACTTCGCGGATTTTCTTATTTCGCGGGTGGCTGTGGAACGCAACCCCCGCGATGGAGGAGGGATTACTGTATATATATATATATATATATATATATATATATATATATATATATATATATATATATTAACATATATATACATACATACATACATATACAGATATTCACTTGCCCTTTATAACACTCTGAAAATGATCTCATTCTCAATGAGAGAAGTTGCAAAATCAACCAGAATGTTTAAGCAAATTATAGAAAAAAACTCGATTTAAATCCATTAAGTAGTTCTCTTATTTGCTAGCTAAGTGGAAGTAAAGTACACCCTGAAGCTGGCGTGTCAATGAGGAGGACCCCACCCATCTCCCCTCAGCCCACAACCTCTCTGTCAGATTTGCGATGAATAAATCGGTACTGCAAGCGAACTATGATACTTAGCGCGATAAGAGAGTTCGCAAAATGTTCAAGCATTTTATAAAAAAAACCCAATTTAAATCCATCATATAGTTCTCTCATAAAAAGTGGACAAAAATACAGACAGACAGACGTTGGATTTCATGTATATAGAGATGATAACACAGGTATTGTGATTGTCTGTAATTTTTAATTGCTCTTCAATACATTTTAAATTTTGAATTTAGTCTTTTGGCATTTGAATTTCCTGTATTGTCAGAAGTTTTGATTGGTGTTACATGGTTAAAATATAGTCACTTACCCTTGGATGAGGTTAGGATTGGGTGGATAGTTTAAGGGTTACGTTGAGCTTTTACCTTTATGGTTATATTACTTCTTATATTTCCATTTGTTATTCCGAAATGTATTTGATAAGCTCTTTATATAAAAAAATCAAATAACAGCAGTTGCATGTTAAAACAGTCCTATGTCTGCCAATGCTGATACCTCAACACAGTTTCCTGAACCTAATCTACAATTTAGAGCACTGAATTTGGTAATTACACAGTGTCTGGACTGAGATTTTGTTTTGTCATATAATTTATTACATCAAATATGCAATTTTTATAATGAATAAACTTGCCTGAATTAATCCAGCCGTTGGACGGTTTTAAAGCTGCCTGCTTTGTTAATATTAAAAACATGTTACATGCAGCCCATGATGACCATGAGCTTTCTCAAAGACCCCTTTAAATGTGTGTTTCATATATGAATTGTATTCGTATATAATTTACATTTACACCTGCAATTAAAAGGCGTATTCAATGCTTGCTCTTGTTTATTTGCAAAGCACTACACACACTGCAGTTATAAACTTGAAGTTAGACTGGAAACGGACTTCTAGACTACAAGAATGGATTTTAGCATTTTTTTTCAAATACATAAAATAAATAAATTAACAAATTCAGACATGCTGCTGCTGCCGCCCCACTGACTTTTTAATGGCTGTCCACCTTTCTGCAATTTACCTGACTTCATTTTGTATGTGGACAGAAAACACATTTGCATTTCCATTGTGATTACTATCCATTTCTGAAAAGTGGTCTGTGTGATAACTCACCAGGATGTTCACACCTTTCATTTTAAATGTTATCTGATCAAAACTCATTTTACAACAGGTGGAAATGGATGTACTTTGTCGTAACTACAAATTCTTGCATGCGTCCAGATTGCCGCTGTCACAATTTTACCATTCAATGATCATATCGGTCTGTGGTGGCTGGTAGCTTCCCTAACCTGTTGCAACATCCAAGGAAATAAAGGCTGATAAAGAGAGAAGACGGTTTCAAGAAAGGTGCAATGCAGAATTATGATTGCCATTGTGACCCTCTGCCGGTAGTTGTTTATTGACAGTATTCTGGCCAGCACTGTATGTATAAGGTGTTATTGTTGTCCTGCAGTATCACTGACTTTGCCACCACTGCAATAAAGGCCAGACTTTACATTTAAAATTCAGCTGTAAATGGGTAAAGAAATCATTCAGCATTAAGTAGTAATTCTTAAAACTTGTTTTACAAATGTAATACATTTTCATTACCACATAGAATACAGAAGAACTAATACAAGTGAATGTGCATTGACAGTATTATTATTATTATTACAGATATAATATTCATTAATCCAGAACAGACTATTAAAAAATGATAAATGCAAAAAGTAGCAAAACATAAGATTGCCTATTGAAAGTTAAAACTGCATGTTCTTGTTTTCAAAGTAATCTCTGCTTACTTATAAATCATACCAAACATTTTATCATGATCGATTGTATTACAGTTTTCTTCATCCTGATGCTTGACATTAAGACTCAAATTGATAAGCAAATCAAATATTAAATAATGAGGAATATTTGCCTTCAGTAGGATAAAAAGCGTAACTTGCTGACCTTCAAGTATGAAATAGCTTCAAATGCCAATTACATAGTTTTCCATTTAAGAGACCAAAAAGCATAATAATTTCTTGACCAACAGCACCACCCATTGTGATATTCCTGCATTTTAAGACATTCTGAATTTTTTTCTGCTTCTTTAACGTAACACTGAAAGAACAAAAATATTGCCCTACTGAATAATAGTGTTGTGTTGAAACAGTCATCTAGATAGATAGATAGATAGATAGATAGATAGATAGATAGATAGATAGATAGATAGATAGATAGATAGATAGATAGATAGATAGATAGATAGATAGATAGATAGATAGATAATATGTTCATTGTGTCCCTTTTTAAAGTTACTGTTTCCTATGTTATTATAAACAAAACCCTTTAAATGTGTCATTTGTGCTGGTAGATTACTGTGTATATACAGTGTAGCATCTGCCATGCATTGGACTGGTGTTCCCTCCAGGTTTTGCTCCGGCCTTGTTGCTTAATGTTGCATAAATGGGCCCCCATATTTACATTTACATTTATATGCTTGACAGAAGCTTTAATTCAAAGCGACTTACAAAAGAGTAACATTAGGCTAGGGCCTGTTTGTTCAGCAAGTGTAGTAGGACAGGTAACTAAAGTGAAAAGATGTAATAACTAATAGATTTACAATCATAGGCTAAAATCGATAAGGCAATTAAACTTAATCTAACAACAAATTAACCCACAATATGAAATATCACAGTTTTTTCTTTTTTTTCCAATTAATTAGATAGATTTTCACAGAACAGATGGGTTTTCAATTGCTTCTTGAATATACTGGGGGAGTCAGCAGTTCAGATGGAGGTGGGCAGCTCATTCCACTAACCAGGAACTACACAGGGAAAGAGTATGAACTGAGACTTGATACCATGTTGAGCTGGCATCACCAAATGCTGTTAACTGGAAGACCTGAGAGGGTGAGAAGGAGGGCTTCACAAGTGTCTCCACATATGCTCAAATGCTGACCCATTGACTACTCTGTAGGCAAGCATCAGGGATTTTAACTTAATGGGGGCTGCTACAGGATGCCATGGTAGCAACCTGAAGAGAGGAGTGACGAGCACATCTTGGCTGGTTAAATACAAGCTGGGCCGCTGCATTTCTGGACCATCTGCAGCAGCTTGATAGCACATGCAGGTAACTCCTGCCAGAAGTGAGTTGCAGCAGTCCAGACACGACAAGACCAAAGCCTGGACCGGAAGTTGTGTGGCATACTCTGTCAGTTAAGGTCTGATCTTGCAGATGTTGTAAAGGGGGACCACATAAACAAGAAACAGTAGAAATGTGGTTAGAAAAAGATAGCTGCTTATCAATCACCAACCCAAGGTTGCGTACAGACTTGGCAGATGTTAGCGACAGTGAGCCAAGCTGTACAGAGATGGGGAGTTGAACAGACTGGCTGGCAGGGATCACAAGAAGCTCAGTTTTTACCAGGTTGAACTGAAGACGCAGGTCCTTCATCCAGGTTGAGATATCAGTAAGACATGCAGAGACTCTAGTTGATATCGTCCAGAGGGAATGACAGGAACAGCTGTGTATCATTGGCATAGCACTGATAAGAGAACCCATGGGATTGGATGATGGAGCCCAGAGGGGTGGTGTACAGAGAGAAAAGTAGAGGATCCAGCACCAATCCTTACAGTACACCTGTGCATGTCTGGTGAGATCTTGACAACTCTCCTCGCCCAGGAGACGCTGTAGAATCTGCTTGAGATGTAGGACTCAGACCATCTGAGAGCAGTCCCAATGATGCCAACGTCAGAGGTGACCATATTTCCCAAGCCAAAAATATAACACAAAACTAAAAAAAGACTGCAGGTTCCTTTTCAAGTTTTTCTCCCTGTCGGGGATGGAGTGGCGTCGCCCTTCTTGGAGTTTCTCTCCGTGTAGATGCTAGTGAACATTTTTAATTACTTCCAGAATGTGTTCTATGCACTGTTTTAGACCCACTCATCTACAGCTTCACCATTGCGAGTTCATCTGATGTTTGTTAAGAATTATAAGGTAGGTAATACTTTAAAAATGGATGTAAATTAAAAAGAAGTAAACCTGGTTGGGAACGATGAGCTGGAGTGTGAAAAACAAGAATAAACTGCAGATGTTCTGTAAGCATGGGTCATAGCTGTTTTAGGACCAGTTTCTCAAAGGTCTTCATGATGTATGAAGTAAGAGCAACTGGTCAGAAATCCTTGGGACCCTTTTTTTGGAACTGGGACTACAGCAGATATTTTCCACACACACAAAGTGCAGACATATACAACTTCATGTGTTGTTACTTGGTTGAACATCTCACTTTATTCATTTGTTAACCAGCTGCTTACAAGGGGAAATGTCAGCCAAGGTTTACTTGAGTTTGGTGTTTTATTCACTCAGTTAGAGCCTCTGAACTGTGTTGGCGTGTCTCATTAATATTAGAGGTGAGTTTATAGGTGCTCCAAAACTTTTATAAATTCTTTCAGGAAATTATGTCAATTCAGCAGTGTAGTAATAAGAGCACTGATTGTTGTTTCTAGCAAATTACCATTCAGTAGTAAAAAATACATGCAAGCTAACTTTGCTATTTCTGTAAAAAAGAAACTGGTTCGGAAAGTCAAGTGTTAAGAAATGCACTACTAGATTCTGAGTCATTATCATAACTTCAAGGGTAAGGAAATTTGGGTTCTTTAGTAAATACAATAAAATGTCCTGCTGTTACTTCACTTACAGCCTGGGCTGACCTGATTGATTTGTAAGGCCATCAAAAATTAGCAGTTGTTAAACTGTTGGAGATAAATGAAGACTGGATGAGGGCATTATGAATAACAACTAATGTACTAAAGTACCTAAACTGAAAGGAAGAAAAACATTTAGACGCAAATAACATTGCCCTGGTTAGTGATGACTCACCACACCAACAGAGGTGGAGCAAGTGGAGCACAGCCCACCATCAGCAAGTATGGTTAGAGCAGAGGGCTGTAAAGTCGGTCCAGGAAAGCCATAGTGACTCTGCAGGATTTTGTTCCAGCCAAATTTTTTAATGAGAAGTCAATTATTGCTAGGAGTATAAGAATTTATGTTTAAAGGAGAGGCCTCCCCATGATAAAATAATAAGCTGCAACTCTGAATCAAGTAATTCAATCCCTTTCACTTATAGTGATCTTTTCCTCTCTACCACTCCCTTGTTTTCAGAACATAGTCCATTCCTCACTTTCACTCATTTCCACCCAATTTCTTACTGCAAAATCAGTTATTGCTGGAAAAGCAATTATTGCATAAGCAACATTTTTATGCTTCATTTTAGTTTCTTGCTTGTTAAGGTTTCCCATCTTTAACTGGTTATTTTAGTCTGAAGCAGCTGCATTTTCTGTTTTTAATGGCTCCTTATTGGCAATAAGTCAAAGGAACCAATAGTTCCTTGTTTTCATTTACACCTGTGCGTATTCATCATGAACTATCCTGTTCTTCAAATATTTGGAAGGAAAATGAAGATAAAATAATTAAGGACTTAGAATTGCTCCTCGGCATCAGGCTACACTTCATTTTAGAATATTGTCCCAAAGAAATGGGAGAAGAAGAACATTAAAAAAAATTGTGACAAGAACGGCCATTAAGCCCAACAAGATTGTCCATCCTATTCACCACGTTGGTCCGAAATAACATCAAGTCGAGATTTGAAATTACACACTGCTTTCCACAACACTACTTGGTAATTTATTCCATGTGTCAGAGGGGGACATTTTTTTTGTGTACTGGGTGGTTCCATTAGGCACCCATTGTTGGGACTGGGGGGTGTAAAGTTAAAAGGCTGTCTGCAGGATGTATTTATTTGCTGTACTGCAAAGGAGTCACCACTTTGAAGTTTATGGCTGGTTGAGATTTACAAACAATACCACGTGTGATAACAGAACTGCTGCTTCCTTGGAGGATCCTGGATAATCCAGTTACTGATTGTGTCAGGATTGTTTGTGAAATGCAGATGTACCATTGTTTAATCTGATTGTCCAGAACTGATAATGGCAGGGGCTGAAGTAGATAAAAACTCCTGGCAGTAGAAGGCGGAGGGGGACAGTCCAGAGAAAACGCTGCCAAGGCACTCGGACAGAGCACAGGGTCTTGCAGGCAGACAAAGGTACCTGGCTGGCACGATGTGAGGTACAAGGACGGCAACACTTCCAGGGAGGAAGAGACAGTTCCACAAAGAGACGCCGGATATGGGTTCAGCGAGAGAGGGAATCCGCATGAAAGGACCAAGCGAAGCTGACAGACGAGGAATGAGGCGTGCCTAGGTCCCAGCAACACAAGGAGCCCAGAGTGGAAGAAAAAGGAACAACGAAGAGACGCTGACAGGGAGTCAACAATTTGACACAACTTCTGTAGGGGAACGAGTGTCCGGGGAACAGAGTGCATCCATGGACAGTTGAACAATTAAGTGTTGGGGTAAAGGTTGTAACTAAAGGTTGTATCCTCCAATTCTTGTTTTTAACGGACTTTTAGAGGGTGGACTGTGTATTTTCCTTTTTTAAAAAAGGGAAATTGATTCCTGATATGTTTAGTTTTTGTTATGTTCGTTTATCTTTTTAATGTACCTTATATTGTCTTGTGTAATAGAACTTACTGTTGCTTTTTTCTAAAATTACTGTTGTGTCTTTCATTGTGTGTTTACTCACCGCCCAATTTAAAGAAACCTGTGTGCTATTATTGGTAAATTTCAGCAGTTCCCAGTCTCTTAATAAAACTGGGTGGCGTAGTCGGATATTTTAATGGTGTCTAAGTTAGATTACCTATAAGTGTGACCAGACACCTGTGACACATGTGTCAATGGTTGTTTGCGTGGAGAAAATCTCTCTCTATATATAAAATCCAACGTCTGTCTGTCTGCTTTTCACGAAAGAACTACTTAATGGATTTAGATCGATTTTTATTTCTATAATTTGCTTGAAATCTCACTGTGCTACGTATCATAGTTTGCTTGTGGTACCGATTTATTTGCGCAAATCCAAAAGACACGCAGCAGGCTGAGGGGAGGGGTGCGTTGCCCTCCTCACTCACGTGTCAGCCTCGGAGCGTTCTTTACCTCCGCTTAGAGAGAACTACTTAAAGAATTTAGGTCAGGTTTTTTTTCTATAATTTGCTTGAACATTCCGGTTGATTTTGTGAGTTCTCCCATCGCGCTAAGAATCATAATTTGCTTGCAGGAGCGAAATATTCGCACTAATCTAAGACAGAGGCTGTGGGCTGAGGGGAGGGGGGAGCATGATGCCAGGAGTGGGGAGTCGGGCAGGGCCCTCCTCACTGTCCTGTTTCACTACTACGCGGGCGGAGCTGCAGGGAATGGCTAGTTTATAACAGTTTTAAGAAATCAGCCCTGAACCAGTTTTCAGCCAGGCTTCCATGGAATTGATTTTAAAGTACCAAGTGGGGCCCACTGTACTCATTTCTTTCATCTCTTCCTAACTCATACCTCTTAGTCCTAGAATCAACCTAGTCACTCTCCTCTGAACTTTCTTTAGTGCTCCTAGGTGTTTTTTGTAATATGAAAACTAAAACTGAACACAGCTCTCCAGGTGAGGCATTAATATTGTGTTATATAACTTAAGCATAACCTCTCTTGATTTGTACCCCACACATTGTGAAATATAATCTAAAGTCCTATTACATTTCTTCTGCACATTATCTGGATGTAGACAGTGATGAGTCCATATGACTCCTAGGTCCTTCTCATGAGGGGTACTTTGAAGTTTCTGACCTCCCATTGTGTATTCATATCTAACATTTCCACTCTCTACATGTAACACTTTACTTTTACTTAAATTAAATTTTGTCTACCATAAATCTACCCAAGTCCAAGTGCCTCAGCAACAGTTTAGCTGATTTTACATCGTCTGGCTTTCTACCTAGCTTGGTATAATTTGTAGATGTAACCAGCTTATTGATTATATTCTTATCCAGATTGTTTATGTATATTTAAAAGAGCATCATCTCCAGCACCGATCTCTGAGGGACACTTTTAACATCACCTAATTCTGATTCCCCACCAAATAACCCTTAGGTTCAAAATTGGCTCAAACACAAGAAACAACCTACAGGCCATTTCTTTTAGTTTGATCAGTAACCTTTCATGTGGAACCTTATCAAAAGACTTCTGATAATAAATAATATCAATGCATCTATCTTATTGTATGCTTTTGTTGCTTCCTCATTGCATTCCAACACATTATTGAAACGTGGTATTCCCTTTCAAAACTCATGGGGAGTATTTGCTAATACTCCTGTTCGTGGTTCATCTGCCAAGCATGCAGAACTTATGACTTGTCCACTAACAGTCTTCACAAAAGCGTGATTTTTTTGTGCAATGAGAAAAGTGGCCTGTAATGCATATAAAAAGCCCATACAAAATGACTCATGATTATTTAAACACATGCTTTACTTTAGCCCCCCACACTCAACCCCCTCCTCCGGCCCTCCGCTTCTTCTAGGGGTCTTTCTGGTTTCTGGGTGCAAAAGACATTACGTCAGTGCCCATGTGTTTTTCATAAATTGAGACATGATGAGTCTATTCATGTTTCACACATGGAGTTACTGGATGTACTAAATGTTCCATTGTAATGATCTTGAAGTATATTTTAGATTTAGCAAATACTTTAATTATTCACAACTTAAAAATCCTAAGTTATAAAAAAATTAAACAAATCAAAAGAAGTGTAAATTATAGTTTAAAAAAAAACAAAAAGAAACAGGTTGTAAAAGGTACATGAAACAGCCCAGCCTAATAAATGTGTAGAGCAGAGTGCCAGTGATTAAAGAATAACACACAGGATTAAACTAAATGGGATTCTTTTCCCCCTTTACCGATGTAGCAAAAATGTAACACAACCTAAATACTTATTTTTCATTTTGCCTTTGTTTTAGGAATTATGTGACAAGTCAGCAGTCTCTAAAAGACAAGTGTTAGTTGAGGTAGCTAAGTTTGCATACCTGACATTGAAATTGCTCTTTAAAATGATAGTTTTAAATCAATTATAATAATGGAAGGAAAATGCGAAATAAGCAGTTACTGTATATACTCGCATACAAGTTGGGTCATAAAATCAGATCCCGACTTATAAGCCCGTTCAAAAATGCGACACTTACATTTTTTTTTTTTTTACATCTTCTTGCCTCCTCCAATCTCACACCAGTTTCTAGGACACATCGGAGTTTGTTGCAGCAGTGCAGTTACCAATTTCTTTCACCACGTCAACGACTTTTAATTTAAAACCAGCTTCATATTTTCTTCTGATCGAACGTTCCATTGTAGATAAGGGATGCTCTTACGATAAAGGTGTATGAGGGTGTGAGATACAAAAAACACAAAACAATGCAAACATCTCTTTGGAATAGTGGTCACGTTGGCACAATACATAGGGGGAAAAAAAGGCAGTGTGCTCCGTGGTTACGGTGGGCATTAGCATATCATAATCTCTTGGATCAATAGTGTGAGTTTTCCGCATTCGACTTATATGACCGAAAATATCGGAAATTATATGGTAAAATCAAGCCCCGACTTATCCATGGGAGAACTTACCTGCGAGTATATATGGTATTTCTCTTTTTATTTACGAGAAAGGAAACCAGCTTTTGGTTGCTACAATGAATGGGTTTTTAATATAAAACAGCAAATCATGGATCTCAAGTTCAAGAATAAAATAAAACAGGACCAGGAGAAAAATTATACTTTTAGGGTGCTGGACAAATATTTACAATCAATTTTTATTACAACGGTTAACCAAAAACAAAAGCAGTGCGGTAGAAAAATGTGTCAGTTTTATAAATGACGATACAAACTTACAATTCATAAATATATTTAGTAAATACAGAAGTATTTGAGCATAGCATGTCTGGAGTAGCACAATGATAAAATAAGTGCGAGATAAAAAAAAAAAAATTTCATATAGACTTGAATTATATTCTAATAGTGATGTTCATTTTGACAGCCCTACCAGACAATAAAAAAGAAGAGAAAGAAAGATCAATAATTAAGAAACTGTGGAAAAACCAAAACAGCATGAACTATTGAAAAAAGAGAGCTCATTATGGATAGTGTAAAACACAATGTTCAAAGCAAAGCACCATCTGTGTTCCACCATTTATGATCTGTGCACCTCAATCATGTCTGCTATGGAAAATGTGTTGCATAGCAACAAACAGGGCTAGGAAAGTGCCAGAGGTAAATCATTTATAAAAGGAAGGGCTACGGACAAAACATAAAGGAGATGCCATGTTTGGGGCGACTGTACTTATTCTTAACCACAATTTGTGTTTTTATTATTACTTTCTAGCATTAAATAACCTTAAAGAAAGGAGTTTTGCCTCCCTCATCATAAGAAAGTTCCAACAGGACACCCATTATCTCAGAAAGACAAAGTGAAAACAGGATTTTAATTATTTAGAATAAGAAGCTGAAATATCCCATTGACACAAATACTCAGACCTTTTCCTCTCTACTTCATTGAAGCCCATTTGGGAGATATTCCAGCCTGGAGTCTTCTCGGGTCTGATACAACACACTTCACACACAAGGATTTGGGCATTTTCTGTAATTCTTTTCTGCAGATCCTCTTAAGGTCTGTGAAGTTGAATGGAGACGATCAGTGGACAGATGTTTTCAGGTCACCCTAGAGATGTTTGATTGGGTTCAAGTGTGGGTTGTGGCTGGGCCACGCAAGTTGATCCTAAACCACTCCTGCGTTGTCTTTGAATTGTGCGGAATGTCATTGTCCTGTTGAAAGGTTAGCCTTTGGCCCAGCCTGAAGTCCCGATTACACTGGCACAAACCCTCTCTTTGCTCTGTTCAGCTCTTCCTCAACTCTTCCTAGGCTACCAGTCCCTAATGCTGAAAAGCAACCCCACAACATGATGCTGCCACCATCATGTTTCTGTTATCTGTTGGAATGGCATGGAACAGGTGATAAGTGGTGACTGGTTTCCTTCAGGCACGTACAACTGATTCAGTATTGTTTCATCAAACTAGAGAATCTTCTTTGTCATAGTCTGAGAGTTCCCTAAATACAATTTTTGCAAACCCCAAATGGGCTTATATGTGTCATATGGTCACCCAGATTAGTGGAATGTTATAGTACTGGTCAACTTTCAGGACATTTCTTAGATCTCTTCTGGTCCTCTAGAGTTAAGACAGAATGAATATCAGGTTCTTGGTCACTTCTTTTACCAAGATCCTTCTCCCAAGAATTCTCTTTGGCCAGGCAGCCAACTCAAGGAAGAGTTGTAGTTATTCCAAACTTATTCATTTTTGAAGTATGGATGCCATTTCTGGGAAACTTCAATGCTGCAGGAATATTTTTCATCTGTGTTTTAACACAGTGCTATCTGCAAGCTTTGCCAGCAATTCCTTTGTCCTTATGACTTGGTTTTTGTTTTGATACACATTGCCAACTGCAGGACCTTCTACAGAAAGGTGTAGGCCAGTCAAATGAAGTGACGACAGCTGAACTCCAAACAGGGTGTCAAAACTTCTCAAGGATCATCAAGAGAATGGGACACTCCTGAGACAAATTTCATGAATCATAGCAAAGAATCTGAATGCCTGTGTCAATTTGATATTTTAGGTTTTTTTATAATTATTATTATTTTTAATAAATGTCCAAAAATTCATAAGTGTATTGAGCGTTGCTTGATGAAGGAAAAAAAAATACTTTAATCAAATTTAGCACAAGGCTGCAATATAAAAAAGTATAAGAATCTGAAAGTTAAAAAATATTAAATATTCCTGTTCTGGATTATTTGGAAATATCCACATTCATTAAGAGATATAATTTGTTTGATTCACCAAATGCTCAATTTGGGGACACCATACTGCTACACTACATTTCAACTATCTTATTATAAAACTTGAGTTTATATGCAAGTTGGTAGAAGCACTGCAATATAAATAAACAAACTAAAAAAATAATTTGACAGTGGAGGAAAAAAAGCTTAAAATACAACTGATCGATAGCCTAAGCAATCCTGCCCTTCAAATAAGATCCCTTGGCACTGTTTTGAATACGGATGTTAATCCTGATTCTTTTGCTAAATCCCAGTTCCGTTTAATTAAATTCTACTTCGACTAATTATGAGGCACCACAGTTTTCTTTCTTTAAAATGCTAGTTAAAGTACTCTGTAAATCAAATCTAGCATTTAAGAGGGCTCATCCAGGATAAATGTATTTAAATTAAAAACAATAATCAATTAATTAATTAGAGGTTGTGCTTACATGCAGCTATTGATTTCAGTCGTCTCTGAATGCCAATGATACATAAAAGGGCTAAATGAAAGAAAACGAAGAAAAAAAAACAAACAAGATCTCCAAAATAAATTTCTCATCAGCAATGTCATCAGCCTGCAATCCAGCTTAGCAATTTTACACAATTTAACTAACAAAAAGCTGTTGTAGAATAGCCACCTCGCGTCATTTTATCTCAGCCTGCAGGCAGCATTTTTCTTTTTTTTTTTTTTAAATAAGCAGCCAGGATATTTTTGAACTTCAGTGGCTGAACCTTTTTCTTAGTTGCCTCATTCAAGAGTACAACTTGTGTTTTGAATGTTATCAGAAAATTATATAACGCCATTTACAGTATGTAGCTCTTTGAAATTGCTCCACTCCAGCAGTTTTTTATTTTTTATTTTATTTGGAGAAAGCTTTGAAGGCTTCTGAGCATGGCCTTATTGTGTGAGCAGGTTATCAGCCAGAAACAAACAATAAGGAAAATTAATCTGAAAGGCTGGGAAAAGTAACATCTGGATGTGTGAAGAAGCATTTGATTAAGAGTGGAAAAGCATTTTTCTGATTTAAGTAAAGTACATACAGCGGTTTCAGAAAGTATTCAGACCACTTCACTTTTTACACCCTTTACTGTGCTTTAGATTTAATTTTAAATAGATAAATCTGTCATTTTTGCCCATCGCTCTACACTCAGCAACCCATAATGATAAAGTGAAAAGTTTCAGAAAAGTTTCATAAATTGCCTAAAAGTCAAATACTGAAATTCTCACATTTCTGGTATAAATAGAATACATCGACAGTAAAAAAAAAGTGTTGGGGTCTGTGATTAACTTCCTTGTCATTAATTCTGAGTGAGACCCCGGTTCAGCATTGTGTTTAATTATGATGAAGCTTGAGTCAGACTCGGGGTAGTTTCACTGGGACAGATATGATTCTCGATTGAGAATACACATCTGTTAACAACTCGTTAAAAAGTGTGCTGTAAAAACAGGGCTTCTTCCTAAAAAACCCACTCCCAGTTTCTCCAGTCCAATAATTTTAAACCACCACCGGGGTTTTGTGGGAAAGAGCAAAAGACAATGAAGAAAAGACATGACACTGAGAGGAAATAAAGAGCTAAAATTGCTGTTATGCATTCAGGAGTTCACTAGAACAAGGGAATTGAATCTTAATAAATAATTTGTATGTTGTCATAAGGGCTGTGACAGTTGAGACACAAACACGTAACCCACTGCAGCTTCTGGACTCCACATGTTTGACAAGTACCTCTGTCTGCTGCAATATCTTTCTGTCATTTTAACAATTGCATTACCATGTGAAATAACAGCAGGAAATAGAATTTAGATAAGCATTGCAGTCTATGGATATACAACATGTTAAAACGCAGCGGCAATTATGTCATATCATGTTTGCATTTCCGATTAGACAGTAATGTTAAATTTCCTTAGTTATTTGTTAAAATGTGCAGTCAGAAGGTGAATGTTATTCAGCCTCATCTGTGCATCTACTGACGATGTTAGGCAGATTTGTTATTTCGGGTGTTTTGAGTACTGAAACCTGCATCTCCTTCATTATCAGCTCTCTTAACAGCAGGCCTTTTGAAGGACTGTGACACACTGTTTACCTCAAATGCATATTTTACTTTTCATAGCACATGCGACAACATATCATTCACATTTACAATTCGTCTATGGATGTCTTTGAATCCCAACACATAACTTGATGCTACAGAAAAGTTTTGCCCTTGCTCCAAGTTATGTTTATTTTTAAGATATGCAATGTGCTCTCGGCACGTGTGACACAGATTTATATATCTCGTTTTTTTTGTGTTTTTTTTAGGAGGCTTTTCAACTGTGGACAGTTCATCATAAAAAGAAGCTTGACCTCTGTCAGATCAGATTAACAAGAGCACCTCTGATTTTTGCAATTCAAAATCACTGCCCCTACTTTGAACGCCATCTTCAGAGGTGTTGGATTGGTGAGCCATCTAATTGTTCCCACCCAGTTTTAAGCAAAATTCACAAATGGTTGATAGAAGTCTGGCTTCAGTGAGACTAGATGATGTTTAATGATCTGCTGACAGCTCATTTTGGCCACTTGAACCCATGATCTAGTCCTTGTGGTCATTGTAGATCAACTGGTAAATCGAGAGCTTTGCTTTTTGGCTCAGATCCTTCTTCACCACTATGGATTGGTATAATGACCACTTTTAATATTTAGTGAAACAAGTGGAATATAAGTTAGCGATGGTGTCACATTCTTAGTCTTCTCCATAATTTACGTTTTACCAAAACCTGTAAAAAAAATTACCCAAGCTTGTGTGACTTACACTGGCTTCTGTATTTTATTTGTCCCCATCTTTGGCTCTTGGGTATTGGATTTCATGATTCCTCTGCCTTGTGATACATTTTGGTGTTCATTTGGACATTTAAAAGGTATACTTTGAACATTAAAAGCCCGGGCCACATTGTAGGCCTGAGCACGCCAAAGCCTGCCAGTGGATTTTGGGAGCTGGATACCTTGGGTGAGGCATCACATCCTTTTAAATATCTTGTGTGTACCAACTCCACAACAAAACTGCTATGATTGACATCTTATGTTATTTTTATTTATTATTAATTTTTACCAAAAACTAATCTTGGAACCTGTTCCTGTTTTTTTTAAACCCATAGATCCCATTTCTTACATTAACCTTCTGTTTAGAGCCTTAGTTTAAAAGTTGTTTATTTTTTCACATCTTTATGGACTGTATTTTGATTGGCAATGGGCACAACCATTTTGTGGGGTTTGCATTGCTTATTGGATTGATAATTCATCCATAATGTGCCACGATTGTGCAACAATTACAGTATATCATCAATGTGGCAGAACATCTCATGGGGCTCCAATTCGACTGAAATTGGATGACCTTACTGTTTTTTGCAAAACTCTTTTTGTAATTTCTGGCATTTGATATTTACTGATATCAGCTATTTTTTGATATTTTCTCTCTTTATGAACTTTTGACTTTGATTTTTGGGTAGCATTCTAGTTTTGTTGACTTTGTTGTTGCCTGCCGGTTTCGACCTTAGATTTTTTGATTACATTCTTTCTTCTGGTTGTCACTCAAATTTTTACTGACTGCCTGTCCATTTTTCACTCAGTACAAATACGTCTGTCCTTGATTTAATCAGATCTTCCATAAATTTTCACATGTTTACAAGAGGCCACCTGGGACAAAGTTCTACAAACCGCTATCATAACACTTCTTCAAACAAACCAAAGTCAGTTTAGAGAAGGTGAGAAACAAAGATGCTGCACAGGAGAAAGCTATGTCACAGTTAAGAGAGCCATACAGGCTAATGGAAATCTTCTTTAGTTAAGTGGTTAAACTAGAGGCTCTGCTTCTGGTGACCAAAGATTGTGTCTCACCTGTACTGTCTCATGGAGGGTGGGCAGAGAGAAAGTGTCCATGAAACATAATACTGGTACATTCCAGTCCTTGTCCAACAGGCAAAATGCAGTAGGTCCAGCTGGTCTACCATAAGAGGACTCATATAGTCCACATAATCTGGGACCAGCCTCCCAAAGGTGTTCATGATATGAGACGTAAGTGCCACTTCTCTGATGTTAGAGTCGTGTGTAGCCTCATGGTCATATGTAGAGGGAGTACATCAGAGGACTCAGAACACAACCCTGTGGAGCCCTGTGTTGAGGATGAGGGATGATGAAGTGTGGCCATCCATTTGAACAACCAAAGCAAACTACAGAGTGAAGTGTTCAGCCCCGGGTCCCCAAGCTTGGTGATGATCTTAGAGGGGTTTATTGTGTTAAATACTAAACTCTAGTCTTTAAATAGCATTCACACATAATTCCCTTTCCTATTGTCCATGAAGGTCAGAATTGTAGGTAAGATCTTGATGATGGCATCATATGTGGATCTACTGGAGTGATATTTGAACTATAATAGAGCTACATCTTGTCCACATGTACTCTGTATTTTTTAAAATGTGAGTTTTCCTCTTTTGTTTAAAAACAAAATCCTATGCACATGTGCAGTTTTTTAAAAAATCTCCATCCACTTGAAAATGCAAAAATCCACTGTCAAGAGCACAAAACAGGCATAGATAACAAAGGGAATGCCATTTAATGTCCATCACCCTTTATTTTTTTCAAATGTGCATTCTGCATGGAATTTGCAAAAATACAGGCGTCATGAACACTACCTGGCCATTTCACTACAAAGCCAATAAATGAACACTTGGAATCACAGGTGGCTTGTATGTGAACAGAAAACCTCCCCTCTCTGTTCAAATAATCCATGGAATTTATGGAAACAATACAATACAATACAATTTATTTTTGTATAGCCCAAAATCACACAAGAAGTGCTGCAATGGACTTTAACAGGCCCTGCCTCTTGACAGCCCCTCAGCCTTGACTCTCTAAGAAGTCAGGGAAAAACTCCCAAAAAAAAACCTTGTAGGGAAAAATGGGAGAAACCTCGGGAAGGGCAGTTCAAAGAGAGACCCCTTTCCAGGTAGGCTGGGCGTGCAGTGGGTGTCAAAAAGAAGGGGGTCAATACAATACAATACAATACATACAACAGAACAAATCCTCAATACAGTATAAAATACATTTTTTAGAAGTAAAAAAAATAAAAATTTTAGAAGTACGGAGCAGAATTTAACAGTAAATGATATCACATAAGAAGATTTGGATATATTTAGAGTCCTGGAGACTTCATCCATCAAGCTGCCTCCCCCATTTGGCCATTCCATGGTTGAAACAGCACTGGGCCAGCCAATCCGATGAAAGGACCCCTCCTTCCCATGATTCCTGCGATCCTCCATCAGGGATGACTTTACCTTAGGCAGGCAAAACAACTTGACAGGTGGGCCGTGGCACCAAGTGCCACATTTGAGTACCGAGAAGAGAAACAGAATAGGTGAGGGTTAGTATCCAATTCTAACTATCATGTTACTTATGTTTTAGTGCTAATGACTAACAACAGAGATGCAGTCTGTACAGTTAATCAGCAGCTCTAGTCAGGGTATGCTAAACTGAAGTAGTGAGTCTTCAGCCGGGATTTAAAAGCTGATACTGAAGGGGCATCTCTTATAGTAACAGGCAGACCATTCCACAGTTTAGGGGCCCTGTAACTAAAAGCTTGACCTCCCATTGTTATTTTATTAATCCTTGGAATCATAAGCAGACCGGCATCTTGAAATCTTAATGTGCGCTCTGGTTTGTAA
Source organism: Erpetoichthys calabaricus (assembly GCF_900747795.2). Taxonomy (NCBI): domain Eukaryota; kingdom Metazoa; phylum Chordata; class Cladistia; order Polypteriformes; family Polypteridae; genus Erpetoichthys; species Erpetoichthys calabaricus. The sequence continues at coordinate 25,741,171 of NC_041403.2, read as the reverse complement.
TGGTTGCTTTATTTCTACATGAGCATCTGTGAAACCTTGCTACTAGTTCCTCTACTTTAGACTCAGTGACAGGCCATTGTATATACACAGGGCCCAAGTGGACTGTAGTTGCTTCAAAAACTTGCCTTACTATTTTAGAAACCACCTGTCTTGACAACCCAAAGGCATTTGCCGTCTTGCGTAATCTCCCCTGCTCTGCTAAATAGTAGAGTGTGCAGGCAACTTTTTTGACAACACTGACAGGAGATCTCATTACAGTTGTCTTTCCTTCAATGTGCAGTTGAAACACAATAGTGATGTCCTTGATAAAAAAAAAAAAATGTCTTCAGCAACAACCACTTCATTCTCAAAATTGTCGTACCAACTAGAGGTCTGTGTTGTCAGAGCATACTGACACTTCTGTTGCTCAATATAGTGATAAAGTAATTTAACATTTTTACATTTAGAAATACAAAGTCCCGTTAGCAACAGCGCAACTTTAGCTAAGACTGCAATTGTACAAAATTGTCTTATGTAAACAAAACAGATAATGGCGCACACAGTGATGTCAATCAAAGATGATACCGGTGCACACTCTGACGTTACAAAGCAAAATCTGACATTAGAAAGCAAAATCTCAACTGAAGGAGAGCTACGGCTATACCTTCTGGATTACAAAGGTGCAGAAACCAAGAACCAGGTCCTACTAGTTGTAACTTATCATCCACACCTGGAAACACTTCGCAAAATATGAAAGAGCTTCAACCCACGGTACAGAAAGACAATAAACTGAAGGATATATTCCCAGAACCTCCCCTCCTTGCATACAGACAACCACCAAACCTCAAACAACTGATTGTCTGAATCTCTATGTGTGGCTAATCAGCAAGTGGCACATCTCCCTGCCTACAGACAAGGTGTGGCACCTGTGCACATATCTACACGACAGATCAGCTAGTCATACCACATTGCCAGCAGGAGCATAAAATAAAGGGTTCATTCAAATGCAAATCTGCTAATGTGGTGTACCTAATCATATGCATAAGGTGCCCCAATACTGGACTGAATGTAGGGGAAACAGACACTGCGCCAGCGAATGAACTCAAATACATTTAATATCAATCAGAACAGTGTAGGTCTCTCTAGTCTATATTTTAACTTTGTTTTTATGTTTTAGTTTATCCCAACGGCCACTGTCCTATGATTGTGAGTCTTTACTAAACATATTTTCTGGTTTGCTTTCTAAACACTGCTAATCTTCGCACGCTCACCCGTGCTCATCCTGCAACGAGCTCTTCTACCTCTATCAAGGCTGCTCTCTTGAACGTGAGATCCGTGTCTAATAAAACTTTTATTCTGCAAGACTTTATTACCTCAGATAATCTGGATTTCTTCTTCATCACGGAGGCTTGGATTTTAAATGGTGACTCTTCTTGTTTTACTGACATGACTCCACCAGGTTATTCATTTTTAAACTCTCCTTGCCTGACTCGTCGTGGGTGAGGGGGGGGATGGGGGGGGGGGGGGCTTTGCCACTATTTTTAAAAGTATGTTCTTGTGTCGGAGCCTTACAAGGGGTCTGTTTAGGAGCTTTGAACTTCAACTTTTCAAAGTGTGCAGCTCCCCTTCTCTGCTGTTTGCCATGGTTTATAGACCTCCTGTAATTAATGATACTTTCATCTCTGAATTCTCTGATCTCTTGACTGATATCACCCTCTCTCATGATAAAGTTTTATTGTTGGAGATTTCAACATTCACGTTTGTTGTCAATCGAAACCTTTGGTCAATGACTTTTTATCACTATTGAACTCATTTGATTTTATACAGCATATTAATATGCCAACCCACTCTCTGAATCACACCCTTACTCGTTATATTTCAGTGAATAATATTGATTTATGTGATGTTTCTTTTACTGATCATTTTTCTATAATGATGGATCTGAATATTACTGTTGATGTCCCGACTAATAGCTGTCCCTCACGCTGCTCACGCTTTTTAAATTCTTCTATTATATCTGATTTTAAAACCATTTTCTCTAGTCTTTATGTGCATGACCAAAATAATGGTATCGATGATTCTGTCGTAAAATTTAATTCTTCCTGTAAAACAATTTTAGACTCAAAAATCTCCGCCTAAGATCCGCAGTAATAAGGGTAGACCTGCTCCCTGGCTAAATGAAAATACACGATCACTGCGCTGCGCCTGTCAAACTGCTGAACGGCGTTGGGGAAAAAAGATGGACTGATTGTCTCTAAACAGATTTTTAGGACTTCTCTTTTCAATTTCCAGGCTGAAGTTAAGATAACGAAACAAAACTTCTTTGCCAATTTAGTATCCCGTCACTCAAAGAATCCTAGGGTCTTATTTAATTCAATTAATGCGGCCATTCACCCCCACTCTGCGATGGGATCAAATATCGTTGTTCATTCATGTGACCAGTTTCTATCATTCTTTGTCAGCAAAAAAGATACTATCTGCCGTGGCACTGTTCAAACGGGCTATGAACTTTCTACTGTTAATCATGACATGGTCTTAGAATCCTTTGATCTAGTCTCATTTTCACAGCTAAAAAGAACTATTGACACCCTTAAACCAGCCCCCAGTCCTCTGGATATTGTACCACCACGTCTCTTAGTGGAAGCCTTTGATGTGCTGGGCCCACCCTTACTAGCCATCATCAATGATTCTATTAGTTCGGGAGTTGTGCCCTCATTTTTTAAACATGCTACACTCTGTCCCTGTCTAAAAAAGGCAGAATTAGATCCTGGAGTTTTAGCCAATTTTTGTCCAGTTTCCCAACTGCCATTTCTGGCTAAAATTCTAGAAAGAATTATTTATAATCAATTGGTTGATCACCTTAACTCCAACTATCATAGTTATCATAGAGTTGAAACGGCACTCCTGAAAGTGTTCAACGACATCTCTCTTATTACTGACTCAGGTGATGCGGCAGTCCTCCTCCTTGACCTGTCCGCTGCCTTTGACACCATTGACCATGAGATATTGCTGTTGCGGCTTGAACATCTTGTTGGGCTTAAAGGGGCTGCTCTTAACTGGTTCAGGTCATATTTAACTGGTAGACACTTTTCAGTGACTTAATTCCTCTTCTTCATCTACTTCTCCTCTTAAATATGGTGTTCCTCAGGGATCCATTTTGGGTCCTATTTTATTCTCCATATACCTTCACTCTATTAGAGCTATTTTTAGGAAATTTAACATTTCTTTTCACTGCTATGCTGATGATACTCAGGTTTATATTCCTGTCTGCAACTCTACAACAAATCAACTCCACAACTGTCTGTCTGAACTAAGATCCTGGATGGCTAATAATTTTCTTGATCTAAATCAAAATAAAACGGAGGTGCTTATAGTGGGTCCATCAGCTAAAGCCCAAATTGGTCTTGGACTTCTCGGCTCTTTCTATGTCTTTTCCAAACCTCAAGTCCGCAATCTTGGTGTTACCTTTGATAGTAACCTCTCTTTTGAGAAACAAGTAAATTCTGTAGTCAAGAGTTGCTTTTTCCAACTTCGTCTATTAGGTAAGATAAAGCCTTTTTTATCTTCTAGGGATCTTGAGATAGCTACTCATGCGCTTATTTTTTCTCACCTTGATTACTGCAACTCGCTGTATTCTGGGATTAATAAATCCCTGATACACAGGTTACAGTTGGTCCAGAATGCTGCTGCTCGCTTTCTGGTTGGGGCAAGAAATTATGACTCTGTTTCCCCTCTTTTAGCTTCTTTACACTGGCTGTCTGTCAGTTTTCGAATTGATTTTAAAATCTTGCTGCTAGTTTTTAAATCTCTACATAGGCTTGCTCCTGCCTATTTATCTGAACTGTGTGTTTTACATCAGCCATCTAGAGTGCTTAGATCTTCTGGTCAGTTGTCTCTGGTTGTTCCTCGTACGAAGTGTAAAACTAAGGGGGACAGGGCTTTTGCAGCTGCTGCTCCTTGCCTGTGGAACTCTTTACCTCATCATATAAAGGAGTCGTCTACAATTGAACTGTTCAAAACAAGACTAAAGACTCATTTCTATTCACTTGCATCCCGTGACCTTCAGTAATACTGATGGTTTCCTCTTTGTGATTATATAACATTACTTCTATTTTTTATGTATATAACATTACTTCTATTTATTATGTACTTTATGTTCATATATTTTATTTCTATTTATGTTTTATGTTAATTTGTTTTGTTTTTCTTTTGTTGTATTATTTTAAAGTACTTTGGCCACAGCATTACTATGTTGTTTTAAATGTGCTATATAAATAAATTGACATTGACATCGACATTGACATCTTCCAGTGGCAGCACACTTTAACAGTAATGGCCACAGCATAAAGGATCTGAGGATCGCTGTGCTTATGGGTAATTTCAAGACCCAACAACAGCAGAGTGAATGGGAATACAAACCTATGTTTAAATTCAATACTCAACAAAATGGTCCGAATGGAGACAAGAGGTTTATGACCAGATATGTGGACTAACAGATTGATAGGCCTCTGATGTAGTCAGCTGGTCAATCTTACAGACAATGCACTTCAAAAAAATCCTTACAGGACTTTCTCTAGTGATGGTTATCTTATCTCTGCATTTTATTAGTTCATTGTTCTCTTCTTTCAGGGTTAATTAAACTAAGGTTTATTAATTTTGCTAACATTTGAACAAAAAGTTTGTTAAGATGAAAGAAAAAAATCACTTTGCTGCCCCAATATAAGCTAGAGTATTTTTCAGTTTCTTTGTTACACCTTGGTTGCCTCGAAAGCTTGCATTTGTAGTCTAGCTAGTTAGCCAATAAAAGGTGTAATGTCACCCTACTTTCTCCTAAACGTAAACAGGGAAAACAGAGTTTCTAAACATCTTAGTTTTTTAAAAGCTCCATTTTCAGGGACCTAAAACACAGATTGTGTGTGGATGAAAGGTCAAAATGCATACGGGTACGTGTGGCAGGGATCTAGTTCTTTAGGCAATGAAGAGCATATGTCATTCTTGATTAACTTCTCAAAACACTGCATTGCAATATGACAGGACGGTAATCATTCGGCCAGGTTGGATGTCATTTATAAAACCTGGCATACACACATTTCTATGCAATTTATCCTTCATAAATAACAATCACCTTGTAAATATTTGACCGTGCTTTGAATGCTGCCCTGAAACACTCATAAATGAAGCATGCCAATCAACCTCATACATATGCAGTCACAATGCAGCAGAACTTCATTGGCTGGTACAGCAGCCTCCCACCTGACACATCGAGGCCCCACCATCTGCATTGAAGGGTATCTGTGCTCCACACCACAGAGTACAAGATAGCACCTCTCCTCTACGTCCTGAGATCTGGGAAAATAGTAAGACACCTGCGCCTGAGCAGAGAGCACATTTGATGACCTGATCACTGTTACAATGAAAAGTACAGGCCATATGAAATCACTAGGCTTCAGCCAGTTACTTTACCAACAAGTCACTCACCATGTAGAGAAGCATCACATATTCCAAACCTATTTTGCCTCAAAATAAATGAATCGTGGGTTGACTCAGGCCACTGAGACTCAACATTTGTTAGTCACATCTTGGATGACTTGCGCATTAATGTGATGAAAGATCTTATGGTTAACAAAAGCAGCTTCATTCTCGCTAGGTACCCTTATTGCAATATGTGTGCAGTGATTTGCTCTGATTGTGTTAAGAGAACCATGCATTGCTGCAAATCGACTTTTTACATTGCCAGAAAAATGTTTTTTCTATGTGTACCCACACCGTACAAAAACTGGAGGTAGTTAATGGCTTCCAGCACAGCAGGCATGATACAATGGCTGGGATATTCCTGACTTGTCGGCCAGTTCCTTGAGAAGTGTCAACAGGTAGTTGATATAAACTGATGAAAAAACAGAACAGTTCTTCAGAGCAAATACACAGCATTGGCCCTCTTAAAAATGAACTAAAATACAGCCTGTACATCATATTCATCACTTTTATGGTGTAATAAGTTTGTCACATCAATGCACATTCAATTAACAGCTTGGTGATATGAATTATTATATGCGAGTCGTCATTTACTTCATTTGCCTACATTTCCCAACATTATCCAAGGTGTCCTCATTTCCCAGTTTCTCTGAAATTTTGTGTAAGCATGGGTCAGAATTACCATAAAAAATATGCATGTCCCCCTATCAAGTTTTCTTTTATAAATTCCAATTTTGCATAGAAAGCTGGGTATGCATCTATCGAGTTTTTTTTTTGTGCATATGTTGGCTTTATGAATGAGGCCCCTGGTTCCTTGTTGATTATAATAAATAGCTGGGAGTCATCAATTGCTGAGATTCCCTGCTGCCATCTAGCAGCCTCAGCGACCCCAAACACCAACCCATCTCACCCCACTGGCATTCCACTTACTAAACACGGTGGATTCTCTATTGAAAAAAATATTTTTAATGTCAATATAATGGAGGCACTAATTCTCATAAGAAATAAAAAATAATCTCATATCAGGGCATGTTAAGGTTCAATTCCTACATTTGTACTGTGTTAAAAAGAAAAAAGTTCTGCTCCTAAACAGGTCTTCTTTCACACATTTTTGAAACAGGTAAGTAGTTTCTATGAATATGTGTGGTTCTTCATAAATTTGTTTTTTGTTGTTGTTCTTTATATGATTGGCATTAAAAGGGTTAAAGTACGACAACTCATGGTATTCACTTTAATGGCCTAATCAGACTGAAATATCAACATGTGTGGAGCTAACAAAGAAAAACAAGCATCATATTGAGATTCCAACAGAAGCTCCCCAGGCCATTCATTTTTTTTTCTTTAGAATTCACAAATGCTTTGTGATTGAAATAATTGCCATTAAGTTTAAAATAAGAGTGGTTTGTGTAATGCCATAGGAAACCCTGCATTGTTATCAGGTTCAGAAATTGTTAAGACAATCTAAGGCACAGCGGGATTGAAATGTCACATATTCCACAGAGTAACATCCAGGTTTTCAACAGTTTGCTTCTGTGCTGCTTAGCTGTTTTTGAATGTGACTTTAGAGAGCAGGGAAGTGTGACTCACACAAATGTCAGCTTTTCTAACATATAAAATGCCACTTTTAACCATTACAAAAAAAAAGCTGCATTATGAAAAGCAGGCAGAAAGCTTACACTTGCCTAGACTACATTTCATTTTAATAGCAATATTTTCTTAAAAGAACCATTTTTATGAAATTGTATATTGACTTCAAAAGTCATGTGAGTGGGACAAATATTTTAAAGCCTTACCTTGTAGTGGATGGTACAACAGAGATGGGTTCCGGCCCTGCAACCCTGACCTGGATAAACAGGGTTTGAAAATCTAGGTACACATATACAGTACCAGAAGTAAACACTGAGTTAACCTTTCTCATTTTATTTACAAAATACGAGCTTCCAATGGGCGGAGTGGTGGCTGTGAGGCTAAGGATCTGTGCTGATATCCCCGTCACTGCCAAAAAGTGATCCTACTCTGCTGGGCCCTTGAGCAAGACCCTTAACCTATAATTGCTCCAGGGGCACTGTACAATGGCTGACCCTGCGCTCTGACCCCAATGGGTATGTGAAAACTAACAAATTCCTAATACAAGAAATTGTATAAGTCGAAAAAAAGAACAAAAACGAAAAAAAAACTTATTAATAAAATGATTGTGGGACACATGTGAATGAAAGCTTAAAAGGATCAATGATGATGATCTATACCAGTGTTTCCCAGACTCTGTCCTGGGGAACCCCTGTGGCTGCAGGTTTTTGTTCGAACCAGCTTCTGTTTTTAATTGAACTCCTGGGCTAATTAAGTGAACTGATATTTCCCAAGTTCTGTGTTTAGGGAACAATAGAAAAATTAGAAAACTAAGTTTGCTAAAAAAAAAAAAAAAAAAATATTAAAATGTACCAAGCAGTTATATAGGAATAATGTTTTTTTTTTTCTTTTTAACAGTATTTTCATCTTGATTTTCATTCTACTTTTCTAGGTCTTCTAATTGTTTAATTAATCCATTATTTACTAATTACTGGGTCTGACTCTAAAATAGTTCCAGCCTTTGATTATTCAGTGTTGTTTGCCTGGGTGTCTGATCTGCTCGTTTTAAATTGTCATTATTAAGATACAATGAAGGAGGAAAAACTGCACAGAGAAAGGGCAAAGTATAATGAAATCAACAAAAGAGAGTTAAGCATCTGCGGTGGGTTGGCACCCTGCCCAGGATTGGTTCCTGCCTTGTGCCCTGTGTTGGCTGGGATTGGCTCCAGCAGACCCCCGTGACCCTGTGTTCGGATTCAGTGGGTTAGAAAATGGATGGATGGATGGAGTTAAGCATTTAAATCTATAGCAAAAGCAGAAATATTTCTAAATGGCTTATAAATGTAAAAATCATGCTGTTATGCTTTTCTGAATGTCGAATAAAAATACCAGCTAATTAAATGAGATCAGTGCTATCAGGTGATTAGTGCTATCAGGTCACTGATTAGGAATTCGGTTGGAACAAAAACCTGCAGCCACAGGGGTTCCCCAGGACCGAGTTTGGGAAACACTGGTCTATACTATACTACACCTTACTGGTACTGATGACTGGTATGTATTCATCTGCATCAACACTAGCTTGCCTTTGTAACGGATGGCAAGCATTGGATGGTATCCCTGCTGAGATGGTTCAAGGTTCCTTACCTGGCCTGGAGGCCAAGCTAGCAAACAGATGAGAAGAATAGTAAGGAACACCCTGCCTTAGCCAGGAGGTTGGCAGGAGTTGCAAATGTGGAAGTGGGTCTTCTATCCATTCAGGCAAGATCCTTACTAGGCCAGGAGGCCAGAATAATGAGGGGGGGGGGGGCATTGGGCAGCATAACCTGCATGACTATTTGCTCCCCCAACACGCTAGGTGGAGGAATCCCTGGGATACGGTACCCATACGGACACCAACAGGACATGTTGAGAACTATAGTCCTGTGGGACATCCCAATTGGGTTCCGTGGGTGCTGCAGGGATTAATGACCCATAGTTTGTGAGACTTGCTTCCTGCAAGCAATGCCCTGGCACCGGAAGTACTCCTGGGTCATATATAAAAAGAACTGCTCTCCTTCATCCAGGTGAGTTGGAGTCAGGTGGAAGAAAACAAAATTTGCCTGAAAGTAGTATATTATAGGAGAAGAAACAGGGAGAAAAGAACCTTTATTGGTGTTATTCTTGTATATCCTAAAAGAAGCCTGCTATGAAGGCATTTGTTGTAATAAAACATTCATTTGAACCCAGGATTTGTTTCTGAAGTTTGGGGTGCTTCTGTGCCCACTACAGGTCACACTTATTTGAAAATAAAAAAAAATGGAAGGTGCTAGTTGATAGTTAATTTAAACTTGATTGAAAACAATAATGATTGGATTTTATGTGCTCCTTCATGTCTGTGGATTGTTGTATAGTGAGATCACCAGAGACCTGTGTGGGTGTGTGTGTGTGTGTGTGTGTATATATATATATATATATATACAGTATGTGAGTGTGTGTACGAGCAGATACAGTTTTAGTATTTTTTTCTGCCCTATCTGAAACTCTAAATGGCACCCCCAAATCCCTCACCACCAACGTTTACAACCCTTTCTATGACAGGAGAGTTTCATAAATATAAGATTACTTCTGATTTACACCTTAATATAGTACAAGGGAGATTCACTCGAAAGAGGCCCTGAATATTCTGTAATAACTCTCGCTAGGACGTAGCAATCTGAACAAAACAACATGCAGTGTGCTCCACAGTATATGGAGCTTCGATCAAACTGGAATGCCCCTGCGTCGGAGCGATGAGGTAGGCACTGGACAGTCGTCATGACGTTTAACCTCCGTTTGCAACTTCTGGGTTGGACTGGACTGCCAATACTGATGCTCTGTGTAAGAAAGGACAGAGCCGACTATACTTCCTTAGAAGTCTGGCGTCCTTCAACGTCTGCAATAAGATGCTGCAGATGTTCTACCAGACGGTTGTGGCGAGCGCCCTCTTCTACGTGGTGGTGTGCTGGGGAGGCAGCATTAAGAAGAGGGACACCTCACGCCTGGACAAACTGGTGATGAAGGCAGGCTCTATTGTAGGCATGGAGCTGGACAGTTTGACATCTGTGGCAGAGCGATGGGCGCTGAGCAAGCGCCTGTCAATGGAGAATCCACTGCATCCACTAAACAGTGTCATCTCTAGACAGAGGAGCAGCTTCAGCAACAGACTGCTGTCAATGTCCTGCTCCACTGACAGACTGAGGAGATCATTCCTCCCCCACACTATGCGACTCTTCAATTCCACCCGGGGCGTGTAAACGTTAAAATTATACAAAGTTATTGTCTGTCTGTATACCTGCATTGCCATCACTCTTTAATTTAATATTGTTTTTTGTATCAGTATGCTGCTGCTGGAGTATGTGAATTTCCCCTTGGGATTAATAAAGTTTTTATCTATCTATCTATTTATACTGCCCGTACCCCTTCACTCAGTCATTCAACTTTTCATCAGGATGGTGGTGTAAAGTATTGAGCAGCACATCTTCATGGTGCAAACCTATTGGGTCACCAATTCGCTTAAGTGATGTCAGAATCAACTGGATGATTGTGAGTTAATGGAAGGTTACTTCCAGCAAGATGGAGCAACCTGTCACACATTGGCAAGGAGCATGGCAGAAATGGAGTCCTTCTTCGGCAACAGGGAAATTTCAAAGGGGCTTTGGCCACTGCAGTCGCTAGATCTGACACCACCAGATGTCTTCCTTTGGGGTATGCTGAAAGGAAAAGTCTATCAGAACAAGCCTCGCACTGTGGAAGATTTGAAGGAAAACATCCAACATGAAATTGCTGCTATTCCCCCCAAGACGCTTGCTGATGCGTTCAGGAACATAGAGTGCCACGTCGAAATGTGTCTGGCAGAAAATGGAAACCACTTCCAGCATCACATATAATGCAATCGATTACACATACATCAAGGTATATAGCGTATTTTTTTGGTTCAGATTGTTTCATCATAACGGGAGTTACAACAGAATATTTGGGGCCTCTTTCGAGTGAATCTCCCTGTATTACCTATATAACATTTTGTTTGCAGTCTAATAGTTTAACTGTATTACAAGGTAATTTATATATATTTACATTCATGTATTCATTTTATGTGGATTAAAGGAATCTATATATATTTTTATATATCTATAATAATAAAAGGCAAAGCCCTCACTGACTGACTGACTCACTCACTCATCACTAATTCTCCAACTTCCCGTGTAGGTGGAAGGCTGAAATTTGGCAGGCTCATTCCTTACAGCTTACTTACAAAAGTTAGGCAGGTTTCATTTCAAAATTCAAAGCGTAATGGTCATAACTGGAACATATTTTTTGTCCATACACTGTAATGGAGGAGGCGGAGTCACGTATCGCGTCATCACGCCTCCTACGTAATCACGTGAACTAAAAACAAGGAAGAGATTTACAGCACGAGTCACACGCGGGAACGAAGGTAAATGACGTTAATTTTTGACTTTCTTTTAATACTGTGTAAGCATACATATTAACACGTGCAATTAAACGTGTGCATTTACGGGGTGATTTCTCAGGCTTAAAAGCTCACCTTTTATCAAACGCGGGAACAAAGGTAACTGACGTTGTTCACTGTCTTTTAATACTGTGTAACCATACATATTAACACATGTGCAATTAAACGTGTGCATTTACGGGGTGATTTCTCAGGCTTAAAAGCTCGCCTTTTACTAAAAAGGTAAATGCAAAACTATTTTCAATCAGTTTATTGAAACGCTCCCGTTAAGGATTGCAATAACATATTCGCGAGAGAAAAGAACGAAGTAGGGGGAAATGGAGGAAGAGCCGCAAACAGCGAACAGCAAAAAATTAATTAAACAATTGAGAAGGGAGCGAGTGAAGCATACAAGCATGTTCATAACGGAAACAAAGCACGGTGTAAAACGTAAGTTTAAATTAAGTTTATAGAAACGCTCCCGCTGCGGATTGCAATAACATATTCGCGAGATAAAAGTTTAATGAGAAGACACGAGGTATAAACGAACCACACGCTGTGGCGCAATGTTAGGGGCAACAGTTTCAACCATTCTATGATCTGCTTCTCGCAACTGAAAGACGGCACATGGCGGATGTTAGCCGACTTGCTGACCGCAACGTTAGGGGCTTCAGCTATGGCGCTGACGCCACATCTCAGTGCCAACACTTTGCAGACTGTACTTAAAAGACACGCCCTCCTCACTGGACAGTTAAAAACACCAATCAAACTAACGATGACATCAAGTATTACCCAATCAAAAGTAGGAAAGGAGGTATCTTCATAAAATGCGTCTGGGATGATTTGCATGAGACGCTGCTTTAAAAAAAAAATTATAAAAAAAATACGGGATAAATCCCGTCCAGTATTGATTCAAAACGGGACGCGCAATTTCATTCTCAAACGCGGCACCATTCCGTATTTTAAAGGACGGGTGGCAACCCTACAGTGCCAGGTAACCACCCATACAATCACATTGTGATTCAGACTAGGAATGCAATGAATGTAATTACCCCGATCTACATACAAGGCGAAAGTCTTGCAACATTCAAAGATGATGGTTTGGGATAAGTACACCATACAACATAAAAGAGCTTATGAAGCCTTGAACCGAAAAAAGCAAGATCTCAGAGATCGTAAAAAAAAAAAATAGGAGGTAATGTCGTTTTACTCGCTGTAGATTTTAGTCAAACATTACCAGTTATTCCACGAGGGAGACCAGCAGATCAACTCAACGCGTGTTTAAAATCCATGCTTCTCCCACGCTCGGTTATATGTCGCGTGTTCTCGGGTAGGTGCACCAAAAAATTTATACATTTAAGCATGTAATGGGCAAACAAAAAATGAGGTATACCCGAAGGCACTGCAGTAGTACTTAATGTAACTTTACTTCTTAAATGTTAATGTTTTACTGTTTAATAATTTATACGCTTCTTATATGTTGTTCAAATTCTTTTATCAAAATACCACTGACAGCGCAATGCACGATAACATGGAGTGAATACACCATACGCATCCGCCCACGGCTGCCCTGCTGTGCGCAGATAGGAGTTGATTCTACAATAAAATAAAATAAACATAAAAAGATAGTACACGTGACGTACTATATGTGTACCACATTTGAAGTGTATAGGTGAAACGGTTTGCGAGGTACAGGTCATTTAAAATCTTGGACAGACACACAAATTGCCACGGTAGCAAATTACAGAAGAAGATTTTACTGTTTAATAATTTATATTTATATGAAATGTGCTTCTTATATATTACTTCATATTCTCATATGATAATGTTAATGTTTATATTGATTTCTGTGTTATTAAAACTGCATGTATGTGTGTATATGTATATATATATATATATATATATATATATATATATATATATATATATACTAGCAAAATACCCGCGCTTCGCAGCGGAGAAGTACTGTGTTAAAGAGGTTATGAAAAAAAAAAGGAAACATTTTAAAAATAACGTAACATGATTGTCAATGAAAGCCCGTTTCAGTCAGTAACTCTTATGTGTGTGTTTATGTATGTGTGTATATATATGTAGATGTGTATATGTAGATATGTATATATATGTATATAAATGTTTATGTGTGTGTGTATATTATATATATAATATATATATATATATATATATATATATATATAAAAGACAGCAACAGTTATAACAATGACAACACAATTACATTGACAATCATGTTACGTTATTTTTAAAATGTTTCCTTTATTTTTCATAACCTCTTTAACACACTACTTCTCCGCTGCGAAGCGCGGGTATTTTGCTAGTTTAATAATATATTTCTTTTAGTGAATTTCATAATTATATGTGAGCGGCACGGTGGCGCAGTGGGTAGCGCTGCTGCCTTGCCGTTAGGAGACTCCCTGCATGGAGTTTGCATGTTCTCCCCATGTCTGCGTGGGTTTCCTCCAGGCGCTCCGGTTTCCTCCGACAGTCCAAAGACATGCAGGTTAGGAGCATTGGCGATCCTAAATTGTCCCTAGTGTGTGCTTGGTGTGTGTGTGTGCACACGCTGCGTTGGGCTTGCGCCCTGCCCGGGGTTTGTTCCTGCCTTGTGCCCTGTGTTGGCTGGGATTGGTTCCAGCAGACCCCCGTGACCCTGTAGTTAGGATAGAGCGGGTTGGAAAATGGATGGATGGATGGATAATTATATGTAAATTATGCCAAAAAAAATACTTGCAGTTTACTGCAGATATTAGGTAAATGAATGTAAAATTGACTTAGCATTTTAGAACTAGGCGCTTCTACCTTGCAACTGGGAGACTGGAGTTCAATTCCAGGCTGCTCTGTTCATATGGGATCCCTCTGGGTGCTTCAGTTTCCTCTCACAGTTCAAAGACATGCAGGTTTGGTGGATTGACGATGCAAAATTGGCCCCTGAAGAGTGTGTGTGTGTGTGTGTATTCACCCAGCAATAGACAGGTGTCCTGTCCAGGGACTGTTCCTGCTTTACACCCAGCGTTTGCTGAGATTGCAGGAATCCAGGGATTACTTCTCTGGATAAGTGAGTTTGGAAATTAGCTGGATTTTAGAACTGAATATGTTTCATTTACAAAATGTTTAAACACAAATATAGTAAAAAATAAATCTATCTATATAATAAAATGCTAATGTTAGTGTTTGTCCGGTACTTCCAAGCAATCTGATTGGTCACCTTGGCTTTGGTCTTACTGGTCTTGTTTTACTGTGTTTGATCAGTCAAACATAATCAAGATAGGAAATATCAGGCCAATAAGGTTGAGAAACATGAGAATACCAAAGAAAGGCATAGGAAGAACGTCGAGAGTCACCTTAAAAAATACAAACCACTGGCATCGATGAGTCTTGGTTGCCCGGTCAGTGGGCTGTGGTTTTTATTTTCTCTGACCATGGTCAGTTAGAACTCACCATAGCTGACCATGAGCACCCCACAAGGCTTGCCAGGTCGTAAATGGCCTAACCCAGCCATCAGTGCAGGATTTACGTATAAGCTACACAAGCTATAGCTTAGGGCCCCCGCCTTCTTGGGGGCCCCCAAAACAAATTGTCCGAGTGAGCAATTGTCATATATACTTAAATATACTACAGCATTATTTGTCCCAATCAGACCCGGCCTTAGGCATAGGCGAAGTAGGTGACCGCCTAGGGCCCCGGCGTCCAGGGGGACCCGGATCGACTCCTTGGTCTAATTTTCACACATTTCACAGAGCTTACAGGGGGGCTCTGCCCCCCTCAGGGGGCCCCTGGACCCCCCTTTCGCCTAGGGCCCCATAATACCTAAGACCGGGCCTGTCAGCCATAACAATTTGGCCCTTATCAAAGTCACTCAGGTCTTTACACATGTACAGTATATTGTATATACTGTACATATATATATATTGTGGATCAGAGTGACTTCCACAATCAGAGACTTGTGCTTGGGTGGTTCAGTAACACAAAACAAAGGAATAGCCAAGCCACCTCTGTTTTAGTGTGTCCAACAGCTGATCTCCATCTTATCAAAAGTCTGAGTCGCAATTGAGATGCCTCCTTCCAGAGATGGCCATTTTTATTTGCTCCTGTCTAGAAGGGACTGGACATTTTGGAACGACGGGGTATGGTCACTCGACCTTCTGGGGTGTCTTCTCTGAGATGCAGAGGGAAGAGACAAGACAGTTAGCAACAGTGCCCCCTCTGGACCCTTTGTGGTAGTGCATACCTGATCAGAGCCAGCAAGGTGATCCTCAGTTGCGCATGCATGACACACACACAGAGCATATATAAAGACAACTCAAGGTGTCGGAGGATGCCCGATTCAAGTGAAAAGATCACTAGAGGACAAGAAAGGCACTTTGGTGCACAAAAGGAAAATAGGTGCAGTTGCCATTTAATTTTAAGCTTCCAGATATGGCACTCTATCCCTGTCAGAAGTTGGTCCAAGTCTGAACGTTGACTTCTGGTTCACTGTCATCCTAAATGTCAATAGGATCAGAAGAGGTGGGTTTTGAGGTATTATGGAGCAAGTGAGATCATGTGTCATCCAGGGACTTCCCCTCCAATCTATGAAGGGAAACTGAAAATATGCTAGTGACGGTGTAACATCAGAGCCCACAAAATCCTTCCCATGCTCATGTGTCAGACAATATATACTCAATATGTATACAATGTATATTATCTAAAATAAACATGACTATGGTAGTAGCAAGGTAGAATAACCATGTGCTTAATTAATAATGTTGCATAGAGATAATCCTTTATAAGGTAACTAGGCTTAATTGAATTCTTTCCTTACCAAAACTCAGGAAGCTGGTCCTTTAACTCACGTCTGGTCTCAGACTCACTTCCCTGATTATGCTGCTTCTTCACATTCTAGTGGTTTTTCCAATTTGTCAAGGCTCAGCTAACGACTCGGGATAAGCAGGCAAGGTATACCAAAGGGGTTTCCCTCTCCCAAAGCAGATGCCCTTCTTTTACTCTAATTTAATTATTTTACATTGAATATGTAAATAAGACTGCAAAAAAATAATGAGCTCAAGTGCAGTGTCCAATTCATAGCAATACACACAAAAAGGATTAGGAAAGCAGTTTCACCCATTTGAGCTCCTGCAGTTTTTTTTTCCACCATGCTCTGTAACATGGAAATCTTCACACTGAAGAAGGTAGATTGAGATATTTATTTTGTGGAATCTAAGTTATCTGAATGCCTCAATAGCACAGACCACAGTTGTTCCAAAGTTAATACGATTCCTAACAACCATACTGTGAAATGTGTCAAACATCTGCAAGGCCAGCTAAGAAAGGATCATTTTTGAAGAAGGCAATGATGTTTTGGCTGCCATGGAATGGGCTTTGCTTTTTGTGAACATGCAGTCTGTATAGGGAAGTATAGACTAACCAAAATCTCTCTCTGTTCAAAGTCATTTAATTAATGCATAGATGGCTTTATGATAATGCCCTTTTCAAGCATTACTTTAATTTTTAGTTCAAGTATAAATTGTACTCGGTACTTCTCCATTTATTGTTGAATCCAATGTATGTATTACGATCTTACAGGACACTGGGAGGAAGAGTGGCAGCCTATTTTGGAAGCATTGGGTTTAAGGCAGGAATTAGATCTAGACAGAAAATCTCAACTCCAGGCTCTGGGAGAAAAATCAGATTAGGGTTTCTGGAACTTGAAGCAATGCTTTGTTGGGTTTCTCAATGGTTTCTTCTATTTAAGTATACATAATACAATTTTTTATAATTTCTGAGTTTTTAAACAGTTCTTAATCCAAATTTATCACTTAATATTTTTCATCATTATGAATATTAATCTCCCCACCACCTTTTCCCTTTAATAAATTAAACCTGTCATATATTGTGTTCTGTATGCTCTTTTTCACTCACAGCGGTCTGCTGATGAATGGCGTCTGGTGATGCCACCTCTGCATAGCATCAAATCTTAGACTATTTCGGTGTCCAGCTCTGAGGTGATGGAAAGAACTGCCCACCTCTATTCAAACTCCTCACTCCATTACTGTATTTAAGAAGCCTTCGAAGACTTTCTTCTTTGGTGAATTGGTCTGAGCTCTTCACTCGTGGTGATCTTTTTTTTTTTGCTTTTTAATAAGTAAAGAAAAATTGACAGAATATATCAATAAACGGACATAGCATACAAAGTAACCCAGTCCATCCTCTCCCACCCAGCCTGAGCAAAAAAATAAATAAATTCAAGGAGTTACAAGCCGGGATTTACACAATTGAGCCGCAGCAGACCAGGATTCAATTACATTAATGGAAACACCATTAGTCCGCACTGCAGACAACCCAAAATGTATGAAGTTGTAGGAGGACTGCCAGTTGTTGACAGTGACACATTCAGGTGTCTTCCAGCAGGAGGCAATAATTAGTTTGGCTGCCAGGGTACCCAGACAGAATAACTTGCGTTTAGAGAGTTTGAGCAGAAGCCTAGAGAGGTCTAAAAGAAGAAAGATTCGAGGTAATAGAGGAATACTGCAGGAACAAAAGGAAGACAGCAGGTGACATACGTGTGTCCAAAAAGAAAAGACGGGAGAACAGTGCCAGAACATGCGCAGAAAAGTGCAAGTTAAACCAAGGGAACATAAATGGCAGAGAGGATCAGCAGTGAGACACATCAGAAGCCACTTGCAGGGACTAGGATAGACCGGGTATGCTGGTAGTTTGGGTTTTTAGAACAAAACCTTGCATTGGACAGAGTGGTGTCCCATGAAAGGGGCGAATGGTGAGGAGAAAGGTCTCTGGACCAAAGAGATATCAAGGGCAAAGGTTTATAGGATGCTTTTCAAAGTGAAAAGTAGAGGGTAGAGACAGTTTTTCTTGGCAGTGAAAGACCAAAACAGAGTACAAAGAGTGATTTGATAGGGGGGCAGTCAGGAAAACCCCACATGTTCTCAGCACTGATTGGAGTGGCAGACAGAAAAAGAAACTGGAACGAGGTAGATTAAAATGTGCTGCTAGAGACTGGAACGTCATAAGCTCCTAACTATTAAACAGATCCCCCAGTACACTAATTCCAGCATACTGCCAGGTTGGAAATACACAGGACTGGCCACCTATTGAGAAAAAAAGGTTATGAAATATAGGACAGAGGGAGTATCATTTTCCGGAGGGTGCGTTTAATGTTGTGGTGATCAATTTTGTCACGTTCTCCTGTTGCACTTATTCCAAAACAGTCCCCAGGCTGTTTTAACTTGATTAAGCTGATCTCTTTTGTAAGTCACTATGGATAAAAGCATCTGCCATGCAAATAAATGCAAAAATGGAGTAGATAAAATGATCCTCATTGAGTAAATGTTATTTATTCCATATTCTTAATTTCTTCTAGAATATTTTCCTCACAGCTTACCTGCACTCGCTTAAAACCCCCCAGGCTCTTTTTCAAAGACGTGTGTGCGTGCAGATCTGAGTAAAAGCTTTGAATGCGAGGTACGAGTTAAGTCGCATCTCACTGAGCCTGTCAAAATGTGACATACGAGAAAACTCGTACCTCAGTATGGTGCCAAGCTTTGCTACCTTGTCTCAGTTACCTGTTATGGTGCTGCCATCTAGTGGATAGCCATTGAATTCTTTTTTTTGGAGTGTGGCAACAGCTTGCAGAAAATAGTGTCACAAATTGTCAATTATCACAAAAATAAGGTATAAAGGTGCTGATGGGGCAGCACGGTGGAGCAGTGGTAGCACTGCTGCCTCACAATTAGGAGACCTGGGTTCTCTTTCCGGGTCCTAACTGCGTGGAGTTTGCATGTTCTCTCCGTGTCTGCGTGGGTTTCCTCCGGGTGCTCCGGTTTCCTCCCACAGTCCAAAGACATGCAGGTTAATGGTGATCCTAAATTGTCCCTAGTGTGTGCATGTGCCCCGCAGTGGGCTGGCACCATGCCCGGGGTTTGTTTCCTGCCTTGCGCCCTGTGTTTGCTGGGATTGGCTCCAGCAGACCCCCATAACCCTGTAGTCAGGATATTGCAGGTTGGATAATGGATGGATGGATGGTGCTGATGTTTTGAAACAACTAGATGAATATTTTGATAATGACCGTGACTGAAATAGTGACAATCAATAGGATGATGTGGAACCTGTAGGCTCCGGCACTGATGCAGATTGCTGCCCCTAAGGCGTTTCTTCATCATAAGTCGTCCAACTTGTCACAACTGTCAGGACAGCACTACATGGACATTCTTTTGCGCCCTAAGCACAGACCGTCACCAGCTACCAAATGTCTTGTGTGTAACAAGCACAGAAAGTGCAAAGAAAAGTATTATATTTGGGGCACTTGAGGGGTGCCATGTTTCTGGAATTCTCATTCAAATGGAGACTTTAAGTGATGTTGCTGGTGTAAATAAAGTAACTAACAGTTTCTTTACATTTTTGACAGAGTTACTGTTGATAATAAATCTACTACTTTGTAATATTTTTCTGTACATTTTTTACAAGTTTTGATAGAGTTTGTTATTTATTATACATGCATAGACCATTATTGCTGTGTCCTAGTAATAACTGGGCTACCTAGAGTTTTACGGATCTCCCTCTTATGAAGCATATGTATTTTTATTTTGTGATTTTTCAAGGATATTTTGGTTGTTGGAATCAAAAGCCCCCTTTGACCCAGGATAGACCAAAGCCACCCTATAGAGTGAGAGATTACACTGCCATGGAATGTTGCTTTTTAGGGCAGACTGGTGAGGATTGCTGCCTTCTTTTGGCTTTATTTTGTAGGCTGCACACCTTTGCCATTTGTGTGCTGCTGTAATCATAATAGATTCAATCAAGTAGGTTATGTTTTGTTTCTGTATCAAACTCCTTTTATGACTGATTTTTTGGTTTGCTCTTACACTTTGTTTGCTTTGTCACGCTCTTTGTTCTTCCAATTTTGACCTTTGCCTTGCATAGACTCTCAAATTTATATCACTTGTTCTACTTATTAACCCACAAACTGAAGCAGGGCATCATCAATCTTTAATCACTCAATCTTCTCATCACAGAGCACCTTTCACAGAAGGTGTCATTGTAAAGGTATTTTATAATAACACAGTTCAGTATAATAAAATTACAAGTTAACAGGGAGGCATTTATAGTCTGTCACAGTGAGTTATAGGAGTAACTGTCTCAAAAGATGTAAATGAAGGAATGAAGAATGACTAAATGAGACGTACCGTTGTGTCAGATGGAGCCTCATCCACAAATTTAGCAAGGGAATTCCAAAAACTAGAAGGCACAAAGCTTAATTAGATGCCTCAATGAATGGAATCATAGATTTAGAATAGTAGTATAGTCACAATCTAAATAATTCAACTCTTTAATACATTTTTATAGCATAAGCATAAAAAATATTCCAGATTGTTCAAAACACTTTGTAATTAATTATTAGAGAGATATAGAAAATTTCCTGTCTATCAGGTGAACAGTGCCTATGAGAAAATTAACTTAAGATGTTTCAGTCCTGATTTGTCACTGGTCACAGTACAGAAGTGGCATTAAAAAGTGTTTTGTAGGTGACATTTGGATTTCTTCTAATGTAGGAAATACTTCACCTATTTCATAGTAAGATTTAAGTACAGCCATTAGCACCATTGACCACTCTACTCTGTTTCATACTGTAGGCTTGTTGAGTACATCTTGCCTGAAGAAGGAGCCTGAGTTGCCTCAAAAGCTTGCATATTGTAATCTTTTTAGTTGGCTAATAAAAGGTGTCATTTTGCTTAACTTCTCACTACATACTGTAGGCTTGGTAATTACATTAGGCTATCATGCATCATCCTTCTGTGGTTTAGTACAAAACACAGCACATTACCAAAATCACACCATCCTCACTTTGAAGCATTGTGGTGGCATCATCATGATGCAGGAATTCATCTCTGCAGCAAGCTTGTTAAGGTAGAAGGTAAAATGACATGCAGCAAAATAAAAGGAAATCCTGGAGGGAAAACTGTAAAAACTGCAGTCTGCAAGAAACCTGCACCTTATGTGAAGACTTGTGTTCCACCAAAACAACAATCAAAACATACAATCAAAGGAAACAAATATTTATTGATATACAAGAATAGTCAGTCAGAGACCAGGTGTCCGATTCACAAAACTTGCGGACGTAGTTTTGGGCCCCTTTGTTTGTGTATGTACAACTTTCCATGGAAAAGTTGAAATTTATAAAAGAAAACGTGATGGGAGAACTTGCATATATCTATGGCAACTCTAATCCATCCATAAGCAACATTCTATACGACATATGACACATACAGTCATATGAAAAAGTTTGGGAACCCCTCTTAATTCTTTGGATTTTTGTTTATCATTGACTGAGCTTTCAAAGTAGCAACTTCCTTTTAATATATGACATGCCTTATGGAAACAGTAGTATTTCAGCAGTGACATTAAGTTTATTGGATTAACAGAAAATATGCAATATGCATCATAACAAAATTAGACAGGTGCATAAATTTGGGCACCCCAACAGAGATATTTGCAAAAGGAAGCTCAACTAAGTATTGATGTAATATCTGCTGGATTCTGTCTGGAGGTATTTGTGACCATTCTTCCATACAAAATCTCTCCAGTTCAGTTCAATTTGATGGCTGCCAAGCATGGACAGCCTGCTTCAAATCATCCCATAGATTTTCGATGATATTCAAGTCTGGGGACTGTGACGGCCATTCCAGAATAATGTACTTCTCCCTCTGCATGAATGCCCTTGTAGATTTCGAACTGTTTTTTGTCTTGTTGGAATATCCAACCCCTGCCTAACTTCATCTTTGTGACTGATGCTTGAACATTATCCTGAAGAATTTGTTGATATTGGGTTGAATTCATCGAACCCTCGACTTTAACAAAGGCCCCAGTCCCTGAACTAGACACACAGCCCCACAGCATGATGGTACCTCCACCAAATTTGACAGTAGGTAGTAGGTGTTTTTCTTGGAATGCGGTGTTCTTCTTCCACCATGCAAAACGCTTTTGTTATGACCAAATAACTGAATTTTTGTCTCATCAGTCCAAAGCACTTTGTTCCAAAATGAATCTGGCTTGTCTAAATGAGCATTTGCATACAACAAGTGACTGTTTGTGGCATGAGTGCAGAAAGGGCTTCTTTCTCATCACCCTGCCATACAGATGTTCTTTGTGCAAATTGCGCTGAATTGTAGAACGATGTACAGATACACCATCTGCAGCAAGATGTTCTTGCAGGTCTTTGGAGGTAATCTCTGGGTTGTCTGTAACCGTTCTCACAATCCTGCACATATACTGCTTCTGCCAGACCTGGGTTTAACAGCAACTGTGCCTGTGGCCTTCAATTCCCTAATTACATTCCTTACAGTTGAAACTGACAGTTTAAACCTCTGAGATAGCTTTTTGTAGCCTTCCCCTAAACCATGAGACTGAACAATCTTTGTTTTCAGATCTTTTGAGAGTTGCTTTGAGGAGCCCATGCGGTCACTCTTCAGAGGAGAGTCAAAGGGAAGCACAACTTGCAAGTGACCACCTTAAATACCTTTTCTCATGATGGGACACACCTGTCTATGAAGTTCAAGGCTTAACAAACTAATCCAACCAATTTGGTGTTGCAGGTAATCAGTATTGAGCAGTTACATGCATTCAAATCAGCAAAATTACAAAGGGACCCAAATTTTTGCACAGCCAGTTTTTCACTTTTGATTTAATTTCATACAACTAAATACTGCTTCACTAAAAATCTTTGTTCAGAAAACACCCCAGTACTCAGATGTTCCTAGGAAATGAAAGACATACCATTATCTTTTTTTGTTGAATGTAGAGTAAATTATTATGCAGGCTGAGAGGGGTTCCCAAACTTTTTCCTATGACTATATTATATATACATATATATGTAGAGAGAAAGAGAGAGAGAGACTGAAGGCGAACCCCATACATTTTTAACAAAAATAAATTAAATGAGTCAACAGATTAGAATGGCTCAAGATGGAAGCAGGACCCCTAAAAAGGGAGCCAGAACAGAAGGGGCAGGTCCAAGGAACTGTGACCCTGAAGTGACATCACTGGTGCCGTTGGTCTTCAGATTTTCAAGGGATAAAGGAAGAGAAGCATTAGGCAGAGACATAGTCCTAGAGTCCATAAACTGTGGTCTGCCTGACAGATTATCCATTATCCAGGATGCCACAGGCTTATCCACCTGCATATCCCTGATTTTCCCCCTTAACAGGAATGGCTGGATAGTGCTGAAGGTACTGGCGAAATCAAAAATCATAACCCTCACTGTGCTGCCAGTTTTGTCCAGCTGAGAATAAGCAGTGTGTAGCAGACAGATAATTGCATCCTCCTCTTTAATCTTTGTCCAATAGACAAACTGCAGTGTGTCTAGGTGGTCTACCCCAAGAGGAATCGTTTAGTCCAGGACCAGCCTTTTAAATGTCTTCATGATGTGAGACGTAAATGACACTGGTGTGTTGTCATTAGTTGAAAAGGTGCCTGTCTTCTTTGGAACAGCTGTGGACACCACCATTCCTGTCTAGGCTTCACCTCTTATTGGATTATTTCTATTTTGATGTACCCACCAGCTTGACATGAGTATTAAACAGAGTTTAACCAATCGTTTGTACCCGGCAAGCTTTCCCTGGTGTTAGCTGTTAGCCGGTTCCCTACTGCTAAATGAGTTTGAGGTTTTACACTTTGCCTCAATTTCAGACTTGTTTGGCCTTTTGTAAGTTAAATATTTCTACAGAATCAGATGGACCGTTTCGATTTCTTTCTTCAATTACATGTTATAAGAACAGAAAACAACACAGAGAGATTAATGCTTAATTTGCTTTTCAGACAGTTTGCAAATGATCTGTTTACAAGGATATTAGCATATTGCTATTTTTAGGCCTTGATAGAAAATGTTATGTACAATATAATCTAGTGTATATCTGTCAAATATGGGAAGCTGCTTCACATTCTGTTTATAATTAATTTATGCTCTTCTAAAAAATATGAACATCCCTTATTCAACATTTTACAAAACAAAACTTTTAATACCCTATGTAGTTTTTTCTCTAATTGTATATTTGGTTCTGATTCATATTACTCATCCACTTTGAGTTTAAGAGAATAAAGCACGAACAGACTTTTTTCTGCTCTTCAGTGTTGCTGCATATTCTCAGCATTGTTCTTTAAATTATATACCTCTCTCTAAATCCAAGCAAAAAAAAAATCTTGAAGAAACTGATGGAACAGACAGCTTTAAGGCACTTGAGGTGTATTGCTTAGGCTCTCAAGTCAGTAAGGGCATTTTAAAGTAAAAACAATTTAAAAAGTCTGTCAATATATTAGAGAATTATATTCAAGTGTCACCTTACTCTGAAGTCTATACTTGAAATTCACAAAACCAATTCAGGCACACGAGGCTGACACCAGTCAGTTACGTGCAGTTCTAAGAAATTCAAAACCAGAGCAGTGTGAGACCCTGTGTAGTGGGAACTGGCACCATGCTACGCTCTGGGCTCTTGTATTTCATGGACTAGACATATTGACGGTGGCAGCTGACACAAAGCCACAAATGTGAAGAAAAAAAAAGTGTTGTAGTGTGAAATGTTACATACAAGTTGATACATATTTTGTATGTCTTTATTTATAACTTAGGCAAAGCAATGTAATATTAGTATTTTATTAGTGAGAAGCGTTCATGTTTACCTCCTAGGACTAAGTCAGGATTGTGAATTTTATGACAGGATTGGGGGAAGTGCCTCAAGAAAAAGTTTGGCAAATATTTCTCCGCAGGGCTCTCTCAACCACCACAGGAAAGCCAGACTGCAGAGCTGGCAAACTTCAGCTCAACAAATGGTATTGCGGGCAAGTGTGAAGGTGTTCTCTGCCCCATTGGTCTGAAGTATGGCTATTTGGAACTGGCTTGTATCAGAAGCCTTTAAGTACCACGACGCCCTATTGGCTGTAGGGTGTGTACAGAGAATCTAAAAATGCTTGCTTTACCCCTCTCTCTCTTACCAGCTGATGAAGGAGCATCTCACTAGTGATGGGAACTCCGGCTCTTTTCAAAGCTTCGGCTCTTTTGGGGAGCCGGCTCTTACGGCTCCAGAATGGCTCTTCGTTTAGTATCACTTGGATGCTTATATTTTAGCCTAATTAAGTAATTATGAATGGCTTGTGTATAAGCAATTTCTTATTCATTGTTTTCAGACATTACGTACTTTTATGCATTTGTTCATTACAAAAAATACAGTTACTATTGTTTAACATTTTAATAAAAGCTTTAAATGAACAACTTAACAAAGCCACAGCAAACAAATTAAATAAAGGCCAAACTCAACAACAACAACAACAACACAACACTACAACTCTCTGAATAAACGTTTGTAGGCCAGGTTGGCATTCAGAAATGCCAGATGCCTCAGCTTAGATGGGTTGATGCGATTTTTCCTCTCCGTGATTATTTGTCTTGTTTTTGAGAAGACTCTTTCTGAGGGGACCGATGTAGCGACAATGCAAAGTCTTCCTACCATTACCTTAACCAGGCGTGGGTAGACTGCAGCCTTGGCCTCCCACCAGCTCAGTGGGTCTTCAGCTCTTTGGTTTGAACTGAAGACCGTGTTATACCTGCAGTTTTCGGTAAGACAGTGGATGCTGCAGCAGAAGTACTTGGCTCTTTTCCAGGGTCAGTGGATGGCAGGAGAGAGGGCACGCTCTCCTCCAGTTGCATGGATGGGTGGGTGGTTCTTATATGTCTGTGCAGGTTTGTTGTTGACCCTGCACTAACGGATATTTTCATATTACAAATTCTGCACTTAGCTTTGCAGTGCCGCTCTGTGTTCCTGGCCTATACCAACACTCGCTGTCTTCAGAGCGTCTGCCCCCTTCCTTCTTTCACATAATGGTACGATCCTAGTCCGATGTGTTGTTCGTGAACGAGCCGGCATTATGAGCCAATGTTCTTTCTGTGTGCCCATATAAGTAAAGTCCCGCCCCTGCTGAATGGATTTTCAGCAGACCTGAACAGAAGCGGCTGAAGCTTCGGCTCTGCTCGACGGGCATTGGCTCCTCTCGTTCGCTTCAAAGCATCGGCTCATAGATCCGGCTCGTTCACGAACGACACATCACTACATCTCACATCACTTAACTGAAAAGGACAACACAATGAAGAGCACAGCTCGGCAGCCATATTGAGACAGGCATGCAGCCTGTTCTGAAGAAAGCTGACCACAAATGAGGACCTAAGTAGAAACATTTTAAGTAACTAACATGTCTGTGTGCCGCCTGAAACTACACATCACCATTTATCAGGTTGTATGGCTGCCAATATTCAAATGTACTTTGCATATTGTTATTATTTATGAATATTACCAATAATAAATTGTTTAAATTGTAACAACTCCTGCTTGTCTTTTACTACTCCCAATTGCCTGAGGTTATAGATGTAGAAGTGAAGGTGAGGAGAGGTTATATGGTACAATACCTTATAAACAGTGGTAAGTCTGAGATTTGAGGCATTCGGACAAAGGCTACATAATAATACAAAAGGGGAAAGCAGAGTAATATACTACTCTATTAAGACAAAACAACAAGTGTTCTTTATTTGCAGGTGCTTCAAGCAAAAATGTGCAAAAATGAAATTCCTTAATCAAAGTAATGTGGTGTCATTAAATAAAACCCAGTCCTAATGACACACACAGAAAAAATATTAAAAAACAGTCCTTTCCTAACCAAAAATAAGGAAAGGAAAAGAAAAAATATTAATAAACTCTTACTCAGAGTTGTGTCCTATTTAAAACGAAATTTATATTTTTCCTCCTTCCCAATAGCAATAATCAAGACTATATACAAAAACAAATGCTGTTGCTTATTCTCCCTTTTAAGTGATCCGTGAAAAAGAAATCAAAAAGCTATTTACATTAAAAGGAAAAAAAAAAAAAAGTACAGTTAATATCCCGTATCAATATTCATTTTCTTTAACACTCGCTCACCCCTTCACCTTCACTATGTGCATTGATATTAAGGTTAGCCAGACACCCAACCCGGTCAAAAGAAGACCTCTAGTGTTTATTTCCCTGTTTTATACGTCAAAGGAGGAATTTCTTTTAAAGACATTTTTAATTTGTATATAGAAGAAAAGTGTGTAACTGAAATGTTTAATTTGGAGCATAATAGTTTAGTACTTGTAAATATGTTCTCAATGCAGACATACAGTATTTCTATATTCATGATACTTCTATAGAATAAATACTGTATAGGTTATTCTCCTTGGCATTACCCCTTAATAGGACTCAGTCTTAATCATATTTATATGGAATTCCAAGCCTAAGTCAGACTGAGTGACATGTAATGATTCTTTTCACAGTATTAAGCTCAAATAACTCTTGGGTCAAAATCCTGCTGCCGTCCAGTGGATGAAATAACATCATGTTGCAAAAAATTATGAATATTTCTATGCATTCTGACACTTTATTGGAAACTATGGTAACTCATCCATATTAAGGAGTTGTTCAGATCCTTAACAAAACCACAATGGCAAGAAAGTTTTAAAACTAACTGAAACAGAATCATTGCTAGAATCGAGTGATAGTGATGGCAGTGTGAATTGGTCATCAGACATTAACACTGATAGCGAATCTGACCTGCCAGGTTAAAGTGATGTTTATTTTGGTGTTGGCTTCATACTACAACCACAACAACAATTTTTTTCTTGTACATCCCTAAATCACAAATACGTCAATGGGCTTTAACAGGCCCTATTTTTGACAACTATCCCAGCCTTGATGGAAGATATCTTAGGATAGGCAACCCAGAGAGAGACCCCTTCCCGGTTATGTTGGGGGTGCAATGGGTGTCAAAAAATGGAGTAAATACAACATACAAAATGGTACTTGTGTACTAAATGGACGGCAGTGAAACCTCCCCCATGGAGCCCAACATTAGAATGGTTAGGGGGAAACCTTATGCAACCTCCTCTCTTCAATTTGGTGCCATGACCTTTCTATCTCTAGTTTTTCAACCCCAGAGATGAATATTTGGACACTGCCAGAAACCAAAGAAGATGCGGGGAGGTTCCTCCAGACGAAAGGCGTAGTGCCTCTTACAAAAACTTGCGAACAAGGTCACAAGACGAGTATATATTACAGAGGAAATGTTTCCTGGCGCTGTTGCAAGCGGTCATGCAACGTTAAAATTGGTTTGCGTCAGGGAAATTGGCTTGAAGGGAGCAGATTACCTCTTGTGACAGTAGTGCACTTCATATACTGTTGGTGTAAGGAGCGGACTTCGAATAAATTCTGTCATGAAGAGCTCAACATGAGTGGAACAACAGTCGTCGATTGGAGGATCTACATGATGGAGATTTGTGCTTTGGAAATGTGCCATTCAAGCGAGGGTAAAATAGGTAGACCTAACACTATTGAAGTTGACGAAAGCCTGTTCAGCAAAAGGAAAAAAAAAAAAAAAAAAAACACGGGCGAGTTCTTCCCCAGCAGTGGATTTTTGGAAGTGTCTGCCAAGAAACTGGGGAATGTTTTCTCAGACAGGTCCCCGACCACAGTTTCGCCACCCTTAGTAAGCAAATCATGTAAAACCAGGAACCACTATTTACTCCGACTCCTGGAAGGCATACGTGACAAAGGAGTTCAAAATGCAAGGATTCCAGCAACTGACGGAATCAGAAGTACAATTTCATCAACCCACCATTTGGGGCAGCACCAAACTGCAAAAAAAGCGGGAGAGGGGGACTAGAGACGAGGAATGATTGAATCGTACTTGGCAAAATTCATGTTCCGCAAAAAAGCAGCAGACAATATCTTAGAAATGGTGTTCAATGCAATAGCTAGACATTGGCCTCAAAATTGGAACGTAATAATAAGTTCCAGTTGTACGTATGTATTTCCATAATATTCCAATTTCTGCAAATTTCTATACATTTTTTAAATCCCAATAAATATGCTATGAATTCGTCAAAACACTTCTGTTTTCCTTTGTCATGCCATCCGTTTAGTACACAAGTACCCAAAAAACCCTCTTCACAAAGCTAGATGGCCAATTTATTATCGCCACCTCAGAAATACAATTCAAGAGTACAAATTACTTTGTTCTTGCACAGCACTCCTCACCAAGTTCAGGCACAGAGCACCATGACAACTCTCAAGGCAAAATGCAAGAATACAGTAATCCCTCGCTATATCGCGCTTCGCCTTTCGCGGCTTCACTCCATCGTGGATTTTATATGTAAGCATATTTAAATATATATCGCGGATTTTTTGCTGCTTCGCGGCTTTCTGAGGACAATGGGTCTTTTAATTTCTGGTACATGCTTCCTCAGTTGGTTTGCCCCTGTTGATTTCATACAAGGGACGCTATTGGCAGATGGTTGAGAAGCTTACCCAGCTTACTTTTCTCTGTCTCTTGCGCCGACTTTCTCTGATCCTGACGTAGGGGGATTGAGCAGGGGGGCTGTTCGCACACCTAGACGATACGGACGCTCGTCTAAAAACGCTGAAAGATTATCTTCACATTGCTATCTTTTGTGCAGCTGCTTCCTAAAACGACATGCTGAACGGTGCTTCGCATACTTAAAAGCACGAAGGGCACGTATTGATTTTTTATCTGTCTCTCTCTCTCTCTGCTCCTGACGGAGGGGGCGTGAGCTGCCGCCTTCAACAGCTTTGTGCCGCGGTGCTTCGCATACTTAAAAGCCAAACAGCCCTATTGATTTGTTTGCTCCTTTGAAGAAGAAGATATGTTTGCATTCTTTTAATTGTGAGACGGAACTGTCATCTCTGTCTTGTCATGGAGCACAGTTTAAACTTTTGAAAAAAGAGACAAATGTTTGTTTGCAGTGTTTGAATAACGTTTCTGTCTCTCTACAACCTCCTGTGTTTCTGCGCAAATCTGTGACCCAAGCATGACAATATAAAAATAATCATATAAACATATGGTTTCTACTTCACGGATTTTCTTATTTCGCGGGTGGCTCTGGAATGCAACCCCCGCGATGGAGGAGGGATTACTGTAAATGATGCCACTCACTAAATACAGAACTGTCACATACACTGTACTGCCTGGAGTCTTTTGCTTACTCACACGATACCAAAGGAAAACAAAAAGGGGAGTGGGGTGGTGAACGCGTCGGAGTTCCGTGCCAAACCCGACAGAGAAACAACAAGCCTCCTCTGCCTATTATCCTGCTCGCTAACGTTCAGTCTCTGGACAACATATTAGATGAGCTGCACGCACGGATAAAGCACCAAAAAGACATCACGAACTGCTGCATTTATTGTGTTGGGAGACTAACAGAGCAAACATGAAGAAAGTTCTCCCTACTATCAGCACATCTCTCCCCCCACAAGAGGTGAACAAACACTGGATCATTGTTACACCTTATTCGAGGACTCCTACAAATCCCGCCCTCGACCAGCTTTTGGAAAAGCAGACCATTGCTCTATATTGCTGCTGCCTGCATATAAACAAAGACTTAAACAGGAAAAACCGGTTTACAGGGACATCGACAAATGGGACAGAAGCTGAGGGGGTCTTACAGGACTGCTTTGAAACAACTGATTGGCAGATGTTTGAGGATGCAGCTGATGGCAACATCAATGAATTCAGACTCTGTCACAGGTTATATCAGCAAGTGCATTGACGATGTTGTCACTAAAACCTCCACTTGCATATATCCTAACCATAAACCCTGGGTAAATAGGGAGATTCGGACTAAGCTCAAGGCGCGGACCTCTGCCTTTGGCTCAGGGGACTCTGGTGCATACAAAACAGCCAGATACGACCTCCGGAGGTCCATCAAGAAGCCCAAACGGGACTACAGGGACAAAGTGGATCAAGCTACCACAGCTCTGACACCAAGTGCCTGTGGAATAGACTGTGCTGCATCACTGACTATAAAAAGAAAAATACAGTCAGTGGTGTTCAGCCCACTGCATGTCTTGCAGACGAGCTCAACACTTTCTATGCTCGTTTTGATGCAGCCAACAAAGAACAGGTGCTATATCCTCAAGGGGGCAGTGAGTCTGTCACTCTGATCCTTGAAACGTCTGACGTGAGAAGGTCCTTCAAAAAGGTCAATCCTTGCAAAGCTCCGGGACCAGATGGCATCCCAGGCCGTGCCCTCAGGGCGTGTGCTGACCAGCTAGCAGGTGTGTTCACCAACATCTTCAATCTCTCCCTGAGACAGTCAGTGGTTCCCACTTCCTTCAAGGCATCCACCATCATTCCTGTCTGAATGACTATTGCCCGGTTGCACCTAATCGGTCATTATGAAGTGCTTCGAGCAAATGGTCAAAGGTTACATCTGCTCCTCCCTCCCCGACACGCTGGATCCTCTCCAATTTGCTTACAGAGCAAACAGATCTACAGAGGATGCCATTGCGCTAACAATAAACACTGCCCTCACCCACCTGGAAAGAGGAAACACATATGTAAGAATGCTGTTCATAGATTACAGCTCGGCATTCAACACCATTATCCCCTCAAAACTCGTCTTGAAGCTTAATGACCTTGGGTTGGGGACGACCATCTGCAGATGGATTTTCTCTTTCCCCACAAACAGGCCCCAGGTGGTGAGAGTTGGCAAACACACATCCTCATCACTCATTTTAAACACAGGAGCGCCGCAGGGCTGTGTGCTTAGCCCCCTCTTGTATTCCTTGTTCACCCACAACTGTGTTGCAAAACACGGCACAAACACCATCAAGTTTTCAGACGACACAACCATCATAGGCCTTATCACTGACAATGATGAGACGGCCTACAAAGAGGAGGTGCTGGCATCGAGTAATTGGTGCCTGGATAACAACTTGTCTCTTAACGTCAGCAAAACCAAGGAGATGATTGTGGACTATCGGAAACAGCAAGGCAGAGAACACCAGGCCATCTACATCAGCGGCGTAGAAGTTGAAAGGGTTAACAGCTTCAAGTTCCTCGGAGTAAACATCACCAAGGATCTCTCGTGGACACTTCACATAGACACTGTGGTCAAGAAAGCTTGCCAGCGGCTCTACTTGCTGAGGAAGTTTGGCATAAATGCCAACATCACCTCAAACTTTTACAGGAGTGTGGTCAAGAGTCTGCTGACGGGCTGCATTACAGTCTGGTATGGGAGCTGCTCTGCCAGCAGCTGGAAATCACTACAGAGAGTGGTGAAGGCAGCAGAGCACATCACGGGCAAAAGTCTTAATGCCATTGAAGACATTTACCTCCATTGGTGCTTGCATAAGACAAGCAGCATCATAAAAGACCACAGCCATCCAGCACGCCAGCTGTTCTCCTTGTTACCGTCTGCCAGACGATACAGGAGTCAGGCTGCTCGGACTACAAGACTTAAAAACAGTTTTTACCACCAGGCTATTCGACTCTTCAACAGCAACACCTGAACACTTACATTACACCTACATTGCACTACTCACACACAAACTGTACCTGCACACACTCTGAATACTAACTGGAACATGCATCTGCACTTTATGGAATATGCATCTATACTCATAAAACATTATCTGTGCAATAACTGTCATTTCTACTTGCTGCTCATTCAACTCGTATTGCTCTATAACTTTTAAAATGTACATATTTTATTTTATATGGCTTGTCTATTTTTAACTTGTAATTTTTTTAAATTATTTTTTTAGCTTTATTAGATCTTGGCTGAGTGAATTGTTTTTCTAGTTATACACATTTCATTGTATGTTGACCCTGTGTTAACCTATATGAGACAAATTAACCTAAACCTACTGTAAGATTACACATTTGTTCAAATATATCAAAAACAAAGTACAAACTAATAAACATAAATGACAAACAACAACATCTGTCCATCAGTAAATTGTAGAACTACAGCCAGATTATAGAAAAGGAGTCAGAGACAAGCCAGAGTCATGGAGACCTCGGCCAATGAGCTGCCTCCCTCCTATTGGCCACTGCAAAGCTGAGTCAGTCCTGGACTGGCCAATCAGATGAAAGGACCCTTCTACCTGAGGATTCCAGATACTACTGTTGACAATCAAGTACTTTCCTGCTTTTCATTTACAGGTAACCTCGACAGATAATCCTGAGTAACGCATCTTTTTGAACTATTTACAATACGTCGATAATAGTCTGGTGGAGAACATACTGTAGATTTTGAAAAGAACCACAAAGCTGAGGAGTGTTAGAAAAGTCCCAGTAAACCATTTGCTTGTTTCTGTCACTGCAGACAACATATGGCAGTTTTTGAGTCTCAGAATATTGCAGGACATAATGGATAAACCAGTCCAGAAATGGTACTGATCTACAGAACAGTTTTTACAGACACCCATTTTTTGGTGAGTGAGTGTCGCACAAAGGATGCATACTAAATCTGCATCAGTACAACAGTAGGCATAACAAAATGTTACTATAATTACAGTAGGAAAGGTATTTACATGTTTGTGTTACAAAACACTTTGTTGTTGAAAATAATTCAATATTTTTGGCTCATTTTTCCAGGTTAAACACTAATGAGGTTAAAGAAGTCAAAAGTGATTATCGTGTACAGGGGCAGCAGATAAGAGCTGCATTAAACTGTGTCCGAAATGTCTTCCATATCTTGATAAATGGTGAACCCCTGGAGTTCTGATAAATGGTAGTTAGCAAGTGGAGAGTGGCGAGTGGAGCACATAGAAAAGCATACAAATAGGATTCTAAGTAAGATTTCTACTCTTAAATCATTTTGGCCAAAAAAGTGTGCATCAGAAAGCTTTGGATTTAAAAATCACTCATAATGCTTTAACATCAATATATGGGCACTACCAGGTAGGATTACATTGTGCTATAAAAAAATTATTGTGATCTCTTTTACTACACTGCTTGCAGAAAGACTGCTGAACTGTAAGAATCCTAATCCGCCTTCCATAACTCAGTGGGAAAGTGAAATTCTATATTACCGTCAGCCAAGAAAAAAAAAAAAAAAAAAATAGAAACAGATCAGAATTTCGTAATTCTAAAGAAATCACACTGGCCTTGAAGTGTTTTATTTTATTTAGTTTAATCCTATATGAATGATGGGGCGCTCTTGTCGTATTGTTCAATTGGAGGCTGAGTGATGAATTTGAATATTACTGTATTTTTGTTTTTAAATAAAGCTAAAAAAAGATTGTATAAAATATTTATCGTAGGGGATACTAAATAGAAATTGTAAAATAGGGATATTAAACATTTATGGGCAACAAAATTCTCTATTTTATGTGCTCCAAAAGGTGTTTTCATTTACTTATACCAATTAGACATTTTAAACACATTAATGAACTGAACACATTTTTAATTTATTCATTTTTTTTAAATTGTCAAAGACAGCAAACAAGTACTTAGATCAATTAAGTTAACAGAGAAGTTAAGCTGGTAGGAAGACTAGAAAACCTTGGTGCCCTGAAGTAATGGAGTTTGACAAGCTAGTTAAAAGGATGAGTTTTACATTTGTGCAGTTAATCACAACACATTTGAAAACAATTGAATTTCATTATGAGACTAATTCATCTTGCATAACTTTAATTACACCGTAAACAAGAATCACATTAGGAAAAATCCAATTTAAAATGCAAGTGCTTTAATACAATGGGATCCTTTTGTAAAATTACCGAATCATGGCGAAAATACATGGTGCATGCTATCAAAAGATAATTAGTAAATAAAACATTGAATCTTTAGAGCGACTTAGGTAAACATGAGAACTAATTAGACAAAAAAAAAAATCTAACCGATAATCATCAAGAAAAAGATGAAAGAATCCTGAGAAATTCACTAAGCTGGTGTGGCAGTGCCTTAACATTTGGGACATTCACATCTATCATGGCAGTAAGTGAGAAGAACAGATGGTTTGCAAAATTTTTTTCATAAGTGGAAGTTGCTGGCAGATAGTCATGGGAAGGACTGGAGGTGTGTTAGAAATTATACTACTGTGTATCAAGCATAAAGAGTGCCAATTCTAGAGGGTATATATTGTGGCGGTATCAGGTAGAGAAAAGAAGAGCTGCTCAGGAAGCTGCAAGCACATCAACCTCTGAGCAAATGAATGCTAAATGTACAGAGAATAATAACTAAGTCAAGTGTATTCACTGCATGTTACACTGTTACTGGTTTAGAAATAAATGGTACTATCTTGTACTTGAATTGGGTATTTTTAAGGTTGAGAATTCTGTTCCTGTCATAGGTTTCTCAAAATTCATAATTGTTTAGGCGGCAGGTTTAATTTTTGCAGCATCTTGCACGAAATTTTAGTTCTTTGATTGCTGCCATTTTGAGCACCCAGCATTAGATCCGCATACTACATTGCTAGGGGGTGTGGCCTCAGCAGTCGTGACCCTTTTGTAAAGGTCGGCTAGGGGTTCTTTTCCTTATTCGATCTGCAGATATCAAAACAACATCTTCTCATGTGTTTTATGCAATTTTGACCTCTCTGCTCGTTTCTTTGAACGATGAATTTTAACTCATGTTTTGGCTTTGGTTATTATTTTTAATCCCTCATCTTCAACACTTTTTTTTTGCTGTCTTTACAGGACAGCTGCTCATTGTCTCAATCAGATGGTGGTAGTGCAAAACGCAACCGCAGAGAAAAGTAAAGATTTGCAATAAATGAAAATACATGAAGAATAATTCTATGCTTGTATGTCCTTGTACTCTTGTGCAGTTGCGAATCTGGGACTACACAGCAGCCAGACATATTTCTTATGAAACATTTTGGCCATTTTCAAACCCAGGACTAAAAACTTCTGAAATGGCAGTACCTGGCATCCCAAGTGAAGGGAATACCAGTTTTCATCAGTACTAATGCAGTTACTGTACAAAAGTTACTGTTTAATAGCCAATCAGCATTTATAAATGACTAATTGAAGATAAGGGAGTTGACCATTAGAACAGTGAAAGATTGGCTGCTGAATAATAAATTAAAAATAAGTAATTTCATGGAGTAACAGCCATAAGCAACACTTGAAGTGTTTTGGCTATATTTTTATGTCAAATTAATGGCATCTTGATAAATGAATTATCAATTTCTATCAAAACCATGAACATTTCTGGGTGTATCCAAACTTTGGCCAGGTAGTGTACATCTCCACAACAGCAGGGCGAGGTCCTATGCAGACTTTCACATCACATATGTCATTAGTACATTGTACATTCGCAATGCTCTATGCATGACAACTGCCAACCACAAACTCAAAATCAAAACCAGTAAGAAATGTTACTGACAATACCAACTGATAGATATGCTATAATTTAAATGGCCAGAATTTTAAAACAGACCGGGAGGTGCTCTTCTGGTCGTTTCCTTCTTGTGGGCCATATTTCAAACTTGAAGTGCTGTCTCTTCGCTGTCGGAGTTCTATATTTTCACTTCTTTCTAGTGCACATTTTGGGTAAATGTGAAAACTCAAAGACTACAACCACTCATGGGATCTGAACCCACAAAAGCTCTCAGTGAGGTAGAAGCTATAGCCACACTACCACCTTGCTGCCACTTGGTCTTCCTTACGTACTTTTTAAATAGATTTAGATTCTAATTTGCAATGTAAGTCATTGGATCTATGTATGAACAAAAAATGTAATTTTGAAAATTCGAGTGACACTTTTGACATTATAAAGTTTATGGAAGAACAAGAGGAACTATAATTGCATTATTGGATAATATGGATGAAATGACTAAAAAATGTATTAGATTACGTTCAAATGTATATTAAGAACAATAAATTAATATTTGCTGATATATATTTAAAGTCATGTAGCTGTGGCTATAAAAAATGCATTAGGTAATTGGCAATACTTTGTTCAGATATATATACATAATTAACTATGAAATTCAGATTGTAAACGATGTAAATCACTTTGCTGATTTTATTGCTAGCTGTAACACCAAACTGCCTATCTTAAAATTGGTTTTACTACAACACACCAAAAGTGAATAACAGGATTTTACGAGACAGTGAGCACTATACAAAATTATTTTGTCAGTATATGAGAAATAGTTAATGGTTTTATGATTTCTTTGCATATTTAATACTTACTTAAGATTAAGTTTAAAGTAATAGAGTTGGCATGTTCTCCCCTTGTCTGTGTGTGCTTTCTGCATCCCAAAGTCAAGCACGTTAGATTCATCAGAGTGTCCGCAATTTTTGGATGTGGGCATTAGATTGACCTACGGTAGACTGGCATTGTGCCTAGGTTGGCTCCTATAGGATACCCAACCCTATTAGTGCAGGAGGAGCCCCATGGCCCTGTAATTAAATATGCAGGTTTGGTAAATGGATGGACGAACTTATTGCAATTAAATACATTCAACTTTTTCTATTTTAAAAAGCATTAATACATATGAGCAGCGAAACAGGGCAGTCACTATCATGAGTGACATGTTATTTTCCAGGTTCAAATCCCAATCCCAACACTGTGTGGAATTTTCATATTGTCCCCTTCTCCAGGTATAAGAAATGTGCAGCAGAATAGATGGCAACTGTAACCTGGCCCTGTATGAATAAACATGAACATACTGGACTGTACATGTGAGTGTTCCTGCTAATGGACTGCGGGTTCATGTCACTACTGAAACTTGTTACTGCAACTCTATCACTACAAGTGTCAGTATCAATAAAAAAAAAAAAAATACCGCATACATACAGTGCCTACAAAAAGTATTCAGACCCTCTGGAGATTACATGTTTTATTGTAAAGCAACACTGAATCAGAGAGGATTTGGCTTTTTTGATGAATAATTTTTTGGTGAACGATGATATGCTTAGCATTTTTTAACTAAAGGGCATTTATGAATGACTTATTCCAATTCCTTTTCTGAAATTTTAATTTGTTCTCCAAGATCATCACAGTGACTAAAAAATATTTATCCCCTTTTAAAAAGTTTTTACATTTTATTGTAATACAACACTCAATCTCAGTGGATTTAATTTGCCTTTTCTGTAATTGGTCAACAGAAGCAGAGACTCTAATGTCAAAGCAAAGACAGCTCTCTGCAAAGTGGTCTAAATTAATTACAAATATAAAACAAAATTGATAAAAGTCAGTATGTTGTAGATGCACCTTTAGCAGCATTCAGAGTCTCGAGTCTGTGTGCACACAGGTCTCTCTTTCGATCATCTTTGCACATCTGGACACTGCCATTTGTGGACAGAAGCTGTCAAGTTTGAATAATTCTGTAGTGTTTTCCAGCAGAAAAGGAGTGAGAAAAGCAACTGGTCAAGATGACAG
This sequence comes from Erpetoichthys calabaricus, assembly GCF_900747795.2. Lineage (NCBI taxonomy): Eukaryota > Metazoa > Chordata > Cladistia > Polypteriformes > Polypteridae > Erpetoichthys > Erpetoichthys calabaricus. The sequence goes on along the minus strand of NC_041403.2, from coordinate 25,702,485 downwards.
AGGTCTTTAAATAATATTGTTTGCCTCTTGTCAAGGCCAAACCACAAAGAAAATGAAAGTTGATTTCTTTGTACTAATGCTATCCATATCCATTCATAGTTCTGATGTCTCAGCTAGAATGTGAGATATCCCATAATGTTTTGAAGATGACAATTTTTTTATTTTTTTGCATTTAGTGTTAATTAACTTAAATATAATTTTTTGATGAGATGGCTACACCATGCCTTTTTGCAAAACTGAGTGGACTGATTGCATCATTAAGGTTTTGACTAAAATTTTACGGTACGATGCCCTTCCTAATACTAACCCTCTCTACTTATTCAGGCTTGGGAATAGGAAGAAGACAGAATAGTTGAGGGTTAATGATAATCAGGACGGAGATGCGAGTCTGCAGTGAGAGCTACTGAAAAGAGAGAAGTTGAAACATCTAGAATCACCAGTAGCTCAAAATGGAGAGAATAAGAATGCAGAGATAACCCACAGAGTTCATTGTGGATGAAACAATTGAAATAAGGCATCAGGAGTATTGAGCGATCAAAGAATTAAGGCTCAAGTTAAAGGTAATATTTTTAAGACAGTGGTATGACCACTTTACAAAAGGTTGCTGGATATCGTGGTCAGCCTGTACACTGGTATTGTGAGTGCCGAGAGTGGAGGCAGAACCTGTTTCTTCCAGTTGATTCTGGGGTTCACCAGGGGTGTGTTCTTGCTCTTATTCTGTTCAATGCTTGTATGGACTGGGTGTTTTGCAAGATCGTAGGGTCCAGTGGCTCTGGAGCATGTATAGGTGAAGAAAGATTCACTGATCTTGACTTTGCTGACGATGCTTTGCAGAGTCAATGAAGGCTCTGATGGGGGCTCTTGAGAGACTGTGAGGAGGCGCTCCCAATATCTATGCAAAAGGATGAAGGTGCAAGTCTTTAGAGTCCTGGTGCTTCCTTCTGTTACTATACGATTGCGAGACATGGATGCTATCCAGTCACTTGAGACGAAGACTGGACTCCTTTGGTACTGTGTCTCCCAGAGAATCCTTGGGTACTGCTGGATGACTATGTAAAATGAGTGGTTGCTCATGAAGTCCCGAATCAGGCACATTACCTGCATTGTGAGGGAACGTTAGTTACAGCACTATGGCCATGTGGTGCATTTACCAGAAGGTGATCCGGATTGCATGATCCTCATTGTTAAGGAACGAGTGCCTGGACTAGGCCAAAGGGATGCCCACGTAACACCTGGCTGCGGCAGACAGGACTGATGTTTTTGCCTGGGGGGTTACCAACCAGGATCCCAAGCTGTTTTGTCGTGTGGTGGGTGTGGCAACGCGCTTATCAGTGCATGCTTCCCAACCTAACCTGACCTGGTAAGACCAGAGATGTATGAAGCGGAGGCAAAGGCAGTAAAGGGAGCACAGGAGAAGTTAGATGTGGCAGAAATGAGAATGTTGAGGTGGATGTGAGGTGTTACACAAAAAAAAAAAAAAAAAAAAAGAAGAAATAAGAGCTATCCAGGAAAAGACAGGAAAGTAGAATGATGTGGTATGGACGTGATGAGGAGAGAATGAATATGTGGGCAAAAGAATGATGGGAATGGAAATACAGGGGAAGAGAAAGCGAGGGAGGCCAAAGCAGCGGTAGACAGATTAGGTAAAAGAAGGTCTGAAGCAAAAAGGTCTGACTGGCAAGGAAGTGCAGGACTGAGCTGTTTGGAGAAGGTTGGTCAGATACATAAACTCTACATAGAAGTGAGAATAGAAAAAGAAGCTTGGCCAATCACTGCAGATGGCACCCGATATAGAAATATGGGCAAGGTAAATTAGAATGTACAGTTGATGGGTCTTTAATTGACAACAACATTTTATTTATTTATTTATTTATTTTTTTTTTTTGAGTTGTGCTTGTGCTGCAGAAATGTCTTTGGGTGCCTGACTGGCATATCGTGACTATCCCAGATATTGTGTAATCCTTACTTCTTTTTAATGACAGTTTGAAAAATGTCAAAGTTGGTTCTAAGAATAGAACAGAAGTAGTAATACGTTGCATTTTTCACTAATCCAGAGACCGAAAAAGTTAATCCTTTGGCATCAGCATTATGTTTTCTCTCATTTGTTCTTCTTAGCTTTTCTTATTAAAATTAGTGACACCTTCACTTTGAAAAAAGAAATATGGTTATGGTACATGTGTAACTGCACAGGCATAATGAGCAAATAATATAAAACTGATTTGCACTTTAACTGTGGTATCTTCCTAGGGTTTCTCTTAATTAACATTTGATACACCATGACTGACACTGCTATAGATAGAGTTTCTCTTTTTTTTCTTTTCTACATCTGTCTAAGATGCATTTCCTGCGTTGGTGGCATTTTTTCTTCTCATTTTGAGTGTCGCCTGCATTTCAGACTAGAAAATTCTGTCCTTGAATGACATTTCTGTTTATTCTGTAGTTTGGAGATATTGGATAAACATATATCCTTTTCATCTGTTATTCCACCTGTCTTAAGAGTTTTGCTCAAGCCTCCAGCAGCATAGGATACTACACAGGAGCCAACTGTGGAAGACAAGCCACATAGACAAGGACCTTTCTGCACCAGGTCAGGATTCTGTGCAAGTCTCCTTAGATGTGAGGGAGCAGTGCTAATTACCACACCACTGTAGCCAACAGATAACCTGACCAAATGTTTTTTGGAAATTTTACTTTAAGTCATGAAGTTTATTTTTTTTTCTCATGAGACAATCTTGCCCTTCTTGGTGACTTTGAGACCCAGAGTCACCACTGGCAAATATCCCTTTTGGAAAAGTGACACTGCCTATCATCCCTGGGGTTCCCTGGGGAGTGAATCCCCCTAGGAGAATTGCCACCACAGGTCACAGAGGGGCAATGATAGTTGTTTAACCGGCTTGCCGCGACAAGGCACTCCATAAGACATATGCAACCTTTGCTCTTTCCATTGAAATGGAAACCCTGCTTGCTTTCTGTACCCATCTTAAATCAAGCTTTAATGCGTGACAGGAAATAAATGACACCTGGGAATAAGGTAAAACTTCAAAATTTTGAATTAATTCAATTTAAGAAACCTTCCTTCCAACCCATGTAAGGCATTATCACACTTCATAACTTTTTCAACAAAGTTCAGTGACAGCCTTCAATTAAATAATCTTCAGAAAATCAGCAAATTGTGGACAACACACTATGACAAAATCAAGCTACTTTCACTTTATACAGCAAGTCACCAATTGTGGGATGGGCTTGTGTGTACAAGAGTTGACAGCCAATGTGCAATACACAGTATATGATGCCCAAAAACAGTGAAAAGCAAAGAGCGACAGCAAGATAAGGAAAGCAAGAGTTGTTACATTATTCTTAACTCCACAGTTCATTTGTCTGTTTGATCGGAAAAAAATAAGATTAGCTGAGATTGCGGTACAACTCAACATTACTAGAAAGTACTTAGTCCATGACTATGTTAACTATGGAAGTTCATATTGATTGGCTGCTAAAATAAGTTGTTATCTTATAATGTATTTACAGTGGAAGGAGACTTCGAGCTGTGATGAAATTATGTAATAAGTCACTTCCTGTGACTCCAAGCTATACAATTTGACAACGCCAAAGATTGCAAGATTCAGTTACTACAGTTGTTAAAACCAAGATTCTACAACAGGGGTCTCCAAACTACGACCCGCGGGCCAGATGCGGCCTGCAAGGCCCTCTCATCCGGCCCGTGGAGACTTTTTATCTACGGAAAAAAATTTGGAGATTTACGTGTATCCTGCCAAGATCAGCCGCCGCTTACATGGACGTTACGTTTTTACCGAATTAAAATAGAGGCGCGCAGAAGTGTGTTACGTTTTTCAACCGATCACTACATTGCAAAATCTTATTCGCTGCTTAAATTTTCTACTTCTGTTCACAGTCAATGAGATGATACAACGGCATCTAGTGGCAGAGTTTTTAAATGGTTTGCTGCTTGTTCAAGACTTGATTATTTTGATCACAGTTTGCCAGTTGCGGTTGACTGCTGCGATGAGGAGGTGTTGGTGTCAGTTAGCGTCTAATTGCGAAACATGTTGCACTCTAATTTTATTTAGTGATAATTTCCTTCGTGTAGTTACTTACCAGTGTGTATAAAGTATTGGGAATGTCGTTCGTTTAACAAGAATTTTCCGAATATTCTGAAGAGGAAACATTAAAAGCAACAATCTCTCTACCATAAGTGGATATATTTGCAGACTATATTCAGGTAAGTTTAACTTAAGAAATCATAAGAATTTTTAAAAATTGTTTCGGGTCATTTGCAGCTATAATTGACGAAATTAGTTCGCATAATCAGGTTTTTTGAGCGATTGTGTGCAAGATACTTTCAGTTTCACTATTTATTCATGTTGAAGTCACTTTATTTTAGTGCCCAACGATGGCCGAGAAGAGGAAAAGAAAAATAGACGATGAGTGTCGGCAATTTCAAGAAGAATGGAGTTTGAAATACTTCATCAAATCCGGCGAGAAAGCATTGTGTGTGATTTGCAACGAAACCGTGGCTGTGATGAAAGAATACAACCTGCGCCGTCATCATCGAAGCAAACATCAGGAGAAATATGCACAGTTGGAGGGTAAAGTTCGTGCCGAAAAATTTTCTAAATTACAAAATCAACTCACATCTCAGGAGGGCATTGTTCAGTAAATCCTCAAATGAAAATGAATCCTTAACTAAGGCCAGTTATAAAGTTGCCTACGTCCTGACTAAGTGGCAAACTGTTTACAGATGGTGAAGTAGTGAAGGAATGTTTGTTGGAGGTGGCTGAGGAACTTTGCCCAGAAAAGTCGAAACAATTTAAAAATGTAGCTTTGGTTGCAGACATGGGTGAAAACATTGACTCAAATAGCAAAAAATGCAAGACAAGTTTCGCCATTTTTCAATTGCAATGGATAATCGCTGGACAGCTGTTCCACCTCTCAACTGCTTGTGTTCATTAGAGGTGTGGATGAAGACATGAACATAACACAAGAGCTGGCTTCCCTACATAGCATGTATAGCACTGTTACCGGAGAGGATATATTCAATGAATTGAAAAAAACATTTGCTGATTATAACTTGGACTGGACTAACCTCAGTTGCCTGACTGTTGATGGAGGAAAGAACATGAGTGGCATAAAGAAAGGCTTGGTTGGACAAGTAAAGCAGATGTGTAATGAGAAAAACATTCCACAACCAATGTTCCTGCACTGTATTATTCACCAGCAAGCTGTGTGTGCTAAATATGTGGACATTAGTAGTGTACTGAATCCTGTGGTGAAGATGGTGAATTTAATAATAATAATAAATTTTATTTATATTGCACTTTATATTTTAGCAATCCCAAAGTGCTAATAAGGTCACATGGGCTCAACCAGACAGTTCAGAGACATGTTGAAAGATACTGACAGAATCGCAAGATTTACCATATTACACAGCAGTAAGATGGCTAAGTTGTGAGAAAGTTATGAGCAGAGTATTTGAATTAAGAAAGGAAATAGGTGACTTCCTGGAAAGTAAAGGCAAGCCACAGCCATTACTATCTGATGAAGAGTGGGTATGGAAATTGGCCTTTGTTGCAGACATAACTAGTCATTTAAATTTTCTGATCCTAAAACTACAAGGAGAGAAAAATCTAGTTTCTGATCTATACACCCACCTAAAGGCCTTCAGATCTAAACTTGTCTCATTTTTGTACAGGCCAACAACTTGACACACTTTCAGTAGTGCAAGGTCTTCATGGCTGAAGCAACAGCTGAGTTCCCCATGTCATTTGCATGCGAGATCATCAAAGACCTCTAGCTGCAGTTTCAGGAGCAGTTTTCTGACTTGGAATCAAAAGGCAGAAGAAGTGAGACTGTTTCAAAACCCATTTGAAGCAGATGTGGCCAGTTGCTTCCTTAGGGACAAGTTCAAAGAAGGACTGGTGGGTTTTTACCAGTTTTTGCCCAAGGAAGACTTTCCTAATGTCAAAACTTTTGCATCAAGGTACCTTTTTAATCTTTGGAACAACATACTTGTGTGAACAAACATTTTCAAGAATGAAATACGTGAAGAACAATTTGAGAACAAACTTCTCTGATGATAATCTCAGGTCACTGTTGATGTTAGGGACATCAAATCTAAAGCCAGAAATGTCTGCTATTTTGGCATCCAGGAAACAATTACCATTCCCACTAATACAGGTGTTCATGTGTAGTGTATCAATGTGTTATTAAATAATAACTGAATAAAATATTAAATAAATAATTAAAAACCATCTATGTTTTGATTCTTTTTTATTTGGACCTTGAGTGTGTAGTCGGCCCCCAAACTGCTGTTTGATAGTTAATGCGGCTCTCGGGCTGAAAAGTTTGGAGACATGATTCAAGTGCATTCCCAATAACAAAATGGTGTTAAGCCTCTAGAGATGACCTGTCCATCAGGCCTCACCATAGGCAGTCTGGTCTCAAACTCCACTGGTGGGTTTCAGCCTGCACAGGCTGAAACTTGGGCCATAAAGGTATATTTAGAAACTTAAGTTAATGTTCCACACTATCAAACATGCCTTTCAAGGGAGAGGGTAAACTGTAAAAAAGAAAACTCTGGCTTAAGCACAATACCAATGCAGAATTTTATAAATAAAGATATTTAATTTGAAATTCACAAAAGGGCTTTTCTTGAGCTTTAAAATAATTTAGTTATTTTTGGGGGGGTTTTCATACTCTGGAAATTCAATTCTGTGGTCATTTTCTTGACTGGAACTTGTCTTTTGAAGTTTACTTTTATTGAATGTCTTTATGGACACCATTTTGTTTGAACAAGAGACACCATCATTTTGTGGTTTCTGTCATTAAGATATGGGTCCTGGTTGCTGGGGTGTGGCTTCTAGGGATATGGGTGGGGTGGGAGGAACTGTTGTAAAGTTAAAGCTACTAAACATTGACATCCAGGAAGCACTATTGCAGTACATACCTTGGGTCTTTAGAGACCTGGCATATAAACAGACAATTTAAAAGCAAGCCACAAATGACCATAACTGTGCAAATGTTTATTGAATACCTTGTCCCAGAACACTACACATTTTTAAATTAATTTTAAGATCACTATACTCTGCAAAACTTAAAGAATAACAAATTACACAGTCATACTGTACTATGCCGCTTACCACAATAAATCAGACCACAGTGACATTTTTGTGGTTCCTGGCACACATTGCCTGCGGTCAACTGTTTTGCAGTTCAGTGATACTGAAGATATCAGATACTGTATGCCTTGTATTTTTTGTGCACTTTTGCTTCTCTAAGAAGCTGTTTCAGGTGATGTGACTTGTGCGGTTTCACTGCCTCCCCTCCTTCACCTCGTCTGATCTCTGCCCCTCTACAATTCCCTACTGACAATATTCAGGATATGAATCATCACAAGAGTCACCCTGCACTGCCTCATTCTGTGTTGTTCATTGTTCATCTCCCAACTGTCTACTGAGCCTCTGACTCTTTATCTGCCATCAACAACATGATTCTTTCAAGGATTTGCTGTGCAGTGGGACTTTTTCTCTCTTATCAACTCATAAATACATACATAATGATCAACATAGAAATGCAATTGTAATGAACATATGTAGATACAAAGAAAGCATCAACAAAAGCAAGTTTTTGAGATCTGTTTACAATCGCAACACTTAAAATACAGATGTAAAAATACTGACACCATACTGTGTTCAAATTGCTAGGGATCCGATTTGTTCTAGCCAATAAATGATCATAATAAAATAATTTTAAACTGTTTTGGCATATTTTTGATACTAAATTCTTTGAACCGAGTCCAAACTGTACCATATGACCCCCTGAGAGCTGTAAACATAACATTATGGGTCATTAGCGCACCATGGTATAAATACAAGGGTTACAAGGTCATCTCGATGGCCATTTTATAAATAAGATTGGACATAACTTAGTGACTTGCAGTTTTGATTTTTGATTACTGGTTCTAGGAATTGATTTTTGGCTTTAAAATCTCTTGTTTTCGTTACTGTTCTCTCGCCTCATCCTCACTCTAAATGTTTTGGACTGTCTATTTAGCAGTCAGTACAAAAAAGGTGAAAACATAAGGTAAGAAGATTTGTTTAAAAAGGGCAATACAGAGAAAAGAACAAACACATAATCCAAAAATCAAAACTAAGAATAGAAATGAATAAAGCCAAGAAGCCCTGAAAAACCAAATACGTACTCTGCACTCTATGAACGGCAATAACAACTCCTGGGACCTTTACCTCAAAACTAAAGTCAGATGGAGGTCCCAGCAGTGTGACCTCACCCTCTGTGGGGTTCAAACCAAAAAGTGTCAGGAATGCAGAAACATGTAATGATACAGTTCATAAATACTAAACAATACCTAAACAGAAAATACATAAATAGATTAAACTACTAAAAACAATAAACAATGACAATAAAAAAAGGAAAATATAAGCCAGGGCTGTAATACAACTTTACTGAAACTATTTGAACTGATTTTAGCACCTCGGGAAGCTGAATGGATGAGTTGTAATTTTCTCAAACTAAATAAAGGAGAACACAGAAATTTTAGTGATTGGCAGAAATGGATATAATGAGAATATTAGAAGTAAACTTGATCCATTAGGATTAAAAGTCAAGACAGAGGTAAAGAATTTAGGAGTAATTATTGACTGACCTGAATTTTAAATCACATATTAATCAGATCACTAGGACAGCAATTTTTCACTTAAGAAATATAGCAAAAGTTAGACCTCTGATAACATTACAAGATGCTGAGAAATTAGGTCACACTTGTTTTCAGTCGGCTAGATTACTGTAACGCACTCCTCTCAGGAACACCGAAAAAAAAAAAGACAACAGCAACGAGTGCAGAACGCATCTGCTAGGATCTTAGCTAGCAAAAGAAAATCCGAGCACACCTCTCCAGTTTTGATGTCACTATATTGGTTAGCTGTGCCATTCAGAATTGACTTTAAATACTGCTTATGGTTTAGAAAGCCTTAAATAATTTTGCACCATCCTATATTTTAGATGGTCTTTCACCATACACTTCAAATTGTAACCTTAGGTCTTCAAATGAGTGTCTGCTCATAATTCCAAGAGCTAAACTTAAGTGGTGAGGCGGCCTTCTGCTGTTATGCACATAAAATCTGGAATAGCTGACCGATAGAAATTCACCAGGTTAATACAGTGGAACACTTTAAAAAACTGCTAAAAGACATTTTAACATGGCTTTCTCAGCTTCATTTTTGTTTAATTCTGATATTTTGTATACTAACCTCCATTTTCTCTGCTGTTGCGATCTGCGCCACCACCACCCGATCAAAGCACCGTGCAGTCCCTACATTGATGGATTGAAGGCCAGAGGTCCATATGACCATCATCAAGTTCTTCCATGTGAAGCCTGAAAATCACGAGGACTGATTGAGATCATTTATGTTATGTAGAATGCCAAGTAGGGGGCTGGGTGATCTCATGGCCTCAGCACCCCTGCAGATTGTTTTCTCCAGCCATCTGGTGTTTTGTTTCATCTGTCCTCTTTGGCCATTGGACCTTACTTTTATTCTATGTTATAGTATTGCCTACTTTTTTTATATTGTCTTTTTTCTCTTTCTTCATCCCATAAAGCACTTTGAGCTCCATCATATGTATAAAAATGTGCTATAGAAATAAATGTTGTTGGTGTTGGAGCCAGTCTCAGCAGCATTAAATCATGGCAGAGCACCTCTTCATAGCAGGTTAATCAGCCTACCCTGGGATGAAAATGAAAAATAATTCAATATATAAAAGTTAAAAGTGCTGAGAGACAGAAAGCATGCTTTCACAACAAGATTCTAGATCATTTTAGGAAATACAATTAAAAGTCCTGTACCCCTCCTTTTTGAGGAGTCCTAAATATGCCTTAGGCCCTCTTCCATTATTTCAAAAATAGGTTTTAATAATAGCAGGACTTGACAGACCTCTGTAATGTCTGTTTAAAGGAGTGCTTTTAAAAGGTTAAAGAACATTCCCAATCACTTCTGATTTTTTTATTCTTTTTAAAGACTCCCAACAACAATTCACCTGTTATTTCTCTTCTCATGATGCTGTAATATATTAAAAATGAAGATAAAAGGGCCTTCATTCCATTGATTGCACGTGAAAATATTACCCAATAAAATGTATTATGTATGAATTCAGCAAAGCATGCCACAAATACATTTTTAATCTTAACTAATATAACATGCATGCTATTCCTTGTACAAACAATATTGTCCATGTTGTACTATTTGTGTCTTGCTGCATGTTGAAAGTAATAGAGACTAACAGTTTGAAAAGACTCGACTTCAGAACAATTTTCTCATCATTCATAGCCTATTAGTAAACAGCAACAAATAATCTTCTATAACAGCTCCCATGTCTCTATGGCAACTTTGATGCAGTTTGATCACAAATCCAAAAACAACATGCTGTAGCTTTTCAAGGGAGAATTCTTACATAGAGGAGCTACTGCAGAAGGTTAAAGACTCCAGATATGTTAAAAACTGATTGAATTTGACGTTTTCCTCCCACGGTTCAGAGACGTATGGGTTAGGAGGACTAGCAACTCTGAATTGTCTCAGTGTGACTTAGTGTGGGTGTGTGCACGCATTAGCAGGCCCGGCAATTAACTGCCATTCATTTCAGGGTTGACCACAGTGCTTTTGGGACAGGACCCTTCTCTCTCCTGCCAAGTGCTGGAATAACCATGTTTTGGAAAAAAAAAAAAAAACAGCACATTAATTATTTGATTTTGTAGAGAAGCTTATGTAAATATTCTTAAAATTTGTTTAATGTTCCTAGGGGATGCAGGAAGAAAAACCAAGCACCAGTACGGAGGAAAACCCACATGAACATGGAGAAAATGTTAACCTATATATTTGCTTTGTTTCAATGTTTTATAAATACGTAACTTGAAATAATTTTAAATCCTGATTTATCCTTAGAGTGTTTTTAATTGTTTAAATTTGTCTTTGAGATATAAATTTAAATTATGGTATGGATGGTTGTTTCTTCAGTTTAAACAGTGAACAGTACGGGACAGTTTACTTTTGAACCCTTGCTGTTTATTGACCTATTTGCGAAATGTTTATTCCAAATTTAAAATATAACTTAATATTTAACCAAGATAAAATTATAACACGTTAAGGGGATATCTTATAGAGTTAGGATAATTCTTGGAAATAAAGGAAGAATGGACACTAAACAAGAAAAATAAGAATTTATTAATGGGATCCGTGTGCCTATGCACTTCCTCACAGTCAAATATCCCCTAATCTAAACCTAACCCTAAAAAAACCAAAATACTATCAATAGCAAAAAGGAAAAACTCACCAACTACATACAAGTGCATACAATGTACCATGAATCGACAGTAATTCCCACGAGACTTTATAGGGCCTGGAACAGTCCATCAATGAAGATTGACAGGATGCCCAGCCTCTAGGGTAACCATCTATAAAGCCAGTGGTAGTCAACCTGGTCCCTACCGCCCACTAGTGGGAGCTTTCATGGTGGGCGGTAGCGGAGCAACCAAACGGCGTGATTACATACTAAATCGACTAATTTAACTATAGTAAGTTGTTTTATAAAGATTTATTCTGCCAAACTTAGCGAAAATCCGACATAAAGTACTTGGTAAGTAATTATTATTATTATTATTATTATATGCTTTAACTTGCTGTAACTCTGCTTTATAAATTTTATAAAGTAAAGTTACTTCCCTACTTTATAAATCACCATTACTGTGGAACCAGTGGGCGGTTAGAAAATTTTACTACTAACAGATACAAAAGTGGGCAGTAGGTATAAAAAGGTTGACTACCCCTGTATAAAGCATTCACACATCAAAACTAAAAGATAAAAAATACACAATTATGTAAATATTAAAATAACTAAAATTATAATTACCAATAATGTTCCATTAGGTAGGGTACATAATAAAGTTTTCAGTCGTCACCATGCCGACCATGTCTGTCTGTTTTTTATGGCTCTTAAAAATAACAGTTAAGGACAGTTGTTCATGTTAATTGCAGTCTCAATTGTTAAAAAAATATTTTTAAAGGAGCATCCCACATGAAAATATAACGATCTCATAAATTGGTATGCACTGTCCGTTAATAAGTTTTATGTCCATTTTTTTTTTTTTTTTTTTTTTTTTTACCTCAAAAGTAACACTTTATCCCCAGTGGGGAATCGAACTCAGGTCTGTGAGACACAGCAAAGGGGCTGAGCTCTGAAAAGCAAATCTGTGTGCTACGCCACAGAAACTGTTGTATCATCCTTGAAGCTTTTGTGAAAGTGTTTATTTGATCTTTGGAACTCAGGCTTTACATATTCTATAGTTTATGCCTACATTTTGCAACATTTATTGAAAAAGTTTGTTTTAACGATGTGTTTACACAGGATTACTGTAGAAATGGAACACACATGAAATGCGTGTGTTCCAAATAACGATCTGTTATTTCCACTCTAAAACTTCACTTCACTCCCAGATAATCAACCAAGCCAGGAGTTGGGAGAAGTTCGTGCATGTTCTAAGTCGGAAGGAGGATGGAATAACCGGCTTCTAGCAGCTTGTCTTTATCAGCACATTTAGAGGACAAGAGACGCTGGCGGAAATGTGTGAACGGATTTAAGAAGCGATTTAAGGTGGGCCAGATCTACAAGTTTTTTCGTAGGCTCTGGTAATTCTAGTGTTAAAACAAAAGTGATGAAAACACATAGAAACTCTCCCTGGTTTAATGAAAACACTCAAGCTCTTAAATTAGAGTGTCAAAAACTGGAACGCAGATGGAGAACAACAAAGCTACATGTCTTTCAAATTGCATGGACAGAGTGTTAATAAATATAACAAATCCCTCTTTAAAGCTCGCTCAGAATACTATTCTACATTAATAGATAGCAATAATAAAAATCCTCAGGTACTGTTTAGAACAGTGGCTAAATTAACAAATGGAAATTCAGATCTACAGTGTAAAATACCAACAGATATTAGCAGTACAGACTTTATGAACTTCTTCAATGAGAAAATTAAAATATAAGATCCCAGATCTCTGCATCACAGTACAAACCAAATGCTAGCTTAGCAGACCCTGTCTCACATTGCATTCAGCACTTTAGTAATTTTAATCCTGTAACTGAGCAGGAAGTCTTAACTTTAAATTTCTAAAATGAAGCCCACTACTTGTTCCCTAGATCCAGTGCCAACAAAACTAGTAAAAAGTGCAATGGATGTTCTAGCAGCATCTATTCTAAATATTATCAGTAGTTCATTATTGCATGGCGCAGTACCTGGATACACTAAAAGTGTCAGTCATTAAACCATTACTTAAAAAAAGTCAGACCTAGAGCCACACATACTAAATAATTATAGGCCTATTTCAAATCTATCATTTCTCTCTAAAATACTAGAAAAAGTAGTCGCCAGTCAGCTTCAGACACACCTTACACATTACAATTTGAGAAATTCCAGTCTGGTTCTCGTGCTGGTCATAGTACAGAAACGGCACTAACGCGGGTTGTAAACGACATTCTGATATCCTTTGATGAAGGAAACTCCACTGTAAGTATGTTGTTGGACTTAAATGCAGCATTTGACACCATCAACCATTCTATTTTACTGCACAGGCTAGAAAATGATGTTGGGCTTACAGGCACTGTGCTCACTTGGTTCAGTTCTTACTTATCAAATCATTTCTAATATGTACAGAAATGTGCCGACAGTACTCCATTATACACAGAAGTTCAATATGGTGTCCCGCAGGGTTCAGTACTGGGACCTTTACTGTTTACATGCTTCCACTGGGATCTCTCATTAGGAAACAATGTTCATTTTCACTCTTATGCAGATGACACCGTTATACATTTCATTTAGATCAAATGAAGTTTCTCCAATGTTGCCTTTAATTAGTTGTGTTAGTAAATTAAAGGAGTGGATGAATAAGAACTATTTGTCTTTAAATACAGATAAAACAAATATTAATTGTTGGAGGGAATGACGCGGATCATAACAATATTTTGTCATTTTACTCAGCTGGAATCCCAATTTTACTGAATCAGCCCACAATCTAGGAGTTATCTTTGACTGTAGCATGTCATTTAAAGTGCATATTACAAAGTTGTCCAAAACATGTTTCTTCCATCTTAAAAAGGTTAGGAAATTAAGACGCTTTCTAAATAAACAGGATTCTGGGAAATGAATTCATGCATTTATCTCTAGTAGGATTGACTACTGCAATGCGGTTTTCACTGGATGTTCAAACTGTTCTCTGTACAGCCTCCAGTTAATCCAAAAATGCGGCTGCGAGAATTATTACAAGAACAAGAAAATAAGAACACATAACTCCAGTTCTTAACCCATTTATGCCAAAGGTTGAAATTTTTGTTTGTGCATGAAATTCACATACTGTATGTTGCGTAGAAAAATATAAGGAACAAGAATTTGAAGAGAAAAAAATTTTATTACATTCCATTATTGAGTTATGTGGCATTCCAAAATTGGAACACTAGGCAAATCCACTTTTTACATTATACATAATGTTACTCCAACGTGACTGTCATTCCAATAATGGAACACGAAGCATAAATGGGTTAAATCCTTACACTGGCTCCTGGTTAAGATTAGGACAGATTTCAAAATCCTCCTTTTAACATATAAAGCATTAAATGGCCGAGGTCCGGCTTACTTGTCTGAACTTATCATGACTTACAAACCAGAGCTCACATTAAGATCTCAAGATGCCGGTCTGCTTATGATTCCAAGGATTAATAAAATAACAGTGGGAGGTCGAGTTTTTAGTTACAGGGCCCCTAAACTGTGGAATGGTCTGCCTGCTACTATAAGGGATGCCCCTTCGGTCTCAGCTTTTAAATCCCGGCTAAAGACTCACTACTTCAGTTTAGCATATCCCGACTTGAGCTGCTGATTAACTGTACAGACTCCATCACTGTTGTTAGTCATTAGCACTAAAACATAAGTAACATGATAGTTAGAATTGGATACTAACCCTCACCTATTCTGTTTCTCTTCTCGGTACTCAAATGTGGCATTTGGTGCCACGGCCCACCTGCCAAGTTGTTTTGCCTGCCTAAGGAAAAGTCATCCCTGATGGAGGATCGCATGAAAGAGGGGTCCTTTCATCGGATTGGCTGGCCCAGCACAGTTTCACCCGTGGAATGGCCAAATGGGGGGAGGCAGCTTGATGGATGAGGTCTCCAGGACTCTAAAAATATCCAAATCTTATTATGTGATATCATCTACTGTTAAATTCTGTTCCGTACTTCTAAAATTATTTTTTTTACTTCTAAAAAACGTATTTTATACTGTATTGAGGATTTGTTTTGTTCTGTGTATTGTATTGTATTGACCCCCTTCTTTTGACACCCACTGCTCACCCAACCTACCTAGAAAGGGGTCTCTGAACTGCCTTTCCCAAGGTTTCTTTCATTTTTCCCCTACAAGGTTTTTTTTGGGAGTTCTTCCTTGTCTTCTTAGAGAGTCAAGGCTGGGGGGCTGTTAAGAGGCAGGGCCTGTTAAAGCCCATTGTGGCACTTCCTGTGTGATTTTGGGCTATACAAAAATAAACTATTACTCTGACTCCACCTCTCACTTCCAGGCCAGCCGGCCAGCCAGCCAGCCAGACACACTTCCATGCGTAGACATTTACACATTATACACTTTGTGTCAAAATGTTGTCATTAGTATTATAACATTTAAAAAAAAACAAAAAAAAAACAACTTTGTTTTAGCTTTGTGATCATCATTTTTTGCATTTCTCACATTTCCTGTCATCCTACATTTACACAGATTGTTGTTGACACAGAACACACATGAAATGCATGTGCTCCAAATAACGATATATTATTTACCCTATATAATTCAAGGCACCTCACACCTAGATATACAAGACTGGAGGTGGGGGAACTTAGTTGAGCTGCGATGGTGGGGGGATGCTGATGAAGAGATGCAAAGTTTACAAGTTTTCAAAGGCTTCAGGGATACTAGTGTTAACGACAAGGAATTTCAAAGAAGAAACTGGCTGAAATGATTGCACTTACAAGTGAATACATGATCAGCCAGTTTCCCCATTAAATGCTCTGGGGTCCCATGGCTTTGCAGCAGCATGCAAACACATCCACTGAGGGTGAGACGCACCATTTTTTATTACAATTCTTTGCACTTCCATGGACCACAAAAGTGTTTCACAACAATGACTAAAAGGGAATTGCTATAAATATATATTTTTTTTTTATTTCAATAATTGTGGGGGCCACACACATATACATATCTTAATATCATCAGTGTTGCTGACCATTCAAATGTTAAATTTCCAGCAATATATTATAAGGACAATTACCAAATCAGGCTGTACTGAAGGCAAAGAGTCATATCAAGTGAACCCAATAAAGTGGCCCCTGTGTGCACATAATTAAAACTATGCATTTAAAGTTACTTATTTCCTTAACCTAACAACTACATTTTGTTTATTATTCTGATTATTGTTCCTTTTATTATGACCTATTTTACACTGGAGCAAGATTTTCTCCCGACTGCTTTGTTAGCCAAAAGGATCATCTTCCCAAATGAAAGTATTACACACTGATGTGGTCTGAATAAATCACTGAGTCACTTGCCGTCTTTTTTTTTTGCCAATTTTAAATATATCTTTCCACCTGTGCGTTTCAAAGCCTTTTGCTTTTGCTTGAAATGCAGAGGCTGATAACTCAGTATGCTGTTAAAATTAGGCTGCCACACTCTTTTTTCCAGAGGTGGCTGTCGATCAACAGCAGCCCAATTACTGCAAAGTGCTTCGAGACCGCACTATGTGAGAAGCTCCACAGGAAGGTGAGCTGCGGTTCTATTTTCTTTCTTTCATTTACTTAGATTAATCTTCCCACTTCATGGATGAGGACTTGAAAGTGGGCTTTGTTACTTTGCCTTATGAGGTAATTGAAACATTGCAGGTTTATGTGCTCAAGAATAAACTTAATTAGAGATTACAAAAGGTATGGTAAGGAGAACATATTGCAGATATCAGGATATTCATCCTTGAGAATTTGACTGCAAACCCTGATGGCGGAGTTTGGTAGTCTTTTATTCTGTATACTAAATTCATTTGAAATAATCCTCCACAACACTATTGAAATTATCTGTCTGAGGAAAATTTAGAAACAGGATGGGTTACAGTACTACCAATAGGTCAAGTATAGTGTATGCATTTTTCATTGTATTGGTTAAAACCTGTACATTTAATGTTTTCTGACTATGCCATATCCAAATCAGGTTCCTTAAAAGCCTGGACCCATCCAGACAGTGCAAGTGAGGAACCAACCCAGGATAGGTACACCAGGCAAGCACTGGGGTGCCCTAAGGACTGCTGCTGGGCCTCTTCTCTTTTCTCCATAAATTACTTCACTAGATCCCATCATCCAATCCCATGGTTTCACATATCAGTGTTATACCAAAGATATTTAATATCACAATGACATTTCCTCCAGAGGACCACATGATATTGTCCAGAATGTTTCAGCCAGTATCATTTCTTTGACTTTAAATACATTAAATTCTTGTGATCTGTGTAAATGACAAATTGATATTTGGCTCTCTGTAACCAATGCCTCCATTCTTTTCAAGCTAATTTAACAGCCAAAAGCCTATGGTTCCTCATGTCATACTTCTTTTTTGCACAATACAGTTTTCTAGAAAAGAAAGCACATGATGATTTGTGACAAAGTGGCTCCTACCCACATACTGTAAGCATCACCTTTCAGGAAGAATTGGTATGAGTGGTTGGTATGTCTTATGCTGCAAAAAAAAAAAAAAAATATGAAAAAGACAAAAATTTATCAAAAAAAAAAAAATTGGGGGGTAAGCAAAATTTACTTGACAAGATTTAACGCAAGATAAACCTTAGTAAATACAAATTCTTTCATAAGTCCGTAATTCTTACAATAAAGGAAAACAAGATTTAACATCATGATATAAATACTTTTCCCACTTGCTTAAAATTCCTTTTTTGCAGTGTAGGATGGAGGCTATGGTAAATAATGATTCCACTTTGTCAAAAGCTTCTTGTACTTTTGAAGTCTAAATAAATGTCTTTGTGAAGAAAATGACAAGAGAAATAAGAATAAAAAAATAACTGAAATTCTTTATAAACCCCCTATAATAGTCTGCAAACCCCACAAAACTTTGGGACTGCTTTACACTCTTTGGCGTTTTCTAAATATTATTGCTTGACCAATGACAAACCTTTTGTGTGATTTTGTATTCCAAAAATTGAATTGGATCCATATGAAATCCAAACTAATATAAATAGGTGATTAACTCTTGTGATGGATGGCCGGCAGCTCAACCCAGCCAGGATGCCCCAAGAAGGAAAAGATGGGGGAAGACAGCAACTTTTGGACACTACCTCTCCCAAGATGCTAGAAGGCAGCTCCCCTGGAGTATAGCAGTGCCCCAGATTTCAGCAGGGCATCCTGGGACTTTGAGTGTAATTTCACACCAGAGGCAGTTGTCGAAGAACCAAGGGAGTCATACTTTCCCTATAGCCTGGAAGTACTAATGGATCACGTGGACAGAAGCCCTGAAGTACTTCCGGACTGACTAAAGAACTGAAGTTCTTCATCTGACCCGGAAGTTCTGATAAGTCACATGGAAGGAAGAGCAGAAGCATTTCTGGGTTAGGCACTATATAAAAGGACTGCTGAAGGCCCAGCAGGTGAGCCAGGGTTGAGAGGAGTAGGACAGAGCTTGCTGGAAGGTGTGGAGGAAAAGATTATTGTATTATTGTGTATTAGTGGTGCAGGTGCTTTGGGAACGATTATGAAGAAGAAAAATATTAAAATACTTGTTGCTTTTACCTTGTGTCCGGAGTGTCTGTCTGCTGGGGTTAACGGGGCAACAGCGACACCTAGCTTTTACACTCTCAAATGTTTCAGTGTCTCACAAACATGTGGGAGTCTACATCTTTAGAAAAAATATGAAAGTCATCAATATACACCAATCAATACAGACCAAGAAAACTCTGAAAATATCACCAACAAATGATTGACATGCCACTTGTGCATTGGGACGTCCATTGGACATTATCCTTTATTCGTGGTTTCCATTGGTGAAGTAAAAATTCAATCTTCTGTTCATCTCCTTAATGTAACCCAATTAAATTTAAAGCACTTCTTAAATGTAGCTTATGAAAACAGAGGTGCTAGTTGCCTGATTAAGTGATGAGGTAACTGGAAATGTATATTCGTTCTTTACTATTAACTCTATATTCAGTTCATGATCTTAACCCTCCATTCCACCCTAACTAGACTACAAGAAGGACCAATAAAATACATTCTGTATGTTTTCTTTGATATATTCCTCCATGGGTAGGGCTTCTGGAGGAGTTAAAGCATAAATATTACTTCTTGGGGAAGGGGGTTGTATTAGGTAAAAGAACAATGGCACAATCCTACTCACAATGTGTGGAGAGGTTTTGTGAAAGACTTAAATATTCTGAATTTAGTGATATATTATCTAGAAGGATGTTAAATTTATGCACATTGAAAAGGGGTCTGTATTTGAATATTAAGGCATTTCATGCTTCTATTTTTAATTTCTTTGTTTTCCCAATCCACTGCAGATTACATTTTTGTAACTCTGGGAGACTCAAAATAAGATGAGAGATTGAGAATGGGGTGACAAAAAATATTAGCATCTCTTTGTGAAGTAATCCCACTTGCAGATGAAGAAAGAGAATATATGTTCTAGAGATGCATTACCAATCACTTTCCCATCCACTAAAACAATTTGTAATTTCATTTTTAACTCTACAAAGACCAATTCCCAGGTTCTTTAATAAGAAAACACTAATACAATCTCTCACAGCCCCATAATCAAATAGAGCAGATACCTTCACATCATTAATTAATTTTGGCACCATAAACACTTTTTTTATTTATTTATTTTTTTTTTAAATATACAACTTGATTGTCTAAATTTCAAAAACTAACTAAGCACCCCAGGTTTCCCCATGAATGTATTGCATTTCAGAAATTCTTTGTTTTCTATTAATCCACTTTGTTTGATGAAACAGACCCTCTTTTCCTTTAAGCACATTTATTTCTTTTGATGAAGAAACTATTACTTTCACAGAGGTCCAAGATGATTTCATAAACTTGTTCCCTTATAATTCTGTTAATTCAAAAACACCTTCCCTTTTTCAGAATCAGTCATGGGGGATTCAAGATTTTGAACAGACTGACAAAAAGCAGCCAATTTATAAATAAAGAGTTAGGAACAGGAGAAAGAAAAATAAAAACCAAACATCAACTTCAGATCCAAATTGTAAAACAAAAGTTGGGAGACATAAACCAGAATTTTGTTTCAAACAACCACAAAACATAGCCGTAAGTCACTAGTTTCAATCCAATGTCAAATACTGGTGATTGGTTTTTAGGTGACCTTTATACTGGTTCAGCGATGACATCACAAACAGTGCAGCCTCGATGCATCATGGGAAATCACCATAGAAACAGGGGACACAAAAGCCACAAAATGGTGGTGCCCATAGTCAAAACAAAATGGCTTCAGAAATGACTTAAAAAACAATACACTTTTAAACTGCGCCTCAAATTAAAATTCTGCTTCCAGAATTAGGTTTCCTTGAATGTTAAAACAACCAAAATGACACCAAGATAATTCTTCTTGCTTCAGACAAGCACAAGAAAAATTACAACAGAACTAAAGACTTTAAATTATAATGGTTTAATTTTGGGCACAATGTTGACCAACATTTTGTTGTCTTTTGCTGTGTTCTCAGACTATTCAGATTTCTGAGTTTCAACGTCCCACTTTAGTGCTTCCCCATAGGTTTCCAGTAAGACTATATGGATGAACATGATGCCACGTTTGATTTGTTACTTGGTCTACAAAAAAAAAGAAAAAAAAAAAACAATTAAAGGTAAAGGGTATTTTTTCAGGTGGGGGTTGAATTCTGTTTTGTTAGCTTTTGTCTTTTATTGTTTCTACTTTCCTTATGTATATCTTTCTGATTTTTTTATTTCTTTTCTTCTTTTTTATATTTTAACTATGAAATCATGTTATATAATTTCAACTTGATTGAATGCAATGCTATTTTTTAAACATAAATAAAAATTAAACAAAAAAAATATAAAGGTTATTTTTCATTGAAACAAATATCAAAATAAATGTATTAAATGTTTATCAATTCACTCCATATGCAGTTTGACCAAAAATGTAATTTTTGTCTAACCAGGTTATATTTTTTTTGTTAAGTTTTATGTTATAATAGTTAAGAGTAAAGTGAAAAAGTTAGTGTTATGTCACAGCTTGGAAGTTCATAGCTTTGTATCCTCTGCATTAACTGACTTGCAGCATTGAGTTTTTAGTGCGTTATGTGGAATTTCCACCACAGACTCTCATTGTACTTAATGTTAATAGGTGAATGCAGAACTTAGCCTGCAGGGAGAGCTGTTGAATAAATGAATAAACTTAAAGATCTAGGATCAATGGTGCCCAAGGTGGAAAATAAGATACAGAGATAACTCGAAGAGTGCAGTGTGGATGGAACAAATGGAAGAAGCTATTGGGAGTACTGTGTGATCAAAGAATGAAGATTAAGGGTAAGGCTTTTAAGACATTGGTAAGACCAACAATGCTGTAGGAGCTGACACATGGGCAGCAAAGGGAGTGCAGGAACAAGAAGTTATAAGTGGCAAAAATGAGAACATTGAGATGGATGTGTGGAGTTACAAAAAAGGATAGAATAACACATTAGACAACAAATGTGGGAGAGATACCTCAGAAATTACAGGAAAGTATGAACATACACACCTGGGGCCTCATGTATAAACGGTGCGTACGCACAGAAATGTTGCGTACGAACGTTTCCACGCTCAAATCGCGATGTATAAAACCTAAACTTGGCGTAAGGCCACGCACATTTCCACGGTAACTCATACCTTGGCGTACGCAATTTATCCGCCCGGTTTTGCAGACTGGCGGCACCCAGCGTCAAAGCAGTGCTACTGTTCCTGTGTGATCACCCTTTCTTTCTTAGATCCACATTCCTGGCGTGGCTTTATAAATACACTGAAATTAACTGCATATTGTTTATTAGTGTAATGCACCTGATTGTAATTAACCTGTAGCAATATAATGGTCCAGGGAATAGCCATAGTATTCCAAATACCAGAACTGCTTTAGCGTTGTAACTCTCACTGCATCTTCTTCTTCTTTCAGCTGCTCCCGTTAAGGGTTGTAACAGCAGATCATCTTTTTCCATATTACTCTCACTGCGTAGCTGATCGGAAAGAGAATTATCGGTACACAGCATGAAGCAGACGCTGCCTGAGCCACAGCAAAACGCTTTAGAGACTTCCCTGTATGGACTTCGCTGTTTAGAAACAGTTTCTTCCCAAGAACTATAAACGCAGTAAATCAGGCCATCAAGTGCTCCTTGTAGAACTGTTTGTATTTATAAGTACAATCACCTCACTGTAAACTTGGGATACAGTTATAATAATGCACAACCTGCGCCACTTTATAAAGCGCGTATTTACATATGATGATGGTATTCATTTTTAAGATGAAATGCAGCAAAATATGTTGATTATATTATACAGATAAAACTTTAACTTCATTTAAATAATCTGTATTGTTAATAATTAAACATGTGAGGACACGGTGCCGCAGCTCTAACTAGTTCAGTAATTGTTCCTGCATTGTATTGTATTCTTGCTGGTGCTGACGCAACACTGGAAAGATAGACGGATATAATAATTAAACACGTACTACGAAGATATTTCAATGTTCCTTAAAAGTTTTGAAGAATCGGCATTCTAAGCTTGCAGATGGCTTCACGTCTATTACATAGCTGATTGTGTGGCGATTGGGTTTTTGGAGAAAGAAAAGTAAGGACAGGAATTGGAGGTTAGTATGTTTGAAAGAGACAGCACTGCTGTGATAAATTATTTCATTGAAGGTCGCGCATGGCGCAGCAAGCCTCTTGCGTGAGACATGAACAAGCACTGCGCCACCGTGTTCCCATGTTTAATAACATGCTTTCATTCCTATCATCATGAAAAAGATATCATGTATACATCTCAGTATTTTAATTATTCAGAGAGTTGTAATTTCATAAATGTAATGGATTATGTGTCCTGTCGGAGAAAGAGAAAGCCCGTTTAAAAAGCAGGTAGTGATTCACACACATAGAGACACATAGAAGATCAAATACAGAACAAAGCATTTAACGTGACACTTTAGTTACAATGGGATTTGAGAAACTAGTAAATTAAACGATTTTAAGATGAAGTTTATGATGTTCTACTTTAATGGCAAAATAAACTAAGTGATTAAAGTGGAAATTTCGAGATTAAAGTTGACATTTCGTGCTTTTTTCCCACTGTGTGCCTTTTTTTTTTTTGTCTGTACCCTAATAAGCTTTCATATAACACTCAGACGGTGGGCTACGACTCGCCTTTTCACGGCGACTTTGATATGTGATTTCTTTTTTATTTCAGGCACTGTGCGACTTTGTGAACTTGAACCTTCGAGTTTCTCCGACACTCTGTCACTCGATCAGCTTCCTTTTGTTGATTATACCACTGTTTAAACCAACAAATAGTACGTTTTTCCTTGGCCTCCACTTGGTATTCGCTGAAATTCTTATATTTTCTCCCATGCTTTTCCCATTGTCTTTTTACAGAAGGCTATTTATATCGATTTGCATATTCAAAGAGGCGTAATTCTGGGAGGAGTTGGGGCAGGACAGAAGGCGCGTGCACATGGTTACTTTTCACGCTGATCAGGATTTATGTAGTGGAAGAACGTGAAAGTTTGCGTACATACAGATTCCTGCATCTGGATTTTTCTGTGCGTACGCATATTCCCGCTTTTGTGCTTACGCCATGTTATAGTGTGAGTTCTACGCACGCCGTTATACATGAGGCCTCAGGTCCGCAATAGAAGTAAGATCCTGCAGCACTTCTTTATATTCCCTGCTCTCCGCTCCAATAAATGCAAGTTATCGCAAATATACTAATAATCCAATTGTGCTTCACTCATTCAGAACATGGAACCAATTTAGAAAGAAATTTAAGATGGAAAATCTTCTATCTGTAGCACCCCTGCAAGAGAACCACCTCTTTCAACCCTCACAAACATATCCAGTTTTTAATATCTGGAAAAGATTTGGGACTAAATTGCTCAGAGATCTTTATATAGACAATATCTTTGCATCCTTTGAACAATTACATTCCAAATTTAATCTTCCAGCTATACATTTCTTTCACTATCTTCAAATTAGAAACTTTGTCAAATCGAACCTGCCCGATTTTCCTCATCTCGTACAATGGAATGGACAATGGGAAAAAGATCTCTTAATTAATATATCAGAAAAGGAGTGGAAGGTAGCAATGCAGACAATTCACTCGAGCTCCATATGCGCAAAGCATAGAATTATTCAACTCAAAATTATATATCGAGCTCATCTGTCTCACCTAAAACTGTCCAAAATGTTCCCAGGGCAAGATCCAACCTGCGAACGCTGCAACCAAGCTCCTGCCTCACTGGGTCACATGTTTTGGGCATGCACCAAATTAACAACATTTTGGACCAAAATTTTTAAGTGCCTTTCAGACAGCCTTGGTGTCACAATCCCTCCTAACCCATTAATAGCTGTGTTTGGTGTTCTTCCAGATGGATTCGAAATGGATAAGGACAAGCAAACTGTGATTGCATTCACTACACTTTTGGCATGCAGACTGATTTTGTTAAATTGGAAGAATCCTAACTCTCCTCTAATAAGTCAGTGGGAAACCCGATGTTTTATATTATTTGAAATTGGAAAAAATCAGATTCTCAGTTAGGGGATCTGTACAGAATTTTTTCAAAACCTGGGGGGTATTTTTCGTACGTGGATTACTCGCTTAGCCGGATGTAATTGTTGACGATTTGGCCCAATCCTGGATCTGTCGTTTTTTTGAAACTCTTGCTGGAAGTGTTGTCATAGCAACACATCCAAATCCGCAAACCTGCTCGGAGCAGGTTTGTTCTGCGTAAACAAGAATTAGTTTACACACGTGATCAGTGACGGTGCGTGGAAGTCATCCAGTCAGGGCTTCGCCGTTCATGAATGAGCGACCAATTGATATTGGTGCGCAAATTATACGAAGAGAATTTCATATAAAGAGGGTTTTGCGCGATCGGCAAGATCCTTTATTGCCCCCGGAGGAAATTCTGTACGAAAGATACCGCTTTAGCCGAGGGGGAATATTGTACCTCAAAGATTTATTAGCTCCGTATATTCGAAGTCAAACTCGGTGAAGTCGGGCTCTCACAACCACACAGACAGTAGGCATTGCTTTGAGGTTTCTTGCAAGCGGCACTTTTTTATATACTTCTAGGCGATGCGGAACATCTATCGAAAAGTGCAGTTTGCCAGGCAATTCGTAAAGTCTGTTTGGCTCTGAAACATTTCCTTCAGGTTTTCATTGTGTTTCCTGGACACCTGTGTGTGCAGACAATAAAAGAGGCGTTTCATGCCATTGCAGGTAGGTAATACACAGGCTAAAACACCCACAGTTCCATGAAGAATCCCACAATCAGCCTATCATTCTCATTACCAGGATTTCCAAATGTGATTGGGGCACATGGAACTGATCAGAGTGGAGTTTGATCAAACATTATTTGGAAAATACTCCTGATGAATAATCAGACACAGTGTCTTCATCAGATATTTGACCTTCGTTAATATCTCGTTGGTCAGACACAGGTTCAAGGGATATGACATTCCCTGCAACTGACCCAACAAAAAAGAGGGCTATATGGAACATACCTATAGCACACATGGAGGACAAATATGCAATGACCATCCTTTACCTGAAATGAAATGACCACTGCATCCTGCCACTGGTTCTGAGGAGGAGCTTCCCCCTGGAATGCCCTCAGAAACAGGGCGATGGGCATTTTGCTGGAGAGCCAACTCTTCTGCAGGGGTTAGGTCTGGGCCGCGTGGACCTCCACCTGTTTTTTACTTGTCTGCCTCCTTATTAGCTTTAAAATTAATGTTTTTTATATTATATATGATTCTTTATGTCAACAATTCTTTAAATAGTTATATACCAATATTTACCAGTTTGAAGTATATTCTTGTACTTCACTTTAACCTGTTCCCATGTTCTCCTTGTGCTCACGTTTGATCTGGAATTATGACATATTAAATAATAATTAATCTGACACATAGGAAATGAAACGCTGCATTCAGTAAGTACAATGTACACTACTTAGCGTTTAATTTTTTCAGCCACTTTTTGCCAGCTGTCTTTTCTGGTCTGGGCTGCTTTTGCAGTGTTACCCCTTGTGTATATTAAATCTTGAAATTCTTGGTGTCCTTTGAATAAAAGGTCTTGCGCCGCGTGTGTGAAAAAAAAAATACGCCCGTTCTTTCGTCATTTTGTTACAGCCTATCAAAGACTTGCTGATCATGTTTTCTAGACTCAATATATATGGGCTTTTCACTCAGCGCGGGCGCGCGCATTCATCTCGGATGATTAGATCCAGCTACACTAATCTAATACACAGCTGCGTTTGAAAAACCGACTTATCTGGATGAGTTTCACTGGCATTAACTCATTCAAGATGAGGCACCTGATCTCGGATGGTTTAAGTGACGTACGAAAAATACCCCCCTGGTAGGATCTAATCAATAATATTTTAGAATAAGAAGAAGTAATTATTTCCGCATTTCTTTTCCTTCTCCATTTATCTTTTTCTGCCCTATTAAACTCAATGATTTAGGCATGTTTACAAGCCTTAAGTTTTACTCCTTAGGCCATGCTCTCCTTCTCAGGGGTGGGGTTGGATTTGTTTTCAATCCTATTTTTTGTAAAAATTGATCTATATGTACTGATTACAATAACATTAATAATAATAAAAAAAAAGAAATTACAGGAAAGTAGGTTGAAATGGTGTGGACATGAGATGAGGAGAGACAATGAATATGAGGGCAAAAGAGTGACAGGAATGGAAGTATAAGGGGAGAGAAAGTTGTGGATAGATAAAATAAAACATTATCTGAAAGAAAAGGGTCTAACTGATGAGGAGGTACAGAACCAAGCTGTATGGAGAAGATTAATCGGGCACATTGACTCCACATAGAAATGAGTAAAAATGAAGAGGAAGAAGAAGAAGATAGTTAGGACAACATCCTGCATTTCAAGGGTCATGTCCATAGAGGTCATGACCCGAGGATAATCACCTTGAGGGGTTAAAGGATCGGCTGAAAGTTAATTTCCTCATTTGAGTTGTGGGTACAGAACCCTTTTTTCCATACGTCCTTTTACTTAGAACTTATTCTGTTTTGCTATTCTACTTTCTGATCTTTTTTTAATAAATTTTTGACTCTGAATTTTGTCCCTTGCCTTGGCTTGTCAATCGTGCTTTTTAAACTGGTTTTGACCCTGTTTGACATAACATTCAGATTGTGTTTGTATTTAGTTAATTAACTTTTGCTTGCTTCCTGGAACTCCCATTCATCTCCTGGTCTTTTCCTGCACTTAAACTCCACGTATGCACATTTTATCTTCTAAAGTGCACACAATAGCCGGCGGGAGATAACCAAAGCAAACCATTAGGTGTTCATGCATACGTTTTCTGTAAAAAGTTTTTCTTTTTAAAGCTGTCAGGACTTTTTGCACCACATGTTTGCTTCTTTTTTTTGTATCTTTGCTTTGGTGTATAAATTAATGTTATATCTTGTGTGTGTAAACGCCTGTAATAATACAATCTTTCATTGTACCCTGTAATGTACATTTGCTGTACCTCAGAAATGATACTCTTCAATCCTCCACTATGTCAAAGTAAATGCTTCTTTTTTTGTCTAGTGCATATAATTCTTTATAAAAGAAAACTACTGACCAATTTATGTACTGGTAGCACAGCAGAGAAAATCACAGCCATTAAACAAGCACAAGTGAGAAGAAGTAGATTTGTCATTTTTATTTGAGGTCAATACCAGGAAAACAGAGAGAGTTATATTTGCTACTTAAAAGGACAACTAATTTAAGAAAGGAAGCAAGGCAAGACATTAACAGCAACAACAAAAAAAGAAATATATGAGATCTAGACAATGCTGTATCATTATGGTTATTTATTTATGTGTGTGTTTACCTTTTATAGCTTTAAAGTAATTGACCACAAAATGCATGACTGGCTTGAGATATATGTTTAAAATAGTTTCTGGAAATTGTGATATGAATTTTCTCTCAGGCAGAATGTGCTGGGATTTCATGTTAATGAATACCAAAGTCCCTGCAGCACCACATGTTCTAACGTTATTAATAAGAAGAGCAAATATAGATGGCTGTATTTAGTCTTTTAATTACTTCATTAAAACAAATGAATAACAGCAAACAATGATTAGGCAGGGAATAGGGATAACGTCAGTTTGAAGATAATTTTAATCTAACTGGTGTCCAATATTGCCGGGAATGGAAGTGGCACATCTGGGATGACAAATTTCCCAATGCAGCATCAATTCATTCTGTAATAAAATAAACAGCGGAAATAAAACAAAGTGCTAGTTGATTAAGTTGTCACCAGGAGATTGAGTCATGAATACATTCCTTCTACGTTATCATCATCTGAATTCATTTTATTATTTAAAAATGTAAAAAACTAAATAAATACATGTGTAGATTATTGGTGGGGATATGTGAGAATTGAGGATCAAAACATACATTTCACTGTTGATAGACGAGAAACCAAAAACAATCCAGTGAAAAACAATTTTAGTTACAGTAAAAAGTTGGTACTTGGTGAGGTAAGAATTCATTTGGCAGTGAAAAATAATAATAATAATTCATTACATTTATATAGCACTTTTCTCAGTACTCAAAGCACTATCCACACAGGGAGGAACCGGGAAGTGAACCCACAATCTTCCACAGTTTCCTTACTGCAAAGCAGCAGCACTGCCACTGCGCCACTACACACATTTGTCAGAGCCAACCAGCTAAACACCCGAGCAGGTTTACAGGGAAACACAATTATGACATATGTGCTAAATGTAAACTCAGTCTGTTAACATTTATTTGTTGTGTGTCCTGCAGTATATGTATTTCTACCAAGAACACACAATGCTTCATCTGAAAAAATGTATAGTTGACTTAGAGTTGGTGGGGAAAAATATGCACCTTGGAGAATCAAATTTTGGAATATAGTCCATGCACGGCAAAATCTATAACATGAATTTGACCAGAGAATGAATGGGTAACAAGAAGACGGAAGGTCTAAGAAATCAAAACTTAGTCCCTTGGTCACTAATTTGGACTCAGAACTGGTATTTAGTACTCAGCACCACATCTGTCAATAAGAAAATGCTCATGATTGGTGATGCCATCAATTAAAGTAAAATGCCTCCAAGGGGCAAAGGTATCGGTATAGAGGGTAAACTGGACCTATTGGCTGGTACTGAAGTGTCCACCTTATTTCTATGTGTCGGCACTAACACTGTCACTTTACAGCAGTCTGATGCACTAAAGAGGAACTTCAAACTAAAGCTAAAAGAAAATATTGGCATTTAATTGTGTCTGGTCTTTATGATTATATAGAAGGAATGTGGTCTATAGCAGAATGCATTCTCCTTTACTGCTGGTTAAAGACCTGGGGCCTCATGTATAAATGGTGCATAACCACAAAAATGTTGCATATGCCAGTTTCCATGCTCACATCGCAATGTATAAAAAACTAAACTTAGGGTAAAGGCCACACACATTCTCATGGCAGCCTCCCACTTTGTGTATGCGCTTTTCTGCTCAGTTTTGCAAAGTGGTGCCACCCAGCATCAAAGCAGTGCTGGGAGTGTGGTCTCCCTTTTTTCAGATTTGCAACAGTGAGACAGGATTTATCAAATACACCAAATTTAATTGCTTACCGTTTACAAATTTAATTTACTTGATTGTAATCATTCCGTAACAATATAATGGTGCATAGAATGAACAAACTATTCCAAAAACCGTTGCTGCTTTAGCATTATTACTCTCAGTGCACCACTCAGATTATTTTAACCCATTGTATGTGCATGTGGTATCATAGCTGCACAGCAGCAGATCGGAAAGCTCTATGGCAATTTGTGTCGAGATCGCAGTGGATTATTGGGATACAGCTTCCAACCCTGGAGGACATTTATAGCACACGTTGCTTATGGAAAGTCACCAGCATCTGCATGGATTTCACTCAGCCATGCCTCAGTCATTTGAACTTCTTCAATCTGGTAAACGGTTCAGAACCTTTCCTGCATGTGGCTCAGAAACAGTTTCATCCCAAAAGCTATAAATGCACTCAATCAGCCCATCAAGTGCTCCTGGTAGAACTGCTTTTACTTATAATTACAATTACCTCACTGCAAACTTGAACTATAACTGTAACACTGCACAACCTGAGCCACTTTATGAACTATTTGCACTATCTGCACTATTTTACTTATGCTTTCATGTTGTATATTTTTCATTATTTTTTATTGTATTATTTTTATTATTGCTATTTTATCCTTTTATAGGAAAACAAGTTTACGGAGGATTTACATACTGAATCTCATTGTACCATACAATTCAACAGAAGACAGCGCGTATTTACAAATGATGATGACTGGCTTCTAAGTTGATTTATATTTCCAAGAGTTATCCTCTTGGAGCTGTGTGCTGTTAGAATACTAGAATGTATACTTGAAATCATTTTTATAATGAAATCCATTAAAGTATGCATATTACATTTTACAAATAAATCATTAACTTAATTTAAATAATGTATACTGTTAATAATAATAATTAATAATGTGAGGACGTAGTGGTGTAGTGGTAGTGATGAGATGGCGCCCTCTACAGGGATTGTTCCTCCCTTGTGCTTGATGCTTGATGGGACTGGTGCAACCCTGGAGCTTTCAAGCTGACGTTTGAGGAGTCAATGAACAAGTACAACTCATCGAAATTTTGTTCAAGACCAATTAATAAAATGAATATAATAATGATTAATATTTGAAAAATGTATTAGTCAATATTTTTAATAAGCTCTAAGTATACAAATTTTAAATTCTAAAGTGCAGACAACAGATAACTAAATCAAAGTATTATTGGTTTACTTTTAATGAAATAATGAAAATTTGAAGGTGGTATAACAAGGTAATTAAAATTGATTTTTTTTAAAAATCACACTTAATATTTATATTTCACAATTGTAAAGTATACTTAGAAAATGCATCACAAATCTTGAAACAAAGCTGTTGGAAGCCAGTTTTATAAGAGATACTGAAAACCTAAATCATTTTACAAAAGGCACTCAAAATATGAAACTGTTTGCCAATGAATAAATAAAGTCAAAACAAGGAAAATATTTAAGCTGACTCCCCAGGGACCTTACTCCTACCCTCCATCTGTATACTTCTGACTTTGGAAATTTTAGCAAATATTATATTAATAGTGCTCAGTTGACAACAAATGTAACATTCTCTAAGCCCACCTAATACAATTCATGGTCACAGAGGGTGTTGAGTCTATTCTAGGAGGCTGTAAGGTTTAAGGATAGGATCAAGTCTGAATAGGGTAGCAGTCCTCTCACGCAAACTACCATATGGGGAAAATTGAGAGTCTCCAATTACCTGACAGCATAGATGCAATGGGATGTAGAGGAAAAACCAGAGTAGCTAAAGAGAAAGTGTACACATGTCGCAGGGCAGATCTGAAAGTAACCAGGGGACACAGGATGTTAATCCTAAATGTGGGATCCATAAGGCATCAGGGCAAAGCAGGTTTGCTGCTCTGTAAACATCACAGCAGTTAAAAAGTTGTCTTCACAGATGACAGATGTAAATGGGTGTCAGAGTAGAGTCAAATTTGGAAACTGCAGTTAGATATTTTTAACCTTAACTACTTTACCAATGATCTACAATGCTTACTGTATGTATCACTTTTTATAATAATCTTCTTCTTTTTCTTAGTGACTGTGATAAGAAAAATGATCACCCTGCAGGACTATGGTAATGTGATAAGGCACTTCTGATTGGCTGACACCGACGAGGCAGGTAAAATGGACAGCACTTGATGGTTAGATATTACAGATGATGCAGGCAGGAAAGAGAGAGCAACAAAAGCCTTCTTAACTGCACCACTTGCTGTACACCATGAAAGAAACTCCCACCTTTTAGATTTTTTACCTCTACCCTGTTCTTGCCATTGAGAACACAGAAAGGGAGTTCAATGCAGTCACACTTGATTCGGCACTAGCAGGGTCAACTATGTGTCTCAATAAAAATAGAGAATGTTGCTTGCCCCTGATGTCCTGTTGGACAGTCACTCTTGTTCTGAGATTGTCCAGCTTGTTGTCCAATGACTGAACATTCACAAGTAGAATGCAGCGCAGTAGAAGGTGATGTGCTACTTTCCTTAGACTGTTCCAAACTCCAGCACATGTCCCCTGCATTTCTTTGTTTGACCTTGTCCGTAGTCCCGGAGTATCTAGGGTTGGCCATGACGGAATCAGGTTTAAAAAGTTCAAAAACTGAGTGTGGAACTTGATTCCCAATGTCCCAAAGTACTGCACTGTCATAAATGGATTAAACCCACTGTTGTACGTGCATGAAAGGCAGTAAAAAATAAAATATTAAATAAAAACACAGTCCACCCGGAGTGATCAGGAAGGAGTCTGGACCTAGCCGTGCCAATTCTGGACATAGCTGTCCTGTCTCCCCTCTACACAACAAAGGGTCCAGTACAATTCCAGGCAGTTGCCATCTACAGAAATGTTCAGATGACTCATCCATCATAGGCTGCATTAATAATGGAGGGTGAGTTCAAGTACAGGAAAGTCATGGAGGTCTTCATCTTGTGGTGCAGACACAGCAACCTGCAACTCAACATCAGCAAGACAAAAGAACTGGTGCTGGACTTCTGACATGCTCTGAAACCAGTCACCATTGGTGGGGCTGAGGGGGGGGGGACACATGGAATTGCTGCAAAGTTACAAGTCCCTGGGGGTTCACATGAAGAACACACTGACCATGACCGTGGCACTGTACAAGAAGGGCCAGAGCAGACTGGACTTCCTCAGGGAGAATTGTGTCTTTTGATATATGCAGAGCCAGCTGAAAGTGTAGTGATCTACGCAACAGTCCTCCTGGGGAAGCAACCTTAGCTCAAAATAAGCACAATGCCTGAACAAACTTTAACAGGAAATCCAGCTCCATTTCAGGGGCGAACCTTGGTCATAGCGGGAAGTTGTTGTGGGAAAAGAGGATGGTGGCAAAAACTGGATGCCATCATGAAAGATCCCCTCCAGAAGGCGCTCTCTGAGTACATTTAGCCACAGACCTCATTCAACCACAGTGTGCTAAGGAAGTGCCTCTGGGGTCTTTTTTTGCCCACTGCCATCAGGGCAATTCAATGCTTCCACCCGATGTATTTGTTAAATTTTCTTTCTTTCTTTCTTTATTACAGAATTTATCGATTTATTGGCTGTATTATACTGTGAGTCTGTATCCTTGTTTTTTATGTTTCTGCTGCTGTATGCATCTGAATTTCCCAGTGGGATTAATAACATTTCTCTAATCTGATCTAATAAAATCTAATATTTGTACAAATTTACACATAATTTGTGTAAGCTGTTTTGGAGTGGTACATTTTTTGCCACCCACAAAACACCAATTACAATCAACCCATCAAATTACTGAGATATTATGTAGCCTTAACTTTAAGATGGCTCAAGATTGACTCAGCTATTTCCAGAGTATTGCACATTTTTTTGGATTGCCCCCCCCCCCCATCATAACCCTCTGAAATGTATGAAATGCCATGTATAATAGACTATAATTTAAAGGAATATTCCTCCAAAAAATGATATATTTTTTCATGTTACTTATCCCATGTAGTTTGTAGTTATGTCTGAGAACAATTTAAAATCAGATGTTTTCATGCAGAATGAAAGAAAAAATTTTAACATACAATGGAGACTAATGGTGACCCATGCTGTACAACAATAAATGATGTGGAAAAACATCCATGGAGAAATGAGAAAAAAAAATCTCATGTTACTCATATTGTATAATACATAGGTCCACTAACCAATTGTATGCTCAAAATGTGTAAAGTGCATGCATTGTTTATTAAAATAGTATTAACTGTTATTTTTGGTAAAAGCAGAATACAGTGTAAACAGGAAAGGCATTCCCATTATATTGTGCTTTTGAATTGAAGATCCACCTCTACCCTCATTCATTGGTCAAGAGTCCTACCTGAATCCTGTTAAAGTTCTACCAATAGCAACTTATAAACAAAATTTTGTGAAAACCGTTGCACTATTTTTGTCTGATTTTGTTTAGCCTTGTTGAATTTCCAAAAGACAGTTTTGCCTTATTATTTATACCCATGCGAGGCTGTTTACTTTGGCAAGTTTGTGAATAAAACCTCAACAAAATTGCAACATCTCCCTGTCCCAGCTTTTAGAAACATGTTGCTGGCATCAAATTCATAATGAGCATACATTTTTCATAAAACAATAGCATTTCTCAGTTTCAACATTTGATATGTTGACTGCTGCTTTCTGTTTGTCATTTCTGTATTTTACATATTTTTGCCTTTTTATTACTTTCTTATCAGAAGCGTATCAGCTCTCTTTGTTATGTACTTTAATTGATTATTATTTGGAGCATTTCTTGAAACTGCTTTCCATTTTCTTTCTACTTTTGATATTGAAAATGGAATATTTAAGTGAGGAAAACTAAGCATAAATGTTCTTCTGCACATTTGAATTAATAATTAATTTACATTTTGTCAGGACATTTTGCATTATTTAAAATATGAACTCATAAAGGCGTAGGGTTGGAGGATTATTGAATCATTCTCATTTTCATTTTAACAGAATATTATATTTAAGGTAGGAGGTGCTCTTGATTCATTGTAAAACCAAATATACTGACAAAGGGGACAAAATATTAGAGAAGAGGGAATGATGAAAAGAGAGAGTAAACGCAATTCAGACTACTGAGAATTAAAGCAGAAAATACTGCTTGCCCTTCTAGACCTTGCTAAATAGACAGAATCCATTTATTTAAATCAGTACCACTCCAACCAATCTCAAATACCACTTTCATCTCCTTCTTTCCAAATCCTGGACTCTCCCATCTGTCAAGTCAACTTTTGACTCTAAGCTCAGCTAATATTTAGGGTCAAGGTAGCTTTAAGCATTATCCTTAGTAATTTTCTGCTGCAGGAGCTCCCACAAACCTTAAACTCAATTCTCACTTAATGGGACAGACCTGCCCTATACAGCTGTAATGTGACACTACTCTGAATGTCATGTACATAAATAAAACAAGTCGTAAATAAAATTTCAAACCATTAAATCATAATCCTTGATTCTATAAACTATTAATCAAATACATATATGCATATACCATGCTCTAAATATTATATTCCATATAAATAAATTCATTATTTTAAAATATTCCTTATTTACCTTTGTCTTCTCAAGCCAGAGGGTTGTGGTTATCTTCTCCTTTGAAGGGCATTTTTGTGTATTTTGAGCATTTAAAGTGTTCTTGAACTTTTAAAACCTCAGAACCATTTTGAACCTTTGCCAACATGAAAGGATGCCGTTGGAGCTTGGGGCCAGGCTGCCAGGGTGAGGCTTATTTCTGAGACAGATATGTGAAGTCCTGGGGCGTCATGCATAACGCTGTGCGTAGAATTCATACTACAACATAGCATACGGACAAAAGTGGAAATGTTTGTATGCACAAAAAAATCCAGATGCATAAATCTGTGTGTATGCCAACTTCCACGTTCTTCTGCTACTTAAATTTCGGTTAGTGTGAAAAGTAACGCACATGCACACGCCTGATGCCACTCTCCAACTACTCCCAGAATTATGCCTCTTTGAATATGCAAATCAATTTAAATATCCCTTAACCTCCGGGTTCTGTGAAAAATCAATGGAAAAAGCATGGGGGAAAATAGAACAATTTCAGCGAATACCAAATGGAGGCAAGAAAAAACTTACTATTTGTTGGTTTAACAGTGGTATAAACAACCAAAGGAAGCTGATCGAGTGATATAGAGTGTCGGAGAAACTGAAAAGCTCAAGTTCACAAAGTTGCACACCACACTGGAACAAAAGCACTGCTTTGGCGCTGGATGCCGCCAGTTTGTAAAACTGAGTGGAGAACTTGCTCACACCAGGGTTTGAGCTAGCGTGAAAATGTGTGTGGCTTTATGCCAAGTTTAGGTTTTATACCTCACGATTTGAGCGTGGAAACGGGCTTACCCAACATTTTTTTTCTGGCTTTTGTTGATCCATTGAGGCCTGCACTCCCTTTTGCTACTTTGTGTACTGCAATCCACAACATTTCTCCTAAGGAATTCATTAAAAATCAATGGAGACCAAGGTACTGGCAGTATGCATCAGTATCTCCAGAGCCCATTTTTGTTTAATTATAACGTCCTGCCCATGTCTTTTGGCAGCCCCTTCTATATATATATGTCTCAAGTGGAGGAGTTCAAGTATCTCGGGGTCTTGTTCACAAGTGAGGGAAGAATGGAGCGTGAGATCGACAGGCGTATTGGTGCAGCGTCCGCAGTGATGCGGGCTCTGCATCGGTCTGTCGTGGTGAAAAAGGAGCTGAGCCGTAAGGCAAAGTTCTCAATTTACTAGTCGATCTATGTTCCTACCCTCACCTATGGTCATGAGCTATGGGTAGTGACCGAAAGAACGAGATCGCGAATAAAAGCGGCTGAAATGAGTTTCCTCCGCAGGGTATCTGGGCTCTCCCTTAAAGATAGGGTGAGAAGCTCAGTCATCCGGGAGGGGCTCAGAGTAGAGCCGCTGCTCCTTCACATCGAGAGGAGTCAGATGAGGTGGCTTGGGCATCTGATCAGGATGCCTCCTGGATGCCTCCCTCGTGAGGTGTTACGGGCACGTCCAATCGGGAGGAGGCCGCGGGGAAGA
Organism: Erpetoichthys calabaricus; assembly: GCF_900747795.2. Classification (NCBI taxonomy): domain Eukaryota; kingdom Metazoa; phylum Chordata; class Cladistia; order Polypteriformes; family Polypteridae; genus Erpetoichthys; species Erpetoichthys calabaricus. The sequence continues at coordinate 25,665,458 of NC_041403.2, read as the reverse complement.
CCCAGGACACGCTGGAGGGACTATGTCTCCCGGCTGGCCTGGGAATGCCTCGGGATTCTCCCGGAAGAGCTAGAAGAAGTGGCCGGGGAGATGGAAGTCTGGGCATCTCTGCTCAAGCTGCTGCCCCCGCGACCCGCCCTCAGATAAGCGGAAGAGGATGGATGGATGGATGGATGAATACATACATATATATATATATATATATATATATATATATATATACTGTATATATAATGTCTGGAATGGGCTTAATTTCTTTGTCTTATTTCCCATTTTAATGGTATTTTTACACAGATATTTTATATTATCCCAATGGGCTTTGCCAGAAAAATAGCCACTGTCATTCTATAGTGGGATGATGGGACATCAGTTAGCACCACTCTTGCCACAATTCCAATAGGCTGACGTCTAATCCTTCCTTGGTCATTGTCTGTGTTGATTTTGCACATTGACCCAGGGTGTCCTCATCTCGGTCTAGTTTTCCATTAATCTTCCTACATCCCACAGGATCAATGATTCATTATATGCCAAAAACAAGATTTTTTTTTTTATATTTTCCACTAAATGTAAATTACAGGAAATGTAGAGATTTGAAAAACTAGTGTCATATGATTATATGTCTTAGTTTTGTTTATCATGTAGCAATATTTTAAATTTATCAGTTTTGAATTACATGGTGGTGCATCATTAGTAGTTGTCCTGGCGTAAAACTTGTGCCTTTTCATTATCAATTTGGAGTTTCCACATTCTCCTCATGATTGTGTAAGTTTATGTCTAGATTCCATTATCAAGGTCTGTCCCTGGCAGAAATTTTGTGACACACGTGTTTCCAGATGTTCTGTCCAAGTTCTTGTGCAGAAGCACAAACAAAGAGCAAAGCTGAGCACTGGAAACACGGTGGTCAGCCACTGAAGCTGAGCGCGGAAAGTTGAAAAATACATCAAGCTTACTTCTTTCAATATCAGAACTGGCAGAAACCACTTGGACATCTTGCTACAGTCTTATTAAAAGTGGTCTTCATAGAAGATCTTTTCATGGTTTGACCTCCCTTGGGAAGTGTATACAGTTCACTGTAAGAATAGCACAGCCAGATGTAAACACTAGCGTGGACATTTGCTCGCGTACTAAAATGACTATAGCTGCAAGTGGAAGTCCCATTTTACATTATGGTGCCAAGCAGATGTGTTGTGGTGCAGCAGTCTATTAGCCAGCGAAAGTTCTGTGAAGAAGCTGTCTGTTATTACAGTTCTGTAAATCTGTCGTTTTTCACACCGGTGTCTTTGTTTTCAAAGCTCAAATGCCGCATGATAATATGATAGCGGTCATGGGGCATCGTATCTTTGATTGCCAGTACAACAAATAGTTCTAAGTAGGTATCAACCACAGCACCAACTGTGGTCATCGCTGCTCTTATGAAAAGAATGGAAATAAACACCATGAACTCAGAGAGGGAGAGGCAAGTTCGTTGTACAATGTGAACATCACTGAGAGAATAAAAGTGAATAATAAAAAAATAACCGCTGACATTTACAAGTAGACAAAATTTACACTGGGTGTTACAGACTCAAATCAAATGTATGTTTTTATTATATTATAGTAAATGCGGAGTGCCTGGACTCAAAACCGCAACCTTTTGATTATAAAGCAGCAGTTCTTACCTGTGCACCATCCAAGAATACATATCAGCTTTCTGTTGATTGACATTTGAGCTTGGGTGTTTAATGTAAACTGAATGCTTTTTTTTTTCTTTGGTTATATTCTTGAATAAAAGCACACATGTTTATTTGATATTTGGATTAAAGTATTCACACATTATACACTTCATGTCATTATTACTATAACATGGAAAAAGTTTCTGTTTTAGGTATGTGTTCAGTATTTCTTGCCTTGCATTTCCTGTCATTCTACATAGATCTTTGTAGACATGGAACAACATGAAATGTATGTATTCCAAATAATGATATATTATTTACCCTATACAACTCCAGGCACCTCACTGCCAGATAACGAGACTTGAGCTCTGAGAATTTTGCAGCTGACTTTAGGTCTGTTGGGTGGGGGATAGCAGGTTGCTTGCTGCTTGTGCTGATCGTCACATTTGCAAAACAAAAGACGCTAAGGGAGAGATGCGAAGGAATTTAAGATGGCCCAGGATTACGACTTTTTTCATAGGCTTCAACCAGATTATTCACCTTAACCCAATTATGTGTGTGCATGTAAACACACAATAAAATTGCTATCTGAAACTGGTTGAGGAAAAAAAAATGCAACAGGTGTTACCTATGATGACACACTGTGTTTGTTGATGCTCTTATATAAACTGAGTTCACTGATTAAATCTTCTGGTGCAGCTCCCTGGCTGATGGGAATTGTAGTCCCCACTTTGACATTTGCACAAGGTTGTAGATTAGATGAAAGGGATGGCTGATAATATATATTAAATAGTTTTTTATTGGATTTGTTGTGACATTGCACCTGGGAAGCACTTGCTAAATGTGTGTTCTTTGAGCTTCACCTAACTTTTTCTCTTTTCACTTCACTTCTGCAGATGGCCTTCATTTACATAAACTGGCCCACAACACTTCTCTTTGAGATCACTGTCAGTGTTGTGTTGAAGCAGAGGACACGGTGCACTAGAAAGTTCCAATCACCAGAGATTTTTCAAATATAAACAAATAAAAAAAAACATGTGTTAGCTAATTTTGCTCAACATAACCCAAAATTCAATCAAATCCGTCAAGGTATTTTTGTGGTACTGGCAGGTGCCCCTACAGCAGTCCATTTGCGAGAAGACCACATTTGCCACTCTGAACGGGAATTCACCAGACTTCATTTTTGGCGTTCATGGTGCGCTGTTGACTTTTCAGCAGACGATGGGTAAAATTCTGCAATGATATGCTGCGTAGGCTGGAGCATATCCCAATGATGTGGTCATTTTTAGAAATGATTGGAGGTTGCATCTTGACTGCCTGCAAGCAGTGCTTGATAACTTGAAGCTGGCTGGGTTGAAAGCGAATCCTAAAAAGTGTAAATTAGGGATTTCGGAAACGTATTATTTGGGGTACTCTATGGGGAACGGTTTGATGAAACAGTTGGATAAGGTAGGTGAGGTGCTTGCATATCTGAAACACAGAAGCAGGTTCGAACTTTCCTTAGACTTGCTGGTTATTACAGACAATTCATTCTGAATTTTGCATATAGAACAGTTCCTCTCACAGACCTCACGAAGGGCAGAAAAAATGCACCATTGCATGGAAGATGATTGTGAGAGGGTTCTTCTCTGACTTAAAAGCCATTTTGTTGTCATTCCTAGTTCTGGGGAATCTGGACTTTCCGAAAGAATTAATTCTACAGACAGATGCGAGTGCTTTTGGTTCGGGAGAAAGGATGTTTGGCTATTAAGTGGGCGGTGGAGACCTTCTGCTACTTATTATAGGGTTGGAGGTTGGCGGTTTACCCTGGTGATTGATCCCAGCAGTGGCCAGTGGATACAAATTCCCAGGTCACTCAGTGGTTTATTAGCTTGCAGCCATTTGCTTTTTAATGTTCACCACCATCCCAGTGCTGCTCACATCAATGTTGACTTTCCCTTGCTTCCGACCGAGCCCGGCTTAGACGGTTGCTTTTTCCACACCGGTGTGAACAAAGCAAAGGTAGGGGATGTGGTGCTGCATGCCAAAACACGATTGATGCGTCTTTGGACGATTGCTTGTCCATCGGCGAGGCAACCGTAGGTTCACAGTACCACCGAGGCAACTGCAAGTTCACAGCCTCCCCATGTAACATGCCTGTTGCCCAATGGGTGATGCAGGGAACATTCTAACCTGGCCACTGACCTAGCCCAGTCCCTGCTCGTTTGTTGTGTCTGAGTGTATTGAAGTGGTAGCTCCTGTTTGAATAAATACCCTTACTGTTCCTGTTTTTATTGGAATAAAGTTGGCTTTGTTGTAGCCTATGAACTTAGTTTTCTCTCAGGTGCAAGACAGCTACTCACGTGTCACAATATGCGTGTCAGTGGATCACTCTCTAGGCTCATCTGAGGTATGCACTGGCACTATGTCCTTTTCTGTTCCGTCCACAGTATCAAGAAGATATTATCACACATGTATGTCTGTGGACCACTCTCCAGGCTCATCTGAGGTATGTAATACCGCTCCGGGTATTGACATTAACAGTCGTCTCTCTTGTTTTCTTCTCAGCACAGAGAAGATGCCCAGTGCGGGTAACTGACTGCCCCATCTGGTCCCAGAGCTATAAATCCTGATGCTACTGGAAGGAAGTGTTCAGTCTTCCACTGAACAGAACAGAGTTTCTTCCAAGAAATCTTTCCATTACTTATCCTGATGACAATCTTATTTGAAGAGTTTTTTTTTTGTTGGTGCACAACGCGGCCCTAATTTTCATTGAATTTTCCCAAATATTTTTGGTTGGAATTAAACATTGGCAATCCGTGTTGGCACCCCAAGATTTTCAGTGGTGATGTACACTTCCTTTATTGACCACAAAATATATGGCTATGACTATGGTATTTTTTACGTTTGCACTAAGAATTTATCACAAAAAATGTAATAGCCAAACCCCTTTCATAAGAAAAGTATGCCAAAAATTACAATAAGAAAAGATATTTATGGGTGTCTCTACCAAGTAAGCAATTGAGAACTGAAGGCAGGTGTGTTATTTTTTTTTAAATCCTGGCAAAATCTCATAATGTTGTCCATTAAGAGCATAATTGAGCTTGCTGTGTTTGAAATCTGTTGGAACCAGCCTGTCTTAAATGGACCTGCCCAGATGGTGCTTAACATTGTGATGTATTTCTGCAATGCACCTGAGGCTTTAGAAAACAGCAACTGCTATGTTCAGCACAATAGCCTTTCTTTGGGACTGTTTCAATATGGACAAACATGGCACATTTATGGAGATCCAACCTGCTTTGTTGATATTTAATGTGAATCTATCTATTTATGGCCAAGTATAATTGGAAAAACTGCTTATAAGTAATGTTTCTTTTTTGTTCATGGCAATCTTTCCAGAATTTCATTGTGCTGATATAATATTTCTATAATTTTTATGTCGAAAAACATACATTTTTAAATTGCAGAATTAAATAATTAAAAAAGTAGTTTTTTATATTATACAAATTAAAATGATTTATTTTTGTTATTTTTCTTGAAATTAAAGTTTTACATTTCAAATTAATTAGTTTAGTATAATTAAAATATTATATGTAATACTTGTTATGTGTAGAGTCTTTTGGGACATTTTTATTATAAAGCCCACCACTCACCACACTCGTATTTTCTTTAAAAGGAAACACATGTTTTTTGCAGATTAGAGAGACGTAGAATGAGGTATGTGAATATCTGAAAAAACACATTCTGAAACAACCTGTGTGTTTTAAGTCGGTCTGATCTCGGCTTTAAGTAGTGAATTAAAGCACACACTCCATATCTGCAGTTTGTGAAGAGAAACACCAGGCTTTTAAATGGACTGCCATTAACTAAGAATAAAGCTTTTCCTAAGAAGGCGATATCTGCTTCAGAAACCGAACCTTCAAATTAAATGTGGTTTAAACACATTAATTAATTTTAACAAATTAGAGATGAAACACTTCTTTTAATGTATTTTTTTTGTCCAGAACACCTACTGTGCCTGATGAACCACTTGTTTAAACTCCTATTTTGCATGGCAGTCACTGAGTGCCACTGCTAAACATGAAAATAAAATTAATACATTTAAAATTGAGAGGTTTGAAAATAAATCTTTCTATGTATTGTGGGCACTAGAGGGCAGTGCCGATACCCGAACACCAGACACAACACCATAAGACGCAGTTCCAAAGGTTAAAATAAAGTTATTTCATTATATAACAATACCTTGATAGGTTTTCTCATCCCTTCAGATAATATAATATCAAATGAAGTCCCATTCTGCCTACTTCCACAGCTCAGTCAGTGCTCTTCTCTTCTTCCCGACTCTTATTCATTGAGCTGAGATGGAAGGCTTCTTTTAAGATGGGTCCGGGAGTACTTAAGGTGCCACAACAGTACATGATGGAAGCACTTCCAGGTCAGGCAGAAGTCCCCCAAAATCCCCCCGCTTCTCCTGCAGCTCTCCTGGCGTCACCCAAGTACCTCAACAGGGCCATCCATCACGACTATATCTCACAACCTGCTATCCATGGGATGCCAGCACTGTGTGTACCGAGGGAATATACAATCCCAGGAAGTACATACCCTCTGTCCTTCTGGCCAGGTCTCCCCTCCGGAAAAAGTACTTACAACTAACACAGACTGTGCATTAGTCCATCCATGTCCTTCCAATATGGGCCTCTTTTTCTGGCAAGGAACCACCCATCATCCTAGTTTTGATGTCAGCCTAATTATCATGGCAGAAACACAGTAAGTAAATATATAATTAATGAATAGATGCCATAGTGCTGCTGTGGTCATTGTACCTGTTTTCATGTATTTGTATCTCTTGGCTTAGTGTGGTTTCATGAATAGACGTTTAATCCCACAAGAAGAAACTGGATGGCTCCTGATGGCCTCCATCATTATGATAAAAACATCTTAATCAGTATCATATAAACCACCTTTATTTAAATTAAACATTTATTATAAGATACTGTACCTTAAATTTACAGCTCATCACAAATGTATATATTAAATGGCACCTCATGAGTTACTATAATTACAACAGAAAAAAAAGCACAATTGAAAGTAAATTATGTTAGTAAAATCATAGGCTTGTGTAAAAGCAACACCATTACTGAATAATAATGGAAAACACAGCAATTCAAAAAAATAATAAAGAACTTGTAAGTTCAAAACTATATAAATATATTTATCTGCATTACACCAATTAAATGAATAAATAAGTGGCTATGTAATTATCTTAAAATAAGTACAACTATTGTTTGTTCAAATTACAAAAGGCGTTATTCAAAGGGCAAAAAAACCTCATTGCACTGTAAATGTAAAAACACTTTGTTTTGTAGTGAAGTGTCAATGAAAATTATTTCAATACCCTGTGCTCAATATCTAAAAATAAACACATATACAGTATAATATTAATTACAAAAATATAAACAGCTCTATGGCCAGAACTGTATCCTCAACATGTCTGTTTATTTATTGAAATGAAATCTCCATGCAAGAAAAGAACATTTTTTAAAAGTTTGGTGATCTTTTCTTAACTTCACGATAACTTTTCCTGGAGATCCAATTAAGTGTTTACCAGTAGTTCTCATGCCCTTGCTGGCTCTTTTGGGATAATAATGATAATTTTCTCAGTCTTTTGGTTACATTTCTGATTAGAATATTGTATTTCACTCTAAAATATAATTTAATTTGCATTAATTTTGCATAATTATTTCCCTGTTTTTAATTTTTCTCATTTTGCTGCTTGACAGCTGTAGCCACTGGTGGCCGACCTTTCCTCAGGTAGAATTATGGACTGTTCTGACAGAATGTCTCAACATAAGGCTTAAGGCAAAATCCACAGACACATTTTAAAAGCATTCCTTCATAAAATGTAGAAAGAAAATAATAAAAACTCTATCGTGAAGGCTTGTGACACAAAATAAATATGTGCTTCTCTCACTCCTTGCTACACAACTGACATGCATTATTATAAAAACCCATCAACGTTTGGTTCAGAATTGAGGTGAATCCGTGTCTCAGTCTGATAGAAAAATGTCTGTGTAATTTTTGCATTTTTGTTCATTATTTTTAACATTATTCTGGAAATGCCATATATTTTTCTTTTTTGCTATAATTACTGCTCAGCTATACAGGGTGAGTCAAAATTATGTTAACATTTGAATGGCGGAAACAATTTATTCACAAAACGAACTTCATATGTGCAAGATGACTTACAGGAATGTCTCAACCTGTTCACCATCATGTTCAACACATGTACCATATGTGGCACATGAATTGTATCTAAGTCTATACATAGCAATACGATTAGTGTTAACATAATTGTGACTCACCCTGTATTGTTTACAGTTGCTATGCCTGTTGCCAGTCATGTGACACAAAAGTCATGTAACATGTCATCTCTGACCACCTATTTAAGATGGTGGTACACAGCTTCAAGTATCCACGCATCAGTTTTTCTTTGGTTAATTCTTTGACCATTTTTTATTACAGTACAGACCTATGATTTGGTTTTGTATTTTAGCTTTGATGATCAGTTAAAAGTTCTTTTTTTTGGTATTCTGATTCATACTGGTACCCTGACTATGAATCTGCCTTGTCCATTGTCTCAAACCATCACCTGCTTATTCTCTTTGCACCTGTGATGGTGTGGTAATCTGCCTACTAGGCATTATCAATTTAAACAAAAGTTGACTTTATATAGTAAAAAGAGGTCAGGCCTGCTGGAGGACACCGCGCCTACCCCATCATAAAGGTGAGTGTTTTAGTTTAGTTAATTTCGTGCATGCATATGTTATTCTGAGAAGGGGATCCCCAAAAGAAAGTCAGTCTCAAGGTAAGGTTACAAAGATAAAGTAACTTACTTTCATAGAACATATCGGCTTGTCCGAAGGGAGCACGTCAGTATGCGCTCAAGCTCGACCTCGTGCTCACCCGCATGCACGCGAGGCCACTAGCCTATTTAATTCATGCCTTGCAGGGATTGTGTGCGGCACCTGTGTAAAATACACCTGCATCCGTCACAATTGGTGTAAGGGAGGATTGGTTGAAGATTTCAAACTCAGGTTTAAGAGGCAATTTCCTGCCTCGGGGGGTTTTGTTTAGACATGATTGTGTGGATAGTGTGGTTGGTATAGTGATTGCCAAACAGCGGCTTGTGTATTATTTGTATGTGTTCTTTTTATATAGACGTATAGGGATCACCTACTTGTAGCATTGTTTTGGTGGCAGTATCTTTGGTGCTCTATCCAGCATGTAGCACTAGCTTCCTTGTTGGAATAAGTTCTTTTGTAATTGCGGCGTGTTACATAACCCGAAACTATATAGATATGATATGAAAAGGCGATACTCCTCCCTTAGTGATATGGTGGTAAGAAATCACATAGGAGAAATAACTTAGCTTTCTTTAATGACGGTTTATGCGGCAAACCTGTGGCCATACAGCAAGCCAGGGTGGCTACCCTCTAGTGTCCGGTGCAGGTAATGCACAGAACACAGTCTCTCCTACGGTCCTTCCGCTACAGATTCGTCCTGGCCAGACAAGGGTTCCGGCCATACGCCACACCCTTAACAAAGCAAAGACAATGCAGAGGTGGCTTAGGGACAACTCTGCGAATATCCATGAGGGTCACAGTCAAAGTCCAGACTTGAACTTAATCAAACCTCTCTGGAGAGACTTGAAGAAAGCTTTCCACTGAGGGTCTCCATCCAACTTGACAGGGCTTGACACAATCCTCAAATCCAGAAACTCAAGAAAACTGTAGGCTGTAATCGCTGCCAAAGGGGCTTCAACAAAGTACTGAGGAAAGAGTCTGAATAATCTATCTATCTGTCTGCTCCACTTGTGGTTCTACAAGAGAGTACAGTCAAGTTACTGAAAATGTCATGATGTCTGATAATGGGTAGCACACTGCCAAGAAAATGTTATTAAATTATATTTTGGCCTCCTTGGCTTTATTCTGCTAAGGCAGCATCCTGTATCATTTGTAATATTTGACTCAAAAAACAAAACAGAAAAAGGTAAATATATTACTTTGTATAAAAATTTAAAAAATATACGTTGTGAATTAATATTATCAACACAAATCCTTGTGTGCTCTTTAAAATATCTGACATATTTTTTTCTAAATTGTGCATATCTACAGATTTTATGGCATCCCACCAAAATGTGTGTCACAGCCCTCCAAACTATAAACAGATTCATTAAGGATGTGCCGCTTTTAATCTGCCAAGTAATTACACTGAAAAAATGATTTTCTAGCAATCACCCAGGAATTTATTGAAATAAATATGGCACTAAATATGTGGATTGACTTGTTTCATGCATCATTTTAATTTTGCCTATCAGGATGAGCCAATCTGCAAATTTACTTTAATATTTTGTAGTATGTACAAATAGATCAGTCATGTACTGATTTCCATAAAATTTGATTCCTGGTGTCATCACTTTTTTAGTAGAATTTTGTGAGTAGCCTAGTAATGGTTGTAACTGGAAAAAGAGCGGCCGTGTGTTTCTGTTCTCTTGTTTGTCTACGTCCTTGAGACTGGAATGAGGTGTGAGTTGTGAGAGACCCTGAGGGAAAATGAAAAGAGCAATGCATTTATGCTAGCTTATGATTTTACTCGGCATTACTCTTCACAGATCACAAATTGACGCATTTATGTTCCTGTAAAATATCAGTTCAGGAAATCTACTGAATACAGTATAGGAATAAATCGATAATGGTAGCCAAATTATGTGAAAGAGATAAACGTTAGGAAAAATAAAAATTAATGGCCGATACAGAAACAAACAACATTAACTAGCTCATTACTGTGTCTTCCCACAGGGACAGTGAATACTGACCACAGTAACTGGGAATCTGAAATATTTTAACAGATTTGCAAAGGTTTGGCTATCATAGTATTTACGTCCTCTTTTGATTTGGTTGACCTGTCTGTGTTATAACTGTTGTTCTTATGTGTTAACTGATGAGTACTCACCATGCCCAATGGCTTTCCTGTTAGTCCACTCTCCAGTTTATTTGGTCCTCTTATCTAGGACTGAGTAGGTGCCACATTTTTCTGTAGAATAGTTTGAATTTTTTTAGGTACGGACTCAACAAGAGATGCTGGAAACATTCCTTAGGGGTGTTCTTGATAACATTAATACTTGATACTTGTTGACTTGATAACATCTGTCAGTTTTTCTGCCATACACTCACGTGGGGATCCTGCTGTTCACATATCTCTCTTAAGGTGCTTTCCTCGATTCACTGTACAGACCATTGGAGTAAACTGATGTCAAGAAACCTGGTTGAGATGAGATGTTCTTTTTGACATGGAGCATTATCCTTGTGGAAGCATCCATTTCAAAAGGTCTTAAGGAGATGCACGAGGTCAGCAGCAATACATACAGTGCATTCAGAAATATTCAGGCCCCTGTCCTCTTTACACATTGTGTTATACTGCATCCTTATGCTAAAATCATTTAAATTCATTTTTCCCCACATCAAGCAACATCTAATAACCCAGAATGACAAATCAATAATAGCATCTAATAATTTTTTGCAAATATATTAACAATAATAAAAAACTGAAATATCACATTGATGCAGGTATTCAGACTATTTACTCAGTACTTCACTGAAGCACATGTGGAAGTCATTCCAGCCTGGAGTGTTCTTGGGTTTGACACAGTTGGATATAGTGGGCTTTGCCCATTCTGCTAGGCTTTAGGGGCACACTAGGCCTGTTAAGAAGGAAGATTTAATAGGGATGTAGGCATCCCCCACTTGTATTCAAAACTAAGTGACTGAACTCCAGCTTGTACCAGGATCTACTTGGACTCATCTGATAACAAGTGTGCACTGACACTTCTCCAGAGGCCCCTCTGCAGATCTTTTGAGCCAGAAAGTACAAAATGGACTCAAGCAAAACAAAGACTCAAGAGATGACAACTAAGATGGAAAGAGGACCTCATCTATTAAAAGACTTTGATTTTGTAACCTGAAGTGACTTTAATCTAATCAGGAGAAGGTTCAACCTTCCTTTAAAACCACATGCACCCCATCTCTAAAAAGAGAGAGGAGAGAATGTCAAGTTATGAGAAGTTCAGGGATTCTCTCAGGATTTTTAGATCACACAATACTCCTGATACGGTCTTCAGTTTCTTCCAATCCATCCACATTATACTCTGTGAGTTGTCTTTGCATCTAGTTTTCCATCTCAAGGTACCACTAATCCTATAGTTGTGGCAAAAAGTTTTGAAAATGACACAAGTATTGGTTTTCACATAGTCAGTCAACTTCTGGGTCCTGACTGATTTCAGCCCATTCTTGTATAATCAATGCTTGGAGTTTGTCAGAATTTGTGGGTTTTTGTTTGTCCACCCGCCTCTTGAAGATTGACCAGAAGTTCCCAATGGGATTAAGGAGTTTCCTGGCCATGGAACCCAAGATTTTGATGTTTTATTCTCCAAGCCACTTAGTTATCACTTTTGACTTTTGGCATGGTGCGCCATCATGCTGAAATAGGCATTGTTGGTCACCAAACTGTTTTGAATGGTTGGGAGAAGTTGGTCTTGGAGGATGTTTTGGTACCATTCTATATTCATGGCTGTGTTCTTAGGCAAAATTGTGAGTGAGCCCACTCCCTTAGCTGAGAAGCAACCCCACACATGAATGGTCTCAAAATGCTTTACTGTTGGCATGATACAGGACTGATGGAAGTGCTCACCTGCTCTTTTTTCCGGATACTCCAAACAATCAGAAAGGATTAATCAGAGAAAATGACTTTACCGCAGCAGTCCTCAGCATTCCAATTCCTGTACCTTTTGCAGAATATCAGTCTGTCCCTGATGTTTTTCTTGGCTTCTTTGCTGCCCTTCTTGACACCAGGCCATCCTCCAAAAGTCTTTGCCTCACTGTGCGTGCAGATGCACACACACCTGTCTGCTGTCATTCCTGAGCAAGCGCTGCGCTTGTGGTGCCCCCATCCCGAGCCATGAATAAAGAATGGTACCAAAACATCCTTGGAGAGCAACTTCTCCCAACCATCTAAGAAGAGTTTGGTGAACAACAATGCTTTTTCCAGCATGATGGAGCACTGTGCCAAAAGGCAAAAGAGATAACAAAGTGGATAGGGTAACAAAACATCAAAATTTTGGGTCCATGGCCAGTAAACTCCCCAGACCTTAATCCCATTTTGAACTTGTGGTCAATCTTCAAGAGACTGGTGGACAAACAAAAACCCACAAATTCTGACAAACTCCAAGCATTGATTATGCAAGAATGGGCTGCCATCAGTCAGGATTTGGCCCAGAAGTTGATTGACAGCATGCCAGGGTGAATTGCAAAAGGTCTTGAAAAAGAAAGAAGAGCCAACACTGTAAATATTGACTCTTTGCATAAACTTAATGTAATTGTCAATAAAAGTTTTTGAAACTTATGAAATGCTTGCAATTATACTTCAGTATACCATAGAAACATCTGACAAAAAGATTTAAAAACACTGAAGTAGCAGACTTTGTGAAAACCAATACTTGTGTTATTCTCAAAACTTTTGGTCACGACTGCAGATATTTAAATGTATCCACTTTTTTCAAAAGCTCTCCCTGTAGGCTGACTTCTGAATTCTGATCATCATTAAAGTTCACATATTCTGTCTTCTTCCTATTTATTTTCAATCCTCAATCTTCCAAAGCAGTTCTCCATTGGTAGGCTCCAAACAAGGTGTAGAAATATTCCACTGATGATCAATATAATGGGATACATCTGAGCAAAATTTAATGTGTCATAACAAAGGGTCTGAGTACTTTTGTCAGTGTGATATTTCAGTTTTTAATTTTTACTATATTTGCCAAACTTTCTTAAGTCCAGTCATTTTGCCACTCTAGGGCAATGGTAAATATTAGAGCTTTAACTAACAAGACGTTTTTTTATCAACGACATTATTAGTGAAAAAAAAATAGATTTTATTGCACTAAGTGAAACGTGGCTTAGCTCAGATGGCGCAGCTGTTTTAATCGAATCTGCGCCTCCGGATTACAGTTTTACTCGTGCTGATCGCCAAGGAAAGAGAGGTGGAGGGCTAGCAAACATTTACTCTAGCAGGTTAAAATGTAAAAATATCAGTTTTGGTAAGTTCAAGTCTTTTGAGTATCTCGCCATTGTTATTCAGGGAGATTCTCACGTTCTAGTATTATCCGTGTATAGACCTCCTAAATTCAACGCGTCTTTCTTTGAGGAATTCTCTGACTTGATGTCAATCTTAATTACGAACTATGACGCACTCTTAATAGTCGGCGACTTTAATTTTCATGTAGATAATCAATGTGACCAAAAAGTAAAAGAATTTATGAACCTCCTGGACTCTTTTGATTTGAGACAGCTCGTTAATCAGCCTACACATAAAGCAGGTCATACGTTAGACTTAGTAATTACTAAAGGACTAAAAGTTGATATAAAGCAGGTCATTGATACGGGTCTTTCAGACCATTTTCTTCTACTTTTTAATATAGAAATAATGATAGAAAACACTCATGAGAAGCATATTGTTAAAAAACGCTTCTTTGACTCATCAGCAACTTTAAAACTTACAAACATTCTAACCAATCAGTCCGTTTATAGTGCCAACTATAATAGCGAGGAGAATGTAAATAGTAAGGTGGAAAGATTTAATACTAAAGTGAGGGCTGCTGTTGACATAGTTGCACCTGAAAAGACAGTTAAAAAATCTTCTAGCATTGTTATACCTTGGAAGACCCAAAGAGTGTCTGATTTAAAGAGAACATGCCGTAGAGCTGAGCGTAAATGGAGGAAGACTAAACTAACTATTGACTATGAGATATTAAAAGTTAAAATAACAGAATACAATAACACAGTCCGTCTTGAGAGGCGCTGCTATTTCTCTAAGATTATAAATAACAATGCTAGTAATCCCAGAGTCTTATTTTCGACAATTGATCATCTGTTAAACCCAGGTAACTCAAAGGAATGCCTCCTAAGTACTTCCAGTAAAACCTGTGAGGCTATCGCTGTATTTTTCAATCAAAAAATTAATGATATTAGAAATAACATAGTATATCTCCCCAACACTAAGGATCCCCCGAAACCCCAGTACTCCATAATAAATAAATTAGAGTCTTTCACTAGGATAGATTTACCTGATTTACATAAAATAATTTCTCAAATGAAACCATCCACCTGTGCCCTTGACCCAATACCAACAAATTTTTTCAAAGAAGTATCGGGTGTGCTTATTGATAATGTTCTTGACATAGTAAATTCGTCATTAGATACGGGGGTCTTCCCAGACTGTCTTAAGACTGCGGTAGTTAAACCCCTACTTAAGAAAAATAATCTCGACCCCTCTGCTCTTGAAAATTATAGACCCATCTCTAACCTGCCTTTCTTAAGTAAAATTCTAGAGAAGGCAGTCATTATGCAGTTAAATGAGCACCTCAATAAACATGCTATTCTTGATAAATTTCAGTCAGGTTTTAGAACAAATCACAGCACAGAAACTGCACTCGTTAAAGTAGTAAATGACTTGCGGGTAAATGCAGACAGAGGCCATTTATCTGTTCTCATCCTCTTAGATTTGAGTGCCGCATTTGACACTATTGATCATAATATTCTTAAGAATCGCCTTAGTCAATGGGTGGGCCTCTCTGGCAGTGTCTTAAACTGGTTTGAATCCTACCTGGCAGGGAGAAAATTCTTTGTTAGTTGTGGTAATTATAACTCAAAGACACATGATATTCTATATGGTGTTCCACAAGGCTCTATCCTGGGTCCGCTGCTCTTCTCAATCTACATGCTTCCATTAGGTCAGATTATCTCGGGACATAACGTGAGCTACCACAGCTATGCTGATGACACACAGCTGTATTTATCAATAGCACCTGATGACCCCAAATCTCTTGATTCGCTAACACAATGTCTAACCTGTATCTCAGAATGGATGAATAGTAACTTTCTCAAATTAAATAAAGAAAAAACCGAAATCTTAGTGATTGGCAATAATGGATACAATGAGGCTATTAGAAATAAACTGGATGCATTAGGATTAAAAGTCAAATCGGAGGTAAAAAGCTTAGGGGTAACCGTTGATTGTAATCTGAATTTTAAATCGCATATTAATAAAATCACTAGGACAGCATTTTTTCACCTAAGGAACATAGCAAAAGTTAGACCTCTTATATCATCGAAAGATGCAGAGAAATTAGTTCATGCGTTTGTCTTTAGTCGGCTAGATTACTGTAATGCACTCCTCTCAGGACTACCCAAAAAAGACATCAATCGTTTGCAGTTAGTGCAGAATGCAGCTGCTAGAATCCTTACCAGGAAAAGAAAATCCGAACACATTTCTCCAGTTTTGATGTCACTACACTGGTTACCTGTGTCATTCAGAATTGACTTTAAAATTCTGCTTATGGTTTATAAAGCTTTAAATAATCTCGCCCCGTCTTATATATCGGAATGTCTGACACCTTATATTCCAAATCGCAACCTCAGATCCTCAACTGAGTGTCTCCTTAGAATTCCAAGAGCAAAACTTAAAAGAAGTGGTGAGGCGGCCTTCTGCTGTTATGCACCTAAAATCTGGAATAGCCTGCCAGTAGGAATTCGCCAGGCTAATACAGTGGAGCACTTTAAAAAACTACTGAAAACACATTACTTTAACATGGCCTTCTCATAACTTCACTGTAATTTAATCCTGACACTCTGTATATCCAATTCATTATAATAACTATTCATTCAAAATTTGTACTAACCCCTACTCTCTCTTCTGTTTCCTTTTCCGGTGTCCTATTGGTGGTGGCTTGTGCCACCACCATCTACCCAAAGCACCATGATGTTCCAACAATGATGGATGGATTAAAAGCCAGAAGTCTGTATAACCATCAGCATCAAGTGACTCCGTGAGAACCCTAACTACAAAGAGGACTATTTCATTTATGTTAGGTAGAATGCCCAAAGGGGACTGGGCGGTCTCGTGGCCTGGAACCCCTACAGATTTTATTTTTTTCTCCAGCCTTCTGGAGTTTTTTTTTTGTTTTTTCTGTCCACCCTGGCCATCGGACCTTACTCCTTTTTATGTTAACCAAGGTTGTCTTATTTTAATTTCTTATTTGTCTTTTATTCTTCTTTTCTTCATTATGTAAAGCACTTTGAGCTACTTTTTGTATGAAAATGTGCTATATAAATAAATGTTGTTGTTGTTGTTTTTAACCCTTTTTTTCTTGTGACCCATTTTTGCCTATTGCATGTCTTTGTGACCCAAAATTGCTGCAGAACTCTGTCCGATCATCATCCTGGATGGGTAAATCTCCCTTGGAGAATCACAGGTGGTCATCATCCATAAACTATTTGCAACCCTTTCTCATTGAGTACAATTGTAATTCTTGACACAATGTGTCCCAAGGTCAGACATGAAGTAACTCAAAATGGGTCACAAACCCATTGTTTAAGAAACACTACTCTAATGTATTGAGTGTTGCTTGATGAGATAAAAAATTAATTCAAATGATTTTAATATAAGGCTGCAACATAACAAATTGGGAAACCGTGAAGGTGTCTGAAGGCACATTAGGTATGCTGTGGCATTCAAATAATACTGTATCGGTACTAAGTTTAAATGGTGCCTTGCAAACGCTCCTTACACCAAAATTCTACCAAATATCAGTATGTGCTATTTATACAAAGCAGGACGGATAATTGGATTCATGCTATTTATACCAAATTCTAAATCTGCCATTTGCTTGTTGCAGCAAAAATGGAGTTCTGTTAGTACTGGAAATATTTTTCACTTCTCCAATTTTGTCATTCATGTAGCCTCATTTTTCTGTTCATAGCTGAAAGGACTGGAAATGTGCCCCTTGCACTTTATACCATCCGGGCATACCTGGATAATAAAAACTGCAACGCCAGAGTGCTGTTTATATACTACAACTCAGCATTTAACTGCTAGTGTGGATTGCTGACTTTTTAAACTCACAGAAGGTACCACACATTTTCATTAACCCAAGGGAGCTTTAATTCAAGATAATTATTTTTCCACATTTTCCTTACTCAGAAGTGACTAAATATAGAAATTTTATTTCAAGTCACTTTTTACTTGAAGGTCTTATCTTAATAAACTCTACCCTCATTTGACCAAGATAATCACACTTGGAAGGGAACCCCTTGGGATATTGTTAAAGATGGAAATTTCCAAATTAAATATGCACCTGTCCCAGAGAATTGGATTAAGCAGTTTTGAGAAGAGTATCTTATGTTTTATACATATGACAGGGTGCCAAACAGGCAAATATATTGAATGACTGTTCAGGGTTGGGCAAGTCAGAGATATGAAGTGATAATGAACAACACAGGATATGGGGTAAAAAAAATGGTACAAATGGGGCTTGGACCCACACTATGGTGCTGACGTGCAGTCAGATATGAGATTGATCCATTACTGAAAGCTTTTTTTCTTTTATTTTCTCTGTAAATAGCCAAGAATTTCTTGTTGCTCAGTCGGGGACATGTAGATTTATATATAGAAAAAGACATCATTGTAGAATGGGTAGATTAAACTGTCATTGTCTGAATGGGAACAAATGACAGAAGTATTTCTGCAGGACAAGATATTTTTGGAAAGTTCTACTTTTGCCATGTGTAATTTCAGGTCAGAATGTGATGTCTTAAGGTTAAACACATGGCTTAAATCTTTGTGTATTATAAATAGCCATTTACCTGTGGAGTATATGGGAACCTTTTGAAGAGGTGTGACATGCACATCAAGACAGGCCTTATTTGAACCAGAAGAGGCATCCACATGGCATGTGCTTAGCTTCTCGCAAAGACTTTTTAAAACCATAAATAGCTTCATCACTTCATTAATACTCATTACTTATTAATACTCATCACTTCATTAACTTCATTACTTCATTCTATCACTACTCTGTAGAAAGCATACTGACATGCTGTATAACGGCCTGGTATGGAGACTGTGCATCAGCAGACAGAGCAGCTTTATAGAGAGTTATTAACACGACTAAGAAGAGTATTGGACTCCCTCTGCCTACCTTGGAGGATATCTGTAGGTGTTGCTTCCAGACTAAGGAACAGTTTTTATCCAACTGCCATAAAAGAACTAAACTTATGCACGAGTTTGGCCTCACCTGGAGTATTGTGTTCAGTTTAGGTCTCCATATTACAAAAAAGACATAGCAGCACTAGAGAAAGTCGAAAGGTGACCGACTAGACTGATGCCGAAGCTTAGAGATTTGAGCTATGAAGAATGATTGAAGGAGCTGAACCTTTTCAGGTTAAACAAACAGAAATTAAGAGTTGACATAATCAAAGTGTTTATAATTATTATTATGAGTAATGAATTAGTATAATGAATAAGGAATCCCAGCTGTTACTTAAAATATATTCAACATGAACATGGGGAAATGGTTGGAGACTTTTTAAGGTCAGATTTTGGCTGTTAAACTCAATACATACAGTATCAGCCATAAATATATAAAGTCAAATCTGAACATACAGTATAAAGTGAAATCTGAATGTACAGTATAAAGTCAGCATCTGAATATGTAAAGTTACACTCAGTATAAATGAACTCCATTCCAAATAGATAAAGTCAAATCTGAATATTGTTGTCGACCATGATAGATGCAAGAGTCCAAGTGAAATGCCAGCCGGGTCCCCCCATTTGCTTTAAATAATAAGTTGAACCAAAATAACAACAGCACAATGGCAAAATAAAGATCAAAAAGCAATGCTCAGCCGGTGCTTCATCTCCCAAATGATACACTTCCTTCCAGGAGCTCTCTGCTTTTTATAGTTCATGGACCATAAAGGGCGCAGTCAGTTGCTGTCAGTTGGCGTCTTCTTGGTGCTGATGGTGGAAAAAGAGACAGAAGCGTTTGTGGGTGATAATGTCCCGTTGTGTCCTACAGTGATAGTGCTTACCTCTGACGAACCTGGAAGAAGACCCTGTGATGCACATGCATAACACTATATAAAGTCAAACTTCTAAGTTAATGTGAAATGTGATCTATTTATCTATCTATTTATATAGTAAAAGAATGAAAACACTCTGAAACTCTAAGAACAGTTGGGGAATCACCCTGTATAATGTCCTTCGGACTAAATGAAAAACGATGAAAAAATTAATCAAAAAACCAAAGCATTTGACAAAAGTGTAGTCATTACATGAGGTTTATATATACAAAATGGTGTCAGGAAATGATTTAATACAGGAAATGACACCAAAGCAGACAGACGGAAGTGATGTCATCAGGGCAGAACCGGATAGAGATCATCTATAGTAGCCGTCATTATGGAGGGGGGCGGAAGTGATGTCATCCTTAGGGATCGGAAGTGATGTCATTATTAGGAGCCAGAAGTGCCGTCATCAATGACATTCGGAGACGGGATTGTTGTGTAGTGGCCATTTTAGGAAACTAGAAGTATTGTAGGTAAGTGGGTGTTATGATTATTTTTCTTCTTTGGTTCTATTGAAAGAGAGAGCGAGGCATTAGTACACACAATCAACCTTTTATCTCATGTAATTTTACTCACCTTAGGGCTTGTTGGCTGCCTCCTAAGCGCACGTGTGTGACTATATATATAGGTATATATATAGATAGATACAGTCATATGAAAAAGTTTGGGAACCCCTCTCAGCCTGCATAATAATTGACTCTACTTTCAACAAAAGATAACAGTGGTATGTCTTTCATTTCCTAGGAACACCCAAATTATATATATAATTTGCTGCTTGCAGGGCCTATAAAAAATATTCACCCGTTTGGAAGTTTCCACATTTTATTGTTATACAATGCTGAATCACAGTTGATTTAATTTGGCCTTTTTTGACACTGGTCCACAGAAAAAGACTGTTTAATGACAGTGATGTGAAGATACTGTATGCAGATTTAATAGTAAGAGAGATCTGTGCCCACTGACCCAAGGCTGTCATGGCTGCCAAAGATGCATTTACTAAAAATTGACTTAAACATGTAAATACTAATGTGATCAATTATTTGTTTTATATTTGTAATTAATTTAGACCACTTTGCAGTGATCTGTTTCCATTTTGACACTGGAGTCTTTTTTCTGTTGATCAAAGTCAAAAAAGCCAAATTGAATCCACTTTGATTGTGAAAACTTCCAGGGGGTGAGTAATTTTATAGGTGGTATATATATATATATATATATATATATATATATATATATATATATATATATATATATACTGTATACTGTACATTTATTTCAGGTTTTTGTATATGCTGTCATAGTCCAGATACAGAGTGGAATGGAGGCTAAAATATAAAGTTAAAAGACTCGGGCACATTTCTAGTAAACTCAATGAGATCCAAACACATTAACTTGTGTAGTGATGAATCTTCCTTTTTTGATATTGCTTGTCCAATTCATTTGGTCCTTTGGTTTCTTTGAGATACTTTGCCTATGGCTTGTTCCCTGACCACAATTCAGTTAACTTTCCTTATAGGTTCTTTCATTTTCTCATCATTATTTTCATTGCTCTGTAACAAGTTTAAGAATCTGTATTCTTGCAGGTTATCAAAGCAAGTGCTAAAAAGAAACAGATTGAAATCTGGTTTGAGGTGTCAAATGCCATAAACCACTCATGACACGGTACCATAAATTATGTGCTCTGCAAAGCTTTTTTTTAAAGCCATTATTATTGTTTGCTGACTAATTGTAATAATGATAATCTGCTATAGTGTGCAAATTGAGTCAGTTTCTGCTGGTATTTCTTACAAATGGTGACAGACACGAGTGGAATAGACAAGCAGTACCACTCCACACCAGAAGGGGGTTTAGTTGTAAATACTTTCTCCCTTTTCCTCCCTTCAGAAAATGGCTGAGGTCTCTTCACTCATTGCACCAGATGGCCTGTCTCTTCCTAATCCCACAGTATTTCAACCTACCATCCACCAGAATAAGGCATTCATTAACCTCCTTAGTGTTAAGTTTACCTCCAGATAAGTGAACCAAATTGCTTAATTTTTTCAGCAAGACAAAATGTTATTATGTGTAACAGAAATATGTAAATACCAAAACATCAGCACAAATATAGTAGTAAAGGCATGTCTAGTATCCACTGCTGCACAGATTCATATTTAGTACACGTCCTTCATGCGATGTGTTTTGAAACAGTCACCAACATAATGCCCCATTTTGAAATTGGGACATTAGAATCAAGTTTCTTTGCTCACTTTCCGTATATTTTTTCTGTTGCTTGCACATGACAGGGTAGAATATCTTTGCCCAGCTCACATGATTGATGCTGGCTATTGTGTTATTGTAGGCTACCATAGAGCAAGGCTAAGTGACTTCCGCATTTCCTCTAAAACGAACATTGACAGTTGCTGCATTGTGAACAGTGCTTGGGAGGCTAACGTCTTTCTTGTCCTTCCACTTGATCGCATTTTACCTGAGGTTTCACATGACCAAGTTCACCAGGCATATCACTGGCGTTGGGTTTCACAGTGCCACATGTATCACTTTCGCTATCCGTGTCAACATCTGATGACCAATTCACACTGTCATCACTATCGCTTAATTCAACTAATGGTCCAGTTTCAGTTTGTTCGAAAACTGGCTTGACAGGTTTTTGGTTACACGCCATTGTGATTTGATTGAAGACACTGCCCCACTCATGAATATTAATGAGTTAGCATAGATTGGCAAAATGAATAGAGATATTAAGGATAGCAGTAGATCATAACAGCTTAATCCAGTAGACCGTTAACCATTTTTACTTAGAATTCTAAGCCTGAGAGAGGCTCGGGGTTAATGCCAAGGAGGTTAATTAACCAGAGAGCATAAGAGATGAAGCTCCTACCTTGAGACAATTACAGTCTTGACCCAATCTGTAAACTAGCTGTGACGGATGAACTTTGAGTTTACATTACTACTTTGACTGCTTTTTTTTTTTTTGCTTCATTAAACAGAGATCACCACAGAGCTACGCCGATTCTTCCATTGTCTTGTTCCCTAGTGTTACATTGGTTAATTTGCAACCACAAGACTGCTACTGAGTGGATGATTTTATAAGGGGTGGCCCAAAGGCAGTATAAAATGTATTAGTATTATTATTATTAGTAGTATTATTATTGATTTTTCTCGGCCACTGCTGAGTGGAAACTCCAAAGTTACCATTCCAGATATTTCTTTTTTCTGGTTCTTTCTGGTTTTACTCCTTTCATTAATTTTATATACATACAGATTTATTTTTGCATTGCTTTGACATCTCTTTTGCATTATTTGGGTTCGGGAACAGCTCAAGCGTGCCACCTTTCGTCAAGCAACATCCATTACAGTTTCAAGTCTGAAAATACGAGTACATTATTGTTACATGTCTAGCTCCTAATATGCTATTTGAGATCTCCATGAATTTTTGGTCTTTTCTCCTCTGAGTTTCACTTTAATTCAATGTGTAGCTATCTGGCTAGCTACTTTAAACTGCATAGTCTGTGCATTTTATGCTGTCATTGATTGAGAAGTCCATTATGTGAGAAGAGCAGGTGGATGTGGTAAATTAGCCATTTAGTATACACATATAAAACAAGAAAGAGAACGTATCCTTTTTTTACAAATTGCTATATTATTATAAAGCATTAATATCAAATCAATTAGTGTTTTAATGTCAATCTAGCACTTGATGAGGCAGCAAAGAGACAGAATCATATTGTTTGTACTCACAGAATTAATGACCATTGAGGTTATGAGTCTGGATGTGATTGGTAAGAATGTGGGACCTCGGGGAAAATGTAATGGTCTGAATCCAAGTAAACAATCTTAATTTTCTGTGACCCGGAGCGCTGTTAATGTGTGCAGTCTGATCTGCACTTTAAAATGACTGCTTGCTGCAGCTCAGGCTGTCATTTGTCAAAGAGCTAGTGGACGAAGGGTACTGAAAATCCTTTTAGTATTGTGCTGTGCTTTCCGAACGCATATTTTTAAGATTTTTCAGTAAGTTAAAAAGCTTTTTTTTTTTTTTTTTTTTTTAATTAAAACCTACTGTAGGGATTCAGATTAAGTAAGATGCAGTTTTTGTTTTCAGGGCTTTTTCTTGGTGTTATAAGAATGCTTTATGATAACATGACTGTTCTTGAAATTTTAATGAATTTGCCACGTCTACTATCTTTATAATATCTTTACAGTTTTTTTTGGGTTCAGTTTAAATTAAAATAAAGATATTTTCATTTTCAAATGGCTGAAGTATAATATGATGAGGAGGCTGTTAGTGAGGCATACTCATAGCTTCGTATTCCTCAGCTCAAATGCAGGACTGCTTGCATGGTTGCTGTTTGAGTAGAATTTGCGTGTTTCTCCTGTGGCTGAATAGGTTCTTCTCTGGGTACTTTAACTTTTGGTGAGTGAGTGAGTGTGCCCAGTGATGGAATGGGGTCCCGTTCAGGGATGGTTTCTGCTTTATGTTGTGTCACAGTGGATGGATTGGCATCTCGATGGGGGTCGAGGTTAATTCCCTAACCCACCAAGAAGCCATAAGAGAAGTATTTGAATATTCAGGAAGCTCTAATGGAAGGACAGAAGGAGGCTGATTCTCCTTGTATACAGGGTGACAGTATCCCTCTGGTGGAACTCATGTTTGTAACCCCATATGGCATATTGGGAACTGTAGTAATGAGAGGCAGCCCTCTTGAGGTACTTGGGTGCTGCCAGGGTGAGCTGCAGGGAAATGGTCTATCTACTTTGGGGGACTTCCACCTAACTGAGAAAAGCTTCCACTGTACAATGGAATAAAAATGCCACCTGATCTGCACAAAAGAGTCAGAGTTGGGAGGAGAGAGACAACACTTGTGGAGGAGTGGTGGAAGGAAGATGGAAGGTAATCAATTGTGCGTCTTTATCATTGTACTGGACTGATTTAACCTTGTACAGGAATTATCTCTCTATTTTATTAAAAAAAGGTTCTCCGTCATATCCGCGTTATTCAGCATTGACCACTCCCCTCTACATCGCTCGCACAATCATTACCCCTACTGCGCACATCCTCTCTCCTGACCATCTCGTGACGCTCTCAGTGCTGCTAATGCCCTTCAATGCAGTTGGTTATAATGGCAAGGCAGAAAAGCAAATTATCTATTCAAGTAAAAAGAAAATGAACAAAAAGAGCTGCATATAATAAAAATCAAGAACAGAGAGAATTCTCCAATAAATGAGAAAGAGAAAAATATCTCGAACAATATGCTAACAGAAATGCAAAAAATCAACATTTATAGCACATAAGTTGGACGATAAACTAATTCATAATATTGTTTTTGGCAAAGTATTAATGTAATTTCATTTTTTTATTTTCTTGTTATTATGTTTTATTTTTTTACTTTTACTTTTTAACTTTTACATTTTACTATGTTTTATTATTCATTGGTATTTAAAATAGACAGTTATAGTAAAATACTCAAGTAACTGATTTTCTATTGTCACACACGTGCACATGCGAGGCAGCTAAAGGGCTCAAAAGAAGGTAGTTCCATGCCAAACCAGGGGATGGCAGAGTGCACTAATCCTTTCTCTTTTGTCCCTACAGACCAAGCATTCTGCCTGGACTTGATGGCGTCACTTCCGGTTCTGGGCCTGATGACGCCATTTCCGGTTTCTGTCCAGATGACATCATTTCCCCTGCCTGACTTTAAATACCGTCACATTCCTTCTTCCAATCAGTTCTGGTTTGGACTGTATCTGGAAACAACCTTGCATTTATAGTTTTGCCTATTTTTCAGCCATACTTAACACAGACTTAGTCCAGGTTTTCTTAATCTGTTAGTGTCCTGCTAGGTAGCCTACCAAACATTAAAGATTTCTGTTTTTTTAAATATATTAGGTTTTTAAAAGCACAAAGAACCAAGTTTGTATGCAGAAAACCTTTCATAGAATAATTTGGTGCTTTGTCAAGCAACAGTTCTGAGATGAACCATACAACCCAGTAAAGAACCTTGAAGTGCTATTGAAGAGCCATTGTTTTTAAGTGTGTAGGTTATACTGTCAAAGGTGCAACAGTTACTTGTTTGACCATGTGAGTGTAACCAGGCCAGCAATACACAAGCACACATTTTATCTCTTGGTAATGAAAGAGCCCTGAGTTTTCAATGGAGTGCAGAATTTTTCCAGCATCCACCTATATGTACATGAGGAGCAGACAAAAACTTCCCGGAATTGTGATATAACGGGAGAGTGAGAGATCAAATTACGCACACATTGTTGTGGAGGGGAGCGTAGCACATCTGTAGACCAGTTACAACAGGTCTGGATTGGTTTCTGCGTGTAGTATTGTTTTAATTACCGTTTGAGTTAGATGTGTGCATTGTCATTCCGCGCAATGTCACAGTTCGAACAACGTGCTAACATCAAGTTCATGTGCAAATTGGGGAAATCAGCTTCAGATGCGCTAGCAGCACCTCAGTGCCTTTGTGAATCATCCAATTACGCACGATGATGCGACACTCGCGTTCCTCACAGGCAAGAAGGGTATCGCTGCAGCCAGGAGGTGCAATGTCAAGTGGGAGTCCACACGACCAAGGAGTAGAAGCTGTTGCAGAACCTGGCAGAAGTGGTTTGAATGATGGAAGTCAGACAAACAAAGGTGGGAGTGATCCTTCACAATGCCAGAGGCTTTACGAGTACAACGCTTGATAAAAATGTCTTCAATAGAGGGCTGAGAGGTCACAATGATCTCTTCTGCTGTATGCACTATGTATTGTAGTTCCTCATGGTCAAAGACACCGCAGTCCCCAAACCAGAGAGACAGGATTTATATAAACCTGCTTTCACAAGATAAGGTTTGCAATAACTTGCTCCTCTCAATCCTATCTGCTAGGCATAACTTTACTGTTTAATTTAATTGGAAAGATCTAAGATGGCCTTTGAAAAATTAAATCTTGCAGGTGGAATTAAAAATCTTGGTGTGGATCTTAGGCTGGCTGTTTCTGGTTTAGGTCTGTGATTTGAGAACACGGCTTACCTCTTCTTGCAGTGTATCCTGTCAATTTTGTTAAAATTGTATATTTAAATTGTATATTTTCCCAATTATATGTAGCATAAGCTGCAGAACCTTCAGAGTATTCATGACAAACTTTTATTTTGTATATTTTATCCTTCCTGTCAAGTATTTCTTCTCCCACTCAACTTTGACCCTCCTACTTGACATTGCCCTTCCTACTCAACATTTGGCTACTGGCTGCAGAGATTCATAGTTGTCACAGGCAGGATAGACAGCATATCTATTAGTCAGACTTGTGCGTGCACGCATTTGTCTATGCAAGTCTTGCCTCTCCTGTTTGGTGGCTTTCTTAAGTTAACTCTGGCCCTTTTGTCTGCTGGCATCTGCCCTTCTGCACTGCTTTGTTCATCCACAGAGGCAAACAAATGATAAATTGAAGTACCCTCTTCCCCTAGACACGTATGGAAACTTGTGCGGCTACCAACTCTCTCTCGCATGCTCCAGGTAATCTTCCACCAAAGTGTGTCCATGTGCTACTACAGAGCTGTCTCGCAATGGAGCACCAGTCCCACACCGCCTCGTTTAATACAGGTATGTGCCGTTTTTCAACTGTCTACACCTTTCTCAATTGTTATAAATAGTAGCACAAACAATAATCTTATGACTGATGCGGCTCATCACACACATATTAATATTAATAGGCAAAATCAAGTTCACTGTAACTGTTCACTGTTTAGGAGCAATGTACGAGATTTTCTAGGGACATTCCCACTCCACTTTGTGAGGAGTCCTATCAGAATTGGGTGATGTTATGAGTGGTGTCACTTTTGGATAGGAATATAAATAACAAGCTGGTTAAGTTTGCAGATGATACCAAGCCATGTGGGCTGGTACATAATCTTGAATCTGTTCAGTCATTACAGAGGGACATGGACAGCATACAGGCTTGGGCAGATTTGTAGCAGATGAAATTTAATTTTAGTAAATGTAAAGTATTACATATAGGAAGTAAAAATGTTAAGTTTGAATGCACAATGGGAGGTCTGAAAATTGAAAGTACACCTTATGAGAAGGATTTAGGAGTCGTAGTGGACTCAACACTATCAACTGCCAGGCAGTGTTCAGAAGCCATTAAGAAGGCTAACAGAATGTGCAGTTATATAGAGCCTGACGTGTGGAGTACAAGTCTAAGGAGGTTATACTCAAGTCTTTATAACACACTGGTGAGGCCTCATCTGGAGAACCTTAGACACATGAACCAAGTAGTACGGTACCCAGTAGGACTTTAGGGACTTTCGTAACTAGATCTGATGTTATTTCGGAAGAATTAAGTGGATAGCACTGGTGTGCTTTGTTGGGGTGAATGGCCTATTCTCATCTAGAATGTTCTAATGTTCTAAATCTCTATACTGCACATGTTTCCTAAAAACATAACCCTTGAACAAGAAAAGATTCTACTGTACTTTATTGCTATAATAATGTCTGTTATGTGTAACTTGTTTTGGTGATGCCCATACAAATAAAACAGAAGTAAAAACATACAGAATAAGGACAACTGTAATTGTCATTTTGAACATCCTACAAAATAACCAATTAAATAAGAACACACACATCGTTACAAATTATTGTGGAAGACTGTTATGGTAAAGTTGTTAAGTTTATGCATCTTACAGTTTGTGGATAAGTCCTGTTTTAACAGCAGATGTTCATGGTAATGTCTGACCTAAACCTTTTACTTGACAGAAGAGCAGTGACAAAAGGGTGTGTGGGGTCCAACACATCTAAAATGTTCTTAACAGCTTTCTGTTTTCAATAAAAAGTTTCCCAATTACAACTACATATAATATAAAATAACACAGTATCCCACTCCTTCACACATTTTTATTTTTATGAATTCAAAAAAACTGATAACCACAACTATACCTTCATCCTTGGAATGTCCATCCATCTATCCATCCACTTTGAAGCCCACTTATTATCAGGGTCAACTTACTTAACATGCAGAAGTACAGACCAACTGATTGACTCCAAAATTTTAGCACATTCTACCCAATTAAAGTAATTTTGACTTGGCAGTTGACGTTTTGTTTTTAGTATACAGTAGCTGTTAATATGAACTGTGTCAAAATTCACAAGTGCTTGTCTGGCATTGATGGACAGACTTGTAATGCCCGTGTCTGTCACACAAGTGCATTCATATTTAAATGTAAGGCTTTCCAGGAAAGAACTGAAAAAATATAATAATTAGAAAGCAGCAAGCAAAACCGGGGAAATCAATTATGAGTGAGCGCTTTGTGACCATCTCATTCCTGCATACCATCAGACATATTGATGATGCCAAAGACTCCCAAAAGAAATTCATCTAAATGCAGTGCATTAAATTTCATGAAGTGTGGCCTAATGACAGATGGCAGTTTTACTGATGTTGGCAGTGTGGTTTGTACACATGAGCATAGCCTAATTGCAAAATTACTTGGCTTACCTAAGAAGTCATAACTGTAAGCTAAAAATTAAATCATATGCAAACATGTAAAACACAAGCGTCAAAGTCCTTTTCACCACATAACCTTACTTACTCATGCATTTATTGACAGAAATGAGTATGGATATTAAAAAAGCAGATAAAGTATGTCATTACTAACAAAAATGAATAAGGAGAAATTAGAATCTGCCAAGAGAATAGAATGGTAAAATGTACAGTTTTCTTTGCAGTACTCTATATTCATACTATGCTGTATTTGCACAGTGATTAGGTTAGATTAGATTAGATTAGATTAGATTAGATTAGATTGGATTAGAAACTTTATGAATCCCAAGGGGACATTTAGATGCATACAGCAGCAGAAACATAAAAAAAACAAGGAAACAGACTAACAAGAACAAATAATGCAGCCAATCAATCAGTCGATAAATACATTTTAAAAAATAAATAAATGTAAATTGTGGAAATGTATCGATTACATCTAGAGGAAGCATTTTCTGATAGCAGTGAACAGTAAAGACCTCCAGAAGTGTGATGAATTGAGCCTGTGGCTAAAAGTGTTCCAAGGGAGCACCTCTTGGTGGGAATGGAGGGGGGTTTTCATGATGGCATCCACTTTTGACACCATCCTCTTTTCACCCAGTGTGTCCAGGGTCCATCCCAGGCTTTCCTTTTAAGTTTGTTCAGGCATTGTGCTTCCCAAGGAGACTGCGACATAGAACACCATACTGGCTACCATGGACTGATAGAGCATTTCCAGTAGTTTGCTGTATACATCAATGGACCTCAGTCTTCTTAGCAAGTCCAGTCTTCTCTGGCCTTTCTTGTACTAAGCCACTGTGTTGTCAGACCAGTCAAATTTGATGTTTATGTGAACCCCCAGGTACTCTGCACTACTTTAATGCCTTCCCCCTGGATGGTGACTGGTCTCAGAGGCTCCTTGGCATGCTGGAAATCCACCACAAGCTCTCAGTTGTTGTCCCTGAACCACAAAACAAAGTCCTCCACAACCTTCCTGTACTCTGACATGTCTCCATTATTAATGTAACCAATGATTAAATTTCTGTAGATGGCAAGCGCTGGTATTGTACTGAATGTCTGTTGTGCAGAGAGTGAACAGGTAGGGAGACAGGACAGCTCCCTGAAGTGCTAACACTAATTCACATAGAATAAAAGTAAGGTTCGATGGCCAGGGAGGACAGAAAAAACAAAAAAAAAAACTACAGACGGCTGGAGAAAAATTAAGATCTGCGGGGGCTTCAGGCCACGAGACCACCCAGCCCCCTCTAGGCATTCTACCTAACATAAATGATCTCACAATTAGTCCTCATTGTTTTCAGCATTCTCATGGAAGGACTTGATGATGGTGATCACGTGGACTTCTGGTCTTTAATCCATCAATGTAGGGACTGCACAGTGCTTTGATTAAGTGGTGGTGGTGCAGATCGCCACCACAGAAAACCGGAAAAAGAAAAGAAGAGAAAGTAGGGGTTAGTACGGATTTTGGAGCCACCATGAATAATAATGATAATTACTTGAATATACAGAGCATCAGGATTAAACTAAAATAAAGCTATGAGAAAGCCATGTTAAAACAATGTGTTTTCAGCAGCGTTTTAAAGTAGTCAACCGTCTTAGCCTGACAAATTCCTATTGGCAAGCTATTCCAGATTTTAGGTGCATAACAGCAGAAGGCCGCCTCACCACTTCTTTTATGTTTAGCTTTTGGAATTCTAAGCAGACACTCATTTGAAGATCTAAGGTTACTTTTGGAGTGTAAGGTGTTAGACATTCTGAAATATAAGATGGAGCAAGATTATTTAAGGCTTTGTAAACCTTAGGACTTGTTGGCTGCCTCCGATATTTACGCGAAGTTCACTTGCTCTAGCAGTAACACAGAACATAAAAACATACTGCAAAACATTAAAAGAAAATAAACTGTTACCTTTGATAATCCATTTGGATGGAGAGCATCTACAAGACTATGGTAAGGTAACACCTCTGCCCCATACATCTGAGGGTGTTGCAGCCATTCACACCTGCTTTTTTGCATCCACAGACCAGAAGATAAAGCCAGAGATGACTTCTGATGTCACCTCCTGCATCCCAGCACTCATTTAAAGAACAACAACACCGTTTGCTTACCAACTCGCCTCCGAGAAGGATGCACCTCCATTGAGAAAACCGAACCTGAGGAAGAGTCGGCTAATGCAGTCTATAAATGGGTAAGGGATGCCATATATTTTTGTTGGAGTTTACTGTTCATTTCCATCCCTCCTGATTTCATGTTCATTAAACAGGGTGCTCTGGACTGACTCCAGCCCCTTACAATCTTCCTTCTTGTTCTTAGTTTTAGTTTCTAGTTAAAATACACATGTGATGAGGGGATATTAAAGACATCACGGCCACCCTCCATTTGTGAAAGATTTCAAAGAGATACCTACAATCTCCACATTTGCTGTTCTAAGGGCACATTCTGGACAAGCAAGTAAGAACTTCACTGTGTTATGTTCACCTAACAATACTGTTACTACTAATATATCTGTTTTCACATGTTTTAAGACCAGCAGCCATGGCCAGACACAGAGTATGATGTACTGTCAATAAAGCAGTCCAGAAGACAGACAGTGACCAAGAAAGAAAGACTAAAGTCTACTTTCAAAAAATGCACTCACGTCGATCAATACCCTGACTGTTGGTAACCCAGATTGTTGATTTTTTTGTACCCTAATTTACTGCTGAAAATTTTTAATCAATGGTCGGCTTGGCTCCCCAAACCATAAGCCTCATGCAATCTTGCAAGGATGATAAACATTTAAGATTTAACATGAGTTGCACTTTTTTAAAAAGGGAGAAAAGCAGCACACTGATTTATTGCTGGTGTAATTTAATCAATGCTATGCATATATTTCTTGTACCCAATTGACAGCTGTATCATTCATAGAAAATCTCAATTGAATTTGTTTTGCTTAACATATCCAGTAGCAAAATGAAACTTTAATGAGGTTTGTGTTATTGTTCGTCCTTTTATCATCCCTGTAGCTAAAGCCAAATGAAGAACTGCTAGTCAGAACATTTTGTTCCATAAGATAGAATAGGAGCATTCTTATGGAAATATTATTTTAATTGATGTGGATTGACGATTAATTGACTAGTGTTGGTTTCGTTTAATACTGGATATTCTGAATTTGAATAGTGCACTGTTTCAAATCCTGGGTTTGAATTCCATAAGCGTGTTCTCCCCATGTCTCTGTGAGTATTTCTCTTGGTATTCAGCTTTTCCTCCTGCATCCCAGAGAGGAGAACATTGGGTCGATCTTGTACTGGTGACCTTTTTCTTCAGCTTAACAGGTCCTATTACTCCTGATATCCACAAACTCATTTTGGCCTCAGCTTTTTGCAGCTCACTACTACTGAGGTCTTGACTATATCCATGCAGAATCCATTTCCCTGACTTCTCTTCTGAAATATGGGAGATGTTTTTTTCCAGAGATGAAAGCTGATCTCATTCCAAACAGTGTGAACAGTGCACAGCCTCCGGGGACCAGTGGCACTTACGTCTCAGATCATGAAGACCTTTGAGGGACTGGCCCTGGGCTGTATGAGTTCTCTTGTGGTAGACCACCTAGACCAAGTGCAGTTTGTCTATTGGACAAACATTGAAGAGGAGGATGCAATTATCTGTCTGCTCTGCAATGCTTATTGTCATCTGGACAAAGCTGGCAGCACTGTGATGATTATGATTTTTGATTTCTCCAGTGCTTTCAGTACCATCCAGCCATCTCTAAGTGTAAGATCAGGTACTGTATATGCAGGTGGATGAGCCTATGGTGTCCGGGATAATGGACTATCTGTCGGGCAAACCACAGTTTGTGAGACTCAAGGACTGTCTCTGATGTGGATGTGAGCAACACTGGAGCACCACAAGGATCAGTCCTGTCTGCTTTTCTCTTCACTCTGTACATCTCAGACTATAGGTATAACACCAGGTCATGTCGCTTGCTGAAATTCTCAGATGATTCTGCACTTATGGGGTGTATTGATAAAGGGGAAGAGACAGAGGAGAGGAATCACTGGGAGAATTTTATTTCTTGGTGCAGAAAGAATTATCTGCAACTTAACCTAAGCAAAATGAAGAAAGTGTTCATGACTTTCACCATACCAAAGGGCCTCTACACCTGGTCACTATTCATGGAGTGGGTGTGGATGTGGTGCACTGGTACATGAGGGCCCACATTAATGACAGGCTCAACTGTTCCTGTGTTATTTGACATGATATAATAATGCTAGCTGTGCTACCTGTCAAAGATAGGTTGAAATCTAAATAATCCATGAAGACCTCAGCGGTATTGTTTGTAGTGCACAATCTATTGGAATGTTTGTATAACACATGTAGGTATAAATTACATTGCATTTGTCATTCTAACAGATGGTGCATCACAAACATCTGTAGTAATACAATGCAAAGTTAATGTTTGCGATGCCCAGTCTGTTGGAATGATGTAGACAAAGTAACCAGACGGACACACAGATATTTATTTATTTATTTATGTATGTATGTATTATATTAGCCTCTGTATATTATTTATTATTGAGCTTCTGTAAAAAGTCAAATGTCTTCCTGGGGACAAACTATCTATCTATCTATCTATCTATCTATCTATCTATCTATCTATCTATCTATCTATCTATCTATCTATCTATCTATCTATCTATCTATCTATCTATCAATCTCGAGTTAATAGTATTGTAATGGTATTCTGCACTTAAACCAGAATTAAATTCAACTACAGGATCTCTTTGGCTGTTTTATTTGAATTTAACCAAATAGAATGAACTTATTTTGTATTAAACTATTTATACTCTTCCCCGTTTCTAGGCAATGGGGATGCCTTATGTGTTATCTAGTGTTGCGGCCCCAGAACAAGTCATATGTGCACAACTACTTCAGTTCTTCTTAATCTAAAGTCATCCTAGTTTAATAACTTCTGAATATACCTTACCCACACCACTACAGCTACTCCACATGCTGAAGTCATCCCAGTTTTACTGAACATGACACTTACACTACTTTTCACTGCAGGACGTACTCCAAGATCATTCAACATCTTTCCAGTAATGCTCCTCTCACAGCACT
Organism: Erpetoichthys calabaricus; assembly: GCF_900747795.2. Lineage (NCBI taxonomy): Eukaryota > Metazoa > Chordata > Cladistia > Polypteriformes > Polypteridae > Erpetoichthys > Erpetoichthys calabaricus. The sequence continues at coordinate 25,631,203 of NC_041403.2, read as the reverse complement.
GGCCTAACATCTCCTTTTATGTCTTTCCAGACAAACTCCGCCTCCACAATATCCAGCAGCTGTTTTGCATAACGAGTCCATCCCTGGTGGAATTCATAATCCTGATTGGCCCATTGCCATTTGCAGCTCGGCTACTTGATTTAGCAAATCGAATAGCGATGTGACATGACAGGTACCCTGTTTCCCCCACATTCTTTACTTGGTACTCCAACTGACCATACTAGTACCAAAAAACTTTTTCAGCTCGGTCATTATTACCCATGGGTTTGAGCAACTGACTGACTACTTGTAAAAATCTAGAATATTCTGGCCTTTGTAAAATGTTCATAACGGTCAATATTACAGTTAGCTAGTGTAAGTGTAGTTGCCATGTGGTGTCATCCAAAAAATAATCAAATAAACAAGCTTTAACCATATGATTAGGGACAGTCTGTAGCTCTGCCATACACAGTCATAAATGTGTGTTTTTAGCAGCTTGCTTGCCTTTATCTTGCATGTGTATTTTTAAAGAATATGCGTTTGGCATTTATCAAGCTATGAACTTTGTTGGCAGAGGTATTTCAGGTGTGATTCCGGCTCTGTGCACAAATTGCGATAAAGAGCACCATTTACAAATGTGAACGAAGGAGGTTAAAAGCAGAAAACCTTTCCGGTAGAAGGTCCACCAAAATGGTTTACTCCTGACTTCTGCCTGTCTTTGGTGAGATGAAGAGTAAAGCACAGCTGCCAACAGTGTCATCCTGACGGTGCCTTGTAGGCATCTTGTGTGTGCTTCAAATTCTTCAACAGCGACTCAGAAGTGGAGGATTGTTATGGCTCCCAGGGGAACTCATTTCATTTTCATTAATGCGCTTTTAATTTATCTTTTTGTTTAAACTTGTAATAACCTGTAACAGTCAAAATGTTTTTTTACCAAATTCAGGAAACTGTGTTCAAACAGAAGGGTGGACTACAGTGCCTTGTGAAAGTGTTCATCCTCCTCAATGTTTCTCCTATTTTGTCACATTACAATCTGGAATTAAAATGGATCTTTAGGTGGGTGGTTAGCCCTATCTGATTTACACAACAAGCCTACTACTTTGAAGGTGCAAAATATTTTTTTTTTATGACACAAACAATAATTAAGACAAAAAAACCCCCCAAAAACCAGATGTGTCAATACTTTGTAGAGCCCCCTTTTGATGCAACTCCAGCTGCAAGTCTCTTGAGGAATGCCTCTTTTAACTCGGCACATCTAGCCACTGGGATTTTCACTCATTCCTCAAAGGAAAACTGCTCCAGTGACTTCAAGTTTGATGGACTGCATTGGTGTACATCCATCTTCAAGTCATGCCACAGATTCTCCATTGGATTTAGGTCTGGGCTTTGACTAGGCCATTCCAAGACATTTAAATGTTTCCTTTTAAGCCACTCCAGTGTAGCCTCATCAGTATGTTTAGGGTCATTCATTGTCCTGCTGGAAGGTGAAGCTTCATCCCAGTCACAAATCTCTGGCAGACTGAAAGAGGTTTTCCTCAAGAATTGCTCTGTATTTAGTGCCATTCATTTTTCCTTCAATCCTGACCAGTTGTCCTGTCCAGTTCTTAGCAGCACATACAAGTAGGTCTCATCACAAATGAAAATTACTAAAAGCAAGATGCTGCCACCACCATGCTTCACTATAGAAATGGTGTTCTCAGGGTGATGGGAAGTGCTGGGTTTGTGCCACACATGCCTTTCCCATGAATGGCCAAAACATTCCATTTAAGTCTCATCCAATCAGAGAAGCTCCTTCCATGTGTTTGGGGAGTCCACCACATGCTGCTGGGTAAACTCCAAACACGTTTTCTTTAAAGCAGGGCTTTTTTCTGCCTACTTTTCCATAACGCCACGCTTATGGAGTGTACTGGTTAAAGTGGTCCTATGGACAGATACTCCCATCCCTACTGTCAGGCCCGGTCTTAGGTATTATGGGGCCCTAGGCGAAAGGGGGGTCCAGGGGCCCCCTGAGGGGGGCGGAGCCACCCTGGAAGCTCTGTGAAATGCGTGAAAAGTAGACCAAGGAGTCGATCCGGGGCCCCCGGATGCCGGGGCCCTAGGCAGTCGCCTACTTCGCCTATGCCTAAGGCCGGGCCTGATTGGGACAAATAATGCTTTAGTATATTTAAGTATATATGACAATTGCTCACTCAGACAATTTGTTTTTGGGGCCCCCAAGAAGGTGGGGGCCCTAAGCTATAGCTTGTGTAGCTTATACGTAAATCCTGCACTGCCTACTGTGAATCACTGCAGCTCCTTCAGTGTTAACCTTGGTGTCTTTATTACATCTCTGATTACTGCCCTCCTTGCCTGGTCTGTGACTTTTGGTGGGTGACCTTCTCTTGTCAGATTCGTAGTGGTGCCATATTCACTCCATTTTGTTATAATGGATTTAATGGTGCTCTCTGGGAAATTCAGAATTTGGGATATTTTCTTCTAACCCAACCCTGATCTATACTTCTCCTCAGCCTTGTCTCTGACCTGTTTGGAGTGATCTTTGGTCCTCATGTTCCTTGCTTAGTGCAGAGTAGAGGTCCTTTCAGAACAGGTCTGTTTATACAGCTATCATGTGACAGATCATGTGACACTTTGATTGCACACAGGAAACTAATTATATGACTTCTTCTTATTTAGAGGTTTCACAGCAAACATAATGCACTCACAACTTTTTAGTTTTTACTTATTATTTTATATATGTACACGTTATTTAATTTTCATTTCTCTTCAGCAATTTGGACTATATTGTGAAAATGTATTTTAATTCCAGATTGTAATGGGACAAAACAGGACAAGCACAGAGGGGGATGAATGGTGCAGTGGTAGCACTTCTACCTCGCAGTAAGGAAATGAAGGGTTGGCATCTCAGATCCTCCCTGCAGGGACAGAGACTTGAGTAGTGAGAAAAGCACTATATAAATGTAAAGAATTATTATTTTATTATACTTTATCTGTATGTAGCTTAATGGTGAATTTTCAAATCTCTTCTTCAGGATTTTAGTTGTTGTGAGACAGTTTTGAGTTCTACCAACCGTAAATTTTTTGGCAACACATACAGATTCAAGCAGGTCTCTTCACAAATGAAAATTAATGAAAGCAAATATTGAGGTGCACTAAAAGATACAAATCCTTCCAATGAATTAATTATTGTGATGTCCGGGATCTTCATTGCTATTAATCGTTTGTACAGAAGCCAGCACTTTCATGCTTATGGCTAGGACAATGTCATGGCAAAATGACTTAGCTGTAAAACGACTCTCTTGTCAATGTTTAAGAATTGCTTTTAATAGCTTTTAATGTAAAGCTGTAGAATTAAACCTGTTACAGAGAAATTGAATATTTAGACTCCAACCTCTCCAGTTAGAGTTTGACAACGTCACACATGTAATGAGGGTCTGTGCAATGGACTGATTTGTATGTTAGAAGTTGAATTTTAAATGTAGTGCATTTGTGAAAGGTGACAGTAGTAGTAGTAGCAGTTTATTTATATATCGCCCTTCACAGACAAAAGTTCACAGAGCACTGAACAGCAAATACAGTACAAATACAACAGTATAAACGAAACTTAAACAAAACCAACAAAAACAATAAATAAACAAACTGAAACTATTCAGCATGGATTAAAAGTTTGTTTAAAAAGAAATGTTTTTAGTTGTTTTTTAAAAGAATCAACAGACTCGACTCCACGCAGACCACAAGGCAGGCTATTCCATAGTCTTGGTGCCATAGACTGAAAGGCACGAACCCCACGGCTTTTTAGGCGAGTGCGTGGGGTAAGTGCCTTTCATTTCTTCTCTGTTCTTCTTTCTTTGAATATAAAGATACTTAAAAGGTTATTTCTCCTTTTCTTTCGGTAAAGCCTGAGTAGGCACATTACCACACTGGGTTTATTGAGTGTTGCTTGATGAATGAAAAAATTAAGTTAAATGATTTTAGCACAAGGCTGCAACATTAAAAACTGTGAAAAAAGTAAAGTGGTCTGAATATTTTATACATCCTCGGTAGGTCCTCAGTGAAGGCTCCAAAGGGTCTCCTTATAAATGGTGTGAAAATCACATGCCTTGACACAACAAAAAGGTTTGGGGCAGCCTCCTTGTATATTTGAAGCTTGGCTGAAAAATAGGCAAAAAGGTAAGATACAAGTCCAAAACAGAACTGACTGGCAGAAGGAATATGGCAGTTTTTAAAATCGGACAGGAACTGGAAGTGGTGTCATCAGCCCCTGAACTGGAAGTTACATCATTAAATCCAGGTGGAATTTTCCATGCTTGGTCTACAGGGTGGTGGCATGGTGGCGCAGTGGGTAGCGCTGCTGCCTCGCAGTTAGGAGACTCGGGTTCGCTTCCCGGGTCCTCTCTGCGTGGAGTTTGCATGTTCTCCCTGTGTCTGCGTGGGTTACCTCCGGGTGCTCCGGTTTCTTCCTACAGTCCAAAGACATACAGGTTAGGTGCATTGGCGATTCTAAATTGTTCCTAGTGTGTGCTTGGTGTGTGTGTGTGTGTGTGCACGCCCTGTGGTGGGCTGGCACCCTGCCCGGGGTTTGTTTCCTGCCTTGTGCCCTGTGTTGGCTGGAATTGGCTCCAGCAGCCCCCCCGTGTCCCTGTAGTTAGGATATAGTGGGTTGGATAATGGATGGATGGATAGTCTGCAGGGACAAAAGAGAAAGGATTACACTTGGGTTGGCATGGAATTACCTTCTTTTGAGCCCTTTAGCTGCCTCCCATGCACATGTGTGTGACTATGGGTACAAAGGAAATCTACTTGAACATGTGAAGGTCATACAAATAGCCCAAAACAAGATAACACACAGAAGAGGGCTCAAGTCCAGTGATCATGTATTGATCAAGCTTGTTCATGCCATCTTATGCAGTTTCCTACTTTTTATCTAACATACATGTGTTAAGTGCCTAATTGATATATATATTAAACAGATTTAGGATTCCAGGCTGTATGGTAACAACTAAACAATTAGCACAATCAACATTTTCTGTCACATATAATTGTACATGAACATCAGCAATAATCCGCTTTGCAAACACTTGTGTGAAATTAATTAGCAATGTAAAGGAAGACTTGAAATCCTACAACACACTCATTCTAGAACACACACAGCTATCATCACTTTGAGTCCGCGCATTTAGAAATACCAGAGAATTAATTGACTGAAGGGCTGCAAGAAGCAAAAAGAAATGCGAAGTCCACTGAAGAGTTGCAGATTTAGCATATGTAGTAAGAGTTGAAGCCAGAGCAATTTTTTGTAATATATATGCATTTGTGGGAGCAATGATAAGGGACCACAAACTATAAAGATGGGGATTATGCAGATATATGCAAATTTGCCTATGGATGCAATTAATCAAGCCTGACAGTCACCGTGCTAAATGGTGTTTGCACATCGCTACAGCCTTTGAGAAAACAGGCCTTTTAATGGGGATTGAAGCTTTCAGAGACAGTGTGGGCTACTGGCAAAACTGAGAAGCACCGGACCACAAGGTCACAGGTTGAGGCTCTACTACTGACTTTTTGGGAGATATTGAGCAAGTCTTTTATCCTGCCTGCATGAATATTAATACAAATGTACAGTAAGGTTCCTGTTAAGCTCTTTGTTATTTTGTTCACTATTAAAAGGTGCTATATATATAAGCCAAACACACTCAAGCTTCCCCTTCTGTTTTCCTTGGCACACACACTTCAGAGTGCTATTTGCTTTTCAGTTTTCACTTCCAAAATTTCTTAAACAAGCTGAGCTAACAGGCTGAATCACTTATTAATAGTTTTCAAGGACAGCGTTTGCTGACATTTAGAATGAAAACAAAGGATGAGAACTTAAAGATCTGTATTCTCGATGGTACTCTAAAATGCTCTTGTGAGTGTCACACTGCTTTTATTCTTCCTTCATTTATGCTTGGATGTTAAACTGGCACTTTTATCCAAAGCAGCTTACAAGATCAGGATATGTCTTAACTATTTAAAGTAATTATTTTATACTAGGGGCACAAGAAGGTTAAGCACGGGTCCACAGTCACACAGTGAGACACACATAGCCGGACTTCGGCAGGAGCTGACCTGGACTTGCAGAATATAGCAGCCTTGATATTAATCATGGTGTGTTTTAATGTGTTATCAGATCACCTAATATGAAACATATTCCCACTAAGCTCTTAAGGTCTTCTCTTAAAGGGGGAATAGGACTGAACATCAAAACCAGCTATGTAATTGTTATCTGTAACCTCTTACCTGTCTCACTGTCCATATTGTACCCAGCATATTAAATAGTGACCACTAATGGCAGGCTGCTTGCTGATTGGGACTGTTTTTACTTCCAGGTCATCACTTCCATCCAGTTTATTAAGAGTAGAATCTATGTGTAAATTTCCCCTTGGGATTAATAAAGTATCTATCTATCTATCTATCTATCTATCTATCTATCTATCTATCTATCTATGTTTTTATTATATAATCTTCTCATATAATACGCTACCGTGGCTGTTTGTTTGTCTGTCCAGGATTTTAAATCACCTGTAGCTCACAAACCATTTGAAATTTGGTACACATATACTATGTGACATCTACTATCTGCTTTTGGGGTGATGTTTGACCTCCAAGGTTATTACTCTTTTTATTTTTATTTTATTGTAGAATCAACTCTCGGCAGGGGCCAGCAGAGCAGCTGTGCGACCCATGCGTATGGGCGCCGTTCTCATCCCTACCACCTTCACCGTCACTTCCCCTACCTCTTCATATCTTAAATCATTCTTGAGGCAGATTGAAGACTTAAGTGCCGGTTTAAGTGAAAAATTAAGGAAAATGTGCCAAGTAATTGCAACACAAACACTGACTTAATCAGTTTTAATGCGAAAAGATGCCGGCGGAAGAAGAGAAGAAGCGGGCCACTAGGGTGGAGAAAAGAAGAGCTGCTCAGGAAGCAGCAAGCGCATCAACCTATGAGCAAATGAATGCTAAACGTACAGAGAAAGAGGATAAAAACTATGAATGCTCAAGTCAAGTGTATTCACTGAACGTTATTGTTCAGTGCACCGTTACTTGTAGTAATAATAATAACAGCTCACTACTCAAAATATAGAGAAGGCCCAGGATCGAACCTGTAACCTCTTTGTGTAGAAGCAGCCGTTCTTACCTCTAAGCAACCCATGCAATAGATAAATGGGTGTCGGTTTTGACAGAAACACGTAAATTGAATAATTTCTTTTTCTTTGATTATATTCTTGAATAAAGGCGCTCTTGTTTTGTTATACCTATTGTGAACTTATTTATTTGATATTTGAACTTCACACAGTCTTCACACATTATACATTTTACATCAACATTTTATCAATTATGAAAAGAGTTTCTGTTTTAGTTATGTGTTCAACATTTCTTGCCTCGCATTTCCTGTCATCCTACATTTATCCAGTTTATTGTAGAAATGGAACACACATGAAATGTATGTATTCGAAATAAGGTTAAATTATTTACCCTCTACAACTCATGGCACCTCACACCCAGATAAACAGACTTGAGCTGCATCAGTGGGGAGAATGGGATAGCAGGCTGCTTGCTGCTTGTGCTGATTGACACATTTACAAAACATAAGACATTAATGAAGAGGTGCGAAGGAATTTGAAGTGGCACGGGATTATGACTTTTTTCGTAGGCTTCAGGGATTCTACTGTTAAGGGGCTTTAGAACAGCCTCTTCAGGGAACCGTTAAGGGACCATAGCTTACTGATAATTACACAAAGGCACTTACTTTACTTAAGAATTATATTTATTTGGTTTGACACCAATGTGTAATTAATTTAAAGAACCATAAATGCTAAATTTGCATGTAGAAAAAAAAGCCATCCCCTACATTTATCACTACCTAAAATACCAAAAATTAGAATCAGGTGCATCAGATCAAGTGCATATGTTTAGAATATCATTATAGAGGACCTTCTCTGAACCTATCCATTTATTTAAACCTCAGCCATTTAGTCTGGCTTGCTTTTTGTTGTTGAATTGTGTTATCACTATGCCTAGACTGAAAGAGGCCTTTAAAAAAAGAAGGTTATGAATCCCTGAGATTTTGGGAAGGAATTTAAAAAGATCTCCAGTCAAAGTAAAATCAACAATTCCATTGTCCAGAAGTGGAGAAAATTTCAAACAACTGCTTCATCAAGTTCACCTCGAGAACAGAATGTAAGATGCTAAAAGAAGTCTCTAAGAAGCTCAGAATTTCATCATGAGACCTAACAGGTAGTTCTTGCCACTGCTGATGTCAAAGTGTATTAAGTCTACTGTGTACATTAGATCTGTATGGGTGGTGTGCCAAGAGGAAATCTTTGTTGTCCAGAAAGAACACCAGGGCAAGACTAAAACTTGCCCATGAAATCTAGCAAAGACCAGGGGTTCTGGAACAATGTGTTTAGGACAAATAAGACAAAGGTAGAGTTATTTGACTTTGATACCAGAAGACGTGTGGTAAACACCAAAGGCAGCACTTCACCAGAAGAACCTGATACAAGTATAAAGCATGGTGGTGTGAAATGTTATGGTGTGGTTGTGGCATTACTGCATCAAGGCCTGGACAGCTCACCATTACTGAATCCACTATGTGCTCACAATTGTACCAGAGGATGCTTGATGGTAATGTCAGACCACCAGTCAAAAGACTGAAGCTCAGCTGAAAGGTTGATCCTCAACATACCAGTAAATCCACCAAGAAGTGGCTGAAAAGAAAGAAATGAAGAGTTCCTAGAATCCCCAAGTCAAAGACTGGAACTGAATCCCAACGAGATGTAGTTGGGGGAATTTGAAACGAGCTGTGCATGCAAGCCCTCCCTCAGACATCATGCAACTGAATGAATTCTGCATGGAGGAGTGAAAAAAATGTCTCCCGGTGGACATCAGAGATTGCTTGACAGTTATGGGAAATGCCTGCTTGAGGAGGCAGAACGTGAGATGCTGAAAGAACCATAGAATTCCATCACTGTTGATGTTAGAGTGCATGAGTCTACGATTAGAAAGAAGATACACAAATCAGACGTACATGGGAGGTGTGCCAGGAGGAAACCTTTGCTGTCCAGAAAGAACATTAGGGCATGACCAAACTTTGCCCATGAATACCTCAGCAAAGACCAAGACTTCTGAAACAATGAGCCCTGGACAAACAAGGCAAAGACAGACTTACCAGAAGACATGTTAAGAAAAACCAAAGACAGCATTTAACCTGACAAACCTAACACCAACTATAAAGCATGCAGGTGAAAATGTTATAGTTTGGGGCTGTTATGCCGTTATCAGGGCCTGGGCAGCTCACCATCACAGAATCCACAACGAATGGTTCATTGTACCAGAGGGTGCCTGGTGATAACGCAGTGCAACCTGTCAGAAACAGAAAGACAATGCACAAGCTGAAAGAATTCTGCATGGAGTTTGATACCAGAGACTGCTAGACAATTCCTGGAAAAATCTGCTTGAGCTGTTAGAGTCACGGGTGAACTTAGTTTTTCCATAGATGGAAATAACGTTCACTTTTGGTGAAAAAAGTATTGCAAAGTCACATCTTCATGACTTTTTCAAGACATAACTTTTTTTTTAAATGAAGATCAAATCTTGATGTGTCCACATATGTCAAAAAAGAAAAAAACATTTGCCGGAGTGTACTTACATTTTCATATAACTGTATGTTGATATGGTCTCAAGGCAAATTTAAATATTTAGATATGAAAATGGAATGTTTACTAAACAAGCAGGCCTATTAATGGATGGCTTAATTATTATTTATCTATTGTAGATTTTTTAAATTTGATATACTTTGTTAATACATGAGGAGAAAAGATATATGCAAATATAAGCTATGGAATTAAAAAATGAAATGTGTTATGTAAATATATATAGACTCATACATTGTAGATGGCACATGGGCTGGACAGGCATCCCGGCCATAAGAGGGGATGGTTCCTTCCCTGGACGGAAGGTTCCTAACAGGCATATAGGCGTCCTGGCCAGGCAGGAAGAAGGGATCAGACCCTGAAGGAAGGACCAAAAGGGATGGACGGACAGCCCACTAAAAACAGATGTCCCTGGGAGGGTTTTACTCCCCCAGCACCCTAGAGGGAAGTGGCCCTGGATATCAGTCCCCAGTGGGAATCCAGCAGAGCATACTGGGAGATGTAGTCCAGCAGGGCAGCCCTGCTGGGGTCACTGGGTGCCACAAGAGGGTGCTGCAGGGAGATAAGCTCCGTGTTATAATGGACTTTCATATGACCCGGAAGTGCTTCCATCGGGCAATCGCCCTGGCACCGGATGTACTCCCGGGTCCATAATAAAAGGGACTGCACTCCCATCTCCACGCGAGTTGGAGCTGGGAGGACGGAGAGCAACACTCAACTGCAGGAGGGTAGAGCGGTGGTGAGAGGTGAATTGTGGAGAAAGAAAATCTGTGCTTGTGTTACAGTGAAGGTATTGTGAATAGTAAAAAACTATCCTTTATTTGAACCCGGGGCTCTTTGTGAGTTCGGGTTGGGGGTTTGGGCCATTGACACGCTTGTTTCCTTCACAATATATAATACTCAATAATTTTTAAGAATATTTGTGACATCATTTCAGAGGAGCTTTAAAAAAAATCAAATATTAAATCACTATTGAAACAGACACTTTTGGTGTAGTAAGAAAATTATTTATTTACTCAATACTGACAAATGGACTAGCACAAAATGAGTTCTGATTGAGTCAATTCTGTCACCCATTACAATCAGTATCCTTTGTTGGGAGAACTTTACTTGTAAATATTTTTTAGGTGTTTGATTTTTTTTTAACTCGCATCACCTGAACAGTTTATTGCCCCTAAGGCATTGTGTGCCCACTATCTCAGAGATTTAATACTCGTGTCAGGTCTGTTTATCGTGTAAACGTGCAGACTTGAAAAGGCAGCCTTATCAAATGTTATTTTTTTCTTTTCATTTTGACAAGAGCTCAGAAATGAAATCATTTCGATCCAGATGTCACTTTAAGATTGTATTTCCAGAGAACAGCACAAGCTTGGTCAAGGCCAGTTATTACATATATGATGGCACAATTTAATGGTGAAACAGGCCCCCTTTAAACTTACTCTGTTGAGAACAAGCTGGCCACATCCATCAGAGGTCACTCCATTAGTGCAAGCCTTGTGCCCTTGCAGGTCAGGGGTTATTAATTGGAGACTAATAGGGTGCGAGGGTCCTAATGTCATGCAGAGATATTTTAAAGGTTCAAAATATACCCTGAATTTGAACCATGGAAATGGAGCACTGTCATTAAATAAGAAAAATGTTTGAATTTGTGCCTATATGTCAATTTACATGTTACTATGATTGCACCATATGGCAAAACATGTTAACTGGGTTTACTTTCTCCTAACAAGTTACTGTACTCTGGATTTAAAAAGACAAGTTTTAAATGTTTTTCTGCTTTCCAGGCTTATACTCTATTGACATTGGATTGTAGTGTGGCACTGGTCCAGTTCATAAATGTGACAGCACTAAAGGATGTAGTCCGGACAGTTAGTTGTGGTTAAAACTGCATGCCTGTTCTCTTCCTTTTAGCATTGTTCAGGCAACAGAGGTCCATCATATATAAGACTGCACTATGTGTCCTGCCATGAACAGGCTATTTATTTACTGCATGTAAAAAATTAAACGAAAACAAATGAAAATAAACCTAGCTACCAAATTGAAATCGAAAAAGCAGGCAAAGAGGTCAAACTAAAGAAATCTTACAAGAAGCACAATAACAAAAAGCTTCTTTTAATACGATGTATGAGTTAAGTCTTATCTTACTGAACCTGTCAAGGCATGACGTGCAATATCATATACAGTAATCCCTCGCTATATCGCGCTCGCCTTTCGCGGCTTCACTCCATCGCGGATTTTATATGTAAGCATATTTAAATATATATCGCGGATTTTTCGCTGCTTCGCGGGTTTCTGCGGACAATGGGTCTTTTAATTTCTGGTACATGCTTCCTCAGTTGGTTTGCCCAGTTGATTTCATACAAGGGACGCTATTGGCAGATGGCTGAGAAGCTACCCAGCTTACGTTTCTCTTTCTACAGCACTTTGGTCAGTGGCTGTTGTATGTAAAGTGCTTTATAAATAAAGTTGACTTGACTTGACTTGACTTGAATTCTCTTGCGCTGACTTTCTCTGATCCTGACGTAGGAGGATTGAGCAGGGGGGCTGTTCGCACACCTAGACGATACGGACGCTCGTCTAAAAATGCTGAAAGATTATCTTCACGTTGTGATCTTTTGTGCAGCTGCTTCCTGAAACGACATGCTGCACGGAGCTTCACATACTTAAAAGCTCGAAGGGCACGTATTGATTTTTGATTGAAAAACAAACTCTGTCTCACTTTGTCTGCTCCTGACGGAGGGGGTGTGAGCTGCCGCCTTCAACAGCTTTGTGCCATGGTACTTCACATACTTAAAAGAAAAACAGCCCTATTGATCTGTTTGCTTTTCTCTCTATCTCTGTGACAGTCACTGCTCCTGACAAGCACTCCTTTGAAGAGGAAGATATGTTTGCATTCTTTTAATTGTGAGACAGAACTGTCATCTCTGTCTTGTCATGGAGCACAGTTTAAACTTTTGAAAAAGAGACAAATGTTTGTTTGCAGTGTTTGAATAACGTTCCTGTCTCTCTACAACCTCCTGTGTTTCTGCGCAAATCTGTGACCCAAGCATGACAATATAAAATTAACCATATAAACATATGGTTTCTACTTCACGGATTTTCTTATTTCGCGGGTGGCTCTGGAACACAACCCCCGCGATGGAGGAGGGATTACTGTAGTCATATCTAAGTATACAGCTACAATACACGGCTTTGCTGCCGTGTCTCAGTTATCTACTATGCTGTAGTGCTGCCATCTAGTGAATAGACGTAGAATATTTTTTTTTTAGATACAAATTAGTCAGTCAGTCATCTCCCAACTCGCTATATCCTAACACAGGGCACGGGGGTCTGCTGGAGCCAATCCCAGCCAGCCACAAGGTAGGAACAAGTCCCGGGCAGGGTGCCAACCCACTGCAGGACACACCCACACACCAAGCACATACTAGGGACAATTAGGATCACCAATGCACCTAACCTGCATGTCTTTGGACTGTGGGAGGAAACCTGGGAGAACATGCAAACTCCATGCAGGGAGGATCCTGGAAGCGAACCCAAGTCTCCTTACTGCGAGGCAGCAATGCCACCACTGCGCCATCGATGCAAAATAGTGTTACAAATAAAAAGTCACCGCAAATAAAGGTATAAAGCTGCTGATGTTTTGAAACAGGTAAATTTATTTCAAAATGAATATTTTGGTGATAATGACAGTGATCAAGATAGTGACAGTCAACTGAAGGATGTGGAACCTGCAGACTCTGGTACTGATGTAGATAGCTGCCCCGAAAGCGTCTGTTCATCACATGGTGTCCAACTTGTCATGACTGTCAAGACAGCACTACGTGGATATTCTGCTGCCCACTAAGTGCAACCAGTCACCAACTAACCAAGTATGTTGTGTGCAACAAGCGGGGACAACTTTTTTACGGCTCATGTTCTTCTAAGGCTACACTCTGCATGGTGCCGTCCTTCAAGAACTCTCATTCAAATGGAGGCTTTTACTCATGTTATTGATGAAAATAAAGAAATTAACAGTTTCTTTACATTTTTGAGTTACTATTGATGATAAAACTGTTGCTTTCTAATACATTTCTTTACATTTATATGTCGAATAGTTTTTTTATTTTTTCTGAAGACTTTTTGACCTTAGAGGGTTCATTATAATTAGAAGTTTGATGTCTGTCGGACCAGGTCAACAGGAGCACCTGTGATCTTTTTGGCTCAACATCATCTAGTTGTTCCTGCCCAGTTTTAAGCACATTTGGCTCACAGTTATCTCCAGACACATACCATATATTATATGTCTGACTTCAGCAAGACTAGACATGTGAAGACCCAGTGAAGTACTCCATGCAACATTGGAAATTAGGGTAGGTTGACGTCCTGTATTTACAGGGACAGTCCTTTGTTTCTTCCCAATTTTAATGTCCTGATTTATTCTTAAAAAAATTCTCGTTTGTCATGTATTTTAAACACATATCATTTCTCAGTTCAGTAATTCAAGCCAACTGGGCAGTACGCATGACAATTTCAGAAGCAGTACATTGCTAGATGCGTCCTTCAATGTATTAAAATTTTTTAGTCTGTTTAAAACAGACAATATCACACCAATCAGATACAGTATTCTTTATTTATAACAACAAAAGAATGGTTACTTCAGCCTCAGCTTGACTAACCGTTTGTGCTGGTTAAAAAAACGAGCTTCAGAGAGAATTTACATTTCTGAAAAAAGATCTTTCTAATTCCAAGAACAACAAATTGATATGCCAAATACACCAATCAGTCACAGTATTAAAACCATTGACAGAGGAAGTGAACCACATTGATTATCTCATTACCATGGCACCTATCAAGGGTAGGGATATTAGGCAGCAAGTGAACAGTCATTTCTTGAAGATGTTGTGTTGGAGGCAGAAAAAATGGACAAGCGTAAGGATCTGAGCAAAAATACAACATCACTTGTGATGGCTAGATGACCTGGTCATCTCCTAAATGGCAAGTCTTGTGTGGTGTTCTCGGTATGAAGTGGTTAGTATCTACCCAAAGTTGTTCAAGAAAGGACAACCAGTGAACTGGCAACAGGTTCATGGGTGTCCAAGACTCATTCATCCAAGTGAGGAGCAATGGCTAACACGTCTGGCTCATTCCCACTTCAGTCCCACTGAAGAGCTACTATAGCACAAATTGCTGAAAAACGTAATGCTGGCCATGACGGAAAGGTGTCGGAACACACAGAGCATCGCAGCTTGCTGCATATGAGGCTGCATAGTCACAGACTGGTCAGAGTGCCAATGCTGAACACTGTCCAACATTGAAAATGCTTACATCGGGCAAGTGACAGTCAGAACTGGACCATGGAGCAATAGAAAAACATGGCTGATCTTATAAATCACATTTTCTTTTAGATAATTTGAGCAGCCAGGTTACTGTATGCCATTTACCTGGGGAAGAGATATCAGTTGGATGCAATATGGGAAAAAGGCAAGCTGGCAGAGGCAGTGTGATGCTTTGGACAATGATCTGGCATTCATATGGATGTTACTTTGACATGTGTCATCTCCCCAAAGATTGTTGCACATCACGTACAGTACTTCCCTATATGACAACTTTGTTCCCTAATGGCAGTGGTCTCTTTCAGCAGGATAATACAACCTGTCGCATTGCAAAACTTGTTTAGGAATGGTTTGAGGAACATGACAAACAGTTCAAGTAGTTGACTTGGCTTCCAAATTCCCCAGATTTCAATCCAATTAAACAGCTGTGAGATGTGCTGGAAAAAACAAGTCAGATCTATGGAGGCCCCCCCCTTGCAACTTGCAGGTCTTAAAGGATCTGCTGCTAATGTCTTGGTAACACCTTCAGAGGTCCTGTAGAGTCCATGTCTCGACAGGTCAGAGCTGTTTCTGCAACACGAGAGGGGCCTACGCAATATTAATCAAGTGGCTTTAATATTGTGGCTAATCGGTGAATGTGAAGGCATATTTTTATTTTCCACAAAGAATACAGAAATATTGGACAGTAGGACAATACCAAAAACAAAGATGGTGAAAAGAGTAAGTGTGCCACACTAGGATTTGACCAGTTTTGTGTCAACGGACAAAATACCGAAGCAGACAAAATGTATGCAAGCAAGGGGCTGTTTGCATAATATTCAGTAGCATAAATAAAATATCTTCTAAGATCTGAGTCGCTGTATAGAGATTTCTAATTCTGTAGAGTTATTGTATGAGAGGGTACCCAAAAATAACCGTAATCGGTACCTGCTGCGCAATCAAGACTTCGTTGTGAATTTCGCCGCTAGGTGTAGCATATTTACAGCATTCTGTGGCAGTCTGCTAAGTTGCGTTGCTCTGTATTGTTCATATGGCATTTTGTGTCAGTTTTCTTGGTTCTTATTAAATGCGTTCTGCGATATTTGTGAAGGGTAATCATAAAGAAAAACGAGTGTGTTAAATTTAGTTCTCTCTTAGGGAAAACAGCTGCTGAAACTGTAGTGATGCTTGAAACTGCATTTAAAGAGGAAGCTTTAAGTAAAACACATGCCTACAAGTGTTTTTGTGTTTCAAATGATGGGAAAATGTCGCTTGAAGACCAACCAAGATCTGGCTGACCTTCCACAATTAGGAATGATGAAAATCTTGAAAAAGTTTGCACTGCAATATACGGACATCATCATCATCATCATCAGACTATTGAAGAGATTTCTGAATTGACTTGTGTGTCTTGGAGTTCTTGCCTCCTTCCCTACTCGCCTGATCTTTGCTCCGTGCAATGTTTTCTTGTTCCCATGTATGACAAAAGAACTCAAGGGAAACTGTTTTGTACCGTAGAGGAAGTCAAAGAAAAATCGCTGCAGGCCTTGGACAACGTTCCTCTTCAGTAATTATAAAAATGTTTCCACTTGTGGGAAATCCGTCGGGACAAGTGCATTCATTCACATGGGCAATACTTTGAAGGAGACTAAAGCTCCAGTAAACAATAATTATTAAAATAATTATTTTTTTCAGTTGCGGTTATTTTTGGGTACCCCCTCATATGTATAAGCAAAGTCAAAGTGGTTGTAGATACCACTGCAACGTAGCAATATTCCCCCAGCAAGTGTATAACATGTTGTTTAAAGTATACCAGTAATAAAATATCTTATTGTATGAGCACTTTTGAAGGCTGTACTGGTTTGGTCACATTCTTTAAAGTGTTCATGTGCATGGATAATGTAAATGTGTTTATATATAGTATTGTAAAACCACAATGTATTCTAACAGTCTCTGCTTTCTATATCTGTCCTGTATTGTATTGTAGAGCATTTGGTCACCTCACAGGAACTGGGTGTAGAGAGGACACCAGTCCTTCACATATATATTCTAAAATGGACAATTTGTAATTGCTAAGTGACCTAAACTGCACGTCTTTCAGGATGTAGGAAAACAAATTGGAGTACCCAAGAGAAAAGCATCATGTTTTAATAGTTAGCTCTGCTCAATGAAGATATACTTTACATATTTCTCCACAAGAACATCTTTTACTATTTCATTATGCATGCTGGTAAAGGTATTCTTATCATGTGCATAGTTTTATAGTGAATTTCTTCATAAAATATTTAAAAACACCAGGTGTCAAAAAAGTACAAACCATCACAATGGAAAGACATTCAGTATTTATCAAATACACTTAATTTTATCATCATTCTTGCTATTTTCAAGCTGTTAGTGCTTCTTACAGTCTCAGGAAGGGGCATGCTAACAAAGATTAAAGGATTCTGCAATAGCACACTTCCTCAAACCGCCATGAAGAGACTAGGCAAACTGTATGTGCAGTACCACCATGCTGATCCTTAAATATATTAGTAAATAGCACATCAAAAAGAAATCATGGGCTTGGTTGGACCTAGAAAGAAAATATTGCAAGAAGTATTCCCTGTATGCTCTGCTCTACACTCCAGCCATTAGTAATAATTGATAATCTAATAGTAATCAGACTGTGCTTCACTCACGCAAGATATGGAACCAATGTAGAAAACAGTATTTTTAGAAAAAGACCACCAGGGTCTGCTGTAAAGTTCTATTTGTGATTATGTTTTGTGATGGTCTTTATATGGAAAACAATGTATATGTTACTTATATAAAAGCCGCATCAAATGCTGTTTACCTATATTTATTTACTTATTTTCCTCCAGCGTAAAGTCACAAGTAGACTGCAGAGATTCCTATGTTTGATCGACATAGGCATGCTGACAAACTACATGTGCAATGCTGCTTCAGTACACAAATGACTTAGGCTGCAGGTGGAAGCTCCTGTCACACTTTACGCAACTGTTGTTATGGTTTCGGAACCTTTATGACCTTAGTCTCGGAAAGTCATTCTCCCATGGGATGACTAGGATCTTTTCCTGAATAAGGAGTGGCATTGCACATGTACTTTGTCAGCATGACAGTGTCGATCAAACAGAGGAAGCTCTGCAGTCTACTTGTGACTTTACGCTGTAGGGAGATAAGTAAATAAATCAAGGTAAATAGGTAAATAACAATTAATGTGTTTTTAATATAAGTAACATATAAATGTTTGTCATATAAAGACCATCAGAAAACATAATCATAAACAGAACTTTACATGATACCTTGGTCAGCTTGGCATGTCCTGCTGTTTCATTGAAGGACATGCGTGGGACCGATAATATCCACTGGCCGGACGACGCCTGTCCTCTTGCTGTATCTAAACAGTGCCATCTTTTGCCTTTATACCTGGTGTAGCTACGTTGTTCTTATGTGTGAGTAAATGTTTCTTGCAGGGAGGGCTTCTGTTCTCTTTCTCCAATGTAGAACCCTCATCCTCATTTGAGTTCACCTCTGTTATAGCACGTCTTTATTTGAAAACAGCAGTATCAGATTGGGGGCAGCGTGAACATGACAGAGAGAATAAAACTGAATGGAAAAAAAAAAACAGTAACCTTTACCAAGTACCATAAATTTACACCTTCTGTTACAGACTCAAATCAAATGTATGTTTTTATTGTATAATAGTAACAGTAATACCTGCTCACTATTCCAAACGGTAATTCTGGGAATCTGCCGGACTCAAACCCGTGACCTCTTAATTATGTGTCAGCAGTTCTTACCACTGCACTACCCAAGCGGTAATGACAGTGTTATACCCTAAACCGATTTCTTTTTCTTTGGTTATATTTTTGAATAAAAATTCACTTGTTTTGTTATACGTGTAGCTTTTGTGAAGGTGTTTATTTGATATTTGGACTTCAGTCTTCACACATTATACACTTCATGTCAAAATTTTGTTGTTAGTACTGTAACATAAAAAAGTTTCTGTTTTAGTTATGTGTTCAACATTACTTACCTCATATTTCCTGTCATGCTATATTTACCTAGATCATTGTAGACACGGAGCACACATGAAATGCATGTGTTCCAAATAACGATATATTATTTACCCTCCAGGCTCCTGACACCTAGATAAACAAGGCTTGAGCTGGGAGAACTTTTTGCCCGAATTGAGTTCTGTCAGTAGGGGAGATCTGACAACAGTCTGCTTGCAGCTTGTGCTGATCGACACATTTTCAAAACAAAAGACACTGATGGAGAGGTGCAAAGGAATTTAAGGTGGCCCGGGATTACGAGTTTTTTCGTAGGCTTCAGAGATTCTAGTGTTAATGTCTATATAAATAAATCTGAAGCACAATTGGCCAGATCTGACCACATCTACAAATCTGTTATTGACAGCAGCAGCTCTCTTATTATTCAAGCTGGAACTTCTAACGTGTGTTTAGGGGGTTTGCGTGTTTATTTTCCTTTTGTTTTTTTGAGCTTCTGTAACTATTTTGCTTCATTTTGCACTATGTGTATAATTGCATGTGAGAAATAACA
The DNA here is from genome assembly GCF_900747795.2 of Erpetoichthys calabaricus. Lineage (NCBI taxonomy): Eukaryota > Metazoa > Chordata > Cladistia > Polypteriformes > Polypteridae > Erpetoichthys > Erpetoichthys calabaricus. The sequence continues at coordinate 25,611,678 of NC_041403.2, read as the reverse complement.
TTCAATTGATCGATTTGATTTGATTTGAAGAGACACTTTCTGATATAGTAGTGTTCTTTGACACTACTGCGCATTTTTTTATTTTTGGTAAATAAGGGAAAAAGAATAAATTGCTTATTGATTGAGTTGAATATTCCTAGATCCATTGGCCATGATGCTGAATCTTCCTGAAATAAAATGAGTTCCTTATTCACATCAGTGTTAACAGCATGAGATATGCTTCCACAATACATAATAAGCTTTGACAAAGCATTACTTTCATGACAATTGAATGTTTTTCATGAAAATGGAGAACACAGTCCTCACACCTTCTTACAATTCATACTAAACCTACTGCATGGGGTTGCTTCATCTATTGTATCTGATCACCACAAGATAGTTTTAATGAGTTCTTTGCCTCAGCATGTTTTTAGCAAAAGTGATCCCTCCAAGATTTTCAGTTGCTATATTCTTTTGGCTGGATTTAATTAAAAATTAAATAGAGGGAGAGCAGGGTCATGAATACTACACAGCTATTTGTGTGTCATTATCTTGAAGGGGTTGCGATAAGCTTATACATATATTCAGTGGTTAACAAAGTGTTTTAAAAAGAAGAATACAACCGTGTTTCCCCGAAAATAAATGTACTCTGAAAATAAGCCCTAGCATGATTTTCAGGCTGCTCTGTAATATAAGCCCTACACATACACTGGCGTCATTGTAGCTTCATGTCTTTGGATAGAAAACTGAGCCCACTGTGGAAACCCACCAGGAAAACATGCAAACTCCAGGCAGGGATCACAAGGGACGTGACTCCCTAGTGCGAGACAGCAGCGCTACTGCCCTGCCATCGTGCCACCTCATATGTGTAATTATTAACAGTATTCATTATTTAAACAAAGTTAACAATTTATCTGTAAAATGTAACATAAAAAATATATATTTTTAATGCATTTCATCATGAAAGTGATATCAAGTATAAATGTAAGAATTCTAAATTTGCAGAGAGCTGGAATATTATAAATTTAATGTATCCTGTGTGGCGATGCTGCTTGCCGCTTCTGTCAGTTCTGGCGGAAGCCCCAGAAGCATGTAGTGATTTAACAACTGGGTCAGTTTTATGATGACATTTACAGCGGTCTGCTTTAATGATAAACTACAAGGTTAAAGTGGACATTTCAAGGTTAAAGCCGAAATTTTTACTTTAATCACAAAATAGACATTTTCATTATGTCCTTATTTTTGTTCTCTGTGGCTCAAATACACCACCATACATTCTGATGGTATTATGAAGGTGCCAAAAAAAAGATGGCACAGAAGATGATATGTGAGACTTTTAAAATGTATTGTGTTATTATTGAGGAATATGCGACACTTGAAAATAAAAGCACCACGAATGCATTTGTATGTCGGCATTTTGCTTCACCACATCGAAGCACGCACATCGATCCTGTAGGATCCTGAAAGCGGCTGGTGTGGCAAGAAATTCAGGCTGGAATTCAGGTTTGAATGTGGAGAGTTATGACGATATTCCAGAAGAACATGACATGACTGTATTTGGATAAATGTATATTGTTGTACATGAATAAATATAAGACATCCACTGAAAATAAGCCCTAGTGCATCTTTTGGAGCAAAAATTAATATAAGTCCCGGTCTTATTTTCAGGGAAACACGGTATAATAATATTTATACATTTTTGAGACATTATCACAACCAACTGATTCCATGGGTCATGGAGAGTCAATACCTATCCTGGAAGCACCAGGCACAAAGCAGGAATCTATCCTGGAAAGAACAGCAGTGCATCAGATGGCCCATTCATATACTCAGTATCAGAGGGCCAATTTAGAATCACCCAATTCATGTAACAGACATATGTTTGAGAGGAAGGAGAAAATCAGGAATGGAGAGAAACCCCAGTTGATCATGGAGAGAATCTGCAAGTGTCACCAAGATCTCTGGAAGTGCAGCGCCCTGAAAAGGTATTCACCCCCTTGGATGTTTTCACTTTTTTTTTTTCTACAATGTTGAATCACAGTGGAATTAATTTGGATATTTTGAGCAACAGAAGAAGACTCCTTAATATCATAGTGAAAACAGATTTCTGCAAAGTGCTTTATATATACCCCCTGCTTGCTTCACTCGCCAACCCCCCTGGCCTGCACTACACACCAACCACTTTGCATCTCTGCCGCTCACCTAATAACAAATCCTTTAATTCTCACGGATATGCCTCTTCATTGGAAAGAAACACTACTTTTCACTGATGGCAACATGAATTAGACGATCTACAAGTCTCCGACTTAAAGTTTAAATCCGAACAATATATTCGATCTCTTTTCGCTGTTCCGTTATTTCACCGAGTAATAATTTCCATTTGTTTGCGCTAATACGATCTTTACTATCAGTTTTTCGAGACTTTCGAATTTTAGTACTTTCATTATCTCTAACCTGCTCTGCATGTGTTTCACGCCAACGTTTTTGAACCTCTTTACGACGTTCTACTTTGTCATCTACTTTTTGTCTTTTATTTCCAGACCCAAGCGTGGTTAAATCACTTGGCACGAAGTTTTGTCTGGCAGGACTTGAAAGTATCTCTTTGAAAAAGTTTCGTCTTGTCCCAGGATTTTTTCATACAATAGAGAGATATAAAACACAAATTGATTGATCGCATAAGTATTTACCCCATTTAGTAAGACACTTCTAAATCATCAGTAGTGCAGTCAATTGGCTTTAGAAGTTCCAGAATTAGTTCAATGGATATCACCTGTTTGTGGTTGTAATTGATTGTCAAATTAATGCACCTAAATGAGGAAGGTCCAGCTTGTGTTGAGTCAGTATGGTGGCCTAAGATCCAAAATGAACACAAAAGAATAATCCAGGCAACTCCTTGAAAAGTGGGTTGAAAAATCACCAGTCCGGAAACAAAGACAAGGTAATACCCAAGTCACTGAATATGTCTTGGAGTCCAGAAAAATCGGTCATTAAGAAATGGAAAGAGTTGATCTGCCTAGAGAAAGTTGTCCACAAAATTTGAGTGACCATGTTAGAAGACGAGTGAATGAGGCCATCAAGAGACCAATGAGGAAGCAACATCCATTGAGAAAGAAAGAGCGTTGGCCCTTCTTTTTCAAGACCTCTGCAATTCGACCTGGCAGGCTGTCAGTCAACTTCTGGGCCAAATCCTGACTGATGGCAGCCCATTCTTGCATAATCAATGCTTGAAGTTTGTCAGAATTTGTGGGTTTTTGTTTGTCCACTGACTCTTGAGGATTGACCACAAGTTCTCAATGGGAGTTTCTCATGGGGAGTTTCCTGGCCATGGTCCCAACATTTTGATGTTTTGTTCCCCGAGCCACTTAGTTATCACTTTTTGCTTATGGAACGGTGCTCCATCATGCTGGAAAAGGCATTGTTGGTCACCAAACTGTTCTTGGATGGTTGGGAGAAGTTGCTCTCAGAGGATGTGTCGATACCATTCTTTATTCATGGCTGTGTTCTTAGGCTAAATTGTGAGTGAGCCCCACTCACTTGGCTGAGAAGCAACCTCACACATGAATGGTCTTAGGATGCTTTACTGTTGGCATGATACAGGAGTGATGGTAGAGCTTACCTTTTCTTTTGTTCAGGATACCCCAAACAATCGTAAGGGGATTCATCAGAGAAAATTACTTTACCCCAGCAGTCCTCAGCAGTCCAATCTCTTTCCCTTTTGCAGAATATCAGTCTGTCCCTGATGTTTTTCTTGGCTTCTTTGCTGCTCTTCTTGACACCAGGCCATCCTCCAAAAGTCTTCGCCTAACTGTGCATGCAAATGCACTCAGACCTGCCTGCTGCCATTCCTGAGCAAGCTCTGCACTGGTGGTGCCCACAGCTGAATCAACTTTAGGAGATGGTCCTGGCGCTTGCTGGACTTTCTTGGGTGCCCAGAAGCCTTCTTCACAACAGCGGTGGAAATGGGTTTTTTGGTATTAAGTTCATTTTCATGGCAAAGAGGGACTTTGCAGTTAATTGTAATTCATCTGATCACTCTTCATAACATTCTGGAGTATAAGAAAATTGCCATCATAAAAACTGAGGCAGCAAACTTTGTGAAAATTAATATTTGTGTCATTCTCAAAACTTTTGGCCACGACTATAAAGAAGATATTAATTTGATAGAGGTGGAAAAACATTCATAACAGATCTTATATATTATTTTGTTGCTCCATCTACGTGAAGAAGCCATGTGCTGTCAGCTGAAATGAAAGTGTTGGTGATGTTACTTAAAAAATGCAGCTTTGAAATAGTGATTCTGGAATGTCTCAACCAACCATTTCTTGAATTTTGCACCAAACACTGAATGCCCTTAACTCATGTTGAAGTGATACGCAGACATTTCCCCACCACTCCACATGAGGTGATGTTAAAGCAATCTGTCTTCATGCAAATTGCTGGTTTTCCTGGAGTTGTTGGTGTGATTGACTGCACTCACATTAAGATCATTGCCCCAAGAGTGGATGAGCACGCATACAAGAGATATCACAGTATCAACACATAGATAGTCATAAAATGCAAACAGCATTGTAGTATACAGCATATTACCCTGAAGACAGGTGGGGCTGGATGGGCGATTGACAGCAAACTGTCACACAGGCATGCTGAGCTCTTCATTTCACAAACCCCTGGAGCATTCCCATTACAAGCCTATGGATTATTCAATACGGCAAGTAGAGACTCCCAGGAAACTGAATAAATAGGAGCACGAAGAAGATAAAGAGTATCACGGAAAGAGCCATGGGATACAACAACAACAACAACTTTTATTTAGATAGCACATTTTCATACAAATAATGTAGCTCAAAGTGCTTTACATGATGAAGAAAGAGAAAAAAAGACAAAATAAGAATTAAAATAAGAGAACACTAATTAACATAGAATAAAAGTAAGGTCCAATGGCCAGGGAGAACTGAAAAAACAAAAAAAACTCCAGACGGCTGGAGAAAAAATAAAATCTGCAGGGATTCCAAGGCCACGAGACCACCCAGCCCCCTCTAGGCATTCTACCTAACATAAATGACATCAATCAGTCCTCATTGTATTCAGGGTTCTCATGGAAGGACTTGATGATGACGGTCATGTGGACTTCTGGCCTTTAATTCATCAATGTAGGGACACCATGGAGCTTTGATTAGGTGGTGGTGGCCCAGATCGCCACCACAGAAAACCGTAAAAAGAACAGAAGAGAGAGTAGGGGTTAGTACGGATTTTGGAGCCACCATGAATAATAATGATAATAATAATAATGATATGACTCTGGAAGACCTAAAGAGTGAATGACACTTTAGAAGCAGAGCAAGAATAGCTATGGCTAGTTTCAGTAACTGTTACTTTACGAGGCATTGCCTATAGACCTACTTATTCTTGATTTTGTTGAAAAGTGATAATAATTATGGACAGCTTAGGGCAATATCCTACTTTATTAAGTTTTCTTCCTCCTCCTCTCCCTCCTCAACCTTGTTCTACTTCATCTTGTTCTTCTTCTTCTCCTACTACTTTGATTAATATCTTTGTAGTGAAGCCTTAGCGTTCATATCAGAAACTAGAAAACATCATCAAGAGTGATATTTTGTGTCTCACGGTACCATAAAATCGTGATGTTATTCATTATGAAAATACAGGGTGAGTCAAAATTACTTTAACACTAATGGCACTGCTATGTATATCTACTCTCTATATATAAAATCCTATGCCTAAAAGTGCAACGATTTTATGTCACGTTTCGCACTTTAAATCAGGCATACAGTAATCCCTCGCTATATCGCGCTTCGACTTTTGCGGCTTCACTCTATCGTGGATTTTATATGTAAGCATATTTAAATATATATCGCGGATTTTTTGCTGGTTCGTGGATTTCTGCGGACAATGGGTCTTTTAATTTCTGGTACAACTCCTCAGTTGGTTTGCCCAGTTGATTTCATACAAGGGATGCTATTGGCAAATGGCTGAGAAGCTACCCAACCAGAGCATGTATTACGTATTAAATAAAACTCCTCAAATATATTGTGAGCACGGGGGCTATTTGCACCCCTAGAGGATACGGCCACTCCTCAAAAAAACGCTGAAAGATTACTTTCACATTGCTGTCATCCTTGCTGGGCTTACATGTGGCTGCTTTGTCAAGCGATATGCTTCCTGCACGGTGCTTCGCATACTTAAAAGATCAAACAGTACATATTGATTTTTGATTGTTTACTTTTCTCTCTCTCCTGCTCTGATATTCTCTGCTCCTGACGGAGGGGGTGTGAGCAGAGGGGCTGTTCGCACACTGGCCTAGAGGATACGGACGCTCCTCTAAAAATGCTGAAAGACTACCTTCACATTGCTCTCTTCCTTGCAGCTGCTTTGTCAGGCGGTGCTTCGCATACTTAAAAGCCAAACTGCACTATTGATTTTTGATTGTTTGTTTTTCTCTCTCTCTCTGACAGTCTCTGCTCCTGACGCGCACTCCTTTGAAGAGGAAGATATGTTTGCATTCTTTTAATTGTGAGACTGAACTGTCATCTCTGTCTTGTCATGGAGCACAGTTTAAACTTTTGAAAAAGAGACAAATGTTTGCTTGCAGTGTTTGAATAAAGTTCCTGTCTCTCTACAACTTCCTGTGTTTCTGTGCAAATATGTGACCCAAGCATGACAATATAAAAATAACCATATAAACATATGGTTTCTACTTTGCGGATTTTCACCTTTCGCGGGGGGTTCTGGAACGCATCCCCCGCGATCGAGGAGGGATTACTGTATTTTAAAACCTACATATATATGTTTGGTATAATTCTTTTCAGGATTTATCGAACTTTAATGTAATGTTGTTAGATTTTCACATTCTTATTCTGTTTTTAAATTATAAACTTAAATATCAAGAAAGTCGTGGTTTTTAATTTCAATAAATCATTATTATTTTAATAATTTATTTTAATAATTTAATTCAATAAATTACATTACTTTTGATCGAGTAAACTTTCACAGGAACAAACTATTAAAAAAAAATTATCTATTCATAACACCAATGTTTGTATTTAGGTGATTTAGTTAGCTAAAGCTCGAGTTACAATGACCCATTGCATACCACTTTAGTTTTCACGTGATTTTTCCTGTTATTTAAATGAGTCATTTTTTTTAAAAAGTTTTTTTATTAAAATGAATGGATTATTTATTTAGTTTCTTAAAAATACTCATCGAGCACTAGTGGACCTCAGTTTAACGGGAATACTCCAATCAGTAAAAGAGTAAATATTTTATTCTCATTTCATGATTATTACTCCGTTAAATAATAATTAATTTTTATTTTACATATTTATAGAATTCGTGATTTTGGCTGAAAGTGGGGCAGCCTACCAGGCCGCAACTGGTGGTTGGGTGCTGAAGGCGACAGGGGGGCTTGGCCCCCCTAGTACTTATATACAGTTTTTGTGGACAATTTATGTGCCACATATGATACATGTGTTGAACATGACAGCGAACAGGTTGAGACATTCCTGTAAATCATCTTGCACACATGAAGTATGTTTTGTGAATAAATTGTTTCCACAATTCAAATGTTAACATAATTTTGATGCACCCTGTACAAAGCGTTCTACACCACACTGGGAGTGGTTGCAGGACACTTCATAACTACTTCTCATGTCCTACTTTGGGGTAGGACAAATTCTTATCCTAGTCAGACTTTTAGTGCAACCCCTAGCAGTAATTCTGAGCCCCTTGATAAATATGGCTGCAGATCTCAATCCACCTGAGAATAGGCCTATCCATTTAGGACAGACGATATAGGTGTGAAGCTGCAGTGTTAGTTACTATTTATCTAATCTTAATCAACATATTCTCCAAAGAGCACAACTGAAATTTTAGAGTCACGTTTACTAGACATTCACGTTTGGCTTTTTTAAAACTACACACTCACATCTCAGGAGATTTGAAAATTATCCAAAATGATGACCGTGGCTTTTGGTGATTGTTCAGAACTGATTAACTGTAAACATTTTCAGTCCCCCATTTTCTGCCTCACTTCATCGTAATTATGAGGTGTCACAATTAGAATGGAAATATTTTACACTTTAATACATCTAATTGTCTAGTAAGAATCCCAATACAGATTGTCTTTTCAATATTTGACACACACTACTAGGAGAAGTTAATGAGTATGTTAATGTTATTCTGGGAACACTTCCAAAGAATATTTCTTAAAAAGATGTTTTTTTTTGTTTTTTGTGTTTATGCAATAAATTAATTTAGCAGGTCAGTAGCTGAGGTGTAAGAGAGTCACCTAACTATGTATATATAGTAACTTTTGGTAACAAACATCATCACATTTTCAGGATCATATTGCTTAACTGGATTGTTATCTGCATTCTTTTTAGTCCTTTGCTCCACAATCACTTTATTGCTTTGTGCGCTTATATTGTAAAACACCTCAAGAAATCCTGTTGTGACTAGGCTGCTGTTTCTTAAAAAAATAAATATCAGCATAAGGGATAAATGGAAGCCTTCAATGGCAGCCAATAAGAAGCAATTTTTAAATATGAAAAGAACATCGTGTGGAGGGATAATTGGATTCTGTAACTGAATAATTGCTGCTTCCTTCAGCACATTGCTTGCCCAGTTCATTAGAAACCAGCCGAGGCAGCGGGCTAATTGACAACAGCATATCCCCCTGCGATGCTGCGGACAGACTAAAAATACATTATATTTTAACAAGGATTGCCACCAACTTAAGTCTTTCCCCACATTGAATAATGCCAAGGACACAAACATCTTAGGGAAGAAATGTTAATTAAACAACAAAACAAGCATTGGAGTGATAAATAGAAGAAAACTCAAAGCATCAATGGAAAAATGGCAAAGATAAATGAAAACATGTTGAGGTTTCCTACACTGGCTAAGTCCATGTCAAGTAATTGTGGAGGTTACTCTGCTAACCCAACTCTGCAGTACCTCCAAATCATTCATCTTACCTGCTGCCTCTCCGTTTCTCTTTGAAGCTGGTGGTCTCCACAGAGCTTTCACCCATAATCTTGCCTTTATCCCGTCCCTTCTTCCCTTCATGTTAGGATCTGCTCCTTTCACCTTCCTTTTTGCCTGCCTTTAGCTCTTCCGTCTGGTTCTGTTAGCATGCGTTACGTTCTTCAACACAAAGCTTTCCTGCAGGAATAACCACATTAATTAAGAGCTACACTTGATTCAGAAAGTATTCAGACTCCTTCACATTCTGCACACTTTACTGTTTTGCAAATTTAATTTTAAATGGATGCAATTTCGTTTTTTTCTCAATAATCTACACTCAGTAACCCATAATGTTTCAAAAAGGTTTGCAAATTTCTTAAATATTGAAAAATAATAATAATAATAATGCATTTTATTTATACGGGCACTTTACATTAGCAGTAAATATCAAAGTGCAACATAAAAAGATTAAACAAAGGCAACGCAAGATAAAAACAGAGATAAAACAACAAGAATTATAGCATTCTTGTTAATAAGCTTTCCTAAATAGAAAAGTCTTTAGCTGTTTTTTAAAACAGACCACAATCTGCTGTGTTCTTAGGCTCTCTGGTAGGGCATTCCAGAGCCGTGGAGCAGCGGCTGCAAAGGCTCGGTCTCCCATTGTATGAAGTTTGGTCAAAGGGGGGCGAAGGCGGTGGGTATTTGTAAAACGGAGGTTTCTTGTAGTGGATTGTTATATAAGGAGTTCCTTCAGATATTGTGGAGCCTTTCCATGGATACACTGGTGAGTAAACAAACAGAGTTTGTATTCGTTGTGGAGATGGATAGGGAGCCAATGAAGTGACCGAAGGATTGGTGAGATATGTTCATATTTCCGCACCCTCATCAGGATTCTTGCAGCAAAAAAAGTGAACAAAGACAACACAAAAAGAACATAAGCTGGGAAGGAACCCTGGCTTGGCCACGATATCCACATTGGTAGTAGAACAATAGGAGTTGTAGTGAACACAATGGAACTGTGACTATGTACGTAAATTTCTTGACTATGTATGTAAATTTCTAACATAAAAAAGAAGATTAAATAATTCATTTTAAGAGGACGTAGAATTAAGATCAAGGAACAAACATTGGTTAGAATATCAGGAGGTAACTAGAAAACACAATCATCATAACCAGAAAAGTCAAAGGCTAAAAGCACAGCACTGAGTCCCAAAGCCAGTCTAATATCCGTTCTATCTATATGGCTAAGCACAATTTAGAGTTTTTACTTAAAGCTTGGATGCTATCAATAGCATGCCACCATCTTAAATAACAGTAATATTATGACGTAATGTATAGTGAAGGAGGTTACTCTCATGACGAGCAAGGATGTTATGGCCACAAACAATATGGTCGTATCCAACAACAGGAATGGCTGTGCAATGATGTCACATACATATAGAAAATAAATATTTACAAAAAAACGAGAAATCTCATGTGAGGCTGAACAAATTTTGACCAGCAGTCAAAACAGAGGAATTCTGGGGCAATGTTCAGGCCAGAGGAACTCAGTTCATTTCTGACGCACCTTACTTTAGAGTCACTTTATCACTGTAACCAGAATTGTGTTTAAACCTGGCCCGTAGTCATCAACAGCCATTGATATACTAGACTAGTGCCCTCTCGTGGCTCCCAGTGGCCTATTACTTCTGAGTCCTGACTAATCATAACAGAGTATGGTCAACATACCTTTAAAAAGCAGCAGAACAGTCGTCTCTTCCAATTTCAGGTCTGCATGCCACCATCTAGTAGCCTTGAGGTCTTCTGACTTCTTGAACATAAGAAATTTGACACACGAGGGGACGCCATTCAGTCCATCAGGTTCATTAGTGGTTCAACCCCACGGGATCTCTCTTTCTCACATAGGGAGACAACTTGTTTCCCGTCTTGTCTAATTATAAACTATAAGCTTCTATCTATGATGTGCGGGGCTTGGAGGATGTCTAGCATTCCCGCTCTAGGTAACGGGTAAATTAACTCAAATCTTTGCTGTGTTTTTTGGCATTTATGGAAGAAAAGTAAGCTACAATATTTATTGAACAAATTGATATCTTTATCTTGCAAGGGTTAAGACACTGTGAACAACTAATGAACATTTACAAGGTTTTTTTTACAGAAGAATGACACATCTAGTGACTGCATGTGACTAGAAAATATTTCTGAGGAAAAAAACAAGATGGTAAAATGCTGAATCTACATATTCATTTTTTCAGTGCTTTTAAACAATGGGTATTGTTTCCTGTGTTATCAGTAGAAACCATAAGACAGGAAGGGTTTTGTTAGTTCTTTCAAACTAGTGCTGCTTTCACGTGCTATCCGAGTTTTAGGAGCTCCTTCTAGTGATGGTTCGCCTTCCCTCTTCAGTAAAGATAACCTGTAGTATTTCTTTTTGTGCAAATTTAAAGTGAAAATAATTTGTATTACTTCACTCCAAATGCAATTCAAAAGCAAAAATGTAATTTTATTACATACAACTGATTAAGTTGAAAGGTCACAATGTGAAGAATTCAGCCTGTTTTGTACTTTCTGAATTGTTAGATTTCGAGCTCGGGGCTCTGTAGAATTTCTGACTTGGAAACTTGTAATTACCATCTTTCTGATAGCAAATGAATGCAGCATCAGTTACAAAGTTGGAAACTCATAGTTTATACAGAGTAAAAAAAGAAAAAAAAACTTCACATTTCAAACATCCCAGTGCATTTTCATGGAAAACATCCTGCATTGTTCCTGTTCCAAAGAAGACAGGCGCTTCATCACCTAATGACTACAGGCCAGTGGCACTTACTTCTCACATCATGAAGACCTTTGAGGGACTGGTTCTGGACTATATAGGTCAAATTGTGGTAGACCACCTGGACCAAGTTCAGTTTGTCTATTGGATAAAGATTGGCATGCAAGATGCAATTATCTCTGTGCTCCACAAGGCTTATTCTCACCTGGACAAAGCTGGCAGCACTGTGAGGATTATGTTTTCTGATTAATCCAGTGCCATCAATACCATCCAGCCTTCCTTGTTGAGGGGTCAAATTAGAGATATGCAGGTGGAAGAGCCTGTGGTGTCCTATATACTGGCCTATCTGTTGGGCAGGCCACACCAACACTGGAGCACCATAAGCAACAGTTCTGTCTCATTTTCTCTTCACTCTGTGACACCTCAGACTATAAATATACTGTAACAGCAGGTCATGTCACTTGCAGAAATTCTCAGAAGATTCTGCACTTCTGAGGTGTACTGAAAAGAAGGATGAGACAGAGGAGAGGTGTCATGTGGAGAACTTTGAATCTTGGTGCAAAAAGAATTATCTGCAACATAAAATCAGCAAAACCAAGGAAGAGGTTTAGACTTTCACTGCAGCAAGCAGCCTCTATCTGCAATCACCATTCAATAAGTAGTTGTGAGGTAATGCACTCCTACAAGTATTTGAGGGTCCACATTAATGACAGGTTGGAGTGGTCTCAGAACACATGGGGACTGTATAATAAAGGACAGAGAAGGCTCTTCTTCCTTTAATGTGGGTGGCATCGTTCACATCTTCTATAACTCTTTGACAGCCATGGCATTTTTCTACACTGTGGTGTGCTGGACGGGTCATTTGAAGAGAGGCCCAGTGAAGTAACAAGATAATTAAAGGGCACGCTCAGTTATAGGACACACTCTGGACCTCCTGTAGGTCAGGGCAAAGGACAGAATTAAAACAAAGCTAAGTGCCATTAGGAACAAAGCTGCACATCTGACACACTAACATTGAGGACTTTCAGGCAATGAATTATTCAGTAGAACTGTGAAAAGGAACGCAACTGGGATTCTTTATACAAATGGCAATATACAGTCATATGAAAAAGTTTGGGAACCCCTCTTAATTCTTTGGATTTTTGTTTATCATTGGCTGAGCTTTCAAAGTAGCCGCTTTCTTTTAATATATGACATGCTTTATGGAAACAGTAGTATTTCAGCAGTGACATTAAGTTTATTGGATTAACAGAAAATATGCAATATGCATCATAACAAAATTAGACAGGTGCATAAATCTGGGCAATCCCAACAGAGATATTACATCAATACTTAGTTGACCCTCCTTTTGCAAATATAACAGCCTCTAGACGCCTCCTATAGCCTTTGATGAGTGTCTGGATTCTGGCTGGAGGTATTTTTGACCATTCCTCCATACAAAATCTCTCCAGTTCAGTTAAATTTGATGGCTGCTGAGCATGGACAGCCTGCTTCAAATCATCCTATAGATTTTCGATGATATGGAAGTGCGTCAGGTGATTGATGACCTAGATGTGGCTGCACTTCTGGGTGTGGCTGCATCACTGCTCACGCAGGCTCAGGAAGCCATGCAGCTCCCCCTGGCGGTGGCCACGGAGCCCAACAGGGTTGAGCTCCAGAATCCCATATCTGTGGCTCTGATGCAACCCAGGGGGGCTGCCACCAAACATTCCGGGGTAAGTAGTATGCTGCCCACGGCTGATCCCGCGGACCAAGTGTCGAAGGGGCATCCATGCCGGGCATGGAATCTGGCCGTCCGCGACAATATATATATGTATCACTTTATGTATTTATTTTTTAAAGAGCTTCTGTTAAAAGCCAAAGCCAAATTTCCCCTGATGGGAAATAAAGTTCCTATCTATCTATCTATCTATCTATCTATCTATCTATCTATCTATCTATCTATCTATCTATCTATCTATCTATCTATCTATCTATCTATCTATCTATCTATCTATCTCATTCTTTTCTCAAGGTGATTCCACTCCTTCTCCTTCCTGTTTCGATGCCTTTTCTACCTGATCACAGCCTGTGGGATGTTTTCATGTTGTTTCTGTTATTTTTTCCTTGGGTTCCAGTCTTCCATGTCAGTCTAGCTGGCAATTCTGAATTGAGTTGGTATGAATGATTAGGGGTGTATGTGAGTATGCACTGTAATGGACTGGTGTGTTGTCTTCAGTTGATATAAATTTAATGTAATAAGTAATTTGCTTCAGTAGAAAGGAGCCTACAAATGACGTCCCGCAGACTTTAAATTCTTCAATATTTAGTTCCACAGAATATCATTCCTAACATCTGGCACCAATTAATTCCATACCTCTAATGGGATTCCATTTCATTACTGGGCAATACTCTCACACCAGGATGCTTAAACATCTTTAATCTACCTAAGAGGAAGCTCAGGCCACAGAGTGAAAGCACATATGGCATAAAGATGAAACTCCATACGAAAGAGATCCCTGTGTAGATCACTGGGGTAGGGGGCAAGCTGCCGAGCCAATTACGCTTTCACTATACTATGAATTATAAAATGTGTGTCACATTATCCGTATTAAAACACTCTAAATGCAGTCACTACAGCAAAGTAAAATGGCTTTGTGTGTGTGTGTTTTATTACAGAGCATCGCTTAGATGGAATTCTATGTTACGTCAATCTTGTTAGTGCTCATTTGAGGAAAATGCAGCCTTTCATGATATATAGTTTGCTTTGTGGGTTTCAAAAGACCAATTTCTCACCAATTTCATTGACAATGGGTGCAAATATTCCTCTAAGATTGCCACTGAGTTAAATGACTACATTGTGACAGATTGAGGTTAGACTTGCAGACAAAGAAGTGCACAGCCTTTTGACTATGTTTGTATTGATTTTGTCAGTAGGTAGCAGCCAAGTGACAAATGATAGATTGTGGCAAATATGCTTCATTACCTCGGTGCACTTTTGCCTGACCGTTAGCAACTAAAAGTATACTTTTCTTAAATCTTGCTATAATTTATGTTTTATGATACTATGGTTAAAATGTGCTGTAAAAATACATTGGATTTAATTATAAGCATGAAATTAAATAAGGTATCTCCAGATAAATATTTGGTTGATGTATTTTGTGTTATTGTGGTTTTCTTTCAGCTGAAAGATTATAGTTTTTTTGAAGCTTAAATTTATATGAGGCATGTACTGTATATACAGGGGGCATGGTGGTGCAGTGGTAAGCACTAAGGCCTCATGGATGCAAAATTCCAGCTTTGAATCTTGCAATGGATAGCTAGTTGTCTGAAGTTTCTGAACAATTTCAATTAGTAATCTGTAGTATAGTGCTTGTAACATCTATCTATCTATCTATCTATCTATCTATCTATCTATCTATCTATCTATCTATCTATCTATCTATCTATCTATCTATCTATCTATCTATCTATCTATCTATCTAACATTAAACAGAAATGATAGAAGTGATATCTCAAATTACATCACATTTCTTAATTATAAAATGCAAAGGTTATTTGCAATAGCCATATCAGTTTATAATAACTGTATAAATAAAATGGTAACCTTTCATCTTTTAAATTTTTTTGGCTTCATTTGATGTTATCCTTCTTGTTTGTACACACAGGTCCTCATTTCAACCCTCAGATTGCACTGTGCTTGTTTGTTTGTCTGTTTGGCAATCACACAAAAATGTCTGAAATGATTTTCAAAAATTTCGAATGTAGTTTGCCATTGGCCCAACTTCAGAGGCTGAGAATTTTATCGGGGAGAGAGTTGAAACTGGTAACCTACAAACTGCACCTTACTCCAAAATGGTGATCTTAATGAAATTTTCTCTGTATAATAAAGATGAACTACCTGACATTTTAAAAATTTTATCAGGAAACGTGGGAGTAATGATGGAGAGTGACAAAAAGTTCATGATGGTGAAGTTCATGAGGTTTTGCATGCATATTACTGTTGATACTATTTAAAATCTAGATAATAAGTTCCATTGAGAAAAAGACATTATACGAGGTGAGACACAAAAATAACCGGATTGGTAAAAAAATAAATATTTATTGATGAATTACATCATTCTAAACATTGTCATCTTCTATATACTCCCCCTCCCGATCTCTACAACACTCCATACGTATCTTCCATTGATAGAAACAGTGCTGGAAGTCATCTTGCTTGAGGCTCTTCAACAGGCTTTCCATTTTTGTCTTCCCTTCATCCATTTAAGAAAAATGTGTTACCTTCAGGTCACTTTTGATTTTCGGGAACAAGTAAAAATCACAGGGAGCTAAATCGGGCGAATAGGGAGGATGATCGAGACAGGAATGTTTTTGTCAGTCAAAACCTGCTTTACGGAAAAAAAGAAAATTTGTGAGAAATTTGATGTTGATTCGCTGTTCGATTTTTTCACCCGACATTATCGCAGCAACTCGTGTAGCGATTGTTGTGCAAATACTGACTGGGCTATTCAAAGGATATACCTAGCCGGTCGATGGTTTGAGAGGGCATGTAGGAGGGGTTGTAGTTCTTTGATTCACATCTAGCCGACCTCCAGACAGTTTTCCAGGAAAGCCACAAGCCCACTCTGATTATTTTTGTGTCTCACCTCGTAATGGTTGAACACACAAATGTTTCAGCTAATGGTAATGAATCTGGCATATAATTCAGGTTTGGCCTTGCTTACAGTGAAGGCTACATAACACAACCGTGATTCAGTGACTTAAAGGGAGCTTGGTGGGTGTGGAGTGATGGGAACACTGAAAAACAGCTATGTCTACTTTTACGATATTGTGTATTTACATTACTATTCATGCAATTTAAAATGTACACTTCATGTAGTTTCAATAACTTCAAGATATAATGGAAGAGCCAACACCACAAACAAACTGCATTATTCCAAAATAGCCAACTTAACATACAGTATTTATGGAGATACAAAAGTTTCATCATGAATAAAGGTTCAATTGAGGCAACAACACAAAAAACAATATTGTTCCCCTGCTTAGGCAGTAGGAAAGAAAAGAATGAAAACAAAGCCTAGTGCCATATTAATGATTCAATTATTCAACATGCCATCCAGTTTATTGATTTGTGATTAAATGTATATATTCATAAAACCCCACAATCAAGGAAATGCAAAGAAGTAGCATTCCTGTTACCAACCCAGCAAGGATTTCACACAACTATAGACTCTGATCAGCTAGAAAAGAAGAAATTCATGAGAGCAGAGAAAGTGATAGAGAGGTAGTGTAGAAGAACACATGGAACATGCATTTCAGCTGGCAAAACACAGAAATATTTGCGTTGTTACCAGGCATACAATAAACTGATAAAATCCAAGATCACAGACAGAGTGGGAGTAGGCTGCTGTACGAATAGATACAGAAATATTTGAGCATTACTGCATTAACTTTTCCCGCTGTCTTGACAGATTCCCTTTTCAAACTTGCTGGCCACACTTACATTGGATCAACTATTTCTGAATTTCGAATCATGTTTACTCACAGTCCCTTCTGATAAATTATTTGTGAATACAACTGAAAGAGTACAGATAAAAGGAGAATGATCCATATGGAGTCCCTCAGGGGTCTATCCTTAATCTATTTTTTTTTTTTTATTTATATTAATGATATAGATTTTAATATAGTTAGTAAACTTGTGAAATTCACAGACGACACTAAAACTGAAGGAATGGAAGAGACTGAGGAGACAGTAAAAACAATCCAAGAAGACTTGGTAAAGCTGCAGAACTGGGTGAACACTTGGAAATTGCAGTTTAACGTAAAAAATAGCAAAATGTACACATTGGCAAAGGACCGTCAATAATAAATACAAGATGGGAGAAACTGTTATAAAGGAGGCTTCTGCTGAAAAGGACTTAGGGGTTTATGTTGACGCAACAATCCTATCATCTAAGCAATGTCCAGAAAAAAGGCAAATACTAAAAACTACTGAATATAAATCAAGGAATGTTATGCTCTGACTGTATAATGCACTAATTTTGTGCAATTCTGATCACCACACTACAAGAAAGATATAGCAGCACTTGAAGTTGTGCAGAGGAGAGCAACCAAGAGCATCCCAGGACTTGAGGACATGTCCTACTGTGACAGACTAAGAGAATTAAACCTGTTTAGACTCGAGCAGAGGAGACTGTGTGGGCACCTAATACAGATATTTCACATTCTCAAAGGCATTGATAAAGTAGATCCTGGAAAATTACTAGGACTAAATAATAAATCACATACTCAATGGCTCCAGTGGAAATTAAGGGGAAGTGAATCCAAGATAAGACAAGACAAGCTAAGGCAAAGATAAGGTAAGATAAGATAAAATAAGAAATCACACAATATGATTAGACAAGGCAAGGCAAGGACTGGCAAGATAAGATAAGCCAAGCTACGGCAAGATATGGCAAGACAAGGAAAGATTAGATAAGACCAATTAAGATAAGATTCATCCACTTTTATCCCAAGAGTCTTTACTGTTGATCAGTGTGAAAAAAACCAGATTGACTCCACATGAATTCAATATTGTATAACCATAAAATGTAAAAACTTTCAAGAGGATGAATACTTTTTAAAAGCACTACTTGTTATGGTATGTTCATTGTGGGCAAAACATGATGCAGTCCTACAAGGCACTTGAACTGGAGTTTGAACTGGAGTCCAAAGTATGACTTACTTTAAAGAAGGTACAATAAAACAATATATAAAAGGGGAGAATGCAGGTGAAAGTAGACATTGTTAACAAATCCTTGATATACTGTATTCTCTAGGTCTAACTATACCGGCCTAGCATCCCACATCCCAGGAGCTGAGGTTGACCAACTTTCTTAACTCAATGTAAGTCTCGTAATTACCCCAGTTTCTTTCTCTATAATCTATTTTTCTCTGCTTTGACCTCTGTCATCTCTTCCTTCTGGTAACTGAGTATGATTTATTTGTCTTTTCTTGAGTCTGTACTTGTAGAATGACCAGCTATAAGAACAAGTTCTTTCATAAAGGCAAACCTTTCTTAATTATTAGCAACTGTTCTGATGAGACATACAAGTAAGAATTTAATTGTACCATGTGCAATGGCAATAAACTTATATTTAACTTGACTTTACAACTGTTCCAGGCACAACACACCAGAATTTCATCTTGCTAACCCTGATATCCCAGCAATATGGAAAATAAAAAAATATGTATTAGCATAAATAGACATAAAAGTAATTAACAGCTTCTGAAGCATTAGATTTAGCATAAATTAGATAGATAGATAGATAGATAGATAGATAGATAGATAGATAGATAGATAGATAGATAGATAGATAGATAGATAGATTAGACATGACAAGCAAATAATATATGTCAAGCAAATAGTTAAATAAAGACATTAGTCATATTGCATTTTTCTAGTTCAGCTTGAAGCAAAATTACCAAATATTGGGAGAGGAAGAATAGAGCAGGAAGGGAATGACGTACAGAAACTACCCGAGGGCAATAGAAGGGGGAATAAGGAGAACACCTGGGGGGTATTTTCGTATGTGGATTACTCGTTTAGCCGGATGTAATTGTTGACGATTTGGCCTGATCCTGGGTCTGTCGGTTTTTCGAAACTCTTGCTGGAAGCAACACATCCTTAATCCTCAAACCTGCTTGGAGCAGGTTTGTTCCATGTAAACAAGGATTAGCTCACACACTTAATCAGTGCATGGAATTCATTCAGTCATGACTTCGCCGTTCATGAATGAGCAACCAATTGATATCGGTACGCAAATTATAAGAAGAGAATTTCATATAGAGAGGGGTTTGCACGATCAGCAAGATCCTTTATTGCTCCTGGACGAAATTCTTTTTGAAAGATATCACTTTAGCCGAAGGGGAATATTGTACCTCAAAAATTTATTAGGACCTTATATTCGAAGTTAAACTCTGTGAAGTCGGGCTCTCACAACCACACAGACAGTATTCATTGCTTTGAGGTTTTTTGCAAGCGGCACTTTTTTATATACTGTAGGCGATGCGGAAAATCTATCTAAAAGTGCAGTTTGCCAGGCAATTCGTAAAGTCTGTTTGGCTCTGAAAGAGTTCCTTCGGGTTTTCATTTTGTTTCCTGGACACCTGCATGTGCAGACAAAAGAGGCGTTTCATGCCATTGCAAGTAGGTAATACACAGGCAAAAACACCCACAGTTCCATAAAGAATCTCACAATCAGCCTAACATTCTCATTACCCAGGATTTCCAAATGTGATTGGGGCACATGGGACTGATCACAGTGGAGTTTGATCAAACATTATTTGGAAAATATACCTCTCCTCCTGATGAATAATCAGATACAGTGTCTTCATCAAATATTTGACCTTCGTCAATATCTCGTTGGTCAGACACAGGTTCTAGGGATATGACATTCCCTGCAACTGACCCAACAAAAAAAAAAGGGCTATATTGAACATACCTATGACACACATGGAGGACAAATATATGCAATGACCATCCTTTACCTGAAATGAAGTGACCACTGCATCCTGCCACTGGTTCTGAGGAGGAGCTTCCCTGTGGAATGCCCTCAGAAACAGGGCGATGGGCATTTTGCTGGAGAGCCAACTCTTCTGCAGGGGTTAGTTCTGGACCGCGTGGACCTCTACCTGTTTTTTGCTTGTCTGCCTTCTTATTAGCTTTAAAATTAATGTTCTTTACATTATATATGATTCTTTATGTCATCAATTCTTTAAATAGTTATATACCAATATTTACCATATACTCTGTTTGCCTGTCCTATGTCTCCTAATAGCCTTCATTTCAGGTGAAAACCTCTTGGTGTGTCTTTTGCTCCGAAATTTTTGCCACAACAGCACCTTTGAGCCACTGGTTGGTCTTAAAAGTCCAGGTCCTTCTGGCAGTGGGTCAAGTAGCACTGTCAAATGCTCTTTCTACTACCATCAGATACACTGGGGGGACACAAAACATTTCCACTCATTTCCACTTCTTTGCTTTTTTGTGGTGTTCCAGATTGTAGCCTTACTAAGACACTTCATCCACCTAGCTGGGCATAGCACCTCTTGAGTATTTCCACTCCTGTTAGCTAAGAACAAAAAGATGCTCATGAAAAACAGACAAGTAAATTTTGGAAAAAATGTCAGCTGATCTGATGAATCTCAACTTCAGCAGTGACACACACAGGGTCGGATTAGACTTTGATGTAAATAACATGAACTTAGAGTCACTGATCTGCAAGTCTTACGGATTGTGGAAGGAGACTGGAGTACCCCAGGAAACACCCACACAGACACTCAACGCCACCTTTAACCATCGCCATTGTGCCCTTTACATATACAGTATATATCTACATTATGCATTCATTAAAGGTAGAAGAGAGTGCCAGCTGGTCCCCTGCTGCATTTATAAATGTCCCGACTTCCTCATTAAATTGCCACTTTGCAATCAAAGCTAATTAGGACAAAACTAATCTAAGTGGTCTGAAGTGAGTTCTGATAGTAATCAGTGAAAGTGAAATGAAATCCACAGCCATAAGAGAATAAAGAAGACCTCAGGTGACAACAGGCAGTCCACTTTCATAGTATCTACCTTTTCTCTTCTTCAGTTTTGATGAGCTTTACTGAAATGAACCCACATATGTAATTTGTTCTCTCTTGCTTTATGGTGTTCTTAGTTTATAGATTCAGTTTGTTTTTTTTTCTTTTTTTATTCTGGTGTGAAGTCAGAACTTAATGGGCTTTTCTGTATTATTCATCTTGGGTTTTACAAGAATTCCAATTTTGTACTGTATTCCTATATGTTTCTTAATGGTTCCCCATGCACTCTTTATTGGTGCTGTTGATGCTGTAATATGTCAGGTAGGCACAAGAAGGCCACGCCAGAGCTTTCTGACACACACTGATAAAATCAGCAACGATAACATTTATTTATATGAATAAGTGCTTTACAAAATGAAATAAAAGGAAGTTAATAAAAAACATAAACAAACAAGATTAGGCAATAATGTTATACAGTATGTAACAAAATAAAGGTAAGGTCGGATGGCCTGAAGAACAGAAAAAAACAACAACAAAAAAAATCCAGTTAGGCAGGGAAAAAAAACAAAATCTGCAGGGGTTCCAAGGCCAAAAGACCACCCAGCCCCCACCGGGCATTCTACCTAACATAGATGTTCTAAATCAGTCCTCATGGTTTTCAGGCTTCACAGGGAAGAAATTAATGATGATGTTCATGTGGACACCTGGGATACCCGCCATTCAATCCATAAATACAGGGGGCAGCATGGTACCCCGATCAGGTGGCGGTGGTGCAGATCACCACCACAGAAGAACTGGAAAAGACAACAAAGAAAAGTACAGATTAGCAGGGAATTGTAGAACCCAGAGTAAAATGATCATTCAATGCACATATACACTAATAGGGATACAACTAAAATGTAGGTACAAAAATGCCATTTTAAAACAATGGGTTTTTAGCAGTTTTTTAAAATTGTTCTACAGTGTTTGTCTGATAAACTTCAATTGGTAAAGTATTCCAAATTTTAGGTGCATAACAGCACTTCTTTTTAGGTTGGCTCCTGGAATTATAAGCAGACCTTTATTCGAAGATCTGAGATTACGACTTGGAGTGCAAGGGGACAAACATTCCAAAATATAAGATGGGCAAGATTAAGGCTTTGTAAACATTAGCAGTATTTTACAGTCAATTCTAAATGAGACAGGTAAGCAGTGTAACGATGCTAAAACTGGTGTGATGTGTTCAGATTTTCTTTTCCTAGTTAAGATTCTTGCTGCTGCATTCTGCGCTAACTGTAAGCCAATTGATGTCTTTCTTAGGTAGTCCTGAGAGGAGTGCGCTTCAGTAATCTAGTCGACTGAAAGCAAAAGTGTGAACTAATTTCTCAGCATCTTGCAAAGTTATAAGAGGTCTAACATTTGCTATATTCTTTATGTGAAAAAATGCAGTCCTAGTAATCTCATTAATATGTGGTTTAAAATTTAGGTCAGTGACAATAATTACCCCTAAATTCTTTACCTTTGACTTGACTTTTAAACCTAAGGGATCAAGTTTATTTTTAATAACCCCACAAGTAAGTAAAGTAAATAAAAGGGTGGACTTGGTGGCAGTCTCTGATTAAGAAGTAAGAATCAGCACCATGCCAATGATTCAGAGATAGATAGATAGATAGATAGATAGATAGATAGATAGATAGATAGATAGATAGATAGATAGATAGATAGATAGATAGATATGAAAGGCACTATAGATAGATAGATAGATAGATAGATAGATAGATAGATAGATAGATAGATAGATAGATAGATAGATAGATAGATAGATGTTTGTCACCTTTGGAAATTTGAATTTTTTTCAGATGTTCAAAAAGTAGGGCACATTGAGACATTATGCAGGCGTATTGTTGTTGGAACTAAGAACACCTAGTTGCTTTCCTTGACACACTTTTGCTAAATAATTCATTAATTGAAAGTCCTCAGTGTTTGTGTGTCAGAGAGAGGATATGCAGCATTGTTCATAATGGAGCTCAGTTTTGTATTCATTCTTTTCTCCATTACTACCTCCAGGAGGTCCAGAGTGAGTCTCATAACTCCATCTGCCTTTGTAATCCTCTTTTTGATTTGTGGAGCTCTCTTGAAGTGATGTCACCAGACCAGCACACCACACGCTGGCCATTACAGTTTTTCCAAAAGGAAAAAAATAGGAAAATCCAAACAAATACACATAAGTCCACAATCCAAAAGACGTAATCAGTGAATAAAAGTGAAAACTAGAAAATTCAGACAAGAATAGTCGAAATACCAATCATACTTACAAAAAAGGAAATCACAAAGACAACTTAACAATGATATGTTTCAGCAAGGGCTCCTCCCCTGGCTGGAGTTCAGATTTTTGTTTTGTCTCTTTCTGTGTATCTATGTATCCTTTGTTATGTACCATGTGTTTTGTGGGTGGTTCTCCAAGAGGCGGGACCACCTACGTATCACCACCATGGACTACTCTCAGCCCTGTAAAGGTGATTGTTTCCCACAGTTCCAGGTGGTTCATTTGCATGTGCTTGGGAGTGGCGAGTGTTTATTGAGATTTTACTGTGCTTTACTGTGAATTTCTACATTTTTGACCATTTTGCTCTGTTTTTTTTACTTTACCATTGGATTTCTGTATTGTAACTTGGATGCTTTTGAGATTGACTTTTGCAGGCATTGCATGTCTTTTGTGCTCTTCAGAACTTCACATTGTGAAATAAATCTTTTATTTTATAAAGATCCTCTATTTACCCGTATATCTAGCTGGGGTTTGACAGTAAATCCTCCCCAGTGGGCAATTTTGGAAGTGTTTTTGGAACTCCAAGTGCATAACAAACAGCAAAAGCAAAGTGTAGCTAGTGAATGCCAGAGAACAGGACTGCAATGATCAGGTGGCTTAGATATGAATTCCCGGTTATATCTGAAAGCCCTAAACACCTAATTACAGAACACTGGACCAGGGAAAAGTTACAGGTAATGTAGAAAATGTACACAAAGAACAAAAAAAGAACTGAGGGAAAATTGCAAGAACAATAGCACTGTGTTCTAAGGATAGATAGATTGTTCTTTATTTGCCTCAGGGGTCAACTTAGCTTCTAACAAATGCTAAAGAAAAACAGCAACAATAATTCCTCTCAAATATACAAAAGAATTACAAAAAAGAAGAAAACATTTATTTGGGTAAAGATAGAAGAGCAGTCATATTATTATAAGTATGAAGAAGCCCCAGTAGCATTTCCTGACATACGAGGTGAGACACAGAAATAACTGGATTGGTAAAAAAAATATATTTATTGATGAATTACAGCATTCTAAACATTGTCACCTTCTATATACTCCCCCTCCCAATCTCTGCACCGCTCCATACGTATCTTCCATTGATTGAAACAGCGCTGGAAGTCTTCTTGCTTGATGCTCTTCAGCAGCCTTGCCGTTTCTGTCTTCACTTCATCCATTAAAGAAAAATGTGTTCCCTTCAGGTCACTTTTGATTTTCGGGAGCAAGTAAAAATCACAGGGAGCTAAATCGGGTGAATAGGGAGGATGATCGAGGACAGGAATGTTTTTTTCAGTCAAAAACTGCTTTATGGAAAAACAGAAAATTCGTGAGAAATTTGATGTTGATTCACTGTTCGCTTTATTCTCCCGACATTATCGCGGCAACTCGTGTAGGGATTGTTGTGCAAATACTGACTTGGCTCTTCACAGGATATACCTAGGTTTGAGAGGGCATGTAGGAGGGGATATAGTTCTATGATTCGCATCCGGCCAACCTCCAGATGGTTTTCCAGGAAAGCCACAAGCCCACTCCGGTTATTTTTGTGTCTCACCTTGTACTACTGATGAATAATTTGTTAGGTAAAAGCCCTCAATGGTGGTGAGTCAGAGAGAGGATGCACAGCATTGGTCAAATCAGTTTTCTTTCCTCCGCTACTAATTCCAATTAGTTCAGAGTGCATCCTATCTCTCAGTCTACTCTTTTTAATTAGCTTATTTATTTGGTGAGCCTGTCTAGAAGTGATGTTGCCAGCCCAGCACACCACTGCGTTGAAAATCACTCTGGCCATCACAGAGTTGTAGAAGATGTCAGCACCCACATTGAAGAAATGCAGTCACCTAAAAAAAGAGCCTGCTCTGACCTTTCTTCTATAATTCCTCTTTGATATTAGATCAGTCCAACCTGTCATTGATGTTGACCTTCAGTTATAATATAGCCCACCTTGGGACTTTCAAGAACTCTGAAGGAGTTGTAAGACAAAGTTAAATAAAAAAAGCACCTGACATCTCAGCTAGAAGTTTGCAGAAGGCAAATGGGGATCTCTGAAGTCAGCTGGAAGAAGATACTATGGTCTGATTACTATAATTGAGACTAAATGCTATGTTTGGTGTAAGCCAAATGCGGCACATTGCTAAAAACACATCATCCCACCATCAAGCATGGTGGTGACAGCATCATGCTATAAGGTTGCTTCTCTGTATCAGGACCTGGAAGGCTTGTGAAGGTCAAGGATGATATGAATGCAGCAAAATATCGACACATCCTGGAGGAAAAGTGCAGAGAAGCCAGGACTACAGTCAAAGCAACTGCATGGGTGATGTTGTCTGATATTGAAAGGCTCAGCAGAGCAGTGTGTGAAAAAGTATACATAAAATGTCTGTTACCTGTTAATTCTTGAACTCTTTAATGTGATGTAAGGTTGAAGGTCTGACAATTTTCATGCTGATAGACAAGGCAGTGTGGTGTTCTGACTAAGGCATTGGAATTCAAACTCCAGTTTACTGTGAGACTCTGGACAAGTCTCCTTACCTGCCTAAGCTCTAACTGTAAAAAAAAAATGTCCAAAAACCAGCTGTAACATACCCTGATTTTATATAAAGGCACCAGCCAATAATTATTGTAAATACAGTAATGATATCCATCCATTTTCCAATCCGCTGAATCCGAACACAGGGTCACGGGGGTCTGCTGGAGCCAATCCCAGCCAACACATGGCGCAAGGCAGGAACCAATGCCACTGCAGGACACACACCCACACACCAAGCACACACTAGGGCCAATTTAGAATCGCCAATCCACCTAACCTGCATGTCTTTGGACTGTGGGAGGAAACCGGAGCACCCGGAGGAAACCCAGTAATAATAAGGAAATAATAATGTGCAAACTCAAATGTGGAAAAATACGTTCTCACATTGCTGTACACCATTGCAGGAAATATAAACAGTAAAAATGTTTTTAAAAAATAGTGATACTGAGTAAGGATTTCTCATATCTGTTTAGATGTTTAGCTCCCATGGTTCAAATTTTCTTTTGATGATTTTTTTGTTTGCTCGAATTCCTTTGAAAGTTCACTTGTAAGTCTTTTGTATTTAAAATGTTCACATTATAATACATAAAGCAATGCAATTAGAAAATTAACAGCTTTAATTCAGGTCAATGATAATTTTTACTTATTTCTTTTAGATAAAGTAGAAAAAGAAAAACATATTTGAAGTGTCAAAACACACACAAAACCTCTTTATAACTTGACAGCCGGTGTTTGGAATAATAATAGGTTGCTGCTGTTCTGAATGGCAAACATGCCAAATATTTCACTGCAATAATTTAAATAAAAATATGTAAAAAATCATTGCATATTTCTTAAACCCTGATGCTACAGCAGCTTAAAGTTTTCATAGGGGTAGGTTTGGTATTCTATGAATTTCACCAGCTGCATCTACATTCTTGAACCTGCTCGATCCAGTTCAGGGTCAGGGGAGGTTGGAAACTACCTCTGCGTCACTGGGCACAAGGCAGGCACCAACTCTGAATGGGGCACCAGGGTTTCGTTTGGCCCACTCACACATAAAGGAATAATCCACCCAAAAGTGAAGTTTTTTTTAAAATGTTATTTACCGCATGTAGTTATTAGTGATGTCCAAGGAAAAAAATGAATCTTATTTGTTCATGCACAATGGAGATAACAGACTTTCAGAAAGAATAAGCGTCTATAGAGACCAACATTGGACTTCAGCAAATAATGTTAAAATGTCCATGAAAAAATCTCATGTTACTCGTGTGGCATACTCAAGTCATTTATTCACATGCTCACAATGGGTATATAATTTTAATCAAATATTTTAATCAATATGTAGGTAGAGAAAAGCCAAGCAAAATGACACCTTTTATTGGCTGACTAAAAAGATTACAATATGCAAGTTTTCGAGGCAACTCAGGCCCCTTCTTCAGGCAAGATGTAATCCTGAAGAAGGGGCCTGAGTTGCCTCGAAAGCTTGCATATTGCAATCTTTTTAGTTATCCAATAAAAGGTGTCATTTTGCTTGGCTATTCTCTACAATCATAATGGCTAACACGGTACAACACCCTAGTACTACAATCAATATGTAGTAATTTTTATAATTTAATACAGCTATATACTTAAATGAAGCTGTATCAATGGATTATTAAAATCATAAGGAAAATGACTGAAGGTAACTAAAGGGTTAACTAAAAAAGCAGTTTAAAGCTTGGGCATGTGAGGGTTGCCTCATTTTAAGAAAAACCATCGAGATAATTACTAAGGTTAAAATGAAGTAAATGAGTAATGAACACCCCCTTAAAAAGTGAGGACAAACTAGCGAGAAGGCCCTAACACCCCTATTGTGAAGCGGTAATTAGATCAACCCGTTGGACATCCCTATTAATGAAGCGATGTTTAGAATAATGGAAGAATAGACATGTATATGAAGTTACTGGTGGCTGTAGTTGATTGACTAAGATGATCGAATTCTGCACATTAAGAGTCAGATGACATGATGTATTAGTTAATGTAATGGTAACAGAAATGGATAAAATGAAATGGATTGTATCATTGATTGTTCTCTCCATGGACTGACACATTTGTGCATATCTATGTGCAAATAAAGAATTTTTCGGCATTTTCATCTGGTCACCGAGAATGACTACTTTGAAAATAGAGGAAAGTTTTTTCCACAACACGTGCAAAATGTGTGAAGAGCAGACCAGTGCAAGCAGAGGAAGCACATTCACATCGGATTGAGGTTTCGAATTGAAGACCCAGATTTCCACCTCATTCATTCATCAAGAGTCTTATCTTCATTCAAAAGCTTGTTCCCATGCAAACATGTTTCTGCACTACTCTGAGCTTTCAGAAGTATTCATTTAATGATATGTTAGCAAAAACTTCATGCGTTTTGCCCATTGTGTGCATATGAATGGATGACTTGACACATGGATTGTGTGACATGAGTAATATGATATTTTTCCATGGTCATTTTTATATTGTTTTTGCAGTGATCCAGTGTTGGTCACTATAGGTGCCCATTCTTGAGATTACATTTTTTTCTAGGGCATCAGTGCTACATCACTACATGGGGTAAGTACCATTAAAATGCTTATTTTTGAATGGAGCTTTCCTCTAAACAGGGACAATTTAGAGTCATTAGTAAACTTAACTTGCACCTCTTGTGAATACATGTAAAACTGGAGTACCTGAAGAAAATCTGAGCCAAGAGTCTAGTATCTTTTGAAACCATTTATTTTCTGGACGTTTTATTTCCATGGTTGATAGGTCCCCCACATCATTCAACACAAAAGTGGTTGTATTCTTTTAGGCTTTCAGGACAACCCCTTTAGTTCTGGGATGTATTTGGTTGTTTATGGGCACCTTCTACTTTTTTGCACACAGTGCTCCAAATATAGTCTCACTAGCACATTGTAGAGACTGAGCACCACATTTTATTTAAATTTATTATTCAATTTTTATTAAAAAAGAAAAACAAAACTGTGGAATATTATAATAAACAAGTCTCTTCTAGACTTTCATATACTCAGATATGGGGATGGATATTTGAGGAGTAAACCGCAAGACAATGATTATATGTTTAAATTATGTGAATTAAAGGACAATTGACAACAAATTAAATCATACATTGAATCATAATATATTGAACAATTATTATAAAAGTAAAGTTCAATAAATTGGACTCTGCAGCTGTATGAATAAAAAGTACCACTTCTGGTTAGCGGAAATAGCTCAAACGTTGATAGAAATCTACGTTTTGTACCTAATATTTGTATGCAAAATTTGATTGACCTAAGTGAAAGCGTACTCAGGTTATCGTGTTGACATACACACACACACGCACACGCACACACACACACACACACAGACAGACAGACAGACGCACAGACATAATTCCAAAAATGGTATTTTCGGAGGTGTAAAACGTTGAGATTCATCAAAATCTTGAAATCGAATTTTTGAACAATTCTAATACTCTCCCTATACTTCGTACACAAGAAAGTAAAAAGACTCAGACGACTCACCACTGGCACTATCCAGCTGCCATACACCTACTTTGAGAAAGGACAAAAAAGGCACACAAACCAGAAATGTGAGCCACGAGAACAGCCTCTGCCAATCAAGATGAGAACAGAGACAGTAAAGTAGACTAGAGAATTAATTTGTCATTTGCACATAAGCAAGAAGTACATTACAAATCTTCTGCGTTTCCCTACGTCAACCAGACAAACATTTCAACAAAAAAGTAGACACGTGTGGAGGATGCGGAACAAATATTATAGATGAGTCCACGC
The DNA here is from genome assembly GCF_900747795.2 of Erpetoichthys calabaricus. Lineage (NCBI taxonomy): Eukaryota > Metazoa > Chordata > Cladistia > Polypteriformes > Polypteridae > Erpetoichthys > Erpetoichthys calabaricus. The sequence goes on along the minus strand of NC_041403.2, from coordinate 25,581,806 downwards.
CCAGCCCTTAATCAACTGCACTGCACTAGACCAACCTTTGTGGAGCTGGGTTAGCAATTGGTCCATGTCGTAGGAAGTTCTAAATGTATGAGATTATAGAAAGATTTCCAAGTGAGGAGAGATGACAGTTCAGGGTGTTTCTAGTGGGAAGCTAAAAGCCACTTTGCTGAGTTAGAAGCCAACATTATCTTTCTGTCTCTCTGCAGGAGAATCTTATAAAGAGGAAAAGTCCAGCAATAGCAGCACTTGAGGGGATAGAGAGATATGAAGAGAAAGAAATCAAGAGAGGGAGTCAGCAGCACAGGAAAGGAGATACCAGATTCCACGTGCCGTGTCTTGTGTACAGGTTTTTACAGTATAATCTTGTATTTAATTTCAATGGTTATGATAACATTACCAGACTGATCAAAATTCTGTGTTAATATGAATCCCTTAAATCCTTTTCAGAGGTTGTCTCCTGTACAGCATCTTCTTTTCATATGTTTGTATTTTCTGCATGTAACCGTTTGAATCTGCAGTCTATTTCACCGTGCATATACAAGTGTTTGTCCAATGTTGATGACTGTCCATGAATTTTTGAATTTCTTTTGGTGCCTACTTTTGCATTTATTTAACATATGTCTATACCTTATATGGAAGGCAGAGGGCACTCTTGTAGCATCCCTCAACCCAGAATAATACCAATCACGCCAAAGTGTTACAATAAATTAAAAAAAAATAAATACAGGAAGTAATCTGCAAAGATAGTAAATGATGTAAAAAATAATCAGAAATAAAGATAACAATCCACCACAGCCACTCAGGCCTACCGAAAAGAGGTCTTCATTTCCTATTAGGGTGAATAGTTCAATTGCCCATTTTCTAGTACTATATTTCAAGAATAAATTGCAGTAGGGGGGTTCAGGGGGGATTGGATTTCACAGACATCGCTGCAGGTCTCTTTATTATTACAGGAGACATCATCAATGGGTGGCAGTATTCAATAATGATATAAAGATGATTCAAAGCTGATTGATTCAATGCTAATTCAGAATTGCTACAAATCACAATGCTCTATTGGCATGAAAACCTAAAATATTGGATGTGAATAAATGTCTACTATTGTAAAACAGTGAAAGTTACTAACGCCTTCCTTGGCTGTTCTCTTTCTACCCTAATTCTAAAGAACTTCTCATTATTAGAAATCTTAAGACACTTATAAAATTCCCCTTTTAATAATTGTTTTTCTCCGTTTCACATTTACTTATTTGTATCTTCATGTCTATTAACTTTATTATCACTATACCTATTCACAACACCTATATTCTTGATCCAGAATTCACACTTTCCCTTGCTGGAATCTTATTTTCCTTATCTAGTGATTCCTTTAAATGACACACCACTTGTCCTCACATGGTCACATTTTTCATTTTCACTGCCTTTCCTGTGACTTCATTCCATTTCTTCATGTACTTATTAACATTACTACCAAAACTAGCCAACGTATAAAATGCTGAACAACCTAAAGTGGCAATTAGAGATGCTAAGCATCCAGCCATGTTGCTCATTCTACAAAGCTTGGATTTTTAGCAATAATTGTTGCTCAGACAATCTATCACTTTTAAATATTTATTTTACTTATTTATACCTTTAATTGCTTTGTCCTGGATATGACGTTATCCTGCATTCAGCCCTGCAACCAACTCCTCCAACTTGCAAGGGACAATTTAGGGGTTGGTAGCAGGATTGTCACTCCCACCACTGCAAAAAAGTCACACTCTTCCAGTGTGGTGCTGAGACGTTCCACCCATTGCATGGCTACACTTAGGTTCCAATCCGGTGGTTCGTCGTATGGTGGGTGAGGCAATGAGCTGTAATCGGCCTCCTCCTCCTTATAACAGTCAAGAGTTCCACCCATGGCTGTTAGCAGCAGTACACAGGAAAAGATGGAAATGTTAGCAAAGAGGACTTCTCAGACTTTACTTTTATACGTCAGTATACTTATTCTCTAATCAACCCATGACCAAGTCTGTATCTAGCAGTCTTGAATCCCACTTCTGACACCAAGTTGTACAGGCTTTAACCAAATTATTGTCTATATGAAAATAAATTAAACACTTTCAGCATTGATCAGTCTGAAGTAATGGTTTATTGCTAGACACACACAAATACCTTATGCCCTGCTGCAGTTCATGTGATATGTGTTAGCTCAGTAAATCGATGAGGCTGCCTTTATGTGTTCACACATACATTATCATCTCTTATCAAGTGTCATTTATAAATAAACACCAATGTCTAATACCTGTGCTGTTATTTTGTCTTTGACCTTTAGAAATAAGCTTTTATAGGTATCTTTTGCTAGTACAAACTGCAGAAGAGTCTTAACAATTTCTGCTCCATTATTTGCCATAAGTCAATATCTAAGCTAAAGATATAGATAAAATACGTAAACATGGGCTAAAAGTAGTTATGAACTATGAACAAATATTAACTTAGATAAAGTACAGGACAAGAACACTGCATTGCTAGAAAGACACCCTTAGTACTCAACCTTCAAGATTTTAACACCCCAGGATTTCACCAACCCCTACACACTAAAAAATCACATTTCATTCTATTTCATTATGGCCTGTCTCTATCACACTTAATAATGATATGCAGATGTACAACAGAGTTGGCTTTTCAAAAATGTAAGGTTTTGCTTTGATTGTCATCAGTTCATTTGTTCAGTTCAGTTGTTGTCAAATGTACGCAATGCAATGAAACTCCTAACTGCATATTTTGACAGACATGGGGCAGGCCACCACTGTCCTTGCTTAGTAGGCCAAATTTCACACCGTAATGTACGTAAATTATAATGCTACAAATGATAATAGGTAATGATGAGCAAAACAGATGCATTTTCCTTCCCAGGCATTTTTGTGAAATTGAGGAGGAAGCTATTTTGCAACTACAAAACTCACCACAGAGGGTTTTTTTGGAGTTCTAAAGTTCTAAAAGCAAAGGAACACTGATCCTCAAGGTTTGGCAATGTTATACACCACCTTTTGGAGATGTACTGTAAATTTTTCAGAAAAGGGTCCAAATGAAGATACTGTAAATGGGGAGAAACTGTTTTTTGGAAATTCAACATGGTTGTTTTGTCTTGGTAGAGTATTATATTGCTCTACTTTCCCCAATTGTATTATTAATATGTAGCCTTTATCAGAATGCCTCAATTCTCACAAACTTACCACTGTTCATAAGGTATTGTACCATATAACTTCTCCCCACCTTCCCTTCTACATCTATAACCTCAGGTAATTAGGTGTAGTAAAAGACAAGCAGGAGTTTAGTTACACTTTAAAAAATGTATTATTGATAATATTCATAAATAATAACAATATGCAAAGCACATTTGAATATTGGCAACCATACAACCTGATAAACGTTGATATGTAGTTTCAGGCAGCACACAGACTTGTTAGTTACTTAAAATATCTCGAGATAAGTCCACATTTTTTTCTTTAGAACAGGCCGCATGCCTGTCTCAATATGGCTGCCGAGCTGTGCTCTTCATTGTGTTGTCCTTTTCAGTTCATGGTGTGTGAGATGGTCTTTCATTCGTTTGGTAAGAGAGAGGGAAAGGGGTAAAGCAAGCAAATTTATAGATTTTCTGTCCAACCCCTAGAACCAATAGGGCATCGTAGTACTTAAAGACTTCTGATACAAGCCAATTCCAAAACAGCCATACTTCAGACCAATGGGGGGATAGAACATCTTCATACCTTCCCTCCAAACCATATGTTAAGGTAAAGCTTGGCAGCTAGGCAGCCTGGCTTTCCTGAGGGTATTGACTGAGAGACTTCAGTAGAGAAATATTGGCCAAACTTGTTTGAGGTACTTCCCCCAACCCTGCCGTAAAATTACAAAGAGACTCATTCCTAAAATGGGGGGTCTTAAACCATTGCTGTTATCAATAATGTGACACTAATATTAAATTGCTTTGTCTAAGTTAAAAATAAAGACATACAAAATATTTATCAGCTTGTATGCAAAATTTCATATCACAACAATGGCTAAACACAACCCACTTTAATGCATATGAGACAAAAAATGTATTCTTAGCCAAAAATTGTAATCGAGCAAGATCATGAAATCATTATCCAAATTAGTTGACAAGAAAGCGCTAAATCTGGTGTTTAAGATGAGGCTCTGCTCTTTGCCAGCACAAATCCTTGTGTGTGCTAGAGACATCATCCCATCAACCCCAGTGTACTTCTGCTGCCTGATAGGAATTGTAGTCCCTGCATCTGCAATATAACAAGGTTGCACATGAGATCAAATAGTAGGAAGAGCTTTTTTTATATACACTCAGGTCACTTGTGAATTTCATTGATCATAAAACATCATAGTTGTTTGAAAGGAAGAAAATTTCAGTTTCGCTCAAATTGCTTGCTCATGACTAATGTCTAAAAATAGCCGTGACTCATGCCTGGGTGGTCCACTGATTCGGTTTCATGGTCTTATGTCCTTCCTCTATCTTTAACCCCTGATCTTTCTTCCTCCTGCCAGATGAGTGATTGCCTCTTCTCAACTCTTGACCCCACAATCATTGTTTTTCTGACCCAAAGGCAGTTTTAAACTCTTTACTGGAGTCACTTCCAAGTCAGCGCCTGAAACATTTCTGGAGTCGCAGGTGGCTGTATGTTTATTTTAAAAGACACTGGTTTAGAGATTTTTTTGATGGTATCTTGACACCCCTGAGCTATCAATAAATGCTAAAGGGCCTTACCATATTTTTTCTTGAAGGTTAAAAAAACATGTCCAGTGCTGTCTGCCCTCTTCTGCATTAGGGGAACAAAACCTGTGTCCAGCTAGGATGTATATCCTTTCCTTTTGTGATGATACCTGTGCTTGCAGCCATTCTAGGGTACCCTCTTACAAAACACACATGTCCTTACTCTTGCGCTGTCCTTGTGATATGTGTTGACATTGGCCTGCACATGCATTATTATGGCCTAATATGGTCCTGTTTATTCCTATAGTACCTTAAAGTGCCTTGTGATGGGTAGCCACGGCCACTACCTTTTTGGGATGCCACGGCCACTACCTTTTTGGGATACCAACAGAGTAGAAGGACCAGGGGAGAGGACATTGGTGAGGCAATACCTCCCCTTGGTGAGGATCCCCTGGGACACTAGAGGGCAGCCCTCCTGGGCAGCTGTGGCACCATGGATTCCCACAGGGTATGTTGGGAGCTGGAGTTTGGTGAAGCCCTGTTGGGTTCTGTGGGGGCTGCCATGCCTATAAAGGACCTCCAGCACACCTGGGAGTGATTCCAGCACTCCCAGGATTGGAATAAGAGGAGCCGCCTCACTCCATTGAATGGCCAGAGTCAGGAGGAAGAGGACAAAGCCTGAGGAGAAGTCTAGGCGGATGGACTGGCGGCAAGGAAGAGACTTACCTGTGTGTTGCAGTGTTGGTGATTGTCCACTTTAAACTATAAATAAACCGAGTGTTGTGTTGAACCTATGTGTGTCCTGGTTAGGGTGGATGTACCTCCCCTGGTGGCTTCAGCCTACATTTTTTATAACACATCTCAATTCTAGCCAGCAGCCATACCACCCACACTTTAGAACAGGTAATCCACATGAAGCTACGTGTGTTTGTGGGAGACCATCTAGGAAAAGCTTGCTGCTGGAAGAGATGTTGGTGAGGCAAGTAGGGGGGTCCGACTCCTTACCCTGTGTTATGCGTATGGATTCCAATGCCCCAGTGCAGTGACAGGGAAACTGTGCTAAAAATAAAATTGGTGTCATCCTTCAAATGAGATATAAAACTGAGGTTCTGATTCTCAGTGGTCATAAAAGATATCTGGGCATCTTTCATAAAGTATACAGCTTATCCCATTGTCCTGGCTAAATTGCCCATCACGGCCTGGTCATTCTGGCCCCTTATATCATCCCCTGTCCCTTATTGGCTAACTAGTATTTCTCACATGCATGTCAGAGGATCACCCTCCAAGTAATTTCTGCTGCTTTGAAGGTCCCAATGAGCACAGTGGCCACCATCATCCGTAAGTGGAAGAAGTTCGAAACCACCAGGACTCTTCCTAGAGCTGGCCGGCCATCTAAACTGAACGATCGGGGGAGAAGGGTCTTAGTCAGGGAGGTGACCAAGAACCCGATGGTCACTCTGTCAGAGCTCCAGAGGTCCTCTGTGGAGAGAGGAGAACCTTTCAGAAGGACAACCATCTCTGCAGAAATCCACCAATCAGGCCTGTATGGTAGAGTGGCCAGATGGAAGCCACTCCTTAGTAAAAGGCACATGGCAGCCCGCCTGGAGTTTGCCAAAAGGCACCTGAAGGACTCTCGGACCATGAGAAAGAAAATTCTCTGGTTTGATGAGACAAAGATTGAACTCTTTTTGGTGTGAATGCCAGGCATCACGTTTGGAGGAAACCAGGCACCGCTCATCACCAGGCCAATACCATCCCTGCAGTGAAGCATGGTGGTGGCAGCATCATGCTGTGGGGATGTTTTTCAGCGGCAGGGACTGGGAGACTAGTCAGGATAAAGGGAAAGATGACTGCCACAATGTACAGAGTCATCCTGGATGAAAACCTGCTCCAGAGCGCTCTTGACCTCAGACTGGGGCAACGGTTCATCTTTCAACAGGACAACGACCCTAAGCACACAGCCAAGATATCAAAGGAGTGGCTTCAGGAGAACTCTGTGAATGTCCTTGAGTGGCCCAGCCAGAGCCCAGACTTGAATCCGATTGAACATCTCTGGAGAGATCTTAAAATGGCTGTGCACCGACGCTTCCCATCCAACCTGATGGAGCTTGAGAGGTGCTGCAAAGAGGAATGGGCGAAACTGGCCAAGGATAGGTGTGCCAAGCTTGTGGCATCATATTCAAAAAGACTTGAGGCTATAATTGCTGCCAAAGGTGCATCGACAAAGTATTGAGCAAAGGCTGTGAATACTTATGTACATGTGATTTCTCAGTTTTTTTATTTTTAATAAATTTGCAAAAACCTCAAGTAAACTTTTTTCACGTTGTCATTATGGGGTGTTGTGTGTAGAATTCTGAGGAAAAAAATGAATTTAATCCATTTTGGAATAAGGTTGTAACATAACAAAATGTGGAAAAAGTGATGCGCTGTGAATACTTTCCGGATGCACTATATATGAGATGCTGTGAGAGTTTATTATGTAGCTGGAAAGATAAAGGAAAGAAGTTGAGGAGATGTAGTCCAGGTGTTGATGGACTTGTACCTTGTCTGTGAAAGCATTTTGGTGAAAAGGAGGATAAAATTTGCAGAAATGTAAACCACTCTCCTCTTTGTCCTGGCAGTGAACACGTTCCTTTATAGATGAGCAGAGCACTCGCTACAGCATAGACTTGTAGAGGGAGAAGGCAGCAGGCCACCAGACTGTGATGAAGATGACACAACACTACTGTGTAGGACAGGGGTGTCCAACTCCGGTCATGGTGGGCCGAAGTGGCTGCAGGTTTTCATTCTAACCCGTTTCCTAATCAGTGACCAGTTTTCACTGCTAATTAACTCATTTTCCCTTCACTTTAATAGCCCTGTTTTTAAGGATGCAGTCCTCTGAATTGATTCGTTTCTTTATTAAATGACAGCCAAACAGAAATGAGACGTGAAACAAGCTAAAAGATGACCAGCTAAATTGGAACGTCAAACTCCAGCCAATTTCTCTCCAACCAGTTTCTTAATGAGAAGCCAGTTCTTGTTGTTAATGAAAGCCATTATTGAATATCATGACTTGGCGGTGGTCTTAAAAAAAACAGAAAATCAACCGTCTGCTGTGGCAGAACGAGAGCAGCAACAAGATGTTTTGGTGACATGAGCAGACAACATGACTGAGACCTTCACCTTTGTTTATTTTCAGGTTAGCTGGTCATGTGGTGGCTTGTTTTGTGTCTCATTATTGTTTGGCTGCTCATTAAGGAAAAAGAAACAACTTAGGGGTCCGAGTCACGTCAATTAAAATTAAGGCAAAACAAGTAAGTCAGCAGCAAAAAACGACTCACTAATTAAGAAGATGGTTAGAATGAAAACATGCAGCCTTTACGGCCCACCAGGACCGGAGTTGGACATCCCTGGTGTAGGACAATGTGACAACACTACTGTGATGGAAGATGACACAACAAAATCTGTTGAGTGTAGATTGATGTGGCAAAAATGTTACATTTATCCATTTAAAATTAAATCTACAACACAATAAAGTGTACAAAAAGTCAAGGGGTCTGAATACTTTCTGAATCACCTGTATGGTGCTATGACAGTGCTGCATGCCAAATGCATTTCAGTGGGCATGGACAACTGGTCAGTGTGATGATGCGGGTCCTGCTCCTGCTTCTCTTCAGGGAGCCTCTCAAATCCAACACCGTCAATAATGTAACCCGATGAGCTGGAAAATGAGGACACCAAGCAAAGGGAAGGTGCAGAGTGCAAAAGTGCTTTTATTAAAAACTAAATCCAAAACAAACAGTGTTCAAATAAATAGTGCAGTATTCCAGCAAACAGTCAATAAATAATCCATAAAACAGGTGTAACAAAAAGTAGTTAAAATTAAAAAAAGATTTATTTAAAATGAGGTTAAAACAAAGTCAGGAAGCTGTCCTTTCAGAAAAATCTGGCACCTTCTCCTTCTAACTGGTGGCTCCCCTGCTCATCCCACACAGGCCTTGCAGCAGGGGAGTCGCTGTATCACTGCAGGTGCAGCTGACATTCCAACCTGATCCAGAAGCCTTCCATCCCCTGGCTATGTATAGCTCCCGCCAGACCGAGACTTGGGTTCCAACAATGGCTAGGCACTGGCGTTAGGGATCAGCCTCCCAAGCCTCCCTGACTCCCGATACCATTTGCAGCGAGTCATCCTCACTACCAGTCACTCCAGCTCCTCAGGATTGCTCAGCTCGAGTGACCACTTCCAACTGCCCCTTTACCAGGTGTTGGCAACACACTCCACCTCAGGGGCACTTCTCCCTTCTGCCTGCTCTCATTTGCTTGCTTGATCCTGCACTGGCTCTTAGCCTCCAGCTTCCTCCTCATTCTTCTTCTTCTTCTTCTTCCTCCTCTAATCTCCGCTCTCTTTTTCGATCTTCCTTTTTTCTTTCTCTGTGCTGGCCTGTACTTTTACGGCTCCGTTGGGACAGCGTCTTGATCACGTACCGCAGGAAGCCAATGAAGCAACTAAGAATGATTGCACCTTAACGTGCAGATACAACTCGCCCCAGTAACCTCATTAACTCCCCACGGTCGTGCAATCGCACCCATGGAGACTGACATGGCTATTAGGATTATTCTAAAACTGGCCATTCTTTTGAAGCCGCAGACCCGCTATACCACAGTCAGTACCTTATCACATACTTTGAATATAAATCTGTAATAGAAGTGCATAGAAGATTTTGCCTTAAGTTTAACATACCTCCACAACTGTGAATTTCTTCTTGTAACTCTATTTTAAAGTTTTTTTTTATAAAATTCAATCTACTAGTAGTGTGAAGTACATGTTGATAGCACCATTGAGGACTGTAAAAATACCAGAAAACATCAAATACTTGAGACAGGCTTTAGAGCAGAGCCTTCGGGATTAAGTCAGTAGCAATAAATACTTAAAACTGGACTGTTCACCAAATTCTTCATCATGATTTATCCTATCACTCTTACCAAATACAAACAAACTAAAAATTTTCTAGGAATAATATAGCTATGCACCTCAACTTTTATACTGTTTATTGAATTGAATAAAAACTGGGATATGCTGAATAATCTGCAAACTTATTTAGAAGAATGTCCTGAAAAAAAAGGTAAATAAAGTGCATCAATTATTATTTTTGACTACTTTCTTCCTTATCCAGAGACATAAGTCAGGTGACAAAGTTATGCGACCATTCATGCCGTCTTTTCAAAAATCATCATATCCTTGGATGTACCTGTTATACAGAGGAGTTTATTTCTCTCAGCTTTAGTAAAACTATTATCTATTTCCTGATGTGAACGATAATTACACTTTTATTAACAACTAGCCACTGTACTTGTCAAAGACAGATAACAGAATCATTAACAAATATTTGCTATCTCTTGCCCTATGTGTATCTTCAGTGTCTTTCCTTGGTATCTGCGTGTGTCTGAGCCTCTCTTAACTGGCGCTTCCTCTCTGGAGTGCATTCCTGTAAAGCCTGCTTCTCAGATTCTTTTATTATTTTTGAGACACCTATCACACCTTCTACCTGGTTTTAAACTTGCCGTTTCCAGAGGTGAATCTCTCAGTATGCCTCATACAACTTTACTTTTCCTCAGGGGTCCCACACTCGCACTTTCTCATTTGTCGCGCCACCAAAGCCAAACCGATCAATCACACCAAAGCCGAATTGTCCAATCAGATTACTCAAAGGGCCTGAAAACCGGAGCACCAGGAGGAAACCCACACACACATGAGTGGTGGAAGATGAAAACTCCACACAGGGAGGACCTTGGTCAACTTACTGAAAGGCAGCAGTGCTACCACTGCACCACCGTGCATTATGGATTTGTGCATTATTGAAATAGAGAGTATTTAAGTCTTTTTTGGATTTAAATGTTTAAACTAAAACAGAATTCCCAAGAATGTGATTTATGCATTTCAGCCATAGTAATTTGAGTCTTTTTAATTAACCTGTATAATAAATGATTTGTGAGACATACTGAATGAAACCAAGAAAAGTGCAAGACACCATCTTCTACTGAACCTGTTTTGTGCAGTATCATGGCTATGTAACAAATAAAAATTAACTTTTCAATCTTTCCATTCATATAATTCAGCACTCATTTATTCTAGTACAGGGTCCCAGGAGGTCATAGCCCGTCATAGTAAGACTGGGCAAAGGCAAGATGCAACCCTATATTATGTGAAAGTCTAATGCAGGGCACATTCATTTATATTCCTGTACTGGAATGTGGGAGACACTAGAGTACCAAGAGACATATGGGGTGAAACCATCTGAATTCCATCCTGGCATGCAGTTCCTTCAGAAATTATTCAGACCCCTTCACTTTTTTTCACATATTGTTATGTTGCAGTCTTGTGTTAAAATTATTTAGATTCATGTTTCACACATCAAGCAATATTCAATAACTCATAATGACAAAGTGAAAACAAGAATGGATTTTAGGAATTTTTGCAAATTTATTAAAAATTAAAATTGGAAATTTACATTGACACAAGTATTCAGACCCTTTGCAATGACACTTGACATCTGGCTCAGGTGTATCTCATTCTATTGGTCATCACTGAGATGTTTTCACAACTTGTTTGGGTCCATTGGTGGTCAATTCATTTGATTAGACATGATTAGGAAAACCACACACGTGTCTATAGAAGGCCCCACAGCTGACAACGAGTATTAGTGTAAAAACAATGAGGAAAAAGTAATTACCTAAAGAGCTTAGAGACAGGATTGAGTGGAGGTACAGATCTGGGGAAGGTTACATAACCATTTCGGTAGCATTTAAGCTTTCTATGAGCACAGTGGCCTTTATAATTCTTAAAAAGAGTAAAATTGGAACAACCTCTATTCTTCCTTGTGCTTATCAGCTGGTCAAACTGAGCAATTGGGGGAGAAGGGCTTTGGGAAGATAGGCAACCAAGAGCCCAATGGTTATTCTGGCCGAGCTACAGAGAACCTTTATGGAGATCGGAGAAACCTTCCAGAAGTACAACCATCACTGCAACACTCCACCAATAAAGGCACACTAATTGGCCTCATTTCAAACAATGATGAATCAATGTAAAGACAAGAGGTAGAAAATCTGACATTGTGGTGCAGCCACAAGAATTTGGACCTTAACATTCAAAAAAACTCAGGAGATGATCATAGATTTCAGGAAACAGACACCTGCTCACCTGTCACTTGCCATAAATGGCTCAGCTGTTGGGATGACAGAATCATTTAAGTTTCTGGGCACTGTGCTGTCCCAAAACCTTCAGTGAGACAATAACATCACATGTACAATTAAGATGGCCCATCCGAGAATGTTCTATTTGCGTCAGATTAGGAAATTCAATCTCCCTCAAGCGATATTGGTCCAATTCTACACAGCCATCATTGAGTCTTTTCGGACCTCTTACTTTATCTTCTTTCATTTATCTTTTGTATTCTGTATTTTCCTTGTGTGTTGTACCAGTACTGTCAAGACAAAGTCCTAGTACACATTAGTGTATCTGGCCAATAAAGTGATTTCTGATTCTGATTATAACACAGTCTCTGGGCAGATGCGACTCCAACACAACACACATAGAAGTCTGCTTAGAGTTTCCAAAAGGGTACCTATAGGACTGCCAGACTGTGAGAAACAAGAATCTCTAGTCTGATGAAATCATGTCTGGTGGAAACCAAGCACCACTCATCACCTGGGCTATACCATTCCAGCAATGAGTCATGTTGTAGTTGTCTGTCTGCAGTAGAGACTGAGAGACTGTACAGGACTGAGGGGAACAAAAGGCCCAGTGTTGCCAGGTCCAGCGTTTTCTCACCCAATTGGGCTATTTCTGATTGTTACCTGTGTGAAAAAATGGGCTTTTGCAGGTGGCATTTTTTTGTGTTACTTTTTTATAAACAACGTGGTATTCTGGGTTATACTTCCACCCCGTCTGCCACATTTTTACCATGCTTTTCATCCATCTTCCCCCTGCCATTCACACTTGTATGTGTTCTTTACCATTGTAAAATCTCCAAGGGGGTTCCCTTTCCAGGTTGTGTGATGTATATGCCTATTCTACCACTCTGAACTATCTCTGAGGGGACTCCTCCCCAGACTTCTGTGGTATGTACTTAACCCTCTCACTCTCGAGACTGTATTGCATTTTCTGATGTGCCTCAGGTACTGGGCTTTTTCACTGGGCAAATTCCCTATTTTTAAGCTCTCCTTGGGCTATAAATTTGGCAACTCTAAAGAGATACAACAACAACAACAACATTTATTTCTATAACACATTTTCATACAAATGATGTAGCTCAAAGTGCTTTAAAGGATTAAGAAAGAGAAAAAAGACAAAATATATAAGAAAATAAAATTAGGCAATACTAATTAACATAGAATAAAAGTAAGATCCGATGGCCAGGGAGGACAGAAAAAACAAAAAGAAAACTCCAGACTGCTGGAGAAAAAAATAAAATCTTCAGAGGTTCCTCTCTTAGGCATTCTACCTAACATAAATGACCTCAATCAGTCCTCACGGTTTTCAGGCTTCACATGGAAAAACTTGATGATGATGGTCATGTGAACCTCTGGCCTTCAATCCTTCAATGTAAGGACAGCACGGTGCTTTGATCGGGTGGTGATGGCGCAGATCAGCACAACAGAAAACCAGAAAAAGAACAGCAGACAAAGTAGGGGTTAGTACGGATTTTGGGGCCACCATGAATGATAATGATAATTAATTGAATATATAGAGTATCAGAATTAAACTAAAATGAAGTTATGAGAAAGCCATGTTAAAGTAATGTGTTTTGAGCAGTTTTTTAAAGCACTCCACCGTATTAGCCTGGTGAATTTCTATCGGTCAGCTATTCCAGATTAGTGGTGCATAACAGCAGAAGGCTGCCTCACCACTTCTTTTAAGTTTAGCTCTCGGAATAATAAACAGACACTCATTTGAAGATCTAAGATTACGATTTGGAGTGTAAGGTGAAAGACATTCCGATATATAGGATCGCGCAAGATTATTTAAGGCTTTGTAAACCATCAGCAGTATTTTAAAGTCAATTCTAAATGACACAGGTAACCAATGTAGTGACATTAAAACTGGAGAGATGTGCTCGGATTTTCTTTTCCTAGTTAAGATTCTAGCAGCTGCATTCTGCACTCGTTCCAATCGGTTGATGTCTTTTTTGGGTGGTCCTGAGAGGAGTGCATTACAGTAATCTAGCCGACTGAAAACAAAACCGTGAAGTAATTTCTCAACATCTTGTAATGTCATAAGAGGTCTAGCTTTTGCTATATTTCTTAAGTGAAAAAAATGCTGTCCTAGTAATCTGAATAATATGTGATTTAAAATTCAGGTCAGAGTCAATAGTTACCCCTAAATTCTTTACCTCTGTCTTGACTTTTAATCTTAATGCATCAAGTTTATTTCTAATATCCTCATTATATCCATTTTCTGTTTTCTCCTTATTTAGTTTGAGAAAATTACTACTCATCCATTCAGAAATACAAATAAGACATTGTGTCAGTGAACCAAGAGAGTTGGGGTCATCAGGTGCTATTGATAAATACAGTTGTGTGTCATCAACATAGCTGTGGTAGTTCACATTATGCCTTGAGATAATTTGACCTAACGGCAGGATGTAAACTGAAAAGAGCAGCGGACCCAGGATAGAGCCTTGTGGAACACCATATAGAATATCATGGGTCTTTGAAGTACAATTACCACAACTAACAAAGAATTTTCTACCTGCCAGGTAGGACTCAAACCAATTTAAGACACTGCCAGAGAGGCCCACCCATTGACTAAGGCGATTTCTAAGAATATTGTGATCAATGGTATCAAATGCGTCACTCAGATCTAAGAGGATGAGAACAGATAAACATCCTCTGTCTGTATTTACCCACAAGTCATTTACTACTTTAATGAATGCAGTTTATGTACTGTCATTTGTTCTAAAACCTGACTGAAACTTATCAAGAATAGCATGTTTATTGAGGTGATCATTTAGCTGCATAATGACTGCCTTCTCTAGGATTTTACTTAAGAAAGGCAGGTTAGAAATACAGTAGGTACATTTAATTAAAACCTGCTCCAGAGAGCTCTGGACCTCTGACTGGACAAGACAATGACTCTAGGTACAAACCAAAGACAACCCAGGAATGTGTTAGGGGCCTCTCTGTGTGTCCTTGAGTTGCCCAGCCAGTACACAGACTTGAACCCAATCAAAAAACTCTAAGAGAGACCTGAAAATAGCTGTCCATTGACCATCTCCAACCAACCTGACAAAGCTTGAGAGGATCTGCAGAGAAGAAATGGCAGAAGGTCACCAAATCCAGTTGTGTGAAGTTTGTCGCTCCAGACCCAAGAAAACTCCAGACTCTAATCGCTAAAGGGCTTCAACAAAGTACTGAGTAAAAGGTCTGAATACTTTTGTCAATGAGATATTTCCATTTTCTATTTTTATTAAAATTGCAAAAATTTCTAAAATCTTGTATATGTTTATTCATTCTGGGTTACTGAGTGTTGCTTGATGAGGGGGGAAATTAATTTAAATAAATTTAACCTAAGGCTGCAACATAATAACATGTGTAAAAAGTGATGAAGTGAAAATACTGTCTGGAGACACTGTTATTTGTCCATCCATCCATCCATCCATCCATCCATCCAGATGACTTTTTAACCTTTTTCCCAGTCGTGCCCTCAGGGTGCCAGAGCTAATTCCAGCATCACTTGGGTCATGTGTCCCAGTTCATTGTAGTTAACAGACACTCATATGGGGCCAATTTATTGTCACCAACTGTCCTAGCATGCATTTTTTGGATTTTTGGGGAGAACCCAGAGTATTCTTATAGAACAAAACATACACAGGCGTGGGGAAAATGACCAAACTCCATACCTATTTTCAATTTTTAGTCACCTTGTAAATTATAACCTGCTTAAAACAAAAGTGAAGAACAAAAATGAAGAGCAAATGGTGATTTCCCCTAAGTATACTTGTACTCTAGTCACCATTTAATAGAGGCAGCCCTAGCAGGACAAACTACTGAAGGTTTTTGTAATTTCAAGGGCATTATGAAATAAATAAAGAAATCTGGATGTCATGACTGATGCATATAGCAATTTAGTAAACCAGGCCCCTGGTGCTCTCTAATTTGAGATTCAATTATCTTTGAAACCACATGCTTTGTTGACCATCAAGAGACACGGCTAATGTAAATTAAAGAAATTCTTTGTTATGTTGATATGTTAGGTCTTAATTACCTGACGATCCAACTCCACATTTTTAAACGATTTGATGGGAATTCTCTGTCATCCCTAGCAGATAACTGATAAACTATGTCATAGACAAATTAGAATTTCAAGTTTATTTCAAATCTCTTTGTACCATATGTGAGTCCTCTTTTGGTGAGGTGCAGCACATTAATGGATGGATGGACGCAAAATGTTATCATAGCAGCAGGAGAGAGAAAAAAAAGTATTATTTAGAGGTAGAATATGCAAGCAAATTGATTTCTAAAATTGGGATTCCACTGGGAAGAATATGCTCAAGGTCATATTATAATTATGCCCCCAGGATAATTTATTGTCTGTCAGATATCTTGGAAATTGCCTACGATACTAAGCTGGATTCACAATTCTTTTATTACTAAGCATGAAATGCGGCCCAGCGGCTAAGCAGATGGACTCAGTCCCCTCCATTGAATGGTCCTGTGCAGGTTATTTCACTGTGAAAAATATACCAACTCTGCAGTCTATTGGCACCACTCTACTAATACTGGGTAGGGCCTCATCTTGCTCTCAAAACAGCCTCAGTTCTTCATGGCATGGATGCCACAAGATGTTGGAAACATTCTTTAGAGATTCTGGTCCATGTTGACATGATGGCATCAAGGATTTCCAAAGATTTGCCAGCTGCACATTCATGTTGTGAAATTCCAATTCTACCACATTCCAAAGGTGATCTACTACCTTCAGATTCAGTGACTGAAGAGACCACTGAAGAACATGGAACTCATTGTCACTGTTCGTGAAGCCAGTTTGAGACAACTTTTGCTTTGTGACATGGTACATTATCATGGTGGAAGTAGCCATTATAAGATGAGTAAAATATGGCCATGAAGGGATGTACATGGTCAGCCACAATACTCAAATAGGCTGGGAGATTCAAGTGATCATAGATTGGTATTAACAGGCCAAAGTGTGCCAAGAAAACATTATCCGCATCATTACCCCTCCCGCTTGTCACTCCAGACCTAACAAAACTCCAGACTCTAATTGCTGCCAAAGGGGCTTCAACAAAGTACTGAGTAAAGGGTCTGAATACTAGATATGTCCATTTTCTATTTTTATTAAACTTGCAAAAATTTCGAATATCCTGTATATGTTTATTCATTCTGAGCTTTTGAGTGTTGCTGATTAAGGGGGGAAATGAATTTAATAAGCCTAAAGCTGCAAAATAATGAAATGTGTAAAAAGTGATGGGTGTGAATGCTGTCTGGATGCACTGTTATTAGAACATTAGAACAATCTAGACGAGAACAGTCCATTCAGCCCAACAAAGCTCGCTAGTCCTATCCACTTATATCCATCCAACTGTCTACCACACTACTTGGTAGCTTATTTCAAGTGTCTATCAATCTTTGTGTAAAGAAAAACTTCCTAATGTTTGTGTGAAATTTACCCTTAACAAGTTTCCAACTGTGTCCCCCTGTTCTTGATGAACTCATTTTAAAATAACAGTCTCAATCCACTGGACTAATTCCCTTTATAACTGTAAACACTTCACTCATGTCTCCTCTTAATCTTCTTTTGCTTAAACTGTAAAGCCTCAGCTCTTTTAATCTTTCCTCATAATTCATTCCCTGTAGCCCTGAATCAGCCTAGTCGCTCTTCTCTGGACCTTTTCTAGATCTGTTATGTCCTTTTTGTAGCCTGGAGACCAAAACTGCACACAGTACTCCAGGTGAGGCCTCACCAGTGTATTATAAAGGCTGAGCAGAACCTCCTTGGACTTGTATTCCACACATCGTGCTATGTAACCTAACATTCTGTTTGCCTTCTTAATGGCTTCTCAACACTGTCAGGAAGTCAATAGCTTAAAGTCCACTACGACTCCTAAATCCTTCTCATAAGGTGTACTCTCGATTTTCAGACCTCCCAGTGTGTATTCAAACCTTACATTTTTACTTCCTATGTGTAATACTTTACATTTACTGACATTAAATTTCATCTGCCACAAATCTTCCCAAGCCTGTATGCTGTCCAAGTCCTTCTGTAATGATATAACGGATTCCAAATTATCTACTAATCCACCTATCTTGGCATCATCTGCAAACTTAACCTGCTAGTTACTTTTATTCCCATCTAAATCATTTATATATATTAAAAATAGCAGTGACCCTAGCACTGATCCCTGCTGGACACCACTCTTAACATCAGCTAATTCTGAGAGGGTTCCTTGCACCATCACCCTCTGCTTCCTGTGTCTGAGCCAATTCTGCACCCACCTAAAAACATCACCCTGAACTCCCACTTTTAGACTGATGCCCAACCTCTCATGAGGCACCTTATCAAATGCTTTCTGAAAGTCCAGATAAATAATATCATATGTTCTACTTTGATCGTATCCTTTCATTGCCTCCTCATAGAAGTCCAGCATGTTAGTAGACCACGACCTCCCTCTTCTGAACCCATGCTGGCTGTTCCAAATAACTTCTGTGTTTGCCAGGTGTTTCTCAATCTTATCCTTAATAATTCCTTCCATTACTTTTCCTGTGATGCATGTTAAGCTTACTGGCCTGTACAGTAGTTGCTTGCATCTGCCCTGTCACCCTTTTTATATAATGGAATGATATTTGCCATTTTCCAGTCCTTCAGAACCTTTCCAGTGTGCGGTGACTTCCACTCATCTATCCATCCATACAGCTGACTTTTCAACCTTTTTTCCAGTTGTGCCGTCAGGATTCCAGAGCTTATGCAAGCATCACTTGGGTCATGGGTCCCAGTTCATTGTAGTGCACCACACTCATATGGGACCAGCACCAGACTGGATTGTGGACACAAGGCAGGTGTGGTGCATGGATTCATGTGATTGGCACCAAATTCTGACTCTATCATCTGAGTGCCTCAGCAGAAGTCAAGATTCACCAGACCAGGCTACCTTCTTCCAGTCTTCAGCTGCCCAGGTTCATTGAGCCTGTGTCCACTGCAGCCTCAGCTTTCTCTTCTTGGCTGATAAAAGTGGAACCCAATATGGTGTTCTGCTCCACAGTGTGACTGAGTCTGGTAAAACATCAGCATACAGATGCATGTGTTTCTTGCTTTACACCCAGTGCTGCTAAGATAATAATAACACAGGTATTTTTATTTCAATAAAGTAATTATCGTGTTAGGTTACTCATTACTTTAACAAGTAATTTGGAATATATAACGTATATCACTTTTAACGTGTAACCTCCAACACTGCTCCCGAGAATGTGCTGTTGAGCTTAACACTATACTTTCAGCTCATCAACATAAATGTACCGATTTCTGAAATATTATGACAGAGTTTTTCAAACAGGAGTAGGAATAATGTTATAGCTCAAGCATTTGCCTTTGGAAATTTACCTTGTGGATGCTTCTGCCTGTGGCTCCTGAAAGTGTGTGTGAAGCTAATACATGAGCAGGCCAACAGATACAATGGACACATACAGAGTACAAAATCCTTAAGTGTAACCCGGGTAAGGGTTCACGTGGCTAGATTCTCATGAAGATATCTACGGTACATGTGTTTACCTGGATTCTCAGACACCAAACTATTTCTAGGAATCACATACCATTTTAGAAGTCAGGTGACTGTGAATAACCGGGTTCTTAAAGCGGATGTAAACACTTCCTTTGAAAAGTATAAAGGGAGTCTTTTTTAAAATGGAGGGCTTCTTGGAAATGAAAAAAAAATCTCTTCCTTAAAAGCTACTCCAGATAACCTTCATAAGAATAAAACAGTGACATGTCTGGTTTAGAAGATTTCCTGCCTTTGGTTTAATGTGTGCACTCTTTGCTCACAATATATACTTTTAAGACGATGTATTCAGCATATATAATATCTTATTTGTACAATGTCTGTTCAGTAGATTACTTTATTTGTAAAAATCACTTCGTATATGTCCTATAACCTTGAAATGGGTAAACAGGTTGGAAAAAAGATGGATATACGGCCTCGGCTTATAAAAAGGCAGCCTTTCAGCCGATGTTAGTAAAGCTTGTTTTCAACACAATATTATCTTTGAATATTTCACTCTCTCCTCTTTAGTCTGATTTGCATTAGCAAATCCTCTGAGGCAGTTTACACTACATTACTAATTAAAACGTTCACACGAGAACCTGCCAGCACTGCCTGGTTAAATTAAAACTGCTAATAATTTGATTAATGAGCGGCATGGGGGTGGAGTTCTTAGCGCTGCTGTCTTAAAGGTCCAGGAGGCTCGGTTTCATTTCTGGTTTAGTCCCTATTTGCACTGAGTTTGACCATTTCCAGGTTCTTGAATTAGATAAATGGGGTTTATCAGTTTATGTATATGCACTATATATGTTATGTTATATTGTTAAGCACTGTGGAAGAAAAAGAGCCACACTAATCAGTTACCAAACAAAGAGGCCTTTTATTACAGTACTTCAGTCTATTCAGTTCCCATCAAAGATAAGATCCGAATAACCTTGCACGTTAAATGATCAGTTTAAAAGTTTTAAGACTCCCCCAACCCCATATCCATTCCCAATATGTCATGCAAGGTTTGGTAACATTTTTAAAACAATAAACAAAGGTAGGATACGTATGGTTCCTTTGAAACTTAACACATGTCACAATAAAAGTCCAAAGACAATGAAAAAGGTTTGGGGCAGCCACCCATATATTATGCCCTGGCTGCAAATGGGTCATTTTGATGGGATCTTCACAAGTTTGAATCTGAAACATAACTGAATTGAGAGGGAAAATATGACAGTTTCAAAGGCCGGGGCAGGAAGTGTCATCATCTGAGCCAGCAGCATCAGCACCACCAGAGCCGGAAGTGACGTTCGCAGCAGCGCCAGAAACAGAAAGTGACATCTTCGGGTCCAGAATTGACATCATCAAGGGCACCAGGACCTAGTGGGATTTCCCGTAGATTGTCTGCAGAGGACTGAGAGAAAACGTCAGTGCAGCTCGCCACCCCCTGGTGTGTCATGGTACTACTATTATTTAGGTGCTCTAGCTGCCTCCCAATTGCACATGTGTGACACACATAATATTTGATAATTAGAGAAATTATTAATTAGTCCTTACCTATCATTCAGAGCTCTTCAGCAAGGACTGACTTTAAAATATAGAGTATTTCTAATGATATAAGACCCACAAAATAAATTTGATGAATTACTCTCATGAATTGCTTACCTTACCAAGTACTATTAAACAAAAAGCTAGCCTTGTTACTTTAAACTATATATGTTTTTTTTTCTTAACCTTTAATCTTTTTAAAAGGTGTAACTGGAGATAGCAGCAGACTTGTACCAGAGGAAAATTCAAGAAGAAGCCAACATTTCCTGGTGCCGGAAACCATCTTGCAAGCTGACAGAAAGTGTGAAAGTAAACATATACAATAAAGCAAGCTAAACACAAAAAAGATAAATATTCAGATTGATAAGTATAATAAAACCCGACGGCACTTTATGTACAATGTCACTTTCCCAGGCACCTAGAATACATTTATGAAGCAGCAAGTTTATTTTAAAATAATATGAATTCACAATTGTATACTATATATTTTTCCAAGCTTGTGTATAACATTCTGGAAAATGTGTATTCCTCTCAGTTTCAGTTTCAGTTTGTTTAAAACGTGGCTTTGTGGCTTTTCATTTGCTTTAGTATTTTTGCTTTGAAGGTTATGCCCCACTCATGAAAATGAGTTACCATAAAGTAGCAGAATACATAGAAATATTCATGATTTCTTTACAGAATTTTGTTATTTTATCCACGAAATGGCAGCAAAATAATGTCCTGAGAGTGATTCAGGCTAAACATTGTAAAGCGGATCATTACATCTTACCCCAAGTCTGACTCAGGTTTAACTGTATTTACATAGAATTTTGAACTTCATTGAGGTTAAAAGCTGTTTCAGTTATTGCCTAATTTTAAGAAAGTGGACCGGCCATGTATAGTTTTTGTATTAGGTAGGCCCAGAGAGGCTCTAGTCTTTCTTACTTTGTGCTCAGTGGCATAGGCAGTATAGGCAAATGCCTATGTTGACAAATGATTTGTGGCATTCATGCAGTGCACCCCCTGCCTTCCCCCAATCTATTGTACAGGATGACATACAAACAGTACATGGCAACTCTTTTTACTGTTCTGCCCTTCTCTTCCTCCTCTGACTAGTGCTGCTGCTATCTGCTAAGCAGAAGATACCCCAAGATGTCAGATGGGTGTTTATCAAGGAGTCCCATTCTAAAAATCTCTCACCATACAGGTCAAATAATATTCTTTAAAGGCATACAAATGTAAGAAATAGTACATATGACGTGCAAAGCTTATCATTTTGCATAATTAACAATTAAACAGATAAATCAATATGTTATACAAAATAAATAATGTAAACTACATTTGGAGCAAGTTTAGTTGGTTTATTCCAACCAAAGACTGAAAAGGTGTGGGGATGGGCAATCAAACAATGATAAAACCCAGGGGCCTCATGTATAAACGGAGCGTACGCACAAAAATGTTGCGTACACCTGTTTACACGCTCACTTCAAGATGTATAATAACTAAACTCGGCTAAACTTGGCACATTTTCACGGCAGCCTCACACCTTACATACGCACTTTTCTGCTCAGTTTTGCAAATTGGTGGCACCCAGCATCAAAGCAGTTCTACTGTTTCTGTGTGTATCCTTTTATTTTTTAGTTTCACATCCATGACACGAGATTTATCAAATACACCGAAATAAATTGCATATCATTTTCAAATTTAAGGTACTTAATTGTAATCAGTCTGTAACAATATAATGGTGTACAGAAGGGTCAGACTATTCCAAATACCATAGCTGCTTTAGCTTTGTTACTCTCAGTCCAGCATTCAGAGTATTTTAACCTGTTTATTGTATTTGTGTGTGATATCACAGCTGCACAGGATGTGTTGGGAGCACAGAGGATCATAGCTTACAGCAGAGGATACAGCTTCCAGCTCTGGAGGACATTTATAGAACACACTGCCTCAAGAAAGCCACCAGCATCTGCATGGATTCCACTCCCTTAGCCACAGTCTATTTGAAATTTAGCTTCATATGTTTTAATTAATATATTTGGAAAATCATCTTGTACTGTTACATCTGAAAAATGTAATGAGATGCCTATGTATAGCGCAAATGCACCGTTTGCTGTGTTGGTTTGTTTTGTTATCAATATTGTAGTGGGGTTCTTCAATAACACGAATAGTGGTATATTAATGTTGATTTTATAATTGTTTTTCATTTTATAATTGTTGCTTTTTCAACAATGAAGCTTATTGTGACTGGCTAAAGTTATCTGGATGGGAGATGTTTTTTGGGGTTTTTACCGGCTGTCTTAGTATGGCTTAATTGGGATATTACTGTATTAATTAGTATAAATGG
The DNA here is from genome assembly GCF_900747795.2 of Erpetoichthys calabaricus. Lineage (NCBI taxonomy): Eukaryota > Metazoa > Chordata > Cladistia > Polypteriformes > Polypteridae > Erpetoichthys > Erpetoichthys calabaricus. Next base: position 25,558,501 of record NC_041403.2, on the reverse strand, counting down.
CCTCAAATGCCTTAAGGTAATTAATTGATCTTAAGTGAATAATGTGATCAAGTGAACTTAATGAAGTAGGGGATAAATATTATCCAAGCCAAAATCAGGCCAAAAATCAGGCCATTTAGGACTTAAAATATTATGAGTTTAAATGTGACTGATCATTAACAGATGGGTATTTACTGCAATTTATATTTGTAGACAAGTGTCAACAAGTTTATTATGTTATTTTTTGTCTTTAAAATATATTTGTCTACCTGGTCCTGAAGAAGAAAACTTAAATTCTGAAGCACCTCAGCCAAAGAAGACTTGATTGGATGTTAATGAGTGGACACTTTTTCAAACTAAGTTTCCTGTTAAAATCTAGCTTCATATGTTTAATTAATATATTTTGGAAAATAATCAGCACTATTATGTTGGCAAAATTCAATAAGAAACCCAAGGGCTCAATAGTGGACATGTATAGCTCAAATGTTTTGTTTGTTTTTAGAAGACTAGGACAATCTAAAGTAGAACAGGCCATTCAGCACAACAAAGCTTGCCGGTCCTATCCACTTAATTCTTTTAAAAAAACATCAAGTCGAGTTTTAATGGTCCCTAAAGTCCTACTGTCTACCACACTAATTGGTCCCTTATTGCATTTGTCTCTTAGTAGCCTGTGTGAAGAAAAACTTCCTAATGCTTGTGTGGAATTTATCCTTAATAAGTTTCCAGTTGTGTCCCTGTGCTCTTGATGAACTAATTTTAAAGTAACAGTCTCAATCCACTGGATTAATTCCCTTCATAATTTTAAACACTTCAGTCAGATCTCCTCTTAATCTTCTTTTGCTTAAACTGAAAAAGCTCAGTTGTTTTAATCTTTCCTCATAATTCATCCCCTGTAGTCCTGCAATCAGCCTAGTTGCTTATCTCTGGAATCTTTTCTTTTTGTAGCCTGTAGACTAAAACTGCACATTGTACTCCAGATGAGCACTTTCCAGTGTGTTTTAAAGCTTGAGCAGAACATCCTTGGCCTTGTACTCCACACATCAAGATGCTATATAACCTGACATTCTGTTTGCCTTTTTAATGGCTTCTGAACATTGTCTGGCAGTTGATAGTGTTGCGTCCACTATGTCTCCTAAATCCTTCTCATAAGGTGTACTTTTGATTTTAACACCTCCCATTGTGTATTCAAACCTAACATTTCTACTTCCTACATGTAATACTTTACATTTCTTACATTAAATTCCTTCTGCCACAAATCTGCCTAAGCCTGTATGCTGTCCTAGTCCCTCTGTTGTGATTCAAAGGATTCTAGAATATCTGATAATCCACATAGTGTGGCATCTTCTTCAAACTTAACCAGCTTGTTACTTACATTCCTATCCAAATCACTTAAATATATTAAAAATAGCAGTGGCCCCAGCACTGTCCTCTGTGGGACACTACTGTTAGCATCACAAATTTCAGATAAGGTTCCTCGTACCATAACACTCTGCTTCCTGTACCTGAAACAATTCTTCACCTATTTACACACAACTCCCTGAACTCCCCCCTCTTTTAGTTTGATGCTCATTGTGAGAGAGTAGGGAGCAGGTTGAGGAGACCCTGGAGAGGTGGAGATATGCTCTAGAGAGGAGAGGAATGAAGGTCAGTAGGAACAAGACAGAATACATGTGTGTGAATGAGAGGGAGGTTAGTGGAATGGTGAGGATGCAGGGAGTAGAGTTGGCGAAGGTGGATGAGTTTAAATACTTGGGATCAACAGTACAGAGTAATGTGGATTGTGGAAGAGAGGTGAAAAAGAGAGTGCAGGCAGGGTGGAATGGGTGGAGAAGAGTGTCAGGAGTGATTTGTGACAGACGGGTATCAGCAAGAGTGAAAGGGAAGGTCTACAGGACGGTAGTGAGACCAGCTATGTTATATGGGCTGGAGACAGTGGCACTGACCAAAAAGCAGAAGATAGATCTGGAAGTAGCAGAGTTAAAGATGCTAAAATTTGCATTGGGTGTGATGAGGATGGACAGGATTAGAAATGAGGACATTAGAGGGCCAGGTCTTGTTGGACGGTTTGGGGAGAGGTGAGATTGCGTTGGTTTGGACATGTGCAGAGGAGAGATGCTGGGTATATTGGGAGAAGAATGTTAAGGATAGCGCTGCCAGGTAAGAGAAAGACCTAAGAGAAGTTTTATGAATGTGGTGAGAGAGAACATGCAGGTGATGAGTGTAACAGAACAAGATACGGAGGACAGAAAGATAATCTCTTCTAACCCATTAACAGTTGTGTTTGGTGTTCTCCCAGATGACCTTAAAATGGAGAAGGACAAACAAACTGTGATTGCCTTTACTACACTATTGGCACGCAGACTTACTTTGCTAAACTGGAAGAATCCTAACCCTCCTCTTTTAAGTCAGTGGGTAACTGATGTTTTATATTATTTGAAATTGGAAAAAATCAAATTCTCACGTAGCGGAGACTTTTTCAAAACCTGGCAGGATCTAATCAATAATATTTTAGAATAAGCTCTTAAAGCACCGAGGAAGCAGATTCTCTTCTAATTTCTTTTTCTTCTCAATTTATCTTTATCTGCCTATTAAACTCATTAATGTACAGTATTTATTTTTACTAGCTTTACGTTTTACTCCGTTGGCCATGCTCTCTTTCTCAGGGGTGGGGGTTGATTTGTTTTCAATCCTATTATTTGTAAAAATTTATCTATTTGTATGGAATGATTACAATAAAATAAAAAAAAAATTAAACAAAGATATGGATGAAGATGCTCCAATGTGATGACCCCTAATGGGAGCAGTGAAAGAAGAAGAAAGATCATTTTTGACATCTTTTAGTTCTTCAAATTTCTCCAGTGTGTAGTGGCTTCCTAAAAATATGTTTGAAGACTTTATATATGTAATCACTAAGTTCCTTAAGCCTTATTTGATAAGTATTATCCGGACCTGATGATTTGTTTGATAGATAGATAGATAGATAGATAGATAGATAGATAGATAGATAGATAGATAGATAGATAGATAGATAGATAGATAGATAGATAGATAGATAGATAGATAGATACTTTATTAATTAGGGGAAATTCACTTTAATTTCAACCTACAGTATTTATTCTCAGCAGCACTTCTCCTTCTGCAATTTTCAAGTCGCTCAGTACCTCCTTATAGTCCCTTTTACCACTTTGAGATTATCTGCTTCCTCACATTTTGTTGGTTCTTGACAAATGCGTTTCAGTTACTTTTTTTAAATATACTTTGCTATTTTTATGCAGTTGGAATTCTTAATTGCACACATGAGCTCCCCAAGCATGTAACAGTTGAAAAAGGCATCAAGGCAAAATTATAAATTAAATAATGTAGCAGCAAGCCAGTGAAGTTACAAGCTTATGCAATCCTATCAGTGCTATCACTTTTATCACCAACCACCTCACCAGATTATGAGTTATGCCTGGCGATCTGCCTTTATCTACTAGGACAAAGCATGATCCTGTCCTCGGCACCTTTTTACCCAGGACTAATGCATAGTTCTGTAGTGAAAGTTTTTAAATCACCAACACTTTAATTTCATGCCATCCAGCCAACTGCTTATAATAGAAGTTCCGAAGGGGTTTACCTACTGATCACTCCATTACAGCATAATAACAAATTTACAGTATTAAAGAATACAGATGAATGAAAAAAATGGCAAAAAAATATAAAGAAAGAATAGATCATAGCAAACAAAGCACTTTCTCACTCACTTCTTTTCCATGCTCCTCTATTTCCAGTATTCAGTCCCAGAAAGAAAAAAAGAAAGATATATTGTTTTAGGTATTAAAGGAAACATTCAACTTAAAAGGGGTTAAGTCAAGGAAAATCGGTCAGTTAGGTTAGAATTCTATTGTTTGACTCATCTTAATGCATGTGATGTACTTCAGGGTACTGTATCCATATTTTGCCTTGTGTCATTTTAGAATGCTTAAAATAACCTCAAAGTACCATCTGTAAATGTAAGACAATTCATGAAAATGTTAATGGGCGCATCTGTGGCCAATGTGCAAATCATTCTAAATGCAAGTCACACCAGGACAAAAATAAGCAGCAGTTTTTCATAAGATGATTAACACTTAAGCAGCAGTACAAAGTTCTCTCATTTACATTCTTCAAGGATTTAGAGACATTCAAATATTAGATAATAAACTATGATGAGAAACATATACAGAAATAAGCAATTTCTTCCACATTTATTGATGCCTAACTAACAGACCTTTGTGTGATCTTCGGTCTGATTCTAGCCAAAGACTGTATTAGGTGAAATTTTTAGGCACAATATAAACACAGTGATTTTCAGGTTTATGCAGAGTACATAAAAAGGGGAAAATCAGAAAACAGAAAATGGACACAACTGCTGCCCAAGTACCAAAAATTATACTTTAAACGCAAAGTACCAGACATGCTCACATAATTGAAGAAGACACTCAGATATAGCAAATGCCTGTGGAGACTTGTAATGCGGGAAACTTTTCAAAACCAGTGTCACCACATAATAGAATTAGAGCAACTCTAGAATGACTCCTTAGCATTGTGTGGATTTAGGATGGGAGTCAGGGGTGAGCTGGGACATCACAGTCAGCTTTAGTCTACATTTTGATGGTTGTTTGTTATTCACTCATTATATAGTATATACACTCAGTTTATTAACAAATTAAGTCAGTCAGTCACCATCATCCAACCCACTATATCCTAACAAAGGGTCTGCTGGAGCCAATCCCAGCCAACACAGGGCGCAAGGCAGGAACAAATCCCAGGCAGGGCGCCAGCCTACCGCACTAACAAATTAAGTGTATTAAAATAATTTAAACTTTTAGCACCTACATGCAGCATTAGTATTTTAAAAAATTCTCAAAATCATTTATTATTTTATTTAATGAAGTATAATAATGTAGTTTGGTTTATTTGCAGAAGCTTGACTCATTTGTTTATATTCTTTTTCATTTTTATAATTGAATATGTTTTAAGTAATACCTCCCTAATTGCTGGCCTTTTTATTAAAATGTGCTGGTAAACCTCATTCACCATTATTATTATTATTTTAATTTAACAATCTCATATACATGCATTTCTGTTTTTTACAATAGTTAGCACTGATATCTTAGAGCTCAAGTAGTGTGTTTTTTTCCCCAGGTTTGCACGAGTTCTGATATTTCAAATTTCAGCTCTTCTCTACACTAACAATAATCTCTGTAAATGTGTTGTATCGTTAAAGTAACAAAGCACACAGATTTATATCAATAAGAATCGGAAGATCAAGTTTATTTGGAAACTGAGCAAGCATATGTAATCAAGAATCAGTCTTATCTTTTCCCAAAGCCTAAATCAGAAACCAAAAGTCATAGTGGAAAAAAAAAATCACATCAGAAGTAAAAATAAAGCCATTTAAACTGCTCATTATAGTAATTTAATTCAATTTTGGATGACCAGGGAGTGTACAGTAACCATCATAATGAAAGATGAAAGTAGCACAACATTTTGATGCACAACAAAAAAAAATATCACACTAAAAAAAGTAAAAATATTCAAAGGATCTGAAGCAAATTTCAAAACTTTTTTAGAATGAATTATCAGATTCAGCATAAGTCTGAACCTTTATGGCAAAAAAAGTTTAGAAAAAAATGCAAAACAAAAGAAAAAATGTAGAAATGGATCAAAACAACAAAATGAGTGCAGGAAAAAATGGTTTAGCAAAGAGGATTCATTTAAATGGGCTGAAAATATACTGTGTAATGGAACCTGGGGTGTCAGTGGGGCCCAAACCCCATAACACGATTACACAGAATCTAGGGTTTAAATAAAGGATGGTTTATTTAATTAAATTCTTCTTTCACAAAGTGGCATAAGCACAAACAATTTCTTTACACAAACCACAATTCTCTCACCACCGCACTGCCCTCCTCCAGTTGAGTGTTGCTCTTCTTCCTCCCAACTCCGACTCACCTGGATAAGGGAGTGTGGTCCCTTTCATTAAGGACCCGGGAGTTCTTATGTTGCAAGGTCCACTACCCAGTGGAAGTACTTTTGGGTCATAGATGTCAGAAGGGGACCTTGTTTTTCGATTTCCTGGATAATCCAGTTACTGATTGTGTCAGGGTTGTCTGTGTAGGTACTTGCTGTCTTGCAAAGCAGTCACCGCTTTGAAGTCTGGCCTTGGAGGATGTCTGTATTTACCTGAAATTAACATGTTTGACAATATTGGTTTCGAATCAGCAGATCTGTACTCATTAATGGTTGGTAACAATACACTTCGTTAACTTGTGTTTTCATTAATTGTTAAACCCAGGAAATTTAGATGTGCCATTGATTAAACTGATTGTCCAGGACTGACAACAGCAGGGACTGAAGTAGATAAAAACTCCTGGCAGCAGAAGGCAGGGAGGACAGTCCACAGAAAACGCTGCCAAGACACTCGGACAGAGCACAGGGGCTCGCAGGAAGACAAGGGTACCTGGCTGGCACGACGTGAAGCACAAGGACGGCAACATTTACTTCCAGGGAGGAAGAGACAGCTCCACAAGGAGACGCCAGTTGTGGGTCCAGCGAGAGAGGGATGCCGCATGAGAGAACCAAGCAAAGCTGGCAGACGAGAAATGAGGCGTGCCTAGGTCACAGCAACACAAGGAGCCAGAGTGGGAAAAAAAGGAACGACGAAGAGATGCTGACAGGGATTCAATGGTTTGATGAAACTTCTGTTGGGAAACGAGTGTCTGGTGAACAGAGTGCATCTGTGGACAGTTGAACGATTAAGTGTTGGGGTAACACAGTGAGCAACTTGGACTCTGCACCACTAAAGGTTGTATCCTCCGATTCTTGTTTTTAATGGACTTTTAGAGTGTGGACTGTGTATTTTCCTTTTAAAAAAGGAAATTAATTCCTGATATGTTTAGATTTTGTTATGTTCGTTTATCTTTTTAATGTACCTTTTATTGTCTTGTGTAATAGAACTTACTGTTGTTGTTTTCTGAAATTACTGTTGTGTCTTTCATTGTGTGTTTACTCACCGCCCAATTTAAAGGAACCTGTGTGCTATTATTGGTATATTTCAGGAGTTCCCAGTCTCTTAATAAAACTGGGTGGCGTAGTCGGATATTTTAATGGTGTCTAAGTTAGATTATCTATAAGTGTGACCAGACACCTGTCACATACGGAAGTCCCATTTATTAGGAAGTGCATCTTCCCGCAGAGCCCCCTTGCAGTACCCATGGTCCCCAGCAGGCGTGTGTTGCTGGACTACATCTCCCAATATTCCCCACTGGTTCCCAAATGGGTGCTGATACAGAGGGCTGCTGCTATCTTGTGTCCCAGGGGAATAACCAGTCCCATACAGCATCTTTCTTTCCCACTGGGCTGTCTGACCATTACTTCTGGGTCCAGCTTCTTCCTTTCTCCTGGCTGGTGTTCTCATCCTACACATGTGGCATTTACAACTGTTTTCTTAAAAAATGCATTAGATTGTCTGTAATTATATTCAACAGAGAATTTGCTGGTCTTGTTTTGTAAATAAGAATTAAAATTTCATATTTTGTGAATAAAAATGATAACGAGTGGAGGACTATTAGTGCTATAATGTAAGTTATGAAAAATTTGTGAGAATAAATTGTACCTTCAGATACATTTGTTAGCTCTGCATGACCTCCCAACAATGGCTTTCATGAAAAGCAAGCCAAGCCACAAGGACAAAAATCTAAACAATACCTTGTAACGCTTGTCAGACAGGGAATGGAAATTCAGTTGAGCAGGCTGAGTAGAAGCCATGCCAGTCAGGCTAAGGATAAAAATTAAGGGAATGGTTAGAAACAAACAGTAGCTTCTAAAAAAGTACTAGACAAAAATAAGAAATTGATAATAGCCAGAATATATCCTTCACAATGTTACAGTGACACCCATACCATAATACATTAGCTGGGTTTGTCCTATCTATGAAATTACAATTAATAGCTCTCAGAATTAAAGTATACTTATGGATTGACATGAGCAATGCTTTGTTCCTTTCTTGGTCAGCTTTCTCCAGACACAGGAAGAATTTTTAGTGTGCTTTCTTTCTTTGTTCTGGACCTTGTCTTCTTCTTCACATTTGGTTGCACCTTTGGGTTGTGAGTAGTATCGCAATTTCACTTTGAGGAATTTTACACACACACAGTGTATTCGGTAGCTAGCAAAATTATGCATGCTAGGTCAGCTCAGTGAGTTGCCATCATTAGCAAGGCGAACATGTGGTCTCTCTTGTTGTGCTTCTTACTGTCCCTTGACTATTGGCAACCTTGTCTATACTCCAATATGGACAAGTATTCCAGCACAGTTGCCTTCTGGAGTAAGAGATTGCTTCAAAGTCTGTTGCAGCCACATCCTATCAGCTATGGGTTCTGAGTATGGGCAGCTACAGTTTGCCAGGTTGAGCTATGGCTTTGTGAGAAGAACCAATGAATTAGGATGTGGTTGGTGTTTTTACAGGAAGGAGTAGAGTTCTTGACTTTGTCTTCTTGGGTGGAAATAAGTCTATCCTCTTGTTTGATCATTGGTGCAAAGTTCTGTCCATCAATGTTGCTCTTCCTTGATTTATCCTCCATTTTTCAGAACTGATTGTTCAGCCTGTGCCTTTTGAGAGACATCTCTGCATTGTTATAAGGTCTTATATCGATCATATTATAGCATAAGCCTGCATTCTGAAGAGGGGTCCTGTCAGGCAAAGTGAGACTTTTCAGTTGGCAGTGAGAGCAGCTTGTTAAACCAGGACTTGGGTTCCAGCCTGAATAATAAATGGATAAAGCCAATCTGTCTTACAGTGTGCAGGATTGCCTTTAAGCGCTACTGGTGACAGTAGCTAAGCTCACTCTCTGTCACTCAGCCCACACTTTCTGCACAGCACTGCCACTACAGCAAAAAATTGAGATTCTTTGGAGGAATGAGAAGCAAATAGCATACAAAAGAACGTCCAGGACCCCATCCTGACACTTACTAAACAAACATTTGCATTTTCGGGATGTAGGAGTTAAATGAAGCATGAGAACCCATCAAAGCTTGAGCATACAGACTTCAAATCGACAATGTGCAGACCTGGGTTTAAATCCAGCTAGCTGCCAGGAACAGTAAGGAGGAAGCTCTAATTGCTGTACTACCAGAAAATGTTAACTTAAATATTGACCATGACTTACAAACAGCAGAGATGTTCAAAAACAGAAATATGACTGGTGCATTTATGATGTGATTTTCAAATAACGTGGAATACAGATTTGAAGTCAGCTTTCAGAAGGCTGATAGGGTGACATATCCTAAACAATGAAATAAGCTGTTATGCAGAGAGCTCCGATTAAACATTCAAAAAATAATCACAGCAATTGCACCTGAAAGGTCTAAATTTATTTATTCTGAAAAATTACCAGGGAGCAGGGTTTGTATTTGAAAACGAGATTGAGGCAGATGCATGCAAACTTTCCTGAAATCCATTTAAAATGTATGGACTTGGATTTAATATAACATAGAGCAGGTGCTATATGCCAGGTCTAGGGGTTGAACATCCTCAAGTCTCAGGGCAATTTAGAAAATTATTCTTCCCCACTACAGAATACTTACTATTGAAGCTGTATACAAAGAATTATTATTTTTAACACTGTCTGGAGCATTAGGGACTTAGTCACATCAATCAGGTAACATCTACAACATCCCTTTGTCGATGATTAATCAGGTAACACATGGGTTTTAGATAAATCACTTGAGTGAACTTTGTTGTTGCTCTTTATTGACATGAAGGGTGCAACAGCATCAGTAATTTGAGTAGTGAACAACACTGTCAGAACTTCATATGACAGTCCCTCCATTAGTTCGATTGGCCTTTGAGGATCTGTCTGGTTCTGCTGTGGCAGAAGATCATCTGTATGAGATTTCATTCCCTTTGTAGACTCTACATCCACAGTGAAAGCGACAAGTCCACTCTGACAAGACACTACTCCCCATGTCCATCTCAGTCTTTATCTCTCTTTCTAATCTTCTATAATCTCAGACAAGTTTAAAATCTCCAACAGAAAACCTGGTTTCAAGGAGGAAGAAAATGTTGCAGTATTTTAACAGAAACGTAGTGTCTGGATCTTTAGAGAACTTTGAGGCTTCCTTAAGTGTTTGTACATCTCTCTCAGCTTGGCCATCAGTAGATAGACGGTATACTTGTAAGTGTCCAACATGGTTAGCCTTCAGAAATGTGAAGTCTTGTGCTGTGATTAGTTGTCCATTATACCTAACAAGAATATCAGGTATGCCAAAACAACAAAAGAGACTTCTCAGCCTTTAAAATATCTTGAATTTGAATGTGGAGTCCATTATATGTATTTCTGGACATGAGCATTAAACATAAGCCCACAAATTGGCACTCCTAAATCATAAGTTTTTTTTTCCATTGGTTATTCTTATGCAGCTGCTACTGAAAATTCAGCAAAGTTTAAATCAAATAATAATTTAAATCATAAAGAAATCTGGAAGTAGAAACCTATCTTTTACAAAGGCTGTCAGTTTTATTAGCTTTATTGAAAAAATGTATAAAACTGTACAAAAGCATCTATGGAGGTTGAAAAAATTAGTTGCTTTGGTGAACCAGTCAGTCAGTCAGTCATTGTCCAACCTGCTATATCCTAACACAGGGTCACGGGGGTCTGCTGGAGACAATCCCAGCCAGCACAGGGCACAGGGCACAGGGCACAAGGCAGGAACAAATCCCGGGCAGGGTGCCAGCCCAACACAGCTGATGAATCACATTATACTAAATACAAAATCAGATCTCTGTCTTCTTACTGAAACCTAGGTTAGTAAATCTGACATTCTTCCCTTTGTTGAGGCAGCACCAAATGATTTTGTAATTTATCATAACATTTTATACATCAAGGGTTTTTAGGCACGATTGTGGCTAAATTACATACACAAAACTATTTCTGCTTATGTAATTAAATGTACTGCAAAAGGCTGAATAGTTTTGAGTACAACATTCCAAATTTTCAAAAGAAAGTATTCATATGAATTAAAACTTTTGTTTCACATGAATAATAACTGTATACAATAGTAAAAATGTAGATATTTGAGGATTTCTTTCCAAAAAACTGGATTTTAAAGTAAATATCTAATACATTTCATGATGCACAACCATAGAATGAGCTTTGTTTAGTGTTCCAACCTGTGAGCCATCACTGTCCTAAGTCTAGATTTTTAAATCCGATAGCAATGCAAAGTTACACTCTTTGGACACTTTTGGCAAAAATAGACTCTGGTACCAAAACAATATATATCTAAAAAATATTACCATTTAATATCCAATAGTATTGTGAAATCATAGTGTTTGGCACAAATTTTCTCTTTTTTGGAAAAGTTTTTCCCATTTGGGACAAATAGCCTCCTGCACCAAATGATCTTTGAGAACAAGTGTTGCAATTGCAGTATTTTATCAGAACTTCACAAGCAAAGTTACTTACTTCACAGGCAAAAATATATTTCAAAAATATGCACACACTTGCTACATATCATGCTGAGGCAACAGCTAAACATTTTTAACAATGCATATATAATTATGTGCTCATCCAATAATTTTTCATGTCATTCCTTGAAATAATTAATAATAATAACAAAAAGTCCAAAATATAACCATAAAGAACATCTGCAAGTACAAAAAATGTATACCCCCATTTTGTGGGTTTCTCCTTCATGTATTACTTTATGCCAATGCATGCCTTTGAGACCACCACCCTTTGATCAATAGAGAACACTATTCCTAGTTGTTTTACATGGCTGAAGAATTTGTGAGCATAGAGACTTTATCTTGAAAAGACAATCATACCCATCTGTTCCCTTCTTTCTTCGTCAGGATCACACAGGTGAAGGCTCCACGATATTACCATAAATCTCTACCATGTCATAATTGGGAAATTGTAACCCAGGTTTTTGCTCCAGTAGTCAGGTACTTGCTTTGCCTTGATGATGCCCATGTACAAAACTAAAGCAATTGTGCCATAAACTTCTGATGCTGTAAGTATATTTTTCTCAGAAACTGTTTTTCTCCTTGCAAACCTATTTGTGTTATCTACAATAGTGCTGACAGCTGTAGAACTAAAAATAGCTGAAAAAGTTGAAGTTTAGATTAAGTTATGATCCTCCTCTAAGTTTCAGAAGGTGCCCTAGCTCTTTTATTAGATGATGTTTTGGTTACACATGATGTTGACTGTGCAAGGGGTGGCAGGACACCTCATGCATAAGTGGTTAATGTACACATATAGTTAGGATCCTTTTACGTTCATTTGTTCGAAAATGGTAAAAACTGCAATTTACATTTACCTACAGACTTGTTACGGTGCTGTGATCCTATCCTTGGGAAGGAACACTATTCAAAAATGAACTGAAATTGAACCTTTGTGGAAGGAAGAGAGCTAAGGGTTAAGAAAGGGGAGCACAGGGCTGGTACCTTTAAGGTAAAATCAACCCACTGGATAGCAATTTCAGAACCTGTTTAGTTATGCTTGCATGGAAAATAAGCGTCCCCTTTGTTTATTTGTACTTTGGGCCCCCTGTTGCAAGCCACTGTCTAGACTCTAGCCTAGTAAATGTGCTCCTTTGTTAAACTTTCTAGACTTCTTAGTGTTTTCTCATTTTTAGTGTTCAATTAAGTTTATGTTTGTATAGCACCTTTCACAGACTCATCACTAAAATTCAATTGTAACTTTACAAATACTAATTACAAAATTGCACACAAAGTAAAGACACACATTTCTTTAACCCTTTAACCGCCAACTCCCTAAATATTCCCCACGCCAGGCGAAATCTGAACAATTTTCGTTTTTTTACTTTTTTACATTTTTTTTACATTTTTTACATTTATTCAAGCAGTATTGACCACTAAATGTTGTGCAAGTTCTAGAAATGGGCAAACACATAATAAAACACAAAATGTACCTTTTCTCAGGCTTCCACAACAATAAACTTTCATCAACTGCAACTGACGGTCCTGGCATGTAGGGCAACTGAAATGCTTCAAATAAATGGTCAATCAAAGGACGTAGCTTGAACAAGCGGTCGCGGTTTGGATCTTTCTTATCTGGCTCATTTCTGTTGTCATTCAAATGAAAGAATTTCAGCAGCAAAGAGAATAGGTTACATGTCATGATACCTGCAAAAATAGGTGTTGCATACATAGGATCTGTAGACCAGTACATCTCAATATCTGGTTTTCTGATTATTCCCATCAACATCAAAATCCCAATGAATTTTTTCATTTTGTTTTCATCAGTGTCTACCCAAGCACGAACACGGGAATGTGGAGGTAAATTGGGATTTTTCTCAATAAACTGTGCTGCATACAGATTTGTCTGATGAGCAAAATGTCTGATCAAATCAGGTGACACAAACAGCTCATAAAACTGCTCAGCAGTGTAATTGTTTACATCAACAGTAAAGCCACACGTTGCCTCAAACGGATGCAGAAAAGGTAGTTCACCTCGGGCAGCAGTCCAGTTGAGATGCTGGGGATACACCCACTCATCGCCATCATCCGATGTGCCGTCATTCACAGTATCATGCAGCGCACGTTGCTGATCATCATTGTCACTAAAATCTTCTTCAGAACTGCTACAATCATGATCAGAATTATTGTCCAAAATCGCCTGCAAAACCTCACTTGAAGTCAGTTTACGTTTCGCCATATTCACAGCAACGATGCCGGATATATCCGGCAGAGGGCAGTTAAGGGGTTAAACACAGAGTAACACAAAGCAGTTCCAAACTTAACAACATAAATGGAACCTAATAATATCTATGTATGTATTAATGGACTGGAGAATCAAGGAGAATTAAAGTAAACAGGGCATCTCGTAATAATCAGGTAGATCATTCCACACCTTTAGGGCCCTGTAGCTATAGGCTACACCTCCCACTGTTATTTTATTAATCCATAGACACACCTCAAGGAGAAATAAAGAAAACAGGATATGACTGGTTGGCGCCCTGCCCGGGATTGGTTCCCTGCCTTGCACCCTGTGTTGGCCGGGATTGGCTCCAGCAGATCCCCCGTGACCCTGTGTTTGGATTCAGCGGGTTGGAAAATGGATGGATAGATGGATATGACTGACCACAATTTGGAATGCCACAGCAGAGAATCTGACTTTTATATAAATGGGAGATATCAGTTTTTAATTGGTAATAAATTTGTAAACTTTTTTGAAAATATGTTTTCACATTGTCGTTATGAGTAATTTAATACATAATGATAGGAAAGAATGGCAAATTCATCTATTTAAAATTAAATCTACAACACAATAACGTGTGAATAAAATGAAAGGATATTTTCAGTGAAATCGCCCCCATGCTTAACTGGAAACCAAAGTAACAACATAAGAACAGGAGTTATGTAGTCATACCTTCTAGTTCTTGTAATGATCTGTGTGGCACCATTATAAATTCAATGGTTGGTTTTGTGGAGTTTTTGATGGCTTCAACCATATTGTAAATCGATGCTATGTTCACTATGCCCATTGCTTGACATGTGACACGGAGATCGTGCCACATGCTTTGTCATTATGCTCTGCCCATATAAGATAGCAGTGTGTAGCAACTTGTTATGCTTGCGTCAGACCAATTTCTGAAAAAGAAAACAAAAACAAAACTCTTGATCACATCTTGAAGAGCTAGTTTTAGAACTTTTTTTTTGCTTATTTTACTTTTTCACTTGCATTTTATATTTTGGCTTTAACAATGTTTTTGGTTAGCTTTGTGGTACTGTGACTACAGACAGTTTTTGACTACAATTTATCCAGTCCCTTTTGTGATTTCTTTCTTCTACTGCTTGGCCTCTTTACCATTCATCTAGTGGACCAGTTATTTTTCCAGGAGTTCTCTGCAGTAGCAAGATCCTGACTGTGTTGATGAGATCTTAAGACTGTGAAATTAGCAAGGGGCGTTGTGGGCACAGACACCACTGAGTGTCACATGACTCTAGTTGTTCCTTTAAATGGACTGATTAAATTGTATATTTCTTAACTTTTCATACCAACACATTGCAAATTTGATGCTTTACTTGTGAAATGTGGTAATTGTCAACCCAATTAAATAATAATTATTATTATACTCTGGTTGTATATAAGTAGTGTTAAGATAAACGTAAAGTCACCTTGAGTTCATTCAATTTGAAAAACATTCAGATAACCTGTGTTGGTGGGTGAAGTGGTTCAGTTAGAAGAATTGTCCAAGAATTATTTGCTCTTTGATAGATTAGCATCATATCTAGAGCTGTTTCCTGCTCTGGGCCTAGTGCTGCTTAGAAAAACTCCCACCCCTGTGACCCTGAATTGGATTAAGTGGATTCAAAAATGTATGGTATATTAATATTAAAAGATCCATGTTTTAGTACAGTGTTTCTCAACCTTTAAGTATTTGCGACCCGAGTTTTCATAACAGTTTTAATCGTGCCCCCCTAGCGTTTTTTTGAAAGGAGCCCACTAATACCAATTTGTTCTTTTTTAATTAATAATATATCATAGATGCATATTTTATTATACCTATTTAACTTTTAGCGACATTTATCTAACTCTATATTTATTTTTCTACTATCAGAATGTAGTTTAAGTTAATTTGCTTTGGTTTCAATAGATGTATTTTTCATATTTTTGATTCTTGTTTTCTTTTTTTCACATCTTCGCACCCCCCTAGGGGGGTCCGCCCCACAGTTTGAGAACCACTGTTTTAGTATATGCATCTCTGAAAATTACAATTACTAAGCTGTCTTGTAGATCAATTCAATTATTGACCATCTTATATGATCACAGATCATTGCTTTGCTTGTTGCCTCGTTTGTTAAAACTCTTTTTCTCATTAGTCTCTTGAATTCCCTGCTACTGAATAAGAAATATGTATGACCTATGCTGCATTTAAAGGTTCTTTTGCTTGTTTGTCTGTAATCAATGCTTTAATGTACTGACATTTTTCCACAGCCTAAAATATTCCTCAAAGTAACAGTAAATATTCTCATTTATGATTTTTGATATATTTTTTTTTTACAATTTTAATAGAAATGTGTTTCTGTGCCCCATAATCAAATAGATTAGCATTTGCTGGACACTTGGAAATTTAGGTTACGTAAGAACAAAAAAATTTGACAAACGAGCAAAGGCCACTCAGTCCATCAAGCCCATTTGTTTAGTTGATAGCTAAGCTATCCCAATATCTCCTCAAGATTCTTCTTAAAGGTTATCTGCTTCAACTCCATATCTCAGTAGTTTGTTTTGGAGTCCCACAACTCTTAACATACAGAAGTGCTTCTTGGCTTCAGTCTTAACTCTAGAATCCTTGAAGCCTATGAAAAAATGTGTAATTCTGGGCCACCTTAAATTCCTCCATTAGCATCTTCAGTTTTGCAAATGTGTCGATCGGCACAAGCAGCAAGCGGCCTGTTGTCCCATCTCCCCACTGATACAGCTATGTGCCATTATGAATAATGCTGCACATCCTCTCTCTGCCACACTAACACTGAGGACTATGGCGTTCCTTTATACCAACAACAACATGACTGCATAATACCTCACTGTAACTCAGACTGCCAAGTCAGTCAATCCACCTGGGGATAGATAGATAGATAGCTAGATAGATAGATAGATAGATAGATAGATAGATAGATAGATAGATAGATAGATAGATAGATAGATAGATAGATAGATAGATAGATAGAAATCTATCTATCTATCTATCTATCTATCTAAACAGTTAGCCTCATTTTAGAGAAATTCAAAACAGAACAGTTTCCTGATGCTAATGCCCCTTCATACTCAGTCTTCCATGAATGCTTATTATCCAGCTACTGTGCATTGCCCAGAAAAATGCTGGACATCACTTGGTTGCCATCACCCCACTTACTCATTTCATCAGTTTGCAGGTTTTTCTAGCTAAGTCAGTACTGTGGTTGAATTCTGAGTATTCCACTCTGTATATGGATGAAAATGGTTTGTTAATCTTAATTTTCACAAACAACTAAAATAACAAAATTCTATACCAAAACAGCACAGATGTCTGTGAGAAAAAACATGAATCACTTCACCATAGGGGGCACAGAAAAACTGGTGGGTTTGAAGGACACAGCTCAAAATCCTTGGATATGGTTAATGTACATAGGCATGAAAAATGAGTTGAAATAAATGAGTACATACAAGAGTAATAAAATACCCAGAAATATAAACATGACCTCCTAATTACAAAATGTAGTAAGTAAGAGTCACAAACATGACAAAAAGGGCTTGATGCCTCCAAAAGGACCCACAAAGGCAGATCAGTGCCATCACTAGCCAGCCCAGATGAGGCACACCAAATCCAGCTCGCCTCAGACAACTACCTGCTGGCTAAGCCCAAAGAGGGGAAAACTGTCTCAATAATTTAAAACAGGAGTCCCCAACTCCGGTCCTGGAGGGCCGCAGTGGCTGGAGGTTTTCATTCTAACCTTTTTCTTAATTAGTAACCTGTTTTTACTCCAAATTAAATTCTTTTGAATTAATTTCATTTAAGTTGCTCTTGAAGACTCAAACCCCATAATTGTTTCTTTTTCCTTAATTAGCAGCCAAACAATAATGAGATACAAAATTAACCAAAACATGACCAGCAAACTGTGACCTTCATACAATATCTGAAAAATAAAGAAAGACAAAGGTCTCAGGAATGTTGATCTGCTCAGATCACAAAAAAACATTGAAACAGTGCTCTTAGAAAAGAGAAAATCAGTTCAGTTTTGGAAATGTTTGCTATTGCATAATGAGAGCAGCAACAAGCCATGGAATTAAAGAACGGTTTTAATTAACAACAAGAATTGGGGCCTAATTAAACAAATGGTTGGAATTTAGAATCCCTGACTTAGTTGGTCTTCTGTTGGTTCACTCACTTCACAAATCGAGGAATGATGAAGAAATTCAGGGGAACAAATCTTTAAAAAGCAAATGAATTAAAATGAATTCAAATTAAGTTAATTAGCAGCAAAAACAGGTCACTAATTAAGAACAGGGTAAAAATGAAAACCTGCAGCCACTGGGGCCCTCCAGGACCGGAGTTGGGGACTCCTGATTTAAACTATAAACACATGTCCCAAACTATATTAAAATACCCTGCAACGGGAGGAATAACCTTAAGCCCTAACCCCTGGCTTGTTAAACAGAATGGCAACACAGAATCTCTAGAAAGGAAGAATGTATTTAACAAAATAAGAAGAATAGCTCAAAATGCCACTAAACGGATTTGCCTAAAAGATTATTCAAATCAACCCATTCTCAATACACAAATGCCAAATGAAAATCCTAATAAACAGGCAAGAAAATCCAGTAACTAGTAAAAGAAGAAATAATAATAATACTTGCAAAAAGACTCCTAATACAAACCAGTGCACCACAGGTTGGATGTTTTACTCTGGCCTCATGATAAAAGCAGAGCAGAAGGAGGATGCAGCAACAATAATATCTGGGTGGCTCCGCCCCCTGTGGCTCCTCCCACAAAATACATGGAATGCAGGCACATTTAAAAAGAGAGCCCATAATTACAAAAATTAATAGATAATAAATACAAGTAAGTAAATAATGATTCAAAACAATAATAAAACACATGAAATCAAGTTCATACATACTGTAACAAAAATATTTTAGGTTTGCAAGTGTTTTATCAATAAGTGAACTGACATATTGACAATATTTAATTCAAAATCTAATTTTGCTGCACCTTCCAGCTAGATAACTATCAAAACCAATGCTATAAATAAAATATTAAAGAAAGGTTAATACAAAAACCAATTGAAATGAAAATGTATCTTTCATAACTTATTGATGTAGTTAAACAGACACAGAAAATACTAAATGCAATGAAACCCCAATAAAATGTTTTCATTCTCCATCACAAGGTAATGCACATACTGCAGAATCACAAACATATTTTCCTTTAGCATTCACTAGTAAGAATATAAGTCAAGTTTTCTACTTGGCTGGTTGCGGGAAGCTTGTCTCCCTACTCCAGTGGAGGTGTGACAGTTAAATTGTCATACTTAAGTAGCACGGCTTCATCTGATTATCACTGCTGAATTTGCCTTTGTCTCCCTTGATGGCTTGTCCAGGTTAGAGTTTTACTTCAGTTGACATCTGTGATAAGATGCAAAGTTTGATTCAGCACACTTCTATTCAACGCACTGAAGCCTTTGTAAAGCTGGATCTTATGAATAAAGATTACCTTCCTTAATCTTTAAAACTGTTAAAAAGTAAATACAAGATTAATTGTCAGGCTCTGACAAAATATAACTAGCACATATTTAGAGATACAGTATTTCATTAAGTCTAATTTTTAATGCAATATCATGCAGACAATTCAAAATGACACTCTGCAATAAACCATGACATTGTAAAATGAAAAATACATATTTTTTTCTATTAACAAGCTGAACCTCCTGATTTAGTCCACAAGGAGGCACTGTTATTGCAGGAGTGTACACATCCATTTGACCGGAACTCTATAACATTTTAGAAGTCAGGGAAAGTAATGGGCGGAGGGACATTCATTTAAATTTTGTAAGCTTTTTATTCACTCAAATAATTGTATTTTCAGAAGGAGAGTTAAGAACTGATGTTTTGAAAAACAACGATTAGAACGAGTAATAATAGCAATGTTTTATTATATTGTAGTACAGCATTGGACCATTCCTGTAACCTTAAAAGAATAGAGCTTTCTATTTTCTTATATAAAACACATCATATTTTGTTCATTATTGAAAAAAAAATTCAAATGTTACATTGTCTGTTATTTAAAGAAAGCGAAAGCATTTAAAAGATAAGGTTTGATATCCAGCTAATAATATATAGTAAGATGAAAATGGTGTCATCTATGACATTGAGCAGAAATGAATAAATTGCCCTGTTCAGATTATTAGCTCTATGAACAAAATCATGTTTTTTGGCAGGCAGGTGGTGTCATGACTCAGCAGGCACAAAAATACAAAACATAGCCACAGCTGGCCCACATTCCTCAAAAGGCAAGTGCCAGAATCATGCGGGAACTGCAAATAATGATAATAATAATACATTTTATTTATTGGGCCCCTTTCTAAACTCTCAAGGTCGCCTTATAAAGAATTAAACAACAATGAAATATACAGTAAATAGGAACAGATAAAGATAAAATCAACAGCAAAGAAAGAAGTAGAAAATTACAGCAAATTCATTTAGAAATAATAAAATCATATTTGGTGTGCCAATCTGAAGAGGTGTGTTTTAAGAATATTTTCAGATTTTGTTATTGAGTCTAGTTGGTGAATATCATCAGGGAGAGAATTCCAGAGTTGCGGAGCTCTGTAAGAGAAAGGGCGAGGAGCTCCAGATACTTCCGACTATGGTCATCTCTCCTTATAGGGGAGGACCACAAGTGGCCAAAGGAAGCCCCACCCAGGAAGGTCAACAGGAGTATCCAGACAGTATCCTGGGTCAAAGAAGGTCACTACCAGAGTTTGAAGTCAAACACAAATAAAGTCCCTAATCCTACTATGGTAGACTACATCCACACTACATCATCATTTACCAAAGTATCTTGGTCCACATTTAAATTAACAAAAATGCATATGATGTTGCCATCTACCTACACTAGGAATGTGCACAGACACAGACATCAGACGTCATTGGACACACAGTGTGCAGTTTTGGAACAATTTCAAGCCACATTTGTAGTCACCAATTGATTTCCTGTGTTACGATGCCTGATTGCATCTTACTGATGTACAATCAGAAGACTTTTGTCATGTAAGAAATTTCTCTACAAATTTCACCACAACCTACTCGGACAGCTGGCTTTGATAGGTACCAGGCCAAATTGGCTTTGGTTTCACAAGTTTAAAAAAAAATATATTTGGATAAAGTTCCAAAATAGAATCAAAATGCCCTCAAAAGGAAGAGGAATACTATAAACCCCTGGCTTGTATGCAGAGTGATGGGTCAGGGAGGCATCTTTATGAAAGGAGATATATTAATACAAAATATGAAAATATAACACACTTCTTAAAAGAGCATAAAGAGGCAAAAGACAAATTGAAATCATTAAATACAGGCAAATAAAAGACTCAAAAAACACAATAAATTCTAAAAAAGCAATGCTCACAAAGATCCAACACAGCCATCCGGTGATGGGAATGTGTGGGGCTCAAGCTGACCTTGAGATTTTAGAAAGGGTGCCAATAAATAAAATGTATTATTGTTATTATTATTATTGATTGCAGTTCCTGTATGATTCTGGCACTTGCCTTTTGAGGGATGTGGGCCAACTGTGGCTATATTTTGTAATTTTGTGCTTGCTAAGTCATGACACCACCTGCCTGCCAAAAAACATGATTTTCTTCATAGAGCTAATAATCTGGACAGGGCAATGTATTCATTTCTGCTCAATGTCATAGATGACACTGTTGTCATTCAAGGGGTAGTCCTGCTTCTACTCTGAAACACAAGGAAAGATATTTAAAGAAGCAGTGCATAAATATTTCCAACCCGCTGAATCCGAACACAGGGTCACGGGGGTCAGCTGGAGCCAATCCCAGCCAACACAGGGCACAAGGCAGGAACCAGTCCTGGGCAGGGTGCCAACCCACCGCAGGACACACACAAACACACACACACCAAAAGCACACTAGGGACAATTTAGAATCGCCAATCCACCTAACCTGCATGTCTTTGGACTGTGGGAGGAAACCGGAGCGCCCGGAGGAAACCCACGCAGACACGGGGAGAACATGTAAACTTGCATAAATATTGTTAAACATAAATAAAACATTAATATGTTAAACATAACAACTAAATGATAAATGAACCCAACAATAATAACAGAAATAAACATTAACTATTCCATCCATCCATCCATTTTCCAACCCGCTGAATCCGAACACAGGGTCACGGGGGTCTGCTGGAGCCAATCCCAGCCAACACAGGGCACAAGGCAGGAACCAATCCCGGGCAGGGTGCCAACCCACCGCAGGACACACACAAACACACCCACACACCAAGCACACACTAGGGCCAATTTAGAATCACCAATCCACCTAACCTGCATGTCTTTGGACTGTGGGAGGAAACCGGAGCGCCCGGAGGAAACCCACGCAGACATGGGGAGAACATGCAAACTCCACGCAGGGAGGACCCGGGAAGCGAACCCAGGTCCCCAGATCCCCCAACTGCGAGGCAGCAGCGCTACCCACTGCGCCACCGTGCCGCCAACATTAACTATTCCCACCTGAAAAATTAATGAATGAATCAAGGAAAAGGAAAATAAACTTAAGCCAGGGAATGAACCCTGACTAAATCATAGCTTACTATATCACTTTAAAAACTTTTCTTTTGTACTATTGTGTGTGCATCTTTTCACCTGGCCCTGCTACATTTGGTGGTGAGAAAAACCTGGAGGGATGCTATGAGTTGAGCAGCTTTCCAAAGTCATCATAAAAAGTAAGACAACATTTTTCAGTCAGCTGGAAATATCAAAACTACTTAATAAAATGCTGCTGTCTGTGTGTGTATGCGTGTGTGTGTGCGTGTGTGTGTGTGCACATGTGCCTGGTCCCTTAAAATAAGTAAAGACTTGAAGCCAAAAATGAGTTCTAACTGTATTTCTATACACAAACCTAAACTCAGTAATCGCAGTAAGGAGATCAAAAGCAAAAATCAGGTACCGGCAAGTCTAAGTCGCAAAACTTATAACACAAAAACAAGTTGTTTTCCTTTCAATATTTACATAACTTAACATAGTGACGCATCTGGTGCACCGATTCTTAAAGCAGTAAATTGATGACGTAAATTACAAACTGTCGGGATCAGATTTCATAGAAACCATCGATGTCTTGATGACAGCATTATAAATGGTGGCTCCCCAGGAAAAATAAAGTGATAATGAAAACTGCAAAATAATTTGTAATAACCTAAAACAATTTTCTCAGTTATAAAAAAGCAACTTGATATTCAGCATCTCGTAAAACCCATCCTGGGATATAACCAGTAGGGAAAATGACTTTACAAGTGAGCACAAAATTACTTACATAAATAATCTTAATAATTATCATTTAGAAGCATTTTTATAACTGGTGTCATTGACCGAGAAAAATTCAAGTCTAAATGAAATGTTGGGATGCCAACTGGGTCAACCTGTTTACTGAAAAAATAAGTTTAAACAAAAATAACAGACTCACAATGGCACAAGAAGGAACAAAAATACAGAGTCAGCCAGTGATAAGGCACTGAGGAACCGTCATTTTATTTTTCATTATGTTGTTTAGGGTCTAGGGTGCTGTACATAGGAGTAATCATTGCTGTGTTTCATCAACTTTGTAATTAAATATATATATATATATATATATATATATATATATATATATATATATATAGGCCTATATGTACAGTCATATGAAAAAGTTTGGGAACCCCTCTCAGCCTGCATAATAATTTACTTTCAACAAAAAAGATAACAGTGGTATGTCTTTCATTTCCTAGGAACATCTGAGTACTGGGGTGTTTTCTGAACAAAGATTTTTAGTGAAGCAGTATTTAGTTATATGAAATTAAATTAAATATGAAAAACTGGCTGCGCAAAAATACTGGTCCTCTTGTAATTTTGCTGATTTGAATGCATGTAATTGCCCAATACTGATTACTGGCAACACCAAATTGGTTGGATTAGCTCGTTAAGCCTCGAACTTCATAGACAGGTGTGTCCAATCATGAGATATAAAGGTATTTAAGGAGGTCAATTGCAAGTTGTGCTTCCCTTTGACTCTCCTGTGAAGAGTGACAGCATGGGCGCCTCAAAGCAACTCTCCAAAGATCTGAAAACAAAGATTGTTTAGTCTCCTGATTTAGGGGAAGGCTACAAAAAGCTATCTCAGAGGTTTAAACTGTCAGTTTCAACTGTAAGGAATGTAATCAGGAAATGGAAGGCCACAGGCACAGCTGCTGTTAAACCTAGCAGGTCTGGCAGGCCAAGAAAGAGTCGCTTGTTGTATGCAAATGCTCATTTAGACAAGCCAGATTAATTTTGGAACAAAATGCTTTGGACTGATGAGACAAAAATTCAGTTATTTGGTCATAACAAAAAGCGTTTTGCATGGTGGAAGAAGAACACCACATTCCAAGAAAAATACCTGCTACCTTCTGTCAAATTTGGTGGAGGTTCCATCATGCTGTGGGGCTGTGTGGCTAGTTCAGGGACTGGGGCCCTTGTTAAAGTCGAGGGTTCGATGAATTCAACCCAATATCAACAAATTCTTCAGGATAATGTTCAAGCATCAGTCACAAAGATGAAGTTACGCAGGGGTTGGATATTCCAACAAAACAATGACCCAAAACACAGTTCGAAATCTACAAAGGCATTCATACAGAGGGAGAAGTACAATGTTCTGGAATGGCTGTCACAGTCCCCTGACTTGAATATCATCCAAAATCTATGGGATGATTTGAAGCAGGCTGTCCATGCTCGGCAACCATCAAATTTAACTGAACTGCAGAGATTTTGTATGGAAGAATGGTCAAAAATACCTCCATCCAGACTCCAGACACTCATCAAGGGCTATAGGAGGCATAAAGGGGCTGTTATATTTGCAAAAGGAAGGTCAACGAAGTATTGATGTAATATCTGTGTTGGAGTGCCCAAATGTATGCACCTGTCTAATTTTGTAATGATGCATATTGCATATTTTCTGTTAATCCAATAAACTTAATGTCACTGCTGAACTACTACTGTTTCCATAAGGCATGTCATATATTAAAAGGAAGTTGCTACTTTGAAAGCTCAGCCCATGAGAAACAAAAATCCAAAGAATTAAGAGGGGTTCTCTAACTTTTTCATATGACTGTATATTGTGAACAGGCTGAACGTACCCCCCAGAAGACATGGTCGCTCCTCTGAAACCCCCTCTTAAACAGTGATTCAATGGGAAACAAATAGTTTACAGTAATCCCTCGCTATATCGTGCTTCGCCTTTCGCAGCTTCACTCTATCGCGGATTTTATATGCAGGCATATTTAAATATATATCGCGGATTTTTTGCTGGTTCGCGGATTTCTTGCTCAGTTCCTCAGCTTCCTCAGTTGGTTTGCCCAGTTGATTTCATACAAGGGACGCTATTGGCAGATGGCTGAGAAGCTACCCAACTTACTTTTCTCTCTTTCTCTCTCTCTCTCTCTCTTGCTCTGACATGCTCTGCTCCTGACTGAGGGGGTGTGAGCAGGGGGGCTGTTTGCACACCTAGACGATACGGACGCTCGTCTAAAAATGCTTTCACGTTGCTCCCTTCTGTGCAGCTGCTTCGTGAAGTGACATGCTGCACGGTGCTTCGCATACTTAAAAGCTCGAAGGTCACGTATTGATTTTTGATCGTTTGTTTTTCTCTGTCTCTCTCTCTCTTTCTCTGCTCCTGACGGAGGGGGTGTGAGCTGCTGCCTTCAACTGCTTTGTGCCGCGGTGCTTCGCATACTTAAAAGCCAAACAGCCCTATTGATTTGTTTGCTTTTCTCTCTCTCACTGACATTCTGTGCTCCTGATGTGCACTCCTTTGAAGAGGAAGATATGTTTGCATTCTTTTAATTGTGAGATGGAACTGTCATCTCTGTCTTGTCATGGAGCACAGTTTAAACTTTTGAAAAAGAGACAAATGTTTGTTTGCAGTGTTTGAATAAAGTTCCTGTCTCTCTACAACCTCCTGTGTTTCTGTGCAAATCTGTGACCCAAGCATGACAATATAAAAATAACCATATAAACATATGGTTTCTACTTCGCGGATTTTCACCTTTCGCGGGGGGTTCTGGAACGCAACCCCCATGATGGAGGAGGGATTACTGTATTTCCTCTAGCTGCAGGCTTGCCGTGACATGTGATCTGCATCTTGTGCGGTACTTCAAACATTTAAAAGCCTTTACTGCAGCTGTCCTTTTCTCACTGCCTTGTCTATTCTTCCCCAGACATCCTCTGCTCCTGTTGGGGCTCCTGCTCCCGAGGCGTGCTCCTATGAGGAGGAAGATTTTCTATTCTTTTCATTGAGAGACAAGGCTGTGACACTTGAAATTTAACTCATTAACATCCCATTCTATTGATCACTGTTGAGATATTTCCACAATATGTTTGAAGTCACCCTCTGGTCGAGTCAATTGATTTGACATGAATAGAAAAGGCACACACCTTTCTATAAGATGTCACACAGCTGACAATGTGTATCATAGCAGAAACCAAACAGAGTGGTGGAAGGAACTGTAAGCAGGGCTTAGAGACAGGGTTGTGTCGAAGCACAGATCTGGAGAAGGATTAAAAAAAAAAACCTACAGCAAACAAGTTAGAAGGTCCAAAAGTACAATCATCACTGCAACACTCCACCAATCTAGGCTTTATAACAGAGTCACCAGACAGATGCCAGACATACATAGAAGCCTGGAGTTTGCAAATAGACACCCACAGGACTGTCAGACTGTGAGAAAAGAGATTGATAGAATCTTCTGTTCTATACCATTCTAACCATGAAGCATGGTGACAACAGCACCTTGCTGTGAGGCCGTTTGTCTGCAGCAGAGACTGGAAGACTGAACAGGGTTGAGGGGAAGATGAATGGAGCAAAGTACAGCAGTGTTGCCAGGTCTGTTTTCTTGGTCAGTTGGGCTATTTTTGATCATCGTCCATGGGGAAAAAATGGGCTTTTGCAGGTTGCTTTTTTGGGCTAGTTTGTTCAGTCTACACCAAAGTTTTACCACATTTTTCACCCATCTGTCACTCCTCCCCTGCTATCCACACTTGTATATGTTCTTTACCATTGTAAAATCTCTGAGGGGAATTCCCCCCAAATTTTGTGTGATGGTATATACCAATTCTATCACTCTGACATACCTCTGAAGGGAAACCCCTCAGGCTTCTATGATATGTGCCTAACACTGGATACTGCACCCCGCTTTCTGGTGTGTCATTAAAGACATGGCAACCCTTAGTGAAAGTCTGCTGCAGAGACACTCTGGACCTCAGCCTTGGTCGAAGTTTCACCTTCAAACAAGACAATGACTCTGGGCAGAAAGCAAAAACAACACAGGAATGAGTTATGGGCCACTCTGAATGTCCTTAAGTTTCCCACACATAGCCCAGACTTGAACAAAATCGAATATCTCTGCAGAGACTTGAAAATAGCTGTCCATTGACCGCCTCCATCCAATCTTACAGAGCTGGGGCCTCGTGTGTAGAATTCACACTAAAACATAGTGTACGGCCTAAAGTGGAAATGTGCGCATGCACAATAAAATCCAGATGCGTAAATCTGATGCGTATGCCAAATTCCACGCACTTCCCCATTACCAATACCAATGAATTTGAAATTTAACGCACCTCCAGCCAGCCCCACCCCAACTCCTTCCTGAATTCTTCATATTTTAATATGCAAATCAATATAAATAGCACCTTTCCTTCAGTGTTTGGTTAAGAAACAATGGAAAATGCATGTGAAAAAATAATTTCAGTAAATAAAAAATGGAGGCAAGGAAAAACATACTATGTATAATATATGCAGTGTTATAAGCAGCAAAAGCATGGCGGAGACACCCAAAAAGTTCAGAAAATCGCATGGTGATCAGATATTACAGTCAACATGAAAAGACGAGTTTCAGCCCACCGTCTGTTTATTCTATTTCAGACAATATTACAAAATCTGCCCCCCCCGTGCGATGCTCAGGCAATGATACTGCTGTACTGTGCACGTCTTCGGGTGCTGGTTGCACACACACCTCTGCCTTGGAAACCGCTGGAAGGCCATCTGGCTGTGTGCTAGCAGACTGTTCAGGAGTCACAAAATGCAATAGTGAATGCTTTAAGAGCTGTGGCCAATGAACTAAGGAATATAAGGACTGTACTTTGTCATATTGACCACAGATTAAATGAATAGGTTAAAAAATAAATGCTGCATCTGATTACCTGTTTTTACATTCTGTTAATTACCTTCAGTCCGATCTGGCTGATCAATTGGTGGGTCAGGGTCAGGTTCATCATAAGCATGTCTCTTCAAGAACCTGTTTGCACACTGACACATTTTCTCTGCACTACAGAGCAGCAAATTAATAGACTGGAAATGCTTTTTATTTACATAAGCAAATTCATTCTCTGAAGGCACCTTTATAGTGTAGCAGTTGCACTGAGCGCCACAACGGATCGATTCTCCGCTCTTTACTTTAAGGTGACGAGCTATCCTTAAAAGGACTGCTTGCCTTTTCCGCACTAGTTGGGAAAAACACCTGCAACTCTGCAGATCTGCCATTTTTATAGGTTCTCCAGCTATATATTATATGATGTCAGTTCATTCTTTTGGTGTTTCATCCCTGCCTGATGAAATAGTCTCTATTAAATTTGAAAAAGTGGAGGTTGCTGTGTATTGCACTTTTATGTTTTCCAGTACAACCACAGTGTCAGAAAACATCTATCTGGATGATAAGTGGATAATACCATCCTTTATGCAGCTGGCATGGCTCTACTTATTGCTGTTTGTGACCAATTGGTCAGCAAGTTCACGTTGAAAAGCTCCTGTGGTTAAAAACCTGAGCGTGGGCAGAACTTGCAAAGAAGCAGGTAGAGGACAATTCCTCAGTTCAGCACACAGTTCCTAGAGAATAGCTCTTGGAAATCGAAATCGACTATAAGCCAGTCATCATCATCTATAAATACAGTACATGCTCTTTTCTAATTCTTCTATTTGCAATGTCATCTAACACACTAAAACAGCCATGGTAGTAGGAATAGTTTGGCCATTCCATGCACCATTATATTGTTACAGAATGATTACAATCAAGTGAATTAAATTTGCAAACGATATGCAATTAATTTTGGTACATTTGATAAAACCCACATCATAGGTAGTATTGTATGAAGAAGTCAAGAGTGGCAGAGAAGTACGTAAGAGTTGTACAGGATGTGTACGAGGGAAGTGACCGTGGTGAGGTCTGCGGTAGGAGTGACAGATGCATTCAAGGTGGAGGTGGGATTACATTAGGGATCGGCTCTGAGCCCTTTCCTATTTGCATTGGAGATGGACAGGTTGACAGATGTTTGCTGATGACATTGTGATTTGTAGCGAGAGTTGGGAGCAGGTTGAAGAGACCCTATAGAGGTGGAGATATGCTCTAGAGAGAATGAAGGTCAGTAGGAACAAGACAGAATACATGTGTGTAAATGAGAGGGAGGTCAGTGGAATGGTGAGGATGCAAGGAATAGTTGGCGAAGGTTGGTGAGTTTAAATACTTGGGATCAACAGTACAGAGTAATGGGGATTGTGGAAGAAAGGTGAAAAAGAGAGAGTGCAGGCAGGGTGGAATGGGGGGAGAAGAGTGTCAGGAGTGATTTGTGACAGACGGGTATCAGGAAGAATGAAAGGGAAGGTCTATAGGACAGTAGTGAGACCAACTATGTTATATGGGTTGGAGACGTGGCATTGACAAAAAAACAGAAGATAGAGCTAGAGGTAGCAGAGTTAAAAATGCTAAGATGCTCAAGTTGGAGTGTTGTGAGACAAAGTCAGAGAAGCGAGATTGCATTGGTTTGGTCATGTGCAGAGGAGAGATGCTGAGTATATTGGGAAAAGGATGTTAAGGACAGACCTGCCAGGTAAGAGGAAAAGAGGAAGGCCTAAGGGGAAGTTTATGGATGTGGTGAGAGAGGACATGCAGATGATGGGTGTAACAGAACAAGATGCAGAGGACAGAAAGATATGGAAGAAGATGATCTGCTGTGGCGACCCTTAACAGGAGCAGCTGAAAGAAAAAGAAGATGTGAATCTAAAAAAGAAAAGCAGACCACAGAAGCAGTAGCACTGCTTTGACGCTGGGTGCTGGCAGTTTGCAAAACCGAGCAGAAACATGTGTACGCAAGCGGGGCCTTGCCATGAAAATGTGCGTGGTTTTATACCAAGTTTAGTTTTTATACATCACAAAGTGAGCGTGGAAATGGGTGTAAGCAACATTTTTGTGCATACACACCGTTTATACATGAGGCCCCTGGAGAGGATCTGCAGAGAAGAACGGCAGAAAATGCAGGTGTCTAATGCTTATGTCATACCCAATAAGAGTCCAGGCCATAAACACTGATAATGATTCTCCACGTATGCGCTAAGTGAGGGGTCTGAATGCTTGTCAATGTGATATTTCAATTTTTCACGTTTAATAAGTTTACAAGGATTCCTGAAATTCAGTTTTTACTTTTTCATTCTTGGGTATTGAGTGTTGCATTGAAGACGATAGAAATGAATGTAAACGATTTTAGCATAAAGATGCAACATAACAAAATATGTAAAAGTGAAGGGCTCTTAATATTTCCTGAATCCTCAATATGTTCATTTTCATTTTTTTGTTTTTTTTCTGTATTGCTGTGTGATACCAGTAGGAAGGTAGTGCTGGTTTGCTCTTTTTCCAGGTCATATTCATGCTGCTCTAGCGTAGGATCATTGAGCACCTGCTTAGTTATCCTTTGAGAGCATTATAAGTTTGTGATAAGGGCAAAACTATTCTTATCGTGTGACACAAATATGGCATCTTCCACTTGATAAAGGTTAATGGAGCATATGCTTTGTTCCTTTCCTTTTATAGCTTTATTGCTGCCCTTTCTCTGCTCCCATGCCACTGTCCTTCGCATATTTTTGTATCTTTCAGTTTGCTTGTTTTGTTACCCATCACTTAGCTTGTGACACTCGAATTTATACAGGACCCTTGAGGTAATGTGAAGATACTAGCACTTTATCTCTTGTTAGTTTTTATGTGATGATTGTTGCACAGTTTGAGGCTGGGTGTTTTATTATTATATTGTCTGTTCTCTTTCTTACTTCTGAAGAAAAATAAACCACAATATACAGTATTTATTTAACAAAAGGAGGTCTTTATTAGCATAAACATTAAATATCTGAATACCCAATTACCACAGTGTGCACTCTATAGAGCTTGAAAATCCAATTCAACCAATTCCCAACCCGACTATTACCATGACATAAATCAATCATAAACTGCTTAGTTTAAATCAAACAAGACTTAGGTCATGTCTGGTGACTTTTTTGTGACCCTTAGTTAGCAACCATATTATCAGGTTTCTTTCTTACAGAGATCATTAATTATCAGTACTAACTTGTCCTTAAATGCTAAGATACTCCTTTAACAAAACAAGATATAAGTCACATCATCCTCACATAACACTAATGACTACTGCTGGAAATGTTCAATGGGTTTGAGATACTTAATTAACTGCTATAAAGATACAGATTTGGCTAAAATGTATAGAAAATAACTAGTATGAATCTTTTTAACATACATTCATTACTTATTGTTAAACAACAAAATATATTTTTCTAATGATAAGATTTAAAGTTAATAGAGTAGAGTGCAAACCCTGAATAGAGACAAATATCTACATAAATACAAAACAAATTGTGCATATACTCTTCTACATTACTGAAATTATTTTTCTATGTATTATAATAGCTGCTTGCATGTGTATTTTGAATGTACTCTCTCAAAATCACTCATATTTTCCAAGGATGGACCCCTGGATGGAGTGCTGGACTGTCACAGGGTATAGACACGCATACACATCCATGCTCGCATGTGGCTAATTTACTACCACCAATTAACTTAACACACTCATCTATGAGATGTGAAAGGAAACATGCAGCAGCCATAGACCTCTGTCACTAATCCTGTTTGCCTATTTTTACAATTACTAACTTTTAGGGATATATAGTTCATGGTTGCGGTGCTCTTCCACCCAGGACTACGGTCCAGTAGGTTCTGTCAGTAGCTGTCTCTCAGATTTCATCCAGGTATGACTGTCTTACTTACGATTTCTTCTCTCATTAGGTATGACTGTCACTGTAGCTTACTTCTTAGGAGTTGTCTCTTTCTTTCAGCTGCAATTGACCTAACTGTTTCAAGCCCAAATAAAATAGAACAAAATATGCAAGCAGGAAAACAGGCTTATTAAGTTTTAAACTAATAGCTTGTGCCATTAACAAATGCAAATAGTGTGTGGTAATTCATACAACCTGATTGTTTTATATGTTCAATCTCTTAGGCAAGAGTGAATGTAGTTACACAAGGACTTACATTGACATCCCCCTTCCCTCTGAGTTTTTCTTTCTCTGTGGTCACACACGTGTGCATGGGAGGCAGCCAAAGGGCTCAAAAGAGGGTAATTCCATGCCGAACCAGGGGATGGCAGAGTGCACTGATCCTTTCTCTTTTTCCTCTGCAAACCAACCTCAGGAAATTTCGCCTGGGCCCGATGATGTTACTCCTGATTCTGGGGCTTGATGACGTCACTTCCGGTTCCCGGGTCATATGATGTCATTTCCAGTTTTGGACTAATGTCTGTTAAGACTGTTTGATCGAATCTTTGCCTCAAGCCTTTTTGCTATGTTGTCTGCATCATTTCACACAGTACAAAGTTTACTTACTGGCTCTGTCTTAGTTGTCTGGGCTCAAAAATCTGAATCCTTTTTTTCATTATTATTTAGATTTGATATACTTTATTAATCCCTGAGACATAAATTGTCTTTTTTGTAAGACCTTGTTGGGTCAGAGTTCATGGTCAACCATTCTTCAATGCTCTTGGTGTAATCATCAGGTTAAGAGACTTGCTCAAGGACCCAATGGAGTAGGATCCCTTCTGTCAGTAACGCAATTTGAACTGGCAACCTTCCAGATACCTGCCCTGTGTGAAGTTTGCATCTTCTCACCATACCTGTGTGGATTTCCTCAGGGTGCTCTGGGTTCCTTCCACAATCCAAAGACGTGAAGATTATGAATTGGCTTTGCTAAACTGGCCATAGTGTGTGTTTGGTGTGTGTGTGGGGGTGGGTGTCACTCTCTCCAGGGTTTGTTCCTGCCTTCTGCCCTAAGGTAGCTGGGATAGGCTCCAGCACCCCTGCCACCCTGATCTGGATTAAGCAGATTACAAAGTGTGTATGTGTGTAGGTGGTTAGGGGAGTGTGTGTTCGCCGTGTGATGGATTAAATTACACTGGTCTACAAAAAATATTTTTTGTTTGCTTCTGGGAAGTTCAGAGCATCTCTTTATTAAGTTTTTTACACTGATTTCATATATGAAATCAGAATTAAACTAGCACGTCAGGTTTGTGAAATCCACATCATTGACGTTTTGACACTTTTGAGTATCAATATAATATATCAACATGATATCTGGAGTTTGGACTATCTCCCACCAAAATTGTTTTGATGTGTTTATTCTGAAAACAAACCAGAAGACGATACCAGAGATACATTAAAGCATATTCATGTCAATTTACCTCAATATAAAAGTGAGGTCAGCATGCCCAAAAATGTTGGAGGCACTCACTCCTGCGCTTGTACTGCACATCCATCTCTCTTTGCAAGAACCAACAGTAGTCACCCATCATGCTCAGAGTTAATTTTTCCCGATATCAGTTTTCCATCACCTTTATATCTTGATGAAATCTTTCCCCATGCTCATCTCTGATATATATCAACAACAGCAACATTTATTTATATAGCACATTTTCATACAAAAAATGTAGCCCAAAGTGCTTTACAGAATGAAGAAAAGAAAAAGACAAAGTAAGAAATTAAAATAAGACAACATTAATTAACATAGAATAAGAGTAAGGTCCGTTGGCCAGGGAGGACAGAAAAAACAAAAAAAACTCCAGACG
The DNA here is from genome assembly GCF_900747795.2 of Erpetoichthys calabaricus. Lineage (NCBI taxonomy): Eukaryota > Metazoa > Chordata > Cladistia > Polypteriformes > Polypteridae > Erpetoichthys > Erpetoichthys calabaricus. The sequence continues at coordinate 25,524,808 of NC_041403.2, read as the reverse complement.
GCTGGAGAAAAAAATAAAATCTGTAGGGGTTCCAGGCCACAAGACCTCCCAGTCCCCTCTGGGCATTCTACCTAACATAAATGAACAGTCCTCTTTGTATTTAGGGTTCTCACATAAGGACTTGATGATGATGGTCATGCAGACTTCTGGCTTTTAATCCATCAATGCTGGAACATCACGGTGCTTTGGGTAGATGGTGGTGGTGCAGGCCGCCACCAGAAAGAAACCGGAAAAAGAAACAGAAGAGAGAAGGGGTTAGTATGGATTTTAGAGCCACCATGAATAGTTATTATAATAAATTGAATATAAAGAGTATCAGGATTAAATTAAAGTATATATGGTGGAAAAAAGTTGAGATGAGAATGTAAAATGCGTCTTCAGTGACATTCTGGCTCTCATAAGCTAATATACTTTCAGCATATTTTCTACAAGCTCAGTATAATTCTCTGCTCTGTGACTGTCAAGAAAATTCTGGACAACCTGCATGAATGAGGGTGCCGATTCAGTTGGTTTCAGTTTCCTTTTGAACTCATCGTCAAGCATCAGTTCACGTATTTCAGGACGAACAAAAACACCTTCCTTAATTTTGGCTTCACTTTTCTCGAGACCAAAATTATTTCTTAAATGCTGAAATGCAGCACCTTTACTGTCCAGTCACCCTAGTTGTCCAAGACCTGGAACATCATAACTAAAAAAATGGGACGTGCTGGATGAAAACAGTTTTCAGATTTGGAGTCAGCAAGTGAAATTTGTTAAAGTACAGGTGAAAGAATCCCAGTAGCATAATGCTTGTTGACCAGTGATTTAGCGGAGGCATTTAACAACCAACAAGAATCAACCAGGTTTAAATCTCAGGCAAATCGGCACAGTAAGCTTGTGGAATGAAGAATACGCTGAGATAGAAGAGCTGATAAATCTACCTAAGGCATTAACAGCATACAGCCCTGATCTGACTGTTTCATTTACTTATGCAGCTGATGTGTTTACCCAAAGCAACATTAAAATGTTACAAATGTTAAAATATTTCCTTTTCTCAAATTGGAATAGGGAACACACTAAGGGACTTGCAATATAGCAAACTGAAATAGCAACCTAGTGGTTTCCAGCTCAGTGCCTTCTCCAGTGGGCCACAGTGCCAGTTATTACCTCCTGGATATCTTTAAAAGACTATAAAAATAAATCCAGTAGTTCGTGTGATTCATGTCTTCAGCTCTCCAATTAATTTCTCAAGAGTCCTCTGTACTAAATGTGTGGCACAACGTACTGTGCTTGTTTAAAGCTCACACTACTGCTAAAACAGAAAAGCCATCCACATAATCAGGCACACATTCTGTGCCAAGCTCTCCTTTACAATTTATCAAATGAATTTTTGCTTGCTGCAGATGATTGTGCCATCATCTGAGCTTGGCATATTTTAAGTGAAGCAGCTTCTCTTCATTTACATATAAACTAGAGTGATTTATCAAACTGCACATCATTTGACATTCTGATCAGATTTTCAAGGGGCAAGTGCAAAGTCAAGTACAGTGCAGAAGCAGAGAGATGAGTGTCTCAGCTGAATCTTGGCATGGCTTTCACATTTACATTGCCCTGTTGTGCTTGACGATGGCCAGATGAAGATTCCTGTTGTTAGCCTTATAAAGATAATATTAAACAGCTATGTCCAATAAAGAGAAAAGAACTGGAATGTTAAATTTCTAAGACGTTAAAAATACAGGCCTTTACTTTAGTAGATGTTGCTTTGGAAACAATTCCAGTCTTCTCTATCACCTTTACACATCTGGGGCCTCATGCATAACATTGTGTGTAGAAATCACACTAAAACTTGGCATATGGACAAAAGCGGAAATGTGCATACGCACAAAAAAATCCAGATGTATGAATCTGGGCATATGCCAACTTCCAAGTTCTGTTGCCCCACCCCAACTCCTCCCAGAATTGTGTCTTTGAATGTGCAATTCAATATAAATAGCCCCTTATGTTTTGCGTTCTGTGAAAAGACAGTGGCAAAAGTACGGGGGGATAAAGAAGAATTTCAGCGAAAACCAAGTAGAGGCAAGGAAAAACATACTATTTGTTTACTTAAGCAGTGATATAAACAACAAAAGGAAGTTGATCGAATGACAGAGTGGCAGAGAAACTCAAAAGTTTAAGTTCAGAAAGTTGCACAGTGCCCGAAATAAATAAGAAGTGGTCAGATATCAAAGTCGCCCTGAAAAGGCGAGTTGTAGCCCACTGTCTGAGTGTCATATGGAAGCGTATTAGGGTACAGAGAAAAGAAAAAAAACTGGGACACAGTGGGGGAAAAAAGGTTGAAATTTCTACTTTAATCACGTAGTTTATTTTGTCTGAATTGTGCCAGGAGCAGTAGAGTGTGTACGCCTGATGAGCCCAAATGAGGGCGAAACACGTGTCGCATACTCTTTGCATTATTTGACAGTAAACTATTCAACATTCCATGATCTGCTTCTCGCAACCGAAGAGGGCACCATGGTGGATGTTTGCTGAATGTCAGACCAACCACAAGCGTTACCTGGTAGGTAACCACCCACACAATTCAGGTCAGGATTCAGACTATGATTGCAAAATATATATATACTAGTCATTTATCCCGTTACAATAACGGGCGCTAGAACAGTAGTGCATAAACATTAGTAGGAACAGTCTATATTAAATGGCAAGGGACTTTGACCTCATTCTTTTTGTTGTTCGTATTTTCCTTTCTTTCAGCCTTTCTTTTGTTGATGTTTACTTGCTGAGCTGACTGTTCTTCATGGGCTGCCGCCGTGTAGTGTGTGTCTTTAATTTTCTGTGACAGTAATACTATCTTGTACGGCTCTATTCAATAAGGGCGCGTAGATAATTTAGTTCAAATGGCTCTGGAATATGTGAAGAGCAACAGGTGCAGATCTTTCTTTATGCGCGCCTTTATTCGCAGCACCCAATTGAGGTCGTCCTTTTGAGGCTCGCCTTTTTGTGCGCGCCCTTATCGAAGGATTCCTGTGCGCGCCCTTTTTGAAGGATACCGTCTTGTACGTCCGCTTGCTTGTACGTCCGTAATATACGTCCGTAATACACCTTTAATTTTCTCTGGCGGTAATACAAGCGTGCGCATCGGTAATATGCCTTTAATCTCCTCTGACAGTAATACTGGCTTGTATGTGGCTGTAATATGCATCACTGTATTGTGTACCTTTAATTTCCTCTCGCAGTAATACTGGTTTGTATTTCCGTAAAATGCCTCTAACTTTCTCTGACAGTAATATCGCGCATAGCTCCGTGCCCCGCGCATGCGCACTTCACCAGAAGACACCCACACACGGACACCTGGACGCACATAGGGATTTTTTATATATATGTATATATATATATAATATTGTGAAAGAATAAAGTAACACAGGTTTAATTTTGAGGGGTTTCCACCCTGGTTTACTTGCAACATAAAGTATCGTCTCCACAATACAACTCAAGTGGTCACACCGGACAAAATACAAAGCAAATGAGGGAATATTTATACAGAGGGACAGGAAATTGAATCAGGGATGCTGGGAAAACAGGGAGGAATGCTGGGATGGAGACGTCATCAGCTCGTGACTGGAGGGTATACAGGAACCCGGAAGTATGGCTTCCTTTTGTATGTCGCGCTTTCTTACAGTGGCGAGTCCTCATATTGGCTGATGAGACAAGAAGAGAAAGGTTAGTGCGCCGCCTCTGTCCCTCGGCATGGGTTGTTGCGATGTGGTCTGAGTCCTTTAACTGCTCCCCATGCGCTCGTGCGTGACAATATATAATATATTAGTTGTCGATGACCACACAACTTTGAAAAGATGTGTCAACTATGACAACCCAACAATGTTCAGCATATTCAGCATTTATGGGCTCATCTCATCTACCCCTGGGGCCTTCTCACTTAACCAATTAGCCTTCAGGCCACAGATCTTGGCAGTTGCTTCCACAACGGAGGCTTGGAATAAGGTCCATTTGGACTCTCTGTCCTCTGCCTCCTAAACATAAAGATACACCTCACTAAGTGATTACTTTATAATTAGACTGCTTCTTATTTTATTTTTGGTCACACTTAGCAAGAGGTTTTGAGCCTACTACTTAATTAGTTTGAAAAGCATACCTATTTATTATTCTAAAAAATTAATTAGGTATAACTGCGCAGCGAGACAGGTCGAGATGCTGAGCAGGTCATGATAGTGATAATTTGTTAAATTGTACGTTTTGTAAGAATTTTGAGAGACCCAATGATGAGCATTGCAACCTTATATATTCACCATCCCATACTTGCCTTCTTTTTGTGTGGACTTTATAAATTCTCCTCACATTTATTTTGCCATTTCTTTTGGTGTTCCCATTTTCATCCTGATGTTAGTTTATTCAGTAATTGTAAATTGGTTCTATTGCAGGTGTGTGCAAGAGTGTGCACAATGTTGGAATGATGCACCATCTACAATGAGTTCCTGTCTATTGCTTGATGCTGCCAGGACATCCCCCTGGCCCTCTGATAACCATCCGACCATCCATTTTCTAACCCGCTGAATCCGAACACAGGGTCACGGGGGTCTGCTGGAGCCAATCCCAGCCAACACAGGGCACAAGGCAGGAAACAATCCAGGGCAGGGTGTCAATCCACCGCAGGACACACACAAACACACCCACACACCAAGCACACACTAGGGCCAATTTAGAATCGCCAATCCACCTAACCTGCATGTCTTTGGACTGTGGGAGGAAACCGGAGCGCCCGGAGGAAACCCACACAGACATGGGGAGAACATGCAAACTCCACGCAGGGAGGACCCGGGAAACGAACCCAGGTCTCCTAACTGCGAGGCAGCAGCGCTACCACTGCACCACTGTGCCACCCCCAATTGAATAAGTAAGCTTGATAATTTGGTGTTATTTTAAAATACTAATTTTCTGCTGAGCTGTTTTTCATAGTTCTCCCTGAAGGGAATAAGACATCTTTCTACAGTATATATTTAATAATGTGAAAACATGTTTTCAGAAAGGTTTGCAAATATATTAAAAATCAAAAACTAGAATCTCTCCTTCAGAGAAGTATTCAGACTCTTAATTCAGTACTTGTTAAGAAGCTCCTTTGGCAGCAATTCTAACTTTGACTTATCTTGGGAAAGTCTCTACAAGTTTTCACTCCTGGATTTGGCAGTGAATGGTAATGGAAATATTGGTTATTAAATGTAGATTGATGGAAAGAAATGTCAAAAACTATATAAAATTAAAGCTACAGCATAAGAAAATGTGCAGAAAGTGCTTTCTCAGTCACTGTATTTGTGTTTTTCAGAGACGCATTGACTATGGACAAGTACTGCCTGATTCTGTGGCCCATTTTTAACTGTATTTCTGTTTCTAAAGAGCTTCTGTAAAAAGACAAATTATCTGCTGGGGTCAAAAAAAGACCTATCTATCTATATGTCTGTCTGTCTCTCTGTGTCTGTCTCTGTCATTATTATATAGTGCCTCTCATATCTATCTATCTGACACTGGATATTTCTGACAAAACTAAGTAAATACACAAATAAATATAAAATAAAATGTCTCATTCCATCTTAATGGAAGAATGAGTGTCTTTGTGTCCATTGCTATGTCTCTGTCATTCCACTGCATGGTCCGTCACAAACATTTTTAGCAATAAACTGCTTTGCATTTGTCATTCCAACAGATGGCACATCACAGACATTAACACTGCTTTTATTGACCCCAAATGGCATATAGCAGCGACATATGCATTACATGGTGCACTGCAGATGTTAATTACTTAGATTTCAAACTGTCGTAGATAATAATAATAATACATTTTATTTATATAGCGCTTTTACGTGCTCAAGATGGGTAGCCTAGCTAGTCAATAAAAGTACAACGTTATTTGAACATAATTACATCTTGAAATATACTGTATTTTTGGTTGTTGCTTATTTCTTTACGCATTTATTTAAACATTTCCTCATTTATTTATTTTAGTGACACCACATGCTACATGAAATGCAGCTTGAAATGCAAACTGTTATTTTCACCTGTCAAATTTGAGAGGACGGCTCTAGGGAATTATGCATTTTAATTAGTGAATCAGCAGCAGAATGCACATAACTATAAACCACAGGATTCTCAAGGCAACCAAAGTGCATTCTCAGGGTAGTGACTGTGTGCATCTGCTGTGGACACGAGTGCAAGAAAAATTTGGCTACCATTTCCCATCAATCTGTCGCATGTAACAAGCTTCATTTTGTTAAAAAGAAAAAAACTGCAATAGATTGACATATCTCTTAAGAAAGCCATTGCATTTTGGCCATTTTTGAACCAATAATTGAACTTCAGGAATGCCAGTACCTTTCAACCCAAGTTTCAGCAGTGCTCAGTTAATTACACAGGTTTCTCTAATAACCAGTTGACTAATTAAAGATAATCTAAGGAGGCTGACCATTAGACACTGAAGGAATGGCTGCTGAAAATGTGGCTTTACTGTCATATGTGAATTTTAAAAAGACGTCATTTCAAGCAGTAATAGCAACACTAATAATGTCTTGGCTGTATTGTTAAATTAATTTAAAAAATATGATTAGAAAAAGGAATCGATTTCTATCAAAAATATGAACATTTCTGGGTGTGCCCAGACTTTTGACTGGTACTGTACATTTTAAAATAAGGTTGACTTGACTTAACTTGTGTAACTGTTGCTCCTCTAACCCGACAGACAAACGCTCAGGACACCAGTTAAAGGTACTAAGAAGAGTTTTAATTCTTCTTCTTCTTATTATTGTATTGTTCTAAGCACCACAGCCACCATACACAAGTAAATAAATAAACACAATAATCACAAATATCTCCTCCAAACCTCCCAGCAAGTTTTGTCCCTTACCTCCCATCTCCAGTTTCCTTACTGGGTTCACAGCAGTCCTTTATATAGTGCTTGACTCGGAAGTGCTTCTGTCCTTCCGTCCATGTCACTCGTCAGCACGTCCAGGTCAGATGGAGAACTTGTAATTTCTTCAGCCCAGAAAGTACTTCTGTGCTTCCCTACCCGAGACTTTGAAGTACATCGGTGCCATGTCAACAACAGGGACTCCCTAGTCTCCCTGCAGCGTCTCCTGGCAGCACCAACGGTACCCAGCAGGGTTGTATTGCCGAACTCTAAGTCCCATAGTAGCCTGCGGGCATCTGGGGCACTGCCACAGTCCAAGGAAGCTGTCATCTATTGTCCTGAGGGAGGCAGTGTCCTTGATAAGCTGCCTTCCCCATCCTTCCATTACTGGGGTGTCCCAGCTGGGATAAACTGCCAGCCGTCCCTTACACTTGTTTATGAATCACTACAAGGCGGGTTGCACAAGGATAGCAAATCAAGCTGTTTTCTGCTGTTTCAATGTTGCTATAAGCTGTGCAGTCCCGTCAAAAAGACAAAGACAATTTGGACCAGAAATGGACTTGCAGTACTCAAGGTCTAAAAATCAAAAGTTAACAAATGAACTTTTCTGATTTCATTTTAAAAAGGTTAGAAATCAAAGAAGCCCTTGCTAAGCCAGAGCTCTGAGAAATTTCCGATAGTAAACCTGGGCAAAGTATGTAAAACCATAAGGATAAGTTTCTCTTCTGTTAGCTACGTACAATTTAACAAATTATCACTATCATGACCTGCTCAGCATCTCGACCTGTCTTGCTGTGCAGTTATACCTAATTAATTTTTTAGAATAATAAATAGGTATGCTTTTCAAACTAATTAAGTAGTAGGCTCAAAACCTCTTGCTAAGTGTGACCAAAAATAAGATAAGAAGCAGTCTAATTATAAAGTAATCACATAGTGAGGTGTATCTTTGTTTATTATTTTATTATATATATAGTGTATATATTATTATACAATTATGGATTAGAAAAATTAATTATACTGTAGAATTACCACAAAGCAGTTTAAGAAGAGACTGCTTTCGAAGCAAAAACAACAAAAAAATACATTCAAGAAATGTTCACAACTGGCTTATAAAATGAGTGTGTTAAGAATTGGGAAACCCATTTTGGCTAGGTAGGCTTTTTTTTTTTTGCTTCTGATAATTTTATATTTTTAGCTGATGAGATTTCATTGTTTTGGCCACTGCATTTTTGAGCTTTATTCTAACCCATATGTTTTGATTTTACAAATGTTAACAACAACAACATTTATTTCTATAGCACATTTTCATACAAATAAGTAGCTCAAAGTGCTTTACATGATGAAGAAAGAGAAAAAAGACAAATAAGAATTAAAATTAGGGAACACTAATTAACATAGAATAAAAGTAAGGTCCGATGGCCAGGGAGGACAGAAAAAACAAAAAAAACGTCCACATGGCTGGAGAAAAAAATAAAATCTGCAGGGGTTTCCAGGCCACGAGACCACCCGGCCCCCTCTTGGCATTCTACCTAACATAAATGACCTCAATCAGTCCTCATTGTATTCAGGGTTCTCATGGAAGTACTTGATGATGACGGTCACATGGACTTCTGGTCTTTAATCCATCAATGTAGGGACATCACGGTGCTTTGGATCGGTGGTTGGTGGCGCAGATCACCACCACAGAAAACCGGAAAAAGAACAAACAAGAGAGTAGGGATTAGTATGGATTTTGGAGCCTCCATGAATAATAATGAATATACAGAGCATCAGGATTTAACTAAGATGATGCTATGAGAAACCCATGTTAAAGTAATGTGTTTTCAGCAGCGTTTTAAAGTGCTCCACTGTATTAGCCTGGTGAATTTCTATCAGTAAGCTATTCCAGATTTTAGGTGTATAACAGCAGAAGGCCGCCTCACCACTTCTTTTAAGTTTAGCTCTTGGAATACTAAGTAGACCCTCATTTGAAGATCTAAAGTTACGATTTGGAGTGTAAGGTGTCAGACATTCTGAAATATAAGATGGAGCAAGATTATTTAAGGCTTTGTAAACCATAAGCAGTATTAAGTTAAGTTAAGTCACAAGCAGTAGGGTGTTGTACCGTGTTAACCATTATGGATGTAATGAGAAGTCAAGTAAAACGACGTCTTTTATTGGATAACTAAAAAGACTACAACAGTTTTTAAAACGAACCTCTATTCTTTGTTTTCTCTGACCATTCTGATTATTCTAACCATGCTGTAACTGTTTTTGAAGAATGCTCCCTCCAAGGCATTTTGCTGAGGAGTAATTAAAAGATACAATGAACAGCTTTTCTCCTGCCTGATTACTGAATTATCCTGTTAGAGGATGTTTCTTTCTTTAATAAGATGTTAAATTTCGACCACAACAGACACGGCACTTAGTAAGCACTTTGCTGGCACCTCCAAGCTGCTTTGCCCTTTTTGCCTGCCTACTCTCAGCCTCACTCATATGCCTACTATCCACCAGCCCTGTGAGGCTTACTCACTGGTGACCGGATTCTAACCTGACACTTACACTTTAGAGATGTGTCTGAGGTGCTCTAACATAGCAATTGTGGAGTTGCTTTTATGTCAGCTTCTCCAGGTAGACCTGTCCTCCTCAGACAGGACTCAACCACCCAAGGAGGATGTCCCTCTCAGGTTCAGACCCAAGTGCGCTACACTGTTATTTTCACGGCGTACTTGGGTGCCTTGAGCATGGGAAAGGCGCTATATAAATAAAATGTATTATTATTATTTATTAACTCTCACAGTGCACTATTGTGCTCCACCACACTGGTTGAAAAACACTGCTCTAGATGACTGTGTAGCATGCAGCTGAGGTTCTTGCCTGGCTGGGACGCCTCCATGCTGGGAGGACCGGGGGAGCAAGTGTGGCCAGAGTGTTACCTCCCCCGGGGTGCTAGATGACAACCCCCCTGGGTTGTAGCGGTGCCTCAGACTCCCGCAGGGTTTCATGGGAGTTGGAGTGTGGTGCAGCCCTGTTGGGATCCGCAAGTGCTGCCAGGTGGTGGTGCAACAGGAGCTGCTGAGTCCTTATGGGCAGTTCTTCCACCACACTAAGAAGTGCTGCCGGAAACGAGTAATCAAGCACCTGGAGCACTTCCAGGTGCGTTATAAAAGGAGCCAGCAGCCACCACTCGGGGAGCCAGAGTCAGGAGTAGAAGCGACGAAGCTTGACCTGAGGAGTGAAGGAGTAGAAGGAAAAGAGTAAAGGAAGGGATTAATTGTTTGTGCTGTGCTTGTACCAGGACTGTGTTCCCACAAGGGAAAAAGAAAATAAAATCAGAGTGTGCATTGAACTTGTGTCCCATGTGTGTCTAAAGTATATCGGGTTCAGCTGGCGGTGCCAGCCTGGTTGGCCACAACTGCCACTGCTTTCATTCCACTTGCATTTTTCAGAAAGATGTTTTAAGACTCTTACCCTCGTTGTTTTCCACAATGTTTCGGCACTTTGAAACAGCAAACAGGGAAAGCAACAAAACACATTACTTACACCACATCCAGTTAGCCAACTTTGTTCGTCATAACAAGAGCAGAAAAAGTCCATGCGTAAGCTCGTCCTTGATCACTTACCTGCTGCTGAATTCTTAAGTCAGTTCAGTCCAGTCCAAGCTTCTTTATTTTCCTTTACTCTTCAAACGAATGATTTATGAAGGGGTGTTTCATTAAAGAAGTGCCAAATTTTCTTTGATATCTGAAGTTCCACTTGAAGTTGCGATCTCTGTAAAAGTTGCGCTCGTTCATCTGTAGTTACGTTAATGGTGGTTGTGAACTGTGAGCTATTGACATGAACTTGAAATGTTGCATTGATGATTCTCCATTCAAATTAGATTTAAAAAACCTAAAACGATACTAATTCTCTGACCATAAATGTGGGAGTGTTCGGAGTGCAAAAATCTGAAAGCAACCAATTAAAGGGCAGCCTCAGGTCACATGCTCAAGAGCTTTCATAGACTCTCATCTGACTGGTGTCCTTTGTGGACGAAAGTCGAGACAACAGCAGGCAGACACCAATAAAAAAGTAAAAAAGCAATTTCTTTATTCTTGGTCAGAGGAGGCTTGCAGCCCCTGTCAGCCAGTTCCACTGACAGTTAGATCAGATAGCCTAACCAAGGATGGGAGTTAGCTCAGTTTTATAGTAGTTTGTTTACTAAACAAAAAGAGGAAGTATGGCAGTTCAATTTGAGGTCAAGCAGAGTCTGCAAGTAGCTTAAGATGACACATCAGATCAGTACTGGAGAAGTACACGGTAGTCTTTAGATAAGATGAACTGTTGGCATATCCATAGTCCCAGGCTTCCTACCCAGCTTAGGCTATGCAATTCAGCTATGGCTAATTTTGCAAAACAGTTACAGAGACAGCACTTTGTAAAACATGTACTTCCCTATTCTTCTGCAACATCAGGGTTACAACACTTCAACGGCTATGTGGCAGTAACAATTTAAGAATCTTATTATAGCTTACATTTCACACATAATGATCATCACACATAATAATTGGTTATACAATATCAAAAGCTACCTTAAAAGTTAGTTTAGTACATTTGTCTTACAGAAATACACTCTTGCAGCTTAGTGTCTGTATTAGATTACATTTGTTCAGTTAGCTTAATGCCTCCTTATTTATTAATACATAAGTGACATGTTTCTTATAGTTCTATTAACATCATACTTTATTATTTGGAAAGACTGAAGCACCTTAATTTTAAATATGTCTTCCTCGCCTTCACTCAGGAAATACAGGTATTCGCACAGAAATGAAACAAATACAAGTTCAAAACAATTTTAATGGATGTTGACATGTGCTGACACCAGGCACATTGAGCAAATACATTTATTTCATGATTATTTCACATTGCCTCAATAATTTAAGTACAGTTTTTAAAATATTTGGAGGAGGGCAGTGCCCAAGTGCTCCACATTATAAACTGACATTGATGCAATGTGCTCTCTACATACATGACACAAATGTATATGTTTAATAAAGGTCTTTTTAGGAGACTTTTTGACTGTAGACAGTTTATCATATTTAGAAGCCTGCTCTCTGACAAAACAGGTTATCGAGATTACAACTGCCATTTGCAGTTCAAAATCACTGACCGTACTTTGAGCGTTGACTTCATGAGGTGTTGGATTGGTTTAGAAATGTCACACTCGGTGAGCTGTCTAATTTTTCCACCCAGCTTTTTAAGCAAAATTCTCCCATGGTTGTCTCCAGATATATATATTATATTTCTGTCTCAATGAAACTGACACCTCACAAAATCTGGTGTCCTGTGTTCAAATTCCATGTCCAGGTGTTGTCCATTTAAAGTTTACATATTCTATGTGGAATAATAAAAAATTTGAATCAATATATTAAATGATAGTTGAACAAAGAATCTTGGACTGAGGACCTTTTGACCTATTTTTGTACTTAGATAAACAAATCTAACATGCCTTGATGATTACTATATGTGTGCATTTGGGTGGATGGAAAATATATTATTATGCAAACCAGCTGATGCTAAGAAAATGTATATGTATATATATTTGCAAGTATAAGAGTTCTTTGTGTTAACCATATGAATGCATTAAGATTGTTAAAAGAGGGAAACCATTACCTGTATAATCATTTTAACAATATAAGTATATTACTAATTTGTATTAATAGGCTGTAGATTAATTGATTATTAATATGACTTACTTAAATTAATGAACTAAAGATTAATTGTTTATTAATAAGACTTACATATAAAAATTAAGTGTGTACGCAAAGCTGAAAGAACAAACTTGCAACATTTCTGTCAAACTGCTGACTCTTAGTCTGTACTCAGGAAAACTGCTAATCTTTTTTAAAGTTCAGACGTCTGTGATTTTTGTTTAATCAACAGTAACAGGTTCTTTCACTTCATCTTCAGTTGTTTTGAACAAATGTGTTGTAATATTACTAAATTCCCCCCAAAAATTGTGTAACCTTATCCCATGACAAGCTGTCTCTGTACTCTGTTACAAAAATCAAGCGCACCCCCCACAAGATTGGGCTATTGCTGGTAACTGTCAGTGACACAAGCTGCCATGAGCTGGAGTGGTCTCTCTGCTTACCAAGAATAAAGAAATTGCTTTTTTACTCTACATCTGCTGTCTGCCTGCTGTTTACCTCGAACCTTCGACCACATCTACATCTGCATTGGTTTTTCTAGGGTACTCCTGTTTCCCCCCCATATATACAAGGATGTGCTTCCAGGCCGTTTGACAATTTTAAATTGACCCAATATGAGCGTATGTGGGTCTAGCTATGTCCCAGCTAGTGCTGCTGGGATATGAATGTGCTTCAGCAGCAAAGGGTTTAGGGATACTTGACTGAACTTTTCCACCTGACTCCTCTCCTCTGCCTCACTCCCTTTATCAGTCCACCGCGTAAGTGCAGAATCATCTGAGAATATACCATTTAATGCAAACATCAAGACACTTGTTGTACTAATAATATTACACCATACAACCGTGTCCATTGATGCCCCCTTGATAGATAGATTTTATTTTTGCAAAACAACCTTCATTGATATAATTGTAAAAACAGTATATAGCATCACCCAACAGGCAAAAAAAACATTACAGAAAAATAAAAATAATCTTATTCAATATATCAAATGAAGAAACATTTCCAAAAAAAACATGTCCTAAAACACTCTAAGCATAAGTGAAAAAAATAAATTATAACATCAAGTGTAACTCTTCATCTTCACATTCACATAGCACACTATTTACACACCAAACATGCCTAAACCTTTCCATATTTTTCGTACATTTATAAAAATTTAAATCCACCAAGATTCTACTTTTGCCAAGCCTTTTGAAGAACCCAATTGTATCCTGAAGCCCAGACCCACTGATCTTATTTTTGTGGGTTTTCCATATCGTCAGTTTTCCTTGACTTATAATGGAGTTCACAAGATTCACGTTATACCCCTGTTCTTTTTGTTACCTTCCACCCAAACAAGAAATCCACCTTGTTATATTCAATGCCCAATGTTACAATTTTTGATCAGAGCAACAAGAGGCTGAAGCCTCATACAAAACATAAAGCAGCGAAACATGGTCTCCATTGTACTACAAAAGGTACAATTATCAGCAACCCCAAGACTAATTATTGCTAAAATGGAGTTCACCGCTAAAATGCCATGCAACAGCCTCCATTGCAGATCCCCCACCCGGTGAGCCAATGGTGGCCTGTACAGCGACCTCCAGGCCGGCTTTGCTCCCTCTGGAACAGTAAGTTTGTCTCACCAAGGTGTGTCTGGAAGCGTCTTCAGCTGAGTCTGATGGTTGACTGTCACACATTCTTACAGCTGCTTTCTTGTCAAAAACTGCAGTGTTACATATGGACAGTAAGCTATTTGTTTTATTACCTGTCCACTCACCTGCCGGGGACACCACAAGTGTAGGAAAAGCATAGTCACTGGAAGGGCAAATCTTTGTATCAAATAAATTTTCTATAAGTGTTAAATTGCTCTTGAGCAATGATGTTCTTAATCTATTTAAGAATTTTTCAAATAATCGCAGACAGTGCACTCCTGTCTCCTCTGCTATCGTTGTTGTGTCCTTCCAAACAAATCTGTCCAAATCAAGTAAATGACTAATTTTGGTCAAATGGCACCGTACAAAATTGTGAGCAAAATGTTGTGATTATTCCCAAGAGCAGCTGATATGAGGATTATATAGCAATGGTTCTTCCTGTACCCAAAACAAGGAAGTATTGTCAAAATCCCTTTTGACCCATCAGTGAACACCAAGCACTTAATAAACTTTTATAAAAATCCAGTAAATGTGAAATATCAATCTTGTCCAGTTTACACAGCACTGTGTTCTTCCCCAGCCTCATTTGTTCAACCTGGTCAAGAAAAAATCAAGCTAAAAATGTCCACAGGTGCTGCTCTTGTGAATATAACAGTTTTTGTAATGTTTGTAAACGGAAAGCAGCCACTCGACCCACAACATCCATAAGTCCTCATCCAGTGGTAAGAAGTTCACAATGGCCTCTTCTACCTGCTTGATCAGCTGTGATGGGGGCTCCAAACAGATGCACTTATGCCACAGGCTGGTTATTAACAGCCAGCATCCTACCCCTATAAGATATCTGGGGGAGGATCCAGGACCATTTTACCAGTCGAGATTGAATCTTTTGAAATAATCCCTCCCAGATCTTACATACAGATTGTCCATTGCCAAGATAGACATCCAGGTACAATAATCCTCCCGTGCTTCACTACAAACCCCCTTTAAGCTGGGGTGGACTCAGTCCGGCAGAGTCTCCCACCAGCAGAGCACTGCTTTTGGCCCAGTTTATTTTAGCCAATGACATTTTTTCATAAGTCCTCTGACAAGCTGTGTACTTATCCACATCTTCCTGATTCCTGATGAGAACCACAATGTCATCTGCATAAGCTGTAACTTTAAATGGCTCCAGCGTATACTCCGGGATAGACAGACCATTCAGCATTCTTAACTCCATAAAAAATGTCACCAATGCCAATGCATATAGTATTCCAGAAAGAGAGCAGCCCTGTTGAACTCTTCTTTGAACTGTAAAAGGGGTGCATAAACCACCATTGACTTTCACTACACTAGAAATATCACTATAAAGTAATTGAATATTTATAACAAAATTCTCCCTGAAACCAAAAGCCCTCATCACATCCCACTAGTAGGAATGACTGACCCGATCAAAAGCTTTCTCTTGATCTAAGGAATGTAAGCCAACCTTAAAATTAATAAGTTCTGAGGAAGCCAAAATATCCTGTTAGTCAGAACAGTCTGGATTCTGTTGGCCCAATGCTTTAGACAAAGTCTTATAGTCTGCACACAGCAGTGACACAGGCTGCCAGTTTCTAATTTCATATAAATTTCCCTTTTTAGGAAGGAGGATTATCACTGGGGGCGGCACGGTGGCGCAGTGAGTAGCGCTGCTGCCTCGCAGTCGGGAGACCTGGGGACCCGGGTTCGCTTCCCGGGTCCTCCCTGCGTGGAGTTTGCATGTTCTCCCCGTGTCTGCGTGGGTTTCCTCCGGGCGCTCCGGTTTCCTCCCACAGTCCAAAGACATGCAGGTTAGGTGGATTGGCGATTCTAAATTGGCCCTAGTGTGTGCTTGGTGTGTGGGTGTGTTTGTGTGTGTCCTGTGGTGGGTTGGCACCCTGCCCAGGATTGGTTCCCTGCCTTGTGCCCTGTGTTGGCTGGGATTGGCTCCAGCAGACCCCCGTGACCCTGTGTTTGGATTCAGCGGGTTGGAAAATGGATGGATGGATGGATTATCACTGCTCTCCAACAGCTCTGGGGTAAGACACCAGTCCTGATAATCTGTATGAAAACTTCCAGCAAGTCTGGACCATTGAGATCCCAGAATTCCTTATAAAATTCAACTGGGATCACATAAATACCTAGAACCTTGCCTACATTAAGTCCCCCCTCCCCCCCTCCAAAGCATCTGAAAGTTCTGATAGAGTCAATGCAGCATCTGGGTTTGTAACATCTCCCTTAGGAAGTTGAAAAATATTCTGCAACAAATGACATCATTCCTTGTTAACTTGAACCGTCTTTGCAGTATACAAAGTCTTATAGAAATCCCTCACCATCTCCCTTATCTTCACTGCCTGCTGTTGCTCTGTCCCATCTGCTGCTCACAAACAATATAAAACTTTGCTTTTTGTTGCATCCATTTAATTTATGCTCTGGAATCGTGATCTCACTAGAGCCCTTTTAACTCTGGTGTCCAATAGCTGAGCCAGACCCCTCTGTTTATCTTTAACGCTGTCTTAGTTGTGTGTTTGGGCCAAAATCAAAGAAGCCTCTGGATCTCTGTTAGCTCAGCTTCAAATTCAGCCATCTCTGATTTTAAACATTTAGTGACATTTCTAATGTATTGCTGGCACAACACTTGAATCTGCACCTTCCCTAAATCCCACCATTGTTGCAGGCTGATGAACTCCCTTTTTTTAATTTTCCACGTGTTCCAAAAAAACCTGAATATTTCCTTGAAATTCTGATCTTGAAGTAAACTAGAAACAAAGTGCCAATTAGCACTTTTAAGTGTGTAAGCCTAAGCAGCACTCTAAACTTGTGATCAGACAGCCCAGTGGGTGTGATGGAGCACGATTTAAATAGTCCAAGGTGATGCTTGAATGTATAAATGTGGTCCAGTCTGGCCAGGGACACCTCCCAGCCGCTTACTCTCCCCACATGTATTGCCTGCTCTCCCCATTTTTTCACCTCCATACATCCACCATTTACATTCTCCTCAGTATCCTCAGCAGTTCTTGGGCTGAGCGAGGATGTGGCTCAATCCTGTTATTCCTATCTATTGGTGAGTTGATAGTGCAGTAAAGTCGCCTCCCAACACTATGATTTCTACTGAACTGCAATGCTCTAAGAGAGCTTCCACTTTCTTAAAAAAACTGAACTCTGTCACTGCCATCATTTGGAGCATAGACATTTATGAAGCTAAAAAACTTCCCCTGGATTTGTGCCTTTACTCTCAGTAATATTTTGGACTTTCTCTTTAGTTTACTTTAGGGTTGCCAGATGTCAATTATATATGGGGCATGTCCAATATTTGATAATTTTGTCCCCTGTCCCGTACTGACCTTTCAGGGACACCCAAATGTCCCGTACAGTAGAACCTCTGGTCACAAACATTTCCGAACACGTACAAATTGGGTTACAACCAAAAAGTTTCGCATCTGCTCACAACCACACGCTCTGGTGGCGAACAAAAACACTGGAGGCCAGTTTCCCTTCTGGTTTGTACACACCAATGATTTCCTATTCTCTGTATTCTAAAGCAGAAAGAGGCCATTAAAGCAGCTGATGTTGCAAAAGGAGTTACAATGTTAACCAAGCAGAGGCCTCAAGTGCTGGAAGAGGTGAACAAACTTTTGCTAGTGTGGTTGAATGAGAAGCAACTTGCAGGGGATAGCAAGCAAGATAGAGAGCCAATCATATGCAAGAAAGCCAGGAAGATTCATGGTGATTTGCTGAAACAAAATCCTTCTTCAAGTGGCGAAGGTGAGGAATTTAAAGCCACTAGAGGATGGTTTGAAAAGTTTCGCAAGAGAAGTGGCATTCATAGGTTTTCTCAGTGTTATTCAATGTTTTTACATTTAGTTTACTATTACACTGTGCATTCTATGGTATAATTAACTATTTTTGTGCTTACAAATCTTAAAAAAAAAAAAAAAATTCCTTACAGTTTGTACGGTCTGGAACAAATTAATCGTATTTACATACAATCTTATGGGGAAATTACATTCGGGTCGTGATCAAATCGGGTCGCGTCCAGAGTTTTGGAATTAATTATGGTCGAGACCAGAGGTTCCACTGTATATAGTAATATAGGGAGAGATTTTAAGAGTGCTCCGTATTTCTAATTTTCTAATCTGGAAACCCTAGTTTAATTAAAATATTCTTTAATATCACAAGCTCTTGTGAGGTGAACATTGTGGACAAGGATGGACTTTTTCTCAAAATACTATGTCACAAACAGATCAATATCTGAAAAGTATTCTGACTTATCGACTCCTTTTCGCCAAGCATCTCCAATAGAAAATTTTTTATACTTTGGGCACTGTAACCCCCTTTGTCTTTTAAGTCTTGCGCATCAGACACCGTGGATGAATCAGAGATACTACATTCCTCTTCCTCACTTTCACTAGCTACCACAGCGTCTTCCTCCATCATAGCTGCTAACACTGCAAAGCTGCCTGCGGCGATGAAAAAGGCGGCCGCACAGCTCTCTTGGTCAGCAACAGGTGATTCCGCCATGCTTCGTTTTTTCACAGATCCTCCTTCAACTGTAAAATGGTGCTTTTGAGCTGGTCGTTTAAACCCATCATTGTTTTCAGGATCTTTAACTTCTTCCATTTCAGTCGATGCCCACAAACTGTCATCCACAACAGCAGGTAGTTCTGCTGTAGCCCCACTCCCCTCTTCTCTGTTCACAGATTCGTCAACACGTGCACCCTTCTCTACCAGTGCACGAATAGCAGCCCCCTCACTGGCTGATCTCGCCGCTACTGAGGACACCCCCTGCGCTGCACTTTCTAGAGCTGATGAGGATCCAGTGTGCTGTACACCTTGTTCATGTCCTCCCTCGTTATGTGCCATTGTCCATTGCCACACGCTAAACATTTCATCTCGTCTGAGGTAACAAAAATGACTTAATCGTGACCATCAAGCCTAAACCGCATAGTCATATTAAGATCCTCGTTCATCTGGTTAAGCACCTTATACAGCTGCCTTCTAAAGGAAAATACGTATCTTTCATACCAGTCGTCTGTGACGCTACAATTCTCTTTCTAGCACTTCATTTCTTAAAAATGGTGGATACACCTGCTCTAAAATACCATCGACTACGACTCCTTTTTCTGCAAGCATTAATACCAGATCAACAGAACTTAGAAATAATATGATTGATCCATTCATCTGAGAGGCTGATTTATTGTTTCCACATCCTATAACGTCTCCCACTGCCAACACCCCACTCTCTAAAGGAATAAAATCCTCTGACACAAGTTTAACGCCATGCTGGCGAGTCAACTTTTCTAGACCTGCAGCCATAGTGGCTGCCGTGGCATAAAGCCACACAATGAGTATGTTAAACCTTTTCCACCAACACTTAGAAAGAAAAGTAAGAAAATCAGAAAAGAAAAGTGATTAAAAGGTTAAACAAAACAACACATACCTCAAGCTCCACTCTCACACCCCACAACCTCCATCCGCGCCAACACAAACTCCCAACAAGCACTGTAACAGCGAATCAGGAAGGAAGCAGATAGATAGATAGATACAGTAGATAGATAGTGTGGCGGGAGCAGCCCTGGAGGCAGCAATATCTCCCCCTGGACGCTAGGTGGCCGCCCCCCTGGGTTGGAGCGGTGCCTCCGTTTCTCACAGGGCTCCAGGGGAATTGGAGCTGGGTACAGCCCAGTTGGGTCCCGCAGGCACCACCAGGAGGTGCTATAACTGGGACTCCTGGGCCAGTGTGGGCAGTGTATTCATCACACCTGGAAGTGCAGCCTGAACTCGGCGATCAAGCACCTGGAGCACTTCTGGGTGGACTATAAAAGGAGCCAGCAACCATCACTCAGTGGCCAGAGTTGGGTGGAGGAGGACAAGGTTGCCTGGGAGGAGTGGTGGTGCCAGAAGAGAGGAGTGTGGTGTGCTTACTTTGTGTGTTTGTACACTGGGGACTGTGTTGTGCCTGTGGGGTTTACAGGGAAGACGTACCCCACAGGTGAAGAACAATAAAAGACTTTTTATTTTATACGTGCCTCCCGTGTCTATCTGTGTTGGTGCATATATAGCGCCTTTGTTACAATAGATAGATAGATAGACTTTTATTTGTCCCCAGGAGGAAATCTGTTTTTTTATAGAAGCTCTTTAAATAAATAAACCTAAACAGACTCCATCATGTTCTGAACACATACAGATTGACTCAAATAGGAAGATACAGGAAAAACTAGGGTGAAATGACACCTTTTATTGGCTAACTAAATAGATTACAAATGCAAGCTTTCGATGCAGCTAAGGCCCCTTTATCAGGCAAGGGATAGGAAGAGAATTTTAAAAAGAAAGAAAACTTCTGACTTGGTAGTCCCAGTCCCAGTGAGGCATTATGTATGTGTATTGCTGCTGTTGTGAATGAGCCCCCACATACATAATTTGAATAATTTGCTGAAAGTCCTCAGTGTTTGTGTGTCACAGAGACGGTGTGCAGAACTGTTCATAATGGCACTCAGTTTTGTTTTCATTCTCTCATTTGCTACAACCTCCAGGGGGTCCAGAGTATGCTGCATAGCTGAGCCGTTCCTTTTAATTAGCTTGTTGATTCAGTGGGCCTCTCTTGAAGTGATTTTACCAGACCAGAATACCACAATGTAGAAAATCACACTGGCCATCACAGAGTTATAGAAGATGTGAAGGAAATCACTACCAACATTAAAGGAACACATTCTCCTAAGAAGAAAGAGCCTGCTCTGCCCTTTCTTTCTTATATAGTTTGGTGTGGTTTCGTGAAAGTCAATAAGCAGTTCTTCGGTTTTGCTGATTTTATGATGCAGACCATTCTCTTTGCACCAAGAAACAAACCTCCACCTGACTCCTCTCCTCTGTCTCACTCTCCTTATCAATCCACAGCATAAGAGCAGAATCATCTGAGAATTTTTGCAAGTGACATGACCTGGTCTTATATTTATTGTCTGTGTCACACAAAGTGAAGAGAAAAGCAGAGAGGCTCGTCCCTTGTGGTGCTCCAGTGTTGCTCACATCAACATCAGAGACAGTCCTTGAGCCTCATAAACTGTGGTCTACCCGACAGATAGTCCATTATCCAGGACAGATGCACATCTCTGAGCTTATCCCAAGTTATTTAAACTGTATTTACTGTTTATAATTAAAATTATAGTCACACCTTTGTTACATGAACCAGATATTCAGTGTTTCTCTATTTGTCATCCCTGCTGTCATATATACTGTAAACCCAAGGTAAATAAAATTAATGATGCTTTCTTCAGTGGACATTACCACCTACAATTACAGCACCAGGGAGCTAGCAGTTTAAAATTCAAGGTCTGTTAATTACTCGTAACTTACTTAGACCCGCTTGTGGTAAATCAATTTCCCAGGCCTGACGGCTTGTATGTTTGCTCTTGTGCATGCTGTCCATAATTCTAGCTGGAAATCCGCTTCTCTGCAGCTTATCATCCTTAACAGTTAATTGGCAACATGCTGTGTGTTAATGCTCACAAAGAAAAACTCCATATAAATTATATACTTTAAAATATATGTTTAGTATCTTGGGGATAAGGTATAGTATGGCGATGATGTTTCAAATGTTACACTTTATCTTCTGCTCCTTTATACTGAATAAATTATCATTCTCGAAGCTTCTTAATCCAATTCAGCATGGCACAGGGACTGATCATATCCTGGTAACACTGCAGGGCAGGAAACAGCCATGGTGGGGTGCCAGTCCTTTCTCTCACACATATAGTCATGGTGATACAAGGGCCATACACCGACTATTTCTAAGGGATGCGAAAGGAAAATTGTATCATTCATTCAGACATGGGCAGAACTTGCAGACCACACAAAGACCATATCTGGTGGCTGGACTGAACTGGACTGGATCCAGACTGACTGGATCCATGAGGCATAAGCTAACTACTGCACCGCCATGCTGTTTGATACATACTGCACAGTGCCATCATAAATGCTGTGTTTGATGTTTGAGTGCCTGCTCCATTTGATGCATGACTTGTAATGAGATATAAATGACTGAATAACAATGAATTCTGTTAAAATGAATTTTTAATTAAATTGTTCCAGAAGATATGCAAATACCAGTGAAGCATTGTTATTCTGTTCACAACAATGCACTGATGGATGCAAACACTAGCCTTAGTGCAAATTTAACTTTTTATTTTTTATTGTGATTTTACAGATCATTTACCCATTTCATCTGTGCATGGTTATACAGCAAAATTAGAAGCTCTGTGAGGGAGTTCTTTTTTTTAATTGAATAAAATGTTTAATGCTGGTTTATCTGCTTGTAATTTGTAAAATTTCACTCAAAATCCATTCTCATTTAATATCAGCCAAAAACAGCTTCATTTACTGTTTACATACATAACTATAGTGTGGAAACTTGTTAAAGATACAAGAACTTTTCCTGAAAAGTTACAGTAAAATTACTAAGCTTTTGACCATTTTCTTTAAAACGGATGTTTATATATGTCCTGGTTATTTTCAGAGGCACTTGTACATGGTCATTGGCTCTCCAGCCACGGGTAGAGAAGACTGGAGAGAATAGACGCCATAGGGCTGCCGGCTGGGTATATGAAGCATAGTATACTGTATGCACACATACCTCAGAAGGGAGTGCCCACCTACAGCAACATGACTTCTTTATTATAATAATTCTTTATTATGACTGCACTCTTATCAATAGCCATTGGTTTTCATTTTTATTATTATTGTTTTTTTTACAATTTTTGCGTCTTTAATGAGAGTTGTTACTTGTCATAATATCTATCTATCTTTGATCCCCAGTTCAGCGCTGTTCTTATTCACAAAGGCTCTTTAGATTCCAGCAATATGCATATAATTTTTTTTTTTATCTAAGATACCTTGTGAGCATAATACAAGACAGAAGTCTTTTTTAATTATTGTTGCAACTTGCCATTATGCCAAAGTATCTTTGTTAAAGAATGGCTTTATAGGATTATTCTAATTACACACAGGTTGCATTTACATATAATCAAATGAAGTCAAGTGACTTTATGGTCATACCATCGATACACTGTATTGCAGCATACAGTGGTATAAACTAATGTTCCCCAGGACTGCAATCCAGCATTTACATAAACACAGCACAAGTGCAAGACAAGTAAAGTACTATACTGTAAATAAATAAATAAATACAATGTAAATGAGTAGATAATACATGTTAAAATAGGTAGTAATAAATTAATAAATAAATAAATAATAACAACAACTAGTATTTAAAAACAATAGTAACAAACGTAACAAATGGACTGCATATAAATAAGCTGCTAGGAGCAGATGTGAGGACCAGGAACAGCATAGAATTCAGAGTGCAGACAGTGAAAGAGTAGAAGCTGTTGCAGAATCTGACAGAAGTGGTTTGGATGCTACAGTACCTTCTGCCAGATGAAAGTGGGACAACAAGACTATGGGGGAGTCCTTCATTGACCACCCTAACCTACTCTCACCTCAGAGTACTGCACCCTCCACCCATCCTTCTGCTGATACCAGCATAGGAGAGAGTTTCCCTCCACCCACAATTACAGCAGCCCAGGTAAGCAGAGAGCTGAGGAGACTTTGTGCCAGCAAAACAGTGGGTCCAGATGAAGTATTGCCATGACTGCTGAAGGCCTGTGTGTTGGAGCTGGGGGGTTCTCTATAGCACATCATCAACCTGAGCCTGGAACAAGGGAAGAGTCCCAAGGCTTTGTAAAACATCTTGCATCACCCCAGTCCCAAAGGTATCACATCCTAGTGAGCTGAATGACTTTCCGGCCTGTCGCTCTGATGTCACATGTGATGAAGACCATGGAGCTGCTGCTACTTCACCACTTGAGGCCACAGGTCCGCCACGCCCTCGACCCTCTGCAGTTTGCATACCAGGAGAAGGTGGGAGTGGAGGATGCCATCATCTATATGCTACACCGATCCCTCTCCCACTTGGACAGAGGCAGTGGTGCTGTAAGAATTATGATTCTGGACTTCTCTAGCGCTTTCAACACCATCCAACCTCTGCTCCTTAGGGACAAGCTGACAGAGATGGGAGTAGATTCATACCTGGTGGCATGGATCATGGACTATCTTACAAACAGACCTCAGTATATGTGACTCGGGAACTGCAGGTCTGACATTGTGGTCAGCAACACAGGAGCGCCGCAGGGGACTGTACTTTCTCCGGTCCTGTTCAGCCTATATACATCGGACTTCCAATACAACTCGGAGTCCTGCAATGTGCAAAAGTTCGCTGACGACACTGCTATTGTGGGTTGCATCAGGAATGGGCAGGAGGAGGAGTATAGGGACCTAATCAAGGACTTTGTTAAACGGTGTGACTCAAACCACCTACAACTGAACACCAGCAAAACCAAGGAGCTGGTGGTGGATTTTAGGAGGACCAGGCCCCTCATGGACCCCGTGATCATCAGAGGTGACTGTGTGCAGAGGGTACAGACCTATAAATACCTGGGAGTGCAGCTGGATGATAAATTGGACTGGACTGCCAATACTGATGCTCTGTGCAAGAGAGGACAGAGCCGACTATACTTCCTTAGAAGGCTGATGTCCTTCAACATCTGCAATAAGATGCTGCAGATGTTCTATCAGACGGTTGTGGCAAGCGCCCTCTTCTACGCGGTGGTGTGCTGGGGAGGCAGCATAAAGAAGAGGGACGCCTCATGCCTGGACAAACTGGTGAGGAAAGCAGGCTCTATTGTAGGCATGGAGCTAGACAGTTTAACATCTGTGGCAGAGCGACGGGCGCTGAGCAGGCTCCTGTCAATCATGGAGAATCCACTGCATCCATTAAACAGTGTCAACTCCAGACAGAGGAGCAGCTTCAGCGACAGATTGCTGTCACTGTCCTGCTCCACTGACAGACTGAGAAGATCGTTCCTCCCCCACACTACGCGACTCTCCAATTCCACTCGGGGATGGGGGGGGGGGGTAAACATTAACATTATACAAAGTTATTGTTTGTTATACCTGCATTTTTATCACTGTTTATTTTAATATTGTTTTTTATCAATATGCTGCTGCTGGAGTATGTGAATTTCCCCTTGGGATTAATAAAGTATCTATCTATCTATCTATCTACATAATGTTGTAGGCTTTGCAGATACAATACAATACAATACAATACAGTTTATTTTTGTATAGCCCAAAATCACACAGGAAGTGCCGCAATGGGCTTTAACAGGCCCTGCCTCTTGACAGCCCCCCAGCCTTGACTCTCTAAGAAGACAAGGAAAAACTCCCAAAAAAACCTAGTAGGGAAAAATGGAAGAAACCTTGGAAAAGGCAGTTCAAAGAGAGACCCCTTTCCAGGTAGGTTGGGCGTGCAGTGGGTGTCAAAAGAAGGGGGTCAATACAATACAATGCAGTACACAGAACAGAACAATTCCTCAATATAGTAAGAAATAAAAAATATAAATTTTAGAAGTACAGAGCAGAATTTAACAGTAGATGATATATCCCATAATAAGATTTGGATTTGTGTAGAGTCCTGGAGACCTCATCCTTCAAGCTGTTTCCCCCATTTGGCCATTCCACGGCTGAAACAGTGCTGGGCCAGCCAATCCGATGAAAGGACCCCTCTTTCCCACGATTCCTGTGATCCTCCATCTGGGATGACTTTTCCTTAGGCAGGCAAAACAACTTGGCAGGTGGGACATGGCACCAAGTGCCACATTTGAGTACCGAGAAGAAAAACAGAATAAGTGAGGGTTAGTATACAATTATAACTGTCATGTTACTTATGTTTAAGTGCTAATGACTAACAACAGAGATGCAGTCTGCACAGTTAATCAGCAGCTCTAGTCAGGATATGCTAAACTGAAGTAGTGAGTCTTCAGCCGGGATTTAAAAGCTGAGACTGAAGGGGCATCTCTTATAGTAGCAGGCAGACCATTCCACAGTTTAGGGGCCCTGTAACTAAAAGCTCGACCTCCCACTGTTATTTTATTAATCCTTGGAATCATAAGCAGACCGGCATCTTGAGATCTTAATGTGCGCTCAGGTTTGTAAGTCATGATAAGTTCAGACAAGTAAGCCGGACCTTGGCCATTTAATGCTTTATATGTTAAAAGGAGGATTTTGAAATCTGCCCTAAACTTAACCGGGAGCCAGTGTAAGGATTTAAGAACTGGAGTTGTGTGTTCGTATTTTCTTGTTCTTGTAATAATTCTTGCAGCCGCATTTTGGATTAACTGGAGGCTGTATAAAGAACAGTTTGAACATCCAGTGAACACCGCATTGCAGTAGTCAATCCTACTAGAGATAAATGCATGAATTAGTTTCTCAGAATCCTGTTTATTTAAAAAGCGCCTTAATTTTCTAACATTTTTAAGATGGAAGAAACATGTTTTGGACAACTTTGTAATATGTGCTTTAAATGACATGCTAGAGTCAAAGATAACTCCTAGATTGCGGGCTGATTCAGTAAAATTGACTGGGATTCCAACTGAGTTAAATGATGACAAAATATTGTTGTGATCAGCATTATTCCCTCCAACAATTAACATCTCTGATTTATCTGTATTTAAAGACAAGTAGTTCTTATTCATCCACTCCTTTAATTCACTAACACAACTAATTAAAGACAGCATTGGAGAAACTTCATTTGATTTAAATGAAAGGTATAACTGGGTGTCATCTGCATACAAGTGAAAATTAACATTATGTTTCCTAATGAGAGATCCCAGTGGAAGCATGTAAAGTGAAAACAGTAAAGGTCCTAGTACTGAGCCCTGTGGGACACCATATTGAACTTCTGTGTATAATGATGGAGTACTGTCAGCACATTTCTGTACATATTGGAATCGATTTGATAAGTAAGAACTAAACCAAGCGAGCATGGTGCCTGTAAGCCCAACATCATTTTCTAGCCTGTGCAGTAAAATAGAATGGTCGATGGTGTCAAATGCTGCACTTAAGTCCAACAACAGATCAGATGCAACTCTTGATAAAGATGTCCTTAAAAGAGGGTAGCGAGGTCTTCATGATCTTTTCTGTTGTGTGTACTATGTGTTGTAGGACCTTGCAGTCAGAGACACTGCAGTTCAAACTCAACTTAACTGCTGTATGAGATGACATAAGATAAACTATTAATTGTGAATAATATAGCATGGCATGGTGGTGCAAGAAATTTCACTGCTGCCACTTTGCTGAGTGAATGTGCATTTTAATCTGGACCCACTCGTTCTTTCTCCATATACTTTGCATGGTCTTTCCATATTTTTATGTTTTTTTTCAGGTATTACTCTTTCTTCCACTTTTCACTGATAAGAAAATAATTCTAGCTGATGTATTTAAATTAAAGGATATAAGTGAGTGTGGGTGGCTGCATGAGACTGACCTCTGATGGACTGCTGTCCCACCCACAGCTTGCTATTTCATTGCACCCAATATAGTTGGAATAGACTTTAGCCTCCTGTGACCTTGTAATGAAATAATATGTTAATTCTGTACATAATATACTAATATACATTTTTTAAAGTATCCATATTCTTAATTAGACCACTTTCAGCAATAATCCCAGAAAAATATTATAGTGGTAACTTCAAGTAATAGAATAAACAATAAAGATGTGTGTTTGTACTGCTGTTTACTGTCATAGGCACTATTTCTTTTTGTACTTTTTCATCTGTATCATTTTATATTTAATTTACACCTTTTTGCAGAGATCTGTTTTCAATTTAATATTAAAAACTATTTTTTTCTGTTATTTAGAGTGAAAAAGCCACATTAAATCCATTGTTTGATTCAGTGCCATGTAACAATAAAATGTGAACATTTCCAAAGGGTTAGTACTTTTTATAAACCTTATATTGTCTTCCACTCATGTCTGTTTTCAAAATCGTTCTTCTTTAAGTGGCCTAGGCCCTACTTACTAATGGGGAAAAATTGAAAAGTAAATGTCACCACTGAATTCCTTCAGCTCAAAAACCCCAAAACCTTAATATAAAAAGAAAAAAAAATTAAAACAAAACACCAATATATATTATATATATATAACACCAATCTGAACTTATCAACACATACTTACCAGAGCACATATTGTGACCTCAATGTGCCAGTCTGCTAAAGATTTCAAGAATTAATAAAATAACAGTGGGAGGTCGATACATCAGGCCACCGAATGATCTGCCTGCTTGTGTAGAAGATGAGCCAACAGTTCCAACATTTAAATTCAGGCTGAAGACTGTTTTTCTTAAGTCAAGCATACGCTGATTAGAGCTGCTGATTAACTGTTCACACTGCAATTCTGCTTGTTAGCCATTTGCACAATCATTATCAACTGTTACTGATCTTCTCCAGTTTCGCTTCTTTTCTCAGTATCCTGGTGTGGCCCTTGATGCATTTTCTGTTATGCCAAGCTACCACTGCTGCCAATGGGAATTGATAGAAGAGATATTTTCAGCCATGGGCTCTGCTTCCTATTAGGCTGTCCAGCACATAGATTTAATATTGTAGAATGCCCAGGAGGAGGTTTGCAGCCAGTTGGCCTACATCAGTACTACTCAAAGTTTTTTGGACTGAGAATCACTTTGCTAAAGTCAAAACTAATGGCGGACTGTGATGGTGTGGGTCAGTTCCACACTCCCAGTTGCTCTAGGGAGCCTCTTGAACCCGCTACATACCCAAGGGATGAGCCAGTGGATGGGGGCACAATATACAAACATAGCAAGAGGTAGATGAAACAGTGCCAGTGCTTTTATTACAACAATCAAAACAAATGGTGTTCAAAATAGCACTCGGCAAAAATTAAATAAATAAATAATCCAATAAAAACAAGTAAAGGTGGAGATTAATAACAGTCAAATAAATAATCCTTTAAAAGCGAGGTTAAAAACATGTCAGAAATCTATCTTTAAAAATCAATTCCGCGGTGGATCCCTTTGAAAAAACGTCATCTCCTCAGCTAACCCCAAGGGGGGTTTATTGCAGCCAAGGAGACGACTAACCGGCAGTTCAACCCTCCTTCTGTGCCTGCTCCTAAACTCGGACCCCTGCATCCTTCTGTGGCTTTGGCAGGGCACTAAGCCAAGCCTCTGACTCCTGCTGCCAGGTTCGTGTCCCTGTGTTCTTTTTGTGAGCCACAGAAACCCGCTATGCCACTAAAATCCAACACTCACCTGTTAGTATAATTCTCATTTACATTTACATTTTCTGTATTTTATGAAAGGCATGCATTTCAAAAGTGCAAAGATACATATCCAGGATGTCTGGGATTTGTGTTTCATAATAACCTTGTAGTCATGAAGGACTGCTTGAGCAGAGTTGGGTCCTCCGGGCAAACATCAAAATGAGTTTAGATGAGATACCTGTCCATGTATTCAGGATGAAGAAGTGCCACACCAGAAATGGGATTGAGCAAGTGGGCATTTGGGTCAGAGGCATCCAACACCAAATAATAGCAGCGGAACAGGAAGGCATTGAACCATAGTCTGCAAAAAAGTTGGGACTAAAACCACTACCATGGACACACCACCCATTTTTAATGTCTGCGTTTATTGATTCATCATGGATTCAGACAGTATTGAGACCCCTTCACTTTTTACACATTTTGTTATGCTGCAGTTTTGTACTAAAATGTTACAAATTGATTTTTTCATCATCAGTCCACTCTTAGCACTCTAGAGTTACTCTAGAAGTTAAATGTAAAAGAATCATTTTTAGCAATTTATGAGGGAAGTTTTATATTTTCATTGGAAATGGTGACGGCGGGAGGAGTAGTAATTGGGCATTAAAAAGTTGGTACAACACTGGGAAAATTGCATCACAAACAGAGGTGACTATGTAGAAAAGTGATGTAATTTGTTTTTGACATTCTTAATAAATAGAGTTAAAAAAGTGTATGACACTTGAAATCTTGTTCAGGTGCATCCCATTCTTTAGAACATTGTTGAGATGTTTCTACACCTTGTATGGAGTCCACCAGTGCCCAATTCCATTAACTGCACATAATTAGGAAAGGAACACGTGTCTATAGAAGGCCCCACAGCTGACAATGTGTATCGGAGCAAAAACCAAGCCATTACATTAGAGGAATTTCCTACAGCGCTGCACAAATTTGAGGAAGGGTACAAAAAAATTCCTGCACCATTGAACATCCCCAAGATCACAGTGGTTTCCTTCGTAATTCTTAAATGAGAGAAGTTTGGAACAACCACAACTATTCCTAGTGCTTTTTAAAAATGATCAATTGTGGATGAAGGGCCATGGTAAGAGAGGTGACCAAGCACCTGCTGGTCACTGGCTTAGCTCCTGAGGACACTCCACTGGGTTTATGAGCCTTATGACAGAGTCTCCAGAAAGAAGCCTGTACTCAATAAGAGACACATGGAAGACTGCTTGGAGTTTGCAAAAAGGCATCTAAAGAACTCACAGACTGAAAAATAAATTCTCTAGTCTGATGAAACAAAGTTAACTTAATATCTGGAGGAAACCAGGCATTGCTCATTCCCTGCACAATACAATTCCGGTAGTGAAGCATGGTGGAGGCAGCATTATGCTGTGGGGTTGTATTTCAGTAACAAGGACTAGAAGGCTATTCAGGGTCTAAGCTAAATGAAGCAAAGTTCATAGATACATTTAATGAAAACCTGCTCCAGAGTGCTATGGACCTCAGACTGTGCCCAAGGTTCACCTTCCACTAGGACAATGACCCTAAGCACAATGCAAGGATAACACAGTAGTGGCTTAGGGACAGCTCCGTGAATGCCCTTGAGTAGGCAAGCCAGAGTCCAGGCTTGAACTCAACTAAACATCTCTGGAGAGTCCTGAAAACAGCTGTCCACCAACAGTCTCCATCCAACCTGACAGAGCTTAGGAGGATCTGCAGAGAAAAATGGCTAGAAATCCAAATCCAGATGTGCAGAACTTGTTGTGTCTGACCTAAGAAGACTTCAGGCTGTAATCACTGCCAAAGGGACTTCAACTGAGTACTGAGTAAAGGGTCTTAGTACTTGTGTAAATAGGATGTGTCAGTTTTTATTTTTAATAAATTTCTAAAAATTCCTATAATCCTGTTTTTGTTTTGTCATTCTAGGATATTTAGTGTTGAGGGGAAGGGGAGGAGGGAAAAAATTAACGTAAATGATTTTAGCACAAGGCTGTTGTATAGAAAACTAGCTGAAATACCCAGTGTTTTTTTTTATTGTTTGAAAAAATTATAATTAAAAAAACCCCACAACTTTAAAAATAAAAATAAATTAACAATAAAGACTCACTAATATGCTTGTCTTGCGGTCTTGTATGTATGTTATCATTCAGTTGAACTGTATTTAAAGAATGCTGGTATTCACCTCCAGTTCGCCCTCTGGTGTTTGTTCCGAGTGTCAACTGAATGATAACATGCATACAAGATTGTAAGATCACCCCCTACCCTACCCAGAAGGGGGTGGGTTAGGGTTGACTTCACCCTACAGTATTGTTAGTTGACCAATGAGAAACATGTACCAAGTTTCATGAAAATTGCTCCAGCCATTTGGAAATGATGCTGGAACATAATAATAATTCTTTGCATGTATATAGCGCTTTTCTCACTACTCAAAGCGCTCAGCAATTGCAGGGTAAGGGCCTTGCTCAAGGGCCCAACAGAGCAGAATCCCTATTGGCATTTACAGGATTCGAACCGGCAACCTTCCGTTTGCCAGTGCAGATTCCTGGCCTCAGAGCCACCACTCCGCCTACATACATACATACACATATACATTGACTTTTATATATATAGATGTGCAAAAAGTGAAGGAGCCTGAAGACTTTCTGAATCCAATGTAGTAGTGCCAATGTTGGCCAGTAGCCATAATTGTTACAAATTAATTCTTATGTAAGTACATAAATTAATATATCTGACCAGTTTAGAAATCACTTTGCCCCCATCTTGGTGTTGCAGTGGTAGCACTACTATGTTGTAGTACGGATATCAGGGTTAACATCCTTGGTTCTCCCTGCGAGGAGTGTGCATGTGTGGTAGAAATTAAATTACTAATTAAAGAAAAACCTTATCCTCTACTAGGAAAAGTTTGATAAAACCTCTTTGAGTCAGAAACCAGGCAGGAGGAAACTTGTCCATTGCATCCTTTATTTACTCTTGCAGCAAATGCTGAAGAGGGAGCGTTCATCACAGCAGGCTGTTACAAAATGGTCAGAATAGTCAAAAAAAAGAAGGGCTGAGGTCTGTTTTATAAACAACTGAATTTACATACCAGTACTGATTAATGCATATATTTAGTCTGATTGGTTTGTTGGTTTACACCAAAATGACTTATTGAAATAAAAGTCTGTTCTACCACACTTTTCTTCTTTTCATATCTATAATGTTCAGCTATTACCCTTGGAAACCTTTGCATGTTACAGCTGTCCAGTCTTCTTGTTAATAGGACATCTGCTGATTGCTTAATCTGCTAGTACATTTGGTGTATTACAATCAACGTTCTCCTGATACATCCTTGTCTTAGTTGTTCACTTGACCTTTATCTTGTTTCCTGAGCAGGTTTCTGATATTTATTAAAACCTTTTATACTTCTAAGATGGATGTTATATTTTAATACGGAAAGCATACTAAACATTTAATGTCATAACCTCCAAATTATTCTCTCACACATGCTCTCTTCATGTCTATGTGAGTGTTCTGGTTTCGTTCCGCTGTACAAATACATGCAGGTTAGGTACAATACAATACAATGCAATTTATTTTTGTATACCCCAAAATCACACAAGAAGTGCTGCAATGGGCTTTAACAGGCCCTGCCTCTTGACAGCCCCCCAGCCTTGACTCTCTAATAAGACAAGAAAAAACTCAGAAAAACCCCTTGTAGGGAAAAAATGGAAGAAACCTTGGGAAAGGCAGTTCAAAGAGACACCCCTTTCCAGGTCAGTTGGGTGTGCAGTGGTTGTCAAAAAAAGGGGGTAAATACAATACAATACATAGAACAGAAGTAATCCTCAATATAATACAATAGTGCAATAGAAATATTAATAGTACAGAGCAGAATTCAACAGTAGATAATATCAAATAATATGATTTGGATTTTTTGAGAGTCCTGATGACCTCGGCCATCAAGTTGCCTCCCCTATTGGCCATTCCATATCAGAGACAGTGCTTGGTCAACCAATCTGATGAAAGGACCCCTCTACCAGATGATTCCTGCTATCCTCCATCAGAGATGACTTTACCTTAGGCAGACAAAACAACTTGGCAGGTGGGCAGTGGCAGCAAGTTCCACATTTGAGTACAGAGAAGAGTAGAATAGGTGAGGGTTAGTAACAGATTATAACTATCATATTACTTATGGTTTAGTGCTAATGACTAACAACAGAGATGCAGTCTGTACAGTTAATCAGCAGCTCTAGTCAGGGTATGCTAAACTGAAGTAGTGTGTTTTCAGCCGTGATTTGAAAGCTGAGACCAAAGGGGCATCTCTTATAGTAGCCTGCAAAGATAAAATTAGTCCTAAGGTGTGGCTGGGGCGTGTGTGAGTTTGTTTGTTCACCTGTGATGGACTGTTTGTTCCTGCCTTGCACCCTGTGCTAGCTGGAATAGGCTCTAGCACCCCCTGCAACCCTGGCCTGGATTAAGTGGGTTCAAAAATGACATGACATGACTTTGCCCCCATGACAATAATTTTGTAGATCATTTGACTCATACTTGGGACTGCTGGTGGACTATGGACCCCAGTTTGACAACCACTGGCTTTGGTCATCAGAACTTTGATTAGATCTCATAAAAACTGAATATGGCTCCCCAAGAAGTTCATTTTCTCCAGTAATGCTACTGACTGAGTTTTTCTAGCACTCACCTCCATTTTCAACTGGCCACATCTCAAATATAATTTGAGAAGTTAGACTGTCATAATGTATGTTATTCAAATTGAAATTGTTTCATTTTACTATGTGCACAACCTCATGTGTGTATTCATTTATATGCTTCATAATTGAACAAGTACTCTGAATTTATAGTCCTTGAAGAACATTAAACACAAAATACATTGAATTAAATGGAAATTAAATCAAACCCAGGGGAAAAAAGCTACTCTCTGCGGCATCTTGCTTCTCACCAATGAAATTTGTACTGCCCAGAATATTAATGTGACATTCTCAAGAAAGAAATGGAATCCTTCAGGATCTCCACATTCTGTTTTCATACTTTAAAATATTTACTAGGTTTATATGGATTATCGGATTACACAAGATACATGGCATTGTAATAGTAACCTGCTGCCTACAGTAATGCTAATAAGGTTCAAATGAGGCCATCTGGTTTTTGTTCAGAGAAGCGAGTTATTTAACACCAGCACATAACCCCTGTGTTGCAGATCGCAGAGACAGAAAAGAGTCAAATTGCCTGAGCAGGATTTCAATTTTTCATTTTAACTTACTATGATCTTTTCAGTTCTCATAAAAATAGCCTTTTAAATATGATATTGGCTGTGGCAGTAAATCCTAACACACACATTCTTTGCCGCTGTGCTAAACCTGCTGTCTCTTCATTTTTTTGTCTCCCTAACATTGCTCTGTTGTAGGTGTTTTAACATAACTTGACATATGCCATTATCAGTAAGTAAGTTTAGGGCTACATCACTAACAAAGCACTTGTCAGTGCAAATTAGCATAATTAGTGGCTGATATCTCAAACTTCATACAGGTGTTTGTTGTATTGTTTTTCATTTTTTCCATGTTTTCATAGAATGATTGCTAATGCATCCATTCAGCCATCCAATCGTGGGCAGTACAAGCAGAAAGAAAAGGAACAATTCAGGATGGGGTATCATTCTACCAGAGGACACAATAATATACACCCACACTCACGGCTCATTTGGCGTCATCAGTCAGCCTAACCGGTGCATCTTTGGGACGTGGCAGTAAAAATCAGAGCAAGTGAAGAAAAACCCACCAAGAAGCATAGAACTCTCCACAAAGGCAGTCAGCAGTCTGGAAATTAGAAGAAGGACTCTGGAGCCGTGAGGCGCCCCCTAAAATATGATTTGATAAAGGAGGTTTTCCTATTGTAATGGTCGCCTATTGTAATTGTCCAAAAAAAAAAAACGAGTTTTCATGCCAAGTTTCTGTGAACTCTTTATACTGGAAATATCGGTTATGTTGAGGTCTGGCACAAGGAGAGAAGTTCCAAAGCGATCGTATCAAATGGCACTTTGGTCAGGGTGGAATTTTAATTTATTGTATAACAATATTAAAATAAAAAAAGAAATGAGAGTTAAGTATGAACTGTAACAGTTACAAACAAATTTGTTTTTTTAGTAGTTTTTATTCAGTTTTGGGGATTTGTCTTCCTAGCTGTGTTTGTGAATTTCCCCTTGGGATTAATAAAGTATCTATCTATCTATCTATCTATCTATCTATCTATCTATCTATCTATCTATCTATCTATCTATCTATCTATCTATCTATCTAGCTCAAGAATTCGAAACTTTTATTAACCTTTTTATTCAGACTTTAGTTTTGATCCTTTTTTTGTAAACAATTTGCTATTATTTTTAAAGACAAAAGAGAAAAGTTCATGTCAACAACTGACACTGGCATTCATTTACCTGATGTTTCAGATATCCTATTGTTTATATTTTGGTTGTTATTTTGTAAAAATTTGCTAATTTCTGGTATGGTGTGAATGTGTCAGTCACATTTTTTAATGTCAAATAAATGTGTCTTAAGTTTGCAACACTCACACCTAGTTAGAAAGTACAGAAGTCTTTTTAGCTTGCAGGACAATTTGAAACTGCACTTTTCAGAAACTTTTCAGAAGTGTGCAGGATCAGTAAACATTCAGTTTTGCAATTGTAAAATTCAATATTTTGAGTCAAACAGAAGCCATGCTGAATTTATACCTTTGTACTGTTTTTAATGCCTGTTTTTGTGTGTTTAATGGATTTGTCATTTTTTACAAAAATAATCTTATTTCCCTGTATTTACTATTTTTCCCATTGTTTTTAAAGATATACCATGCCATGATAGTATTATATCATGGACCCTGTATCACAATATGTATTGCATGTGAATTAAGTGTATCAACCCATGCCTAGTAAGTATATATATACATCATACAGGGATGACTTAGTTCAGGTATTATTTAATTATTTATTATTTTGTGAATTTCCCATTGGGATTAATAAAGTATCTATCTATCTATCTATCTATCTATCTATCTAATGTGCTGCCCTTGATTATATTGCAGGAATTCTCCAAGTATGGATTTTGAGAAGAAATTCCACTGAAAGGGCAGTATGGAATCTGGGCTTATTGTGATATTTCAATATATTTATATAATACATCAAGCTATCCATTATCACACTTGCTTAATCCATATCAGCCAGTCATAATAACAACATAATAATGAATAATATACTGTATATATGTTCTTGGAACCAAGGTTATTATAGTTAACGAAAACTAAAATCAAAACTGAAACTATTATTAAAAAAACATTTTCATAAACTGAAATAAAATAATTAACAAAACTGAAATGAAAAACTAAAACTAAACAAAACTATTAAAGTAGGTGGAAAGACTAACTGAAATAAAATAATAATTTACTAATATATTTTTAGTTTTCGTTTTTTGAATGAATATTCTTGCCGTTAGTCTTTAACACTTGTAAGTTTTAACTCTAAAACAGAAAGTCATCCACCACGAGCCGTCCCCGCACATTTTCATCCAGTGAATGGTGGCTGGTGATGGAGGGCGTCTGTTCACACAGCATTTGCAGAGACAGAGGAAGCTGAGTGCGGGTGTGTAAAGCGTGAGAAATAGAAAGCGATTTGCGTGCCGCCTTTTTTGCACTTGTTTTTGTCGGATAGAGGAGAATGTCCTAAAATGGACACTGTACAATGGCTGAAATCAGAATGTGCTGGTCAACAAAAACTTTAACATATGGACAGAAAAATCACGAGTGTGTAACGTTTCAGTTTAATTCTCAGGTGACTGCTTTTTGTTGACAGGAATTCACCTGCCACTTCGCACAGGAGAAATCGTTTTTACTTTCTCATATACGAAGTATAGAGAAAATATAGTAATCACAAAAAGATTTGACCTCGATATTTTGATGAATCTTGACGTTATAGACCTCCCAGAGTCCAAAAATACTGTTTTTTGGAATTTTGTGTGTGTGTGGGCGCGTGTGTGTCTGTTTGTGTGTGTAAACACGCTAACTCAAAAACGCAACTAGATAGATGGATGAAATTCGGCATGTGATTGTTACACCACAATTGTAGATCTGTATTAACTTTTGGGCCAAATCCATCACCCGGAAGTGGTACTTTACCTAAACAAATACGATTTTTTTTTTATTTATGCAGCTGCTGAGTCCGATTTATTCAACATTACTTTTATAATAATTGTTCAATATATTATTAATTTGATTTGTTGGTGATGGTTTCTTAATGCACGTAATATAAAAATATAATCATTGTCTTGCAGTTTACTCCTCAAATATCCATCCCCATATCTGAGTATACAAGAAAGTCAAGGGGAGACCACTCCCGATTTTTGAAAATAAAATGGCACTGATCGAGAGACTGACTAGGTCATCATACAAGATCAGCACATTGTTGCTGACCAATCACTTTTGCTTTAAAAACATCGTTTAACAACGTAGCAATACAAACAAAGGTAGAGAGTCTGACAAGTGATAAAAAACTAAACATACTAATGGGTTTTTGTATTTATTCTAGATTTATTAATTTATGTTTTTTAGTTCATATTCACAACTCAAAATACCTGATATTGTGCAATGTAATCCATTAGCAGAATTATATTTTAAAATATTTGCCTCCCTTTTTTCAATGTTTTTCTCTCTCTCTCAAAATAGATAGTTGAAATATCATATTCTTTTTGTTCTTAACATTAGCCATATCATACATATTGCATACCAGGGAGTTTTCCTGCCTTACATTCAAACTTGCTGTGGAAGTCTCCAGGTTTCATGTGATCCTGCTCTGGATAAACAGGTTCTAGATAATGTATATATTGTTCTTAATCTCAGATGCTGTCTCTGTTGTTTTGTGCCTGTCCGTATTCCTATTACCTGCTCTTGCTCTGCTCATTATGGGTTTACTGTTCTTATGGTAGGCTATTCAAATCTCACTACCCCTAACCTTCACACTACATGCTTGTTGTTCTTTGTTTCCCTCAGTATAGCTAGGTGGGGTCTACACACTCATTCAAGTCTAAGAGCCCTGTTTTTCCTTAACCCCTGTGATTTTCATGAGAAAATATTTTTAAAAATTATACAATTGTGTAAAACTATTCATATTCAGTATCTAGTTTTGATTATGCTTGTTTTTTTATCAGACAAAAAACAAAACCAGATAGTAAACCGGGTAGTGTAGTAAGCTTCCACTAACATTAAACTCATATCCAAATCTGTTAAGTGTACAGTTCTGTCTGATTGTGACACAAAACTAACTCTGTATGCGTTCCATGCCATAATTACTAAAACTAATATATATAAAAATAAAATAGAAATGTCTTTGTGAAATAAAAACTAAACTAAAACTAAAAATACACGATGAAGGAAAACTAAAACTAAACTGAATTTCCAAGTAAGGTCAGACAAAATATAAAAATAAAAACTAATATAAAAAGGCAAAACTATAATAACCTTGCTTGGAACACACACGCACACATACTTATATTCTTATTTATACAGTATATATATTGTGGTTACCCAACCGGGATGCCTCTATAATGGAAGGACTTGGGGAGAGAGCATATTCAGGGGATTACCTCCCCTGGAACACTAGAGAGCAGCCCCCCTGGTTTGCAGCAGTGCCTCGGACTCTCACAGGGCTCCATGGGAGTTGGAGTTTGGTGCAGCCCTGTTAGGTTCCGTGGGCACTGCCAGAGTGGTGCTGCAGGTACTTCCGCCACACTCGAAAGTGCTGCCAGAAGAAGGTTGTCGAGCACCTGGACCACTTCTGGGAGCCCTTTAAAAGGAGCCAGCCACTACTACTCCGGGAGCCAGAGTCGGGAGGAAGGGAGACGAAGCTTGCCAGGAGCAGTGGGGGTGAATTAAGAAGAAAAGAAAGAAGAAGAACAGAAAGGGCTGCATGCTGTGTGTTTGTGCTTTGGAGCTGTGCTGTATTTGTGGGAAACAGGGGAAGGCCTTTCCAACAAGGAAAAAATAAAAAAATAAAAAAAACATCCTGAACTTGTGTACTGCGTCTGTTTGTGTCTATATATAAATATACAGTATATATATACAGTATATATATATATATATATATATATATATATATATATACAGTATGTATATATATATATATATATATATATATATATATATATATATATAGTAAAATTTTATAATTCTTTTGAGACTGTCCCCAACAGTGCTGAATGGCGAAACACAACTGACGTGTCTGTTAAGGTTTGCTTGTCTGTTGCTGAAGCAACCTCAGGTTTGCTGCATCAGAAAAGCAACTACACGTTCAAAGACTCCCCGTGTAACATGACTGTCTCCCAAAGGGTGATGCGGGAAACATTATAACCTGGACACTCAACTGGCCCCATCCCTGCTCATTTGAAGTGTCTCTGTGTGTATTGAACTGGTAGCTTTCATTTGAATAAATACCCTGACTGTTCCTGTTTTGATTGGAATAACGTTGGTTTTCTTGAAGCCTGTGGACTTAAGAATCTTCTGTTGGGTGCAGGACAGTGACTCACGCGTCATTATATATATAGTCACACATGCGCGTGGGAGGACCACCTCTCAGGCTCAATTGAGGTATTTGATAACCACCAGGGCGAAAGGGGGTGCTGTCACTGACATTCTTTTCTACTTCTCTCCCCACAGCACAGAGAAATTGCCCAATGAGGGCACCTAGCTCAGCCCCATCCTGTCTGGGACAATATAACAAGCCTGTCTGCCCAGAAGATGACACCTTTTTCAAAACAGAGCGACCCGCCGTATGGAGCTCCAATGATCGATCTCTTATTCTGTGGCAAAGAGAAAAATACTTTTTGTTGTCTTGTCCAATTGGCTATTTACAGTGAGGCAAGCTTTAAT
Source organism: Erpetoichthys calabaricus (assembly GCF_900747795.2). NCBI lineage: Eukaryota > Metazoa > Chordata > Cladistia > Polypteriformes > Polypteridae > Erpetoichthys > Erpetoichthys calabaricus. The sequence continues at coordinate 25,484,578 of NC_041403.2, read as the reverse complement.
TAAATGGGATGACCCCGTTGGTGTCCCAATTTTTCATTTGTTCTGAGACCTGTCATTACTGTTCCCGGCCACAATTTATATATGTATTACATATGCTTCTGGATAGTTTTCAGGTTTCTTCAATTTTAACATTTTACTATGTTGTAGCCTTTTGCAAACATCATTTAAATTCACTTTTTTTCTGTTGTGGCCCACCAGGCTGGCACCGCCAGCTGAACCCGACACAGAAAAGCGTGGGACACATGTTCAAGGCCCACCAGGTTTATTTTTCTTTTTCCTTTGTGGGAAACGCCTTCCCCATTCCCAACAAGTATAACATAGTCCAAAGCACAGCACAATGCACAAACCATTAATCCCTTCCTTTACTCCTCAGGTTAAGCTTCATTACTTCTCCTCCCGACTCTGGTTTCCCAAGTAGTGGCTGCTGGCTTCCTTTATAACACACCTGGAAATGCTTTAGGTGCTGGATTACTCGTTTCTGGCAGCACTTCTGGGTGTGGTGGAAGAAATGCCCAAAAGGGCATAGGAGCTCCTGCTGCAGCACTCCCTGGTGGTGCCTGTGGATCCCAACAGGGCTGCACCACACTCCAACTCTCATGAAGCCCTGTGGGAGTCTGAGGCACCTCTGCAAAGCAGGGGGGTTGCCATCTAGCGTCCTGGAGGATTTAACACTCTGGCCACGCTTGCTCCCCCTGTCCTCCTAGCGTGGAGGCATCCCAGCTGGGCAAGACCCCGGCTGCACACTACACCGTTATCAAACAACATTCAATACCCCACAATAACAAAGTGAAAAACAGGATTTTAGGAATTTTGGCACATTTATTAAAAGTAAAAAAACTGAAATATCAATTGGCACAAGTGTTCAGACCCTTTGAAATGACTCTTAAAATCTGGTTCTGGTTTATCCCATTCTATTGATCACCATTGCAGTGTTTTACCCCTTGTTTGGAGTTCGCCTCTGGCAAACTGAATTGATTGGACATGAATAGGAAAGGCACACACCTGTGTCGATAAGATCCACAATTCACACTGCATGTCAGGATAAAAAGCAAGCCACGACGTTCAAAGAGCTCTCAGCAGATATTTTGGTGAGGCATAAATCAGGGCAAAGGTTTAAACCATTTCTAAAGCTTTCACTGTTCCCAGGAGCACAGTGTCTTCAATCACCATGAAAAAGTTTGGAAACACAAGGACTCTTCTTAGAGATGACCATCTGGCATAACTTATTTGACAGTATTTCTGCAATAAATGTGTGTGTTTTGCATGTTGTAAGCATACAAAGCATGACTTTCCATCCATCCATGTTCCAACCCGCTGAATCCAAGCACAGGGTCTCGGGGGTCTGCTGGAGCCAATCCCAGCCAACACAGGGCACAAGGCAGGAACCAATCCCGGGCAGGGTGCCAACCCACCGCAGGACACACACAAACACACCCACACACCAAGCACACACTAGGGCCAATTTAGAATCGCCAATCCACCTAACCTGCATGTCTTTGGACTGTGGGAGGAAACCGGAGCACCCGGAGGAAACCCACGCAGACACGGGGAGAACATGCAAACTCCACGCAGGGTGGACCCGGGAAGCGAACCCGGGTCTCCTAACCCTGAGGCAGCAGCGCTACCACTGCGCCACCGTGCCGCCCAAGCACGACTTTTCGTGTGGATTATACAACACATGTATTTTGAGATTTTTTCATAGACATTTTTTGATATTGTTTGCTCTTGTCCAGCAGAGGTAACCATTGGGCTTCATTCCATCAGAAACTTTATGTTCATTTGCCATGAAAACATAAGATTAAAAAATAATTCTGACCATCACCACAATGAAAATGGGCTAAGTAACATAGAATAAAATATAATTTTTGGGGAGAATAGTCCTTTCATCTTCTTATTTGACATTTTCTTTGCTTATCAGAAGTCAAATGAAGTTTACAGTGAATGACTGGTAAACATTTATCTAACATGCTAAGAGATACACTGAACAGATGTGACAGAATCTGTGATAAAATAGTGCAGATACTCCAGTTGGAGATAAACACAACATTTGATCACAGTGAGTGCAGCACAAAGAATGAAACTGTACACCTGCCCCTCAAGTACAACAAAACAGCACACTGTTTCTTGTCCACATTTAGGTCATTTTTGCTGCATGCTATTTTGCACTAAGTTTGTATGCCTTTGGCCTTTTTTAGTTCTTCTCGGCACAGAGGTCTAGCACGATGGCCTCCTTTTATACTGTATGTGTTTCTTTTTCAAGCTCTGCTAATATACATTGAGACTGAAGAACCCAGTATTAATACCGTCTAACATCTCTGACTCAGGGAGGAATTTGATATATATATGGTATGTTACAATCCAGTGTATTGATCGAGCCAGAGGCAGCTTGTGTGAAAAACCAGAACTTGAGGCTAAAACAATGGAGACAAATCCCAAAGCAAAGCCCAAGGAAACCATATAAAAGACAGACACTCCAAGGCAGAAATAGACACTAAAGTAGAGGAAGAGAAACCTGAAGCAAAGTGTGAGGCTAAGACAGGAGAAATAAAGCCAGGGGCAGAACCAGAGGCTAACTGAGTTGAGACCTAATCGGAGACAGACTACAAGGCAATACCGAAAAGGCAGACTTAAAGTTGATTGGTGTAGATATTGTACAAACTTCTTCTATTAGTGATTTCCATTTTTGAAATCTTGAAATCATTAGCCAAGAAGCATGGAAGCCATGCATACAAAGAAAGTAGACACTGTGTCATCATCTGCAGGAGGGTGTGTCCATAAGTATCTGAAAAACCAAAAGGAGAATGACCTTGATCATTAGATGCCTCAGGTTGAGCTTTTGTCTCGTAACACTCAACTATGGTCTCCAAAGGTATGTAGGATACTGTTTTGTCTTGGTAGAGTAATATATTACTCTACTTTCCCCTTTTGTATTATTAATATGTAGCCTTCGTCAGAATGCCTCAAATGTCACAGACCTACCACTGTTTATAAGTTATTGTAACATATAACTTCTGCCCACCTTCCCTTCTCATTTATAACCTCAGGCAATTCAGTATAGTAAAAGACAAGAAGGAGTTAAGTTACAATTTAAATAACATATTATTGATAATATTCATAAATAATAACAATATGCAAAATACACTTGAATATTAGCAACCGTACAACCTGATACATGGTGATGTGTAGTTTCAGGCGGCACACAGACTTGTGAGTTACTTAAAATGTCTCTAGTTAAGTCTTCATTTGAGGTCAGCTTTCTTCACAGCAGGCCACATGCCTGTCTCAATATGGCTGCCAAGCTGTGCTCTTCATTGTGTTGTCCTATTCAGTTCATGGTGTGAGATGCTCCTTCGTCATTTGGTAAGAGAGCAAGCAAATTTATAGATTTTCTGTCCAACCCCTACAGCCAATTGGGCATCATGCTACTTAAAGGCTTCTGATACAAGCCAGTTCCAAACAGCCATACTTCATACCAATGGGGCACAGAATACCTTCACACCTGCTCCCAAAATCATTTGTTGAGCTGAAGTTTGCCAGCTAGGTAGTCTGGCTTTCCTGTGTGGGTTGATTTAGAGAGTCCAGCAGAGAATCACTTGCCAAACTTGTTTGAGGCACTTCCCACAACCCTGTTGTAAAATTCACTATCCTGATTTAGTCCTAGGGGGTAAACATGAATGATTCTCACTAATGTAACACTAATATTACATTGCTTTGCCTAAGTTACAAATAAAGACATACAGAATATTTATCAATTTGTATGCAAAATTTCACACAACAACAAATACCCACAGATGCGAACCCCCATCAGGCTTCAGTATAGCAATAGCCTAAAAGTACATTAAATTCTCTCAAGTCTATTGTCATTATCCGTGGAGGTTATTCTCCTGAATAAACACTGGATATGGAAAACCTTGCTAATGAAGCATTTGGTCAATCTTACATGATGCTCATGCACGACAGACTTCTGGGAATTTTTTTTCTGTGTCACATGTGTATGAATACAGCCCACTAATGTTTGTCCCCAACCCATCTAGTGGCCCACAGCAAGGACCTTCTGTTCAAATAGTGGAGATTAGACTAAAGGTAAAATGAAGCGGGTAACACTTTTGTAATAGCAGGTCGGTGAAACAGAATCTGCTGATACTGATGATTTATTGTATATTATACAGACAATTATATATTGTTCAATTATTTATAAGAAACAAATAAATAAATTGAAGGTCTGAATTGTTGCTGATGTTTGGCATGACAAATAAAACAAAAACAAAACAAATCCAAGCAGCTCCCCACAGGTACTCACATACATGTGACTGGGCCTTGGCTCGTCCTCTGTAGATGTTTAAGTCCTTAGTAGATAAGTGAGTTCACCTCATTAGCATTTTGTTTTACAGGATGATCCACACACGCATTTCATTTTAATTAAATGTGGAACCCGTCACTACCAATCACTCAACTCAGATGTCACCATTTGCGTTCTGTCCATTTCTTGCCTTTTTTCCTTTCTCGATGCCCATGCTTCTTACTAGGCTGCACCTTTGGTACTCTTTGTGTTGTTGGCTTACAGAACAGTAGGCTTCTTGCCACTCTTCTCTCTCTCGTTTTATTAAAGCCTTACATTTCTCCTAGGCGCCTGACCCTTCTCAAACCTTCACATATTTGTTTTTTCTCTTACTCCACATTGTCCAATCACAGCAAGCAACTGGCATTATTAGGCTGGAATATGCAACTTTGGCTGATACTAACAAGTTAGGGTGAATTTTCCACTAGTTATTCTATCTGGGCTTTGAACAAAGCCTTGCTCACTAGTATTAAACTTTATTTAAAATTCCTCAGTGGGCTACACCAGTTTGAACCCATTCAATGTGTGTCCAGAACAGCTGCAATTCTTCAAGGAAAAGGATTCTGCATTGTGCTGGAAACATTTCTTAGTCCATTCTGACACAACAGCATGTGGTATAGCAGGTCCACAGTTCATGTCAAAAGGGCCAGTTTTAAAATAAATAATCGCCGCACTCGCGGCTTAGAGAGGGTGTGGTAAGTGTGGCGGATCGGTTCCTGGGGTGATTCGTTGATGCGGGCGATTCTCACTTAAGTGCACAGGTGAGGAGTCGTCCACATCTGCAATTGTTCCCAGGAGCTATTGATTGCCACAGCTGATCCACGTCCCCGTAATATATAGTAGCACAAGGCGGCTAGCGGGAGGATGAAGGAAAAGTAAAAGAAAATAATGGAGGTTGCAGGAAGCAGTGAGGAGGAAGCCGGAGTGTGTGATAGAGCAAGCGAGAGGGCGCTCGTAGGCAGCTGGACAGTGAGCCCTAACGGGGTGTTTGGCCAACACTGAGGTCAGTTGGTAGTGGTCGCTCACCGCTGAGCTTTGTGAAGAGCGGGAGTGACCAGCAGAAGGATGCCTCACCATGGAAGACAGCGGGAGTCAGGAGGATTGGGTGATGGAGTCCCCAACGTGAGCATCCTGGCCATTGGGGAAAAGCCAAGTCTCGGTCTGGAGGGAGTGCAACTGAAGCCAGGGATCGGGAAGCCTCCAGACCAGTTGAGCGGAGAGAAGGTCAGCTGCAGGAAGGTCGACTCCCCTGTTGAGAAGCCTGATGGGAGAAGCAGGGGAGCCGCCAAGTTAAAGAAGGCACCAGGCTTTGTTTTTAAAGGACTGCTTCCAGTCTTTGTTTTAAAATAATTTCTTTATTGTTTTAACCTCCACTTCACTTCTGTTTTAATGGATTATTTATTTAATGACTTATTTGAAGCACTGCACTTTATTTATTTGGACACTTTGATCGTTTTGTTTTTAATAAAAGCACTTGGCACTTTTTTACACCATCCCCTTGCTCCATTTGTTGTGCCTCACTGCCAAGCTCATTGGTGACATTACCAACGGTGTCGGGTTCAAGGGCTCCCAAAGCAAGAAGGGAGCATGGAGCAGAACCCGCATCGTCACACAGCATCACAAAGTTTCTGCTTCCTTTTTGCTCACACATTGTTCCTCACCCCAGATGTGCTTCATTATGGTGACTATGCAGGCCATTGAAATAATCAGAAGTCACTATCGTGTTTGTGGAACCAGGTTAAGATGGTATGTGCTTTGTAATAGGGTACATTATCCTGCTTAACATATCCATTTGAAAATGGGGAGACTGGCCATATTAAGGGATGTGTATGTTTAGCAGCAAAGTTTACATATACTGTGGCATCCAGATTACTCTTAAATAGTATTAGGCAAAAAGACATTCCTTATACCATTATATCCACTAACATCTTGTACCATTGACACAAAACAGCATGGGCTATGGATGCATGCTGTTTACAATAAATATCGACCCAACTACTTTTATGTCATAGCAAAAGATTGGATTGGAAGATTGGAGTTGATGTAGCGGTAGTGCACTATTACAAGTACTTGGGGGTCCACATCAATGGCAGGCTGGAGTGGCCTTGGAACACACAGGAGCTATATAAGAAAGGGCAGAGCAGGCTGTCTTAGGAGACTACGTTACTTTAATGTGGATTCCTTCTACAACTCTGTGATGGCCAGTGCAATCTTCTACACTGAGGTGGGCTGGGCTGGTGACGTCACTTCAAGAGAGGCCCACTGAATCAAAAAGCTAATTAAAAGGACAGGCTCAGGTAAAGGACACACTCTGGACCCCCAAGAGGTAGTAGTAAAGATGAAAAATAAAACATAACTGAGTGCCTTTATGAACAGTGCTACACTTCCACTCTCTGACAAACTAACACAGGACGTTCAGCCAATGAATCATTCAGTAGAAGTGTGTCAAGAAACGCTATGGGGTCCTTTATACCAACAGCAATGCAATGCCTGCATAATGCTGCACTGGCATTGGGACTGCCAAGTCCGAAGTTTTTCTTTCTTTTTAATTTTCTTCTTTTGTAGTCATTCTGATGTGTGTTCAGACCACAGTGTATAAGTCAGTCAGTCAGTCAGTCAGTCAGTCAGTCAGTCAGTCAGTCTGTCTGTCTGTCTGTCTGTCTGTCTGTCTGTCTGTCTGTCTGTCTGTCTGTCTGTCTGTCTGTCTGTCTGTCTGTCTGTCTGTCTGTCTGTCTGTCCGTCCGTCCGTCCGTCCGTCCGTCCGTCTGTCCAGATTTCCCCCTGCAATAAAAAAAGTTCTATCTATCTATGTCAGGACAAAAAACAAGCCATGAAGTCCAAAGAACTCTTTGTAAGCAGCCTTGAAAATATTGTGGTAAGGCACAGATCAAGGCAAAGGTATAAAACATTTTCAAAGTTTTCACAGTTCCAAGGAGTACAGTGTCTACAATAATTTAGAAATGGATAGAGAGTTTGGAACTAGAAGGACTATTCCTAGAGTGGACCATCTGGCAAAACTGAATAACCAGTGTGATAGATTGGAGGTCTCCGTGACCCCTTGAACCCTCAGACTAGACGTCACACACCAGGTAAAAGTCCAAATATGAATATTTATTTTAATAATAAAGTGCACAAAGCACCCTCCTCTCCACAATACTCAATAATAAATCAATAAACAATACACAATAATCAATCCTCCACACTCCCAGACGCGTTGCCACCCTTCCACCCAGCTCAGCTCGACGTCTGGGATTTCCCATAGTCCTTTTGTAGTCCTTGATCCGGAAGTGTTTCGCTCTCTCTGTCCACGTGACTAGGAACACTTCCAGGTCATATAAAAACTCTTCTTCACCCCCGGAGGCACGTCGTTTCCTGTCATGTGATCATGACGCACCTCCGGGTTATAGGGCACGTAAGAGTCCGACAGCCTCCCTACAGCGACTCCTGGTGGCCCCCATGGTATCCAGCAGGGCTGTGCATATAAACTACAGAGTCCATGATGCCCTGCTGGAATTCAGGGCACGTCCACGCTGCTGGGAGAGCTCCTCCTGGCGGCCTGGGGGTGAGGGCCGGAGTAGAAAGCCGGCAATCCTTCACACCAGGCAAGAATGGCCTTGTTCAGGGAGGTGAAACCCAATGGCCAGTCTAATGGGAACATAAGAAGCCTTCTGCAGAGATGAGAGAACCTGTCAGAAAGAGGACCATCTCTGCAGTACTCCATCAGTCAGGTGTTTACAGTAGAATGGCTAGATGGAAGCCACTCTTGAGTAAATCAATCTATCTATCTATCTATCTATCTATCTATCTATCTATCTATCTATCTATCTATCTATCTATCTATCTATCTGTCCAGATTTCCCCCTGCAATAAAAAAGTTCTATCTATCTATGTCAGGACAAAAAACAAGCCATGAAGTCCGAAGAACTCTTTGTAGACAGCCTTGAAAATATTGTGGTAAGGCACAGATCAAGGCAAAGGTATAAAACATTTTCAAAGTTTTCACAGTTCCAAGGAGCACAGTGTCTACAATAATTGTGAAATGGATAGAGTTTGGAACTAGAAGGACTCTTCCTAGAGTGGACCATCTGGCAAAACTGAATAACCAGGCAAGAATGGCCTTGTTCTGGGAGGTGATTCAATTCAATGGATACTGGATACTTGGGACAAAGCAGGAAACAACCCTGAACAGGCCTTCAGTTTGCCACTAAGCACACACATTGAGGCCAATTTATATTTGTTAATTAAACAATTTGTTTTTTAAATGATTCTTATTAGTATTATTTTGCAAATTCACTCATGTTTAATCCAAGTTGGCTTACAAAATGAGAATACAGTACAATTTGTAGGTGTGTTATTTATAATCAGAGCACAGGCAGGCCAAGTGAGAGTGAATGGCTGAGGCTGAACCTTTTCTTTAAAAATCCAGGACCTTAGCCACAACACCACACTGCCTACCTTTGTAAATACAGATGATAATTATATTATTGTCTCATTTATCAGTGACAGTGCAGATTGCCTACAAATCAAGATGCACTGCTGATTGGCTCAGTAGTTTGTCAAGCTAATGGCCAGAAGGACATGTTAAAGTACAGTTGTCTCTACTCCCACTTGGCTGTTTTCCTCAAGGTAAGCACTATCCTCCAGTTCATGTTGTCCTTCAGTAGCACATTATGTTATCAAATCATTTTGTATTCTCATAAATGCATTGCAGTGACTGAATAAATAACTTTAATTGCATGAAAGCACAAATCAGAAATTGTGACAGCACACTGATACTTTGGGCAAACTCTTTATGAAAAACACATCAAATTCTGTTTTAATGGCAGACCCTTTTTGGGAAACTCTCCAAAGCAGGTGACACTGCTACAAATGTCTAATAAATGACAGATATAAAACCTTTGAAGTGTAAGACAGGCGCACATCAGGTCAAGTGGCTCTCATTTATTTTCATCTTGACCAAATAATCCTGGATGGCAAAAAGTGAATTGTAAATAAATATTGTGACAACGGGGTTTCAGTAGTGGAATATTTTAGACATTTAATAAATCCTGTCACCATGTCCAGAAGGTGTTAGTGGCGTAGAATCATTGCAGACATGCAGACATGATGTCCTGTAGGCAAATTCTGGAGGAGGAGCAGCTGTACACAATAATTAATAAAATTAAATGAAATAAAATGGAACTGACATTGATTAAAGAGCTTACTGCATGGACAGTATTTCATAATTTGACCCTGATTTTTTTCAGATAACTAATATCATTATTAATTACTTAATTTTAATGGGTAGCTCTGCAGCTCATCATCTCAGGTTTCAATCCCAGGCTGGTTTCTTTCATTGTAAAATTGAATTGTTCTCCACATGCCTGCATCAGATTTTCTCCATGTACACTTTCTCCCATTATTACATTCATAAGATGTGATCTTAGATGGAAACCCCAAAGCCTGTGATGGGATTTTTAACAGGACAGATTCTGACTGTTTTTAACCTTTGAATTTAACATAATTTTTTCAATATTTATTGTTGATTTAGTTGGGATTATTTATTATGGATTATTAATTTATATGTAAAGACTACACTGCAGTTTATTAATTGAACATTGTTTGAATAATAAAAGTATTTTGCATGAATTTGTCCTCATTGCTCAGTCCATCTTGGTTTGATGGTTACTAGTGTCCCAGGTTCAAGGTAACGCCAGCTGCAGGCATCACACTGGCTCAGAAGCAATCTAATGGGAGAACTCCTGCAGTAAGCCATGCAGACACTGCTTCTAAACACTGTGAGTGGAGCGCTTCCAGGTGATGTCAGCTGAGCTGTCTCTCTCACTCAGCCCACAACTTACTGCATGGCTCCACCGCTCCCACACTTCACTTCTCCAAATTGCAAATCCTGCCGACTACGCCAGTTGTTTTGCTGTGGACTCACACCACGAGCCATTTCAGTTTGCAGGTGTGCATTGTGGTAACTGTCAGAAGTCATCAGGGAACCCACAATGTCTGAATTACAATGGCTCTCAAAAGCAGTTTCTTATCAGCCTGAGCTAAAGGAGACTCCTGGCCTTGGCAGAGCAGATACTGCTTTTGAACACTGTGAGTGGAGTGTTTCCTGGATATGTTAGATGAGTTCTCTTTCTCCCTCTCTCTTGACCCCCACCTTTTCTCCACAGCATTGCCACTACACTACACTCATCCTCAGTGCAAATCCTGGTGGTCAGTCATGAACTTGTAATGTCTGTCTCAGAAGCGGTCCCCTTGCAGCATGAGTTAAAAGGAGAACTCCATTACTCAGCTGCACAGAGACTGTTTCTCAATACTGTGAGCGGAGTGCTTTCTGGGGTCAGTTGAGCTCCTTCTCTGTAAGCCCCCATGTTTTATGCACAATGACACCACTACACAGACTGAACTGAATCCTTCCATCTGTAAATGGATTTATAGTTTTCTGACAAACCAGAAACAAAAAATGAATGTGGGCTCCCACCTCACAGACTGTCTCCATGTTAGCACAGATGCCCCTCAAAGCTGTGTATTTCCCCCCTTACTTTATTCTTTGTACACCAATGACTGTAGGTCCACTGATCCTTTAGTGAGAATCATTAAGTTTGCTGATGACACCAACATGTTTGATCTAATTAGTAATGGTAATGAAACAGCTTATAGAAAAAAGGTGTCTTGTTGTGTTTCTTGGTGTGCTTCCTAACACCTAGTCCTCCACACCACCAAGACAGTAAAAACGGCCATTGACTTTCGCAAACAGCAGTTACAATCTCTCCCACTAGAAATGTAAGATTCTGCACTCAATATGATTGAATCCTTCGAATATTTGGGCATAACTATCACTAACACTCTCGGCTGGGACATTAACACTACTTCTATCACTAAAAAGGCCCAGCAGCAATTGTACTTCTTACGGCAACTAAAGAGTTTAAATATTTCCCAGCCAATCCTAGTTCAATTTTACAAAGCCGTAGTTGAAAGTTTCATCACATTCTCTATTGTTGTCTGGTTTGGTTCTGCAATGGCACACTCCAAATCTAAATTACAGTGTGTTGTGATGTTTGCTGTGAAAATAATTGGCTGTGCTCTTCCATCTGTTGCAGACCGGTATACATCTCATGTCACTAACCGTATAATAAGGATCACCACAGACTCATCTCACCAGCTCTTCACTTGTTACAAACATTCCCCTCTGGTAAACGCTTCAGGTCAATTAAAACTAAAATTAACAGGCACCTCAATAGTTTCCTTTTCAGAGCCATAGACCTCTCAAGCCAGTAACTTAGCCTGACTTCTTTGTATATTCATGTGTTCCATCATATACTGTATGACGGTGTGTGAGTGTGTGTGTACAGTGTATGTATGTGCATGTACATAGACACTACACACTCACACTTTCACTTGCACATCATCATTTGCACATCTCCTTTATAATTGTACCATTTTTTAACTTTGTATGAAGTTTTTCTTTTTAGTTTATGCCATTTATGTTATTTGTATGTGTTGTTGTGTTCTGTTATAAGCAGCTACAAATTCACCAAGTCAAATTCCTGTACATTAAGTACTGGCAAATAAAAGTAACTCTAATTCTGATTCTGATTAGTGGTTGCCAAAGGATATATCACTATATGTAAATGTTTACTACACACTACACACAATGTTTTAGAATTTATCCGTCACGTAAAATGAGGTTCTACTCTGCAGAGTGGTGGCTCTGAGGCTAGGAGTCTGTACCAACAATTGGAAAGTTGGCAGTTCGAATCCCATAAAACAGCAAAAGTGACTCCACTCTGTTGAAACCCTGAGTGAGGCTCTTAACCTGTGATTGCTGGGTAGGATGTTAATCTGCATCCACTCCTAGAAGCAGGTCCTCCAACTTGCTGAGAAAGATTTTTGGTTGGTGGCAGGATTGGCACTCCAGCTACTGTAAAAAAACTTACACTGCTCAGTGTGGTGCTGAACTGTCACCAGGTGGTTTGCTGTGTGATGGGTGTGCTAACACGCTGTAATCAGCGCATGCTCCCAACCTCTCTCACTCTTCCCTCTTTTCACTGATTACAGGCTCAGAATATTAATAAGTTTAAAGGTAAAATACACATTGCAGATTTTACTTAATGCATATTGTGCACTCATATTGTTTCAAAAATGCGGATTTTTTAATTACTCCAAAATGTATTAAAGAATGCAAAGATTTTACATTAAATATTGGCATGCTAAACTACTAAAAACTACAGGAGACACAGTGTATATAACTTGGTCTCAACCTATGAAGAATGTCAATATGAATGTAAATATAAATATATGTGTGCCATGATACAGTGTGATCAGAGCCAGGTACAGTATGTAGATATGAAGATTGAATTGCAGCAGCCACTTTTGAAGACATCTTAGAGTGGCACAGCAAACAATGTGTTTAAGATGACATGACCACCTGCATTTCTCAACAGCTGTACCTCCATATGTTGCATCTAAATTACTGTTTGAAAAGTCAGTCATGCTTAGGAGATACAGTACATACAGTATCAGACAGAATGATCTACGTAAAGTGACAAGCATGCTTTTCTTGTCTTAGTACTAAATAAATTATCGCTATAAGGTATATATCCTCATAATATCCATATTCTCTTTAAGGAAGAGAAATGGTTATAATGATAATAACAAAAATACTGGGAATAATTATAATAGCTTTAATGTCACAGCAATTCAATCTGGTCCAGGAAACTGAATAATGATAATCAATATGCCCACTGGCTATAAAAAATATTTACCTCTTTACTAAATAACTTTTCACATTTTATTGTTATAATGCCAGGGCTGCCCTTTGTCACCGATTCTGTTCATAACTTTTATGGACAGAATTTCTAGGCGCAGCCAGGGTGTTGAGGGGGTCCGGTTTGGTGGACTCAGGATTGGGTCACTGCTTTTTGCAGATGATGTTGTCCTGTTTGCTTCATCAGGCCGTGACCTTCAGCTCTCTCTGGATTGGTTCGCAGCTGAGTGTGAAGCGGCTGGGATGGGAATCAGCACCTCCAAATCCGAGACCATGGTCCTCAGCCGGAAAAGGGTGGAGTGCCCTCTCAGGGTTGGTTGCGAGATTCCTGCCTCAAGTGGAGGAGTTCAAGTATCTCAGGGTCTTGTTCACGAGTGAGGGAAGAATCGAGCGTGAGATCGACAGGCGAATCGGTGCGGCGTCCGCAGTGATGAGGGCTCTGCATCAGTCTGTCGTGGTGAAAAAAGAGCTGAGCCGTAAGGCAAAGCTCTCAATTTACCAGTCAATCTATGTTCCTACCCTCACCTATGGTCATCAGCTATGGGTAGTGACTGAAAGAACGAGATCGCGAATACAAGCGGCTGAAATGAGTTTCCTCCGCAGGGTGTCTGGGCTCTCCCTTAAAGATAGGGTGAGAAGCTCAGTCATCCGGGAGTGGCTCAGAGTAGAGCCGCTGCTCCTCCGCATCGAGAGGAGTCAGATGAGGTGGCTCGGGCATCTGATCAGGATGCCTCCTGGACGCCTCCCTGGTATGGTGTTCTGGGCACGTCCAACCGGGAGGAGGCCCCGGGGAAGACCCAGGACATGCTGGAGGCACTATGTCTACTGGCTGGCCTGGGAACACCTCAGAAGTCTCCCGGAAGAGCTAGAAGAAGTGGCTGGGGAGAGGGAAGTCTGGGCATCTCTGCTCAAGCTGCTGCCCCCGTGACCCGACTTCAGATAAGCGGAAGAGGATGGATGGATAGATGGATGGATGGAAGGATGGATAGATGGATGGATGGATGGATTTTATTGTTATACAACATGGAATCACAGTGGATTTAATTTAACTTTTTTTGACAAAAAACAGAAAAGGACTCTTTAATGTCAAAGTATAAGCATATCTCTGCAAAGGTCTGAATTAATTACTAATATAAACTCTCCAAATAACTAATCACATATAAGTATTCATCCCCTTTAATTTGACACACCATAATCCTCACTGGTTCAACCAATTTGCTTTAGAAGTCACTGAATTAGTTCACGGTGGCGCAGTGGGTAGCGCTGCTGCCTCGCAGTTAGGAGACCCAGGTTCATTTTCCGGGTTCACCCTGCGAGGAGTTTTGTCCTTAATGTGTGCTTGGTGTGTGTGCGTGTGTGTGTGTGTGTGTGTGTGTGTGTGTGTGTGTGTATGTGTGCACCATGTAGTGGGCTGGTGCCCTGCCCGGGGATTGTTTCCTGCCTTGTGCCCTGTGTTGGCTGGGATTGGCTCCAGCAGACCCCCATGACCCTGTAGTTAGGATATAGCGGGTTGGATAATGGATGGATGGATGAATTAGTTCAATGGAGACTACAAGCCTGGGGTTTCCGTTGGCTGTAGTATAAATACTCCTCTATCCAGAAGATCCAGCTTGTGCTGAGTCACTATGGTCGCCTAACCTACACAATAAAGACAAAAAGAACACTCCAAGCAACTCCATGAACAGTGTGACAGATTAGAGGTCTCTGTGACCCCTTGAACCCTTGGATCAGACGTCAGACACCAGATAAAAGTCCAATTATTATTTATTATATAATAATAATGTGCACCAAGCACCCTCCTCTCCACAATACTCAATAACAAAACAATAATAATCAATCCTCCACACTCCCAGACACTTTGCCACCCTTCCACCCAGCTTAACTCAGTGTACTGGGCTTCCCATCGTCCTTTTATACACCCTGACCCGGAGGTGTTCCCATTCAACAGTCCACAGTTCCTTTTCCCTTCCGGGTCAGGGTAAACAGTCCTTTTCTTCAACCCGGGAGCACATCGTTTCTTCCTGTCACGTGACTGTGACATACTCCTGGGTTATAGGGCACATGCGAGCCTACGAGCCCCCCTACAGCGACGCCTGGTGGCCCCCAAGGTATCCAGCAGGGCTGTGTATAAAAACTACATAGTCCATGAGGCCCTGCTGGAACTCGGGGCATGTCCACGCTGCTGGGAGAGCTCCTCCTGGCGGCCTGGGGGTGAGGGCCGGAGAAAGAAGCCGGCAATCCACCACAATTCCCCCCCCCTTAGCGAAGTCAACTGGGACGAAGCTACCAGCCCCGCGAGGGACGTCCTCCTCCAGGAGAACGCATCATCCGGACCTTGGCTACGTTGTCTAGATCCCCCGGCGAACCTTGGGGGAACGGTGTATCTTCTCTCCCACTGCTCCCCTGTCCTCCGGGGACAACTTCGCCACACGTGGCCCGGTTGCCGACAGTTGTAGCACTGCCGACGTCCTCCTGGTGTCCTCTCTTCCCGAGACCTGAAACATCTCGGGAATTCGGTCAGCTCCACCTTCTCCTCCGCCAAGGAGGGGTTAACTGCCGCTTTGCTGCTCTCTGCCCTTTTCTTTAATATGTCAGGAGACCCACGTTTTAATTCGGGGATCTCCTGCTTTCTCTGGGGCTTGTGCACAGCGTGAGGTTCTCTATGGAAAAGAGAGAGCCTCTTTGCTGTTTGCACACCCGTTGTCCTGTGTAAAGTCGGAGGCGGCGTCATTAGTACCGTATCGCTCCGGGTACCAGCACTATTCAGCTGTACCGGGGAGATTGGCACTTCCCCCACCCCTCCAGTAACGAGCGACAACCCCCTTAATTTATCGGCCGGTGTCTGGAGTGGTGACTTGCTCCGGCAGGCCACGTCACACGCATGCCTCCGAACGATCGCTTCCTCCCCTGGCCAATCAGTCATGGTGCCACACTCCAGTGTCGGGTTCACAGTGCTTTGGCAGCCGCTACTTTTTAAATGCGGTGCCGGATCACACTGTGTCCCCTTATTATATACGATACGGGCAGGACTCACCTGTATTCCCGCATCGATCACCGGAGGAGCTTCTCGCCCCAGTCGCCGTAGGAATCCCTGCAGTCCCTTTAGTGGCACCTCGGCCGTAGCTCCCAGCTCATCCACTCGCTTCCTCAACTCATATAGTCCCTGGAAGAAAGCATTTAGGGGCTCGAGATATTTGTCGAGCTCCCATAAGTTTATAAAGTTATTTGTCTCGGCCGGCGGCAAGGCTACTTCCTTGTTATGATCACCTGCCGACCGGGAACCAATGAGCATGTCCGCTCCTGGCACGTGCTCTGCTGGGCTTCGTGAAGGCTTCTGGGGATTTGAGTCCCGCATTTTAGACGGCCTGGGCGCTGCTACCGGCAGCCAATGGGCACGTCTGTTGTCGGCACGTGCTCAGTTGCATGCAAAGACTCTTGGGAATTGGAGTCTTCTGAGGGACGGGTGGCTGCAACAAGCCGACTGAGGTCTGCCTTCTTTCCATTAATGGCAGATCCTTCAGTCACATCCAGCCCCTCTTTCTCTTTATATAAAGTTGGCGCTGCTTCGCTCGCCGCCCCCTTCCCCTTCAGGGAGCGCAGACGTGTTGGGGAATTATTTACCTCACCGACGGCTCTAAACTGACCTTCTTCCTGGTCGCCGTCGCGCGAGGTCACGTGGACATCGTCCTCGAATGGGCTTGTAGATGGACGACTCCTAGCCTGGCCTGCCTTCTGGGTAACGCGGCCATCTTGCCAAGGTATGAGGAAGGCATCTGACGCACCGTCTGCTTTCTGGAGGCATGCCTCTGTAAAACAGGAATAAAATGTACCCGAAACTTTGGGCGTTTTCCCGGTACATACCTCCAGACGTGGTAGCGATGTCCCCAATCCGTTCAGGGATTCTGGCGCGGCCGATGGCTGACAGCAACCCTGCTGTTGCGCCCTTCGGGCTTGTTCAGCCTTTATCGGCTCTCGGTCCTCCTCACACCCAGTCAGATACGTCCAGGTCAATTCGGAGTCTGTCATAGCCTTCACCCAGTCGGGACTGCCCTTCTTTCCAGTTTTCTTCCCCATCGCGATCTGCTGTATCTTAAAGCTCACGGAGTATGGTGAACTTTTCTGTGCGTCCTGACGCTGTCTTCTTGGGGTTCTCTTTCCAAAGAAATTTGTTTAATTTCAGGTCCTCTGCCAAAACTGAACGGCCAGAGAATCCTGCCGACTACGCCACTGTGACAGATTAGAGGTCTCCGTGACCCCTTGAACCCTTGGATCAGACGTCAGACACCAGATAAAAGTCCAATTATTATTTATTATATAATAATAATGTGCACCAAGCACCCTCCTCTCCACAATACTCAATAACAAAACAATAATAATCAATCCTCCACACTCCCAGACACTTTGCCACCCTTCCACCCAGCTCAGCTCAGTGTACTGGGCTTCCCAGAGTCCTTTTATACACCCTGACCCGGAGGTGTTCCCATTCAACAGTCCACAGTTCCTTTTCCCTTCCGGGTCAGGGTAAACAGTCCTTTTCTTCAACCCGGGAGCACATCGTTTCTTCCTGTCACGTGACTGTGACATACTCCCGGGTTATAGGGCACATGCGAGCCTACGAGCCCCCCTACAGCGACGCCTGGTGGCCCCCAAGGTATCCAGCAGGGCTGTGTATAAAAACTACATAGTCCATGAGGCCTTGCTGGAACTCGGGGCATGTCCACGCTGCTGGGAGAGCTCCTCCTGGCGGCCTGGGGGTGAGGGCCGGAGAAAGAAGCCGGCAATCCACCACAACAGGTAATTGAAAAGCACAAATTATGTGATGGAGTCAAGAAGATATTGGAGTCACTAAATTTCCAGTTAAACCAATCATGAAGAAATAGAAAGAGAATGGCAGACCTGTAAATCTGCCTAGAACAGGCCATCCACAAAACTGAGTGATCAGCAAGAAGAAGAAGAGTGAAGGAGGTCACCAAGAGACCACCAAGAACTTTGAATGGTTTATAAACTACAGAGAGGAAGAGTGGAGAGACCATGTCGACAACAACTGCTTCCCAGGTTCTTCACCAGTCATGGCTTTATAAGACAGTGGCAAAGAGAAAAAAAACACATAATATCTCGACTAGAGTTCACCAGAAGGAACATGCGAGACTCTGAAGTCAGCTGGAAGAAGGTTCTATGGTCTGATGTGACGAAAATTGCGATTTTTGGCCATCAGACAAAATGCCATTTTTGAACGCTACACATTATCAGAAACACACCATTCCCACTGTGAAGCATGGTGGTGCGTACCATCAGGCTATGAGAATGCTTCTCTGCAGCAGGACCTGGAAGGCTTTTGAGGGTAGAGGATAAAAAAATGAAAGCAGCAAAACATGGGGAAATCCTAAGGGAAAATCTGATGCAGACTGTAAGAAACCTACGCCTTGGGAGAAGATTTGTTTTCTTGCAAGACAAAAACCCAAAGTATAAAGTGGCTGGAGTGTCCTGGAGTGGCTGAGTCAAAATCCAGATCTTAATCCAACTGAGAATTTGTGGCTGGACTTGACAAAGGCTGTTCACTCATGATCACCATAACACCTGATTAGGCTTGAGCAGTTTAAGAAAAAAAGGCCTGGGGTAAGTGCAGCATAAAGATACGGAGAGACCTGTATACACAGACTGAAGGTGGCCAAAAAAATATAATGCTGCCATCTTTATCCAGGTGAGAATAAGCCTTGTGGAGAACATTGATAATTGCATCCTTATCTCCAATCTCTGCCTGATAGGCAAAGTGCAGTGGATCGAGGTGTTGTACCACACGAGGATTCATATAGTCCAGGACCAGCCTCTCAAAGGTCTTCATGATGTGAGACGTAAGTGCCATTGGTGTGTAGTCTGTGAGGAGACACCTGCCTTCTTTAGTTATAACAAAAAAAATGAAAACTTCCAAGGGGTGAATATTTTTTACAGGCACTGTATACTGAATTTACTTTCTTACTTTACTTAATTATACTTTACGGCACGAATGTCAAGCTCTCCTCCTGGAGGGCCGCAGCGGCTGCAGGTTTTCATTCTAACCATCTTCTTCATTAGTGACCAGTTTTTGCTGCTAATTAACTTCTTTTGCTTTAATTGTAATTAACTTGACTCGGGCCTCTTAGTTGTTTCTTTTTCCTTAATTAGCAGCCAAACAATAATGAGACACAATACACGCCACCATAAGACCAGCTCATCTGTGCCCATCACACAATATCTGAAAATAAAGAAAAGTGAAGGTCTAAGTAAGATTGATCTCTCAGGTCACTAAAACATTTTGACGGTGGTCTTAGAAAACACAGAAAATCAACAGTTTTAGAAATGTCTGCTGTGGCAGAAAGAGAGCAGCAGCAAGCCGTGGAATTAAATAACGGGTTTAATTAACAGCAAGAATCAGCTTCTCATTAAGAAACTGGTTGGAGTTTGAAGCCCCAATTTAACTGGTCATCCGTTGGCTCATTTCATGTCTCATTTCTGTTTGGCTATCATTTAATGAAGAAAAGAATCAATTCAAAGTACTGAATTCTTAAAAACAGGGCTATTAAAATAAAGGGATAATAAATTAATTAGCAGTGAAAACTGGTCATTGATTAGGAAAAAGGGTTAGAATGAAAACCTGCAGCCACCGCGGCCCTCCAGGCCTGGAGTTTGACACCCCTGCTTTACGGTATACTTAGCTTATGGTGTATACTGAATTTCCTTCTTTACACCCGTCTGCGCCTTATCCTCATTTGTGGGTACTAATTATTCAAAATGGAATGTTACTTCTTTTTCATAGAAACTCTTTTTTTATACCGTTTGCAAAATGACTTTAACAAGAATTAAAGGTTTGTGGCTACCGGAAGGGCCTAAAAGGCTTACCATTAAAGTGTCAAAAGAAGATAATTTTATTTTTCCATAAATGGAGGTAGGCTCAATAAAAATGCATGCAGATGAAGTCCTTAACGCATCATCTTCAAAGTCCAAAGGTCAGGTAATAAGTTGTACACCAGCCAAGAAGAAAAAAAGAAACACTAGCAAAAAGTATATACTGAATATATATATATATATTTATTTATGAAAGGTCATCGCTGATAGATCCTGAAAAGAAGAAATCTTTCACCATAAAATTGCTATTTGGTGCACCCTTGCACTTGATGATCTGTGATAGAAGATTCAGTGATCTGTAAACATGTCTTATTTGCTTTTGTTCCTCATTGGAGTCTGGGATAAATTTAATATACTGCATCAACTATTCAGCCATAAATTACTTACCACAGATGAAGAGACTGGCACATTGGATATGTTTCCTTGATTCAATCAGGGGGTATCCTAACAAAACACGCCATTGCAGACAGAATGCAGAAGTTGAGCTTTTGCGTTTACTCAGGTCTAAATGCTCCACCGTATTCAGTAACTGTCACTCTCTCCACAGATTATTTGTTATTCCAACTTTGCTGAGCTTGTTAAGGAGACTATACTTTATTTTTCCTTCAGACTTAAGTTGCATATGTTTAATTAAAAAATTTGCCCTATCCAGGTTATTCCACTGATTTATGGTTTAGCTTGACCTCTTGGAACCAGTGATGCTTTTCAGTATGTCAATGTTAATGTCATGTTTGCAAACCATCCATGCCAATTATCTTCTCAGGCCTCGATCAACACAAGTTACAACACACTGCTTGTTTATGCTGTTTCTTATATTTTGTTACAACACTTACTTAAAGTACATACTGCTTGTTTTCTTTAAATTGCAAAATACATTTACTGAGAAAATTCTTAAGACCACTATACTAATATAGGGTAGGGTCTCTTTTTCCTCCCAGAATAGCCTCAGTACTTTATGGCATGGATTCTACAAAATGTTGGAAACATTCCTTTGAAATTCTGGTCCTTTGTAACCTGATTGCATCACCCAATTTCTGCAGATTTGTCAGCTACATTTTCATGTTGCGGATCCCCTGTTCTACCGCATCCCAAAGGTGTTCTATTTTATGTAGATCCAGTGCCTGGGAAGGCCACTTAAGACCACCGAACTCATCGTCATTGTCCATGAAGTCATTTGCTTTGTGACATGGTGCATTATCATGCTGGAAGGAGCTATTAGAAGATGGGTAAATTGTGGCCTTGAAGGTATGCACAAAGTCAACAACAAAACTGAAATAGGCTGTGGCATTTAAGCAATGACTGATTGGTAATATTGGGCCCAAAGTGTGCCAAGAAAACATTCATCACCCTTACACCACCAGCACCAGCCTGGGGCTGTTGACACAAGGCACGTCGGCTGCATGGATTCATGATGTTGGCACCAAAGTCTGACCCTACCATCTGTGTGCCTCAACAGAAATTGACATTCATCACAAAAGGCTGCATTTTTCCAGTCTTCAGCTGTTCAGATTTAGTGAGCCTGTGCCCACTTCAGCCTCAGCTTTCTGTTCTTGGCTGACACAAGTGAAGCCCAACATGAACTTCAGCTGTTGAAGGCCATTCACTTTGAGGTTTGATGGGTTGCCTTTTTGCTCACCACATCTGAGTCACCGTAGCCTTTTTGTCAGCTCAAACAAGTCTGGCTATTCTTCTCTGACTTTTCTCATCCACAAGGTGTTTCCATCCACAAAACTGACACTCACTGGATGTTTTTATTTTTTGCACCATTCTGAGTAAACTCCAGAGTGTGTGAAAACCCCAGAAGATCAGACATGACAGAAATACTTAAGCCAGCCCATTTGTCACCACCACTCATGCCAGGGTAGAAATCACTGAGAAATCTCATTTTTATCCCCATTCCAGTGTTTAATGTGAACATTAACTGAAGCTCTTGACCTGTATTTTTATGATTTTATGCATTGCACTGTGTGAGTGCCATAGTGGATGGACAGGCATCCTGACAAGAAGTAAGGGCAACTGGGATGCCATGAGAAAAGAAAATGGCTGGATTACCATTCCAGCCTGTTTGGTTGTCAGGACCTATCCCGGCCTGGATGCCATAGTGGAAGGACAGAGGATATCTGCTTCCTGGGGTTATATATTCCCCAGATTCATTGCCCTGGTGGACTTCCTATTTGGACACCTGGAGGGCAGGGGAGATTTTGTAGTCCAGATGGTCAGCCCTGTTGTGGTACTTCAGCGCTGCCAAGGAGAGTTGCAGGTGACCCTACTTTGGGGGGCTTCCACTTGGCCCAGAAGTGCTTTCAATGTGCAGTGTTGTGGCACTGGAAGTGCAGGGATAACAAAAATGCCACCTCACCTTCATCAGGGAGTCAGAGTTGGGAGGAAGAGCTTGACACTCACTGTGGATATGGAAAGAGACTGAAAGGCATTTGGTTTGTTATATTATACTAGGGGGGCAAGCACCCCTGGAGCCTTTGTCGCCCAACCCCCAGTTGCGGCCAGTCTGCCTCTCACATTGTGAAGAGGGGGGCTGAACGCACCCCATGGTGATGCGGTCACTCCTCCGAAACCCCCTCTTAAACAGTGATAATATAGGAAACAAATGCAGTTTTTTTTACCTCCTCTTTGCTCGATCAGCTGCCGGTTTGCTGCTGTCGTGCTGCATGATCTGCATCTCGGGCATCGCTTCGAACATTTAAAAGCCTGTACAGCAGCTGTCCTACTCTTTGTCTTTTATTTCTGGCCCCGGGCGTGGTTAAATCTCTTGGCGCTCTTGGTTAAGTCTCGAGTTGCGGGATGTGAGTTCTTCATATTTTTATAATTAAAAATGGAATAAGAATCTGAAAATCTAACAACATCACATTAAAGTTCAATAAATTCTGAAAGGAATGATACCAAACATACAGTATATATGTAGGTTTTAAAATAAGCCTGATTTAAAGCGTGACAAAAAACGTGACATAAAAATGTCACATAAAATCGTTGCACTTTTAGGCTTAGGATTTTATATATAGAAAGTAGATTGTTTGGACTGACCTAAAAGCCTGTCAAGGTATTGTTATAAAATAAATTACATTTGTTTTAACTTGTATGATGGGTGGCCATCATTACTCGGTTGGAACGGCAGCTGGATGGAAGGACCAGGAGAGAGAGGCACTACCTTCCCTGAGACGCTAAAGGGCAATCCTCATGGGTGGCTTTGGTACCAGCAGGGCATGCTGGGATTTGGAATTTGGCACAGTCCTGTTGTGTTCCATTGGGGCCACCAGGGGGAACTGCAGAGTCCAACATTGGGCTTTCACCACACCTGGGAGTGATTCTAGGTCTGATTAACAAGCTACCTGGAACACTCCAAGGACCACCTTAAAAGGAGCCGCCTCACTCCATTCAGAGAGACAGAGCCAGGAGGAGTGAAGACAGAAGGAGACAGAGAGAGAAAGGAGACGGAGTACTATGTGTATGGGACTGTGTCTTAATGGGCTGTGCACTCAGCACTGTGGTTGGGAAAAATAAGTGAAAAGCATTTTCCACTGTAATAATAAAGGCTTTTGTTGTATTGCACTTCAGTTGTGTCGGGTTGGGACAGCTGGGGCGCCCCTGGTTTCCACACTTGAAACTGTGTCTGTAGCAGTTGCGTCCAATGTTTTGAGGCTTACTGTTGCCTCTTAGAGCCCAGAACTGCTGCCACATGATTGTCTTATTAGATAATTACACGGAAAAGCAGGTGTATGGGAATTACTAATAATTTTCCCAGTGTGTATATTTAGCATGGCTCTGTGTGTGTGTGTTCTTACTGAGTTCTCTCTACTGCTGGCACTTTCTATTTGTCGCTGTTTCTCTCTGTACTTGATTTTTGACTCACTTCCTTATGTATGAGCTGGCTTTGTACTTAGATGTCTACTTTTTGTTAGCACTCATCAGGGTCATGTTTTGTGCCAGTGCGGATTACACATACTGTACTTTTATCGGTAAATTGTCTGTCTGTTGTTTAGCATTTAAAAATTGCTTCTTACAGTCTCTGCTACTGCCATTATGTCTGGCATAGACTTTTGCAATTACACTAGCACTCTGTGGCCGAGGCCATAACCATAGTTAAACAAGTGCATGAAAGAAATGTTCAGCATTCAGTGTTGCTGGAGCATGACATTTGCATTTTACTTAAATATCTATAATCACTTAAATAAAAAAAAACAAATTCAATATCCCTGTGCTTAATTAGTAGCTGAGTATCATTAACTGAAAGCAAGTGCTAAGAGGATTGTAATATTCAATAGCAATTTAATACAAAATGAATCACTTGAAATCAATCCACCTCACTTTAGGTTTATTAAAATAGTACAAAGATATTGTGCATTCAATTTACTGTCTTGGCTTTAGCTTTGGCTCATATTTTTATTGTGTTTCCTTCTTGGATTTCTGTTTCTGCTCACTAACCATAATCATGATGTCATTCTGATGGACACCTCTACTTGGGAGTTGTGATGGTCCAGGTTAGCTCCGCACTACTTGTTTCACTCGGGAGCCTCTTGATCATCGATAGTCATAGCTGAGGGTGAGTCGGGCAAATGAGGACACTCGCATAGCAAGGGGTAGGTGTGTAAGTGAAACTGTGCAAAAAGAACAGCGTCCAACAGTGCAGTGCTCCGAACATTCAACAAATAAATAAATAAACCTTAAAAAGTGAACTGTGGAGGTTAAAATCCAAAATAAATAAATCCATAAAATAGAGGTTAAAACACTGCAGGAATCTCCTATAAAAATATCAGTACCCAGTGCTTCCCTTTGAAACTAACATCTCCCCGGCTTAGTGGCTCTGAAGCTAGGGTTCTGTTCGGTTTGAATCCTGTAAATGCCAGAAGTGATTTCACTCTGTTGGACCCCTGCAATTGCTCTGTCCTGGGTATGATGTTAGCCTGCATCCAGCCCTGCAAATAGGTGGGGTTGGTGGCAGGATTGGCACTCCAGCCACTGTTAAATGTTCCATTCCATCCTAGTGTGGTGCTGAGCTGTCATCCATTGCACCACTGCACGTGGGTCCTAATTTGGGATCCTGAAGAAGTTCGTTGTGTGGTGAGTACGGCAACACACTGTATCAGCGCATGTTCCCAACCTCTCTCCCCCACTTACCCTGATTGGGTCTCGTAGTACCGAGAGACATGCCTTTCAACAGAGACAGCCAACCATCATCTACAGGCCCATGGACAGCACTCCGTGGAGCTCCCAATCTGATTCATCTCCTGCTGCCTCTCCCCAGACTTACACAGGAGCAAGCACCTGATCACTCCAGCTTCTTGATCGCTCAGCTGGTGTGGCCACCTTCAGCCCCCAAGTGTCGGCCAAATGCTTCCCAGAAGGGCACTCCTCCCAGCAGCCTGCCTTCTTCCTCTCTCTCTCTCTCTATCTATTTTTCACTCGCTCACTCTCACACCTGCTCTCTCATGTTCCCACCTTACTTTTTTCCCTTCTTTAATCTCCTCTCTGTTCTTTCTTCTTTTTTCCGATGAACCCTCTCTCATCCTGGCTCGACCATATATGTCTCTGTCGGCACAGCACCTCAAATGGAAACCACAGAAAGCCAATGGAGCAATCAAGACATACCACACTCTTACATGCAGGTGCAATCTATATCAGTCATTCCACCAGCCTCCTGCAGCCATGTGAGTACACCCACCCACCCATGGAGATCAAGCTGGCTATTTAATTATTTATTTATTAACCAACCACTTGCTGCTTAGCCGCAGATCCACTATTCCACAGGTGTTTGTGGGATATGTCCACCTTGCTAAGTCATGATGCAATGTATGGCTCCTACAGCATTATTAAGTTTGCCGATGAGAGCAGAAGTACAGAATAGAAGTGGAATAGCTGGTAGACTGGTTCAAGTGTAACAACCTGTCACTCAATGTTGATAAAATTAAAGAGATGATTGTAGACTTCAAGAAGACTTCATTCAGCCAGTACTCCATTTTACATAAAGAGATCTGTGGTAAAGAGAGTGAAAAGCACCAAATTCCTT
The DNA here is from genome assembly GCF_900747795.2 of Erpetoichthys calabaricus. Classification (NCBI taxonomy): domain Eukaryota; kingdom Metazoa; phylum Chordata; class Cladistia; order Polypteriformes; family Polypteridae; genus Erpetoichthys; species Erpetoichthys calabaricus. The sequence goes on along the minus strand of NC_041403.2, from coordinate 25,458,577 downwards.
GGTGTGCACCTGCTGGAAGACTTGACGTGGTCTGTCAATACCTCCTCCTTGACCAAGAAAATACAATAGTGACTCCACTGTTGGCATTGGTTGAAGAGAGCAAACCCTCCATGCCATATCCTCACCACATTCTGCAGGTGTAGCATTGAAAGGGTCCCGACCAGTTGCACCACTATCAGGTGTAAGAACTGTAATATGTCTGATCATAAGTCCACACATGGAGACAATCATTTACACTTCACTCCCTTCCATCATGGACATTTTTATAAAGGGCTGCATCTGTAAGGCCTCCAGCATTGTGGGGCATGGGATCCCATCTCCCAAATTTCTTTTCTCTACTTTCATCAGGTGCTCATTTAGCCTTGCCAATCCACCTAACCTGCAAGACTTTGGACTGTTTATTCATTTTATTGTTATTCTGTTTTTGAAAATCAGTTCTTTATTGAAAGACACAGACAAAAGGTGACATCTTAAAGAAACAAAAAGCAATTTTTACATGTAAGGCATCATCCATCCATCCATTTTCCAACCCGCTGAATCCGAACACAGGGTCACAGGGGTCTGCTGGAGCCAATCCCAGCCAACATAGGGTGCAAGGCAGGGAACCAATCCCGGGCAGGGCAACAACTGCAGGACACACACACACACACCAAGCACACACTAGACACAATTTAGGATCACCAAAGCACCTAACCTGCATGTCTTTGGACTGTTTATTCATTTTATTGTTATTCTATTTTTGAAAATCAGTTCTTTATTGAAAGACACAGACAAAAGGTGACATCTTAAAGAAACAAAAAGCAATTTTTACATTTAAGGCATCATGGTTGCTGCCATTTTGTATCGTTCATGGCCATGTTAATTGCCATTGCTGTGCCAGTTAACAGAAGTATGACACAGAAAACATGTGACACAGTTGTTTAGGATGATGGCGCCCAGCAATTTGCTATCTGACAAAAGAACACCATGACAAATGTTACAACTCCATTTCCAAAAAAGTTGGGATAGCATGTAAAATGCAAGTCAAAACAAAAAACAGTGATATGCAGATTCCTTTTGTGCATATTAATTGTAAGCAGTACAATGACAAGTAGGAAGTGTGGTGTTGTGGTTAAGGTGTTGGACTTCATGCCCTGAGGTTGTGGGTTCAAATCCTGCTACTGTGTAACCACGAGCAAGTCACTTAACCTGCCTGTGCGCCAATTGGAAAAACAAAAGAAATGTAACCAATTGTGTATCAAATGTTATAAGTCACCTTGAATAAAGGTGTCAGGCAAATATGTACATAATCTTCATAAAGTTAAAATAAATTTCTAATTATAAGCTAATTCTAATTTTGTTACCTACAACATGTTCCATGACTGCTGCCACAGGTGCCTATTTACCTGTGGAATGTGTCCAGAAAACCTGTCTGGAACTTTCCTTAGATAAATAGGTGATTATGGAACCGGTGACACTCATGATTGGTTATAAATGGAGCATCCACAAAAGACTCTGTCTTTTACAAGCAAGGATGGGTTGAGGGTCGCCACTGTGATGATCCGGGTCCACTCCAGGCTCCCTCTTCACATATGGGAGCCTCTCGAACCCAATACTGTCGATAGTTATGACCGAACTGAGCTGACTAATGGGGACAAATCTCATATGGAGCAAAGGGGTGGTGGAAAAGTGCTAAGGTGCTTTTATTAAAAAAAATAAAAAACAAAACCAAAAACAGTGTCCACAGTACATAAATAAATAATCCATAAAAACACGTGAATTGTGGGGATAAAAATCACAATAAATAAATCCAATAAAAGCAGAGTTTAAAATGCAGTCATTGGCTCCTCCTAATCTCAGCCCACCTCCTTCATTGTCTCCCCAGCTCACCCATCACTTGGAGACTCAGCAGCCACGAACTTCATTCTTCCAACCGCTGTCTTCGCAGCCTCCAAACCGCGTAGCCAGACTCTCCTCCCATCTTCCTTTGCACTCCCCCAGTCATACCTTGGATACACAGGGAGGTCCTCTTCTATGCTCGCCCCACTCCACACCAATAGTACGGCGAACAAGCCCCTAGAGTGCCACAGCCTATGCTCCTTCATGGGACCCCAGTTTGTGCTGCCTTTCTCTCCCAGGTGGCCAGATTGTCCTCCCGAGACTGCTTTTTCTTCATCTTTTTACCTTTGTTGTCCTTCTATCACTCTTTTTTCTTTTCTTCGATCTCCACTTTTTTTTTCCTTCACCCTTGTGCCAGCCCATACTTATACATCTCTGAGGACGCAGCATTTTATTCACGCATCACAGGAAGTCAGTGAAAAAATTGAGAACGATGATATCCTCATGTGCAGGTACGATTCACCCCAATTACCTCGTTAACTCCCCGTGGTTGTGTGATTATGCCCATGAAGACTGACACGGCTATTTGGATTATTTTAAACTGGCCATTCTTTTGAAGCCAAGGACCTGCTATACTACAGCCACTTGGTGCAAACTGCTTGAGCAAATAGTTGGACAGTTTAGAAACAATATTTCTGAACATATGATTGCAAAACCTTTAGGGATTTCACTACCTACCTTCCTGGGACGAGACAAGACTTTTTCAGAGAGATAATTTCAAGTCCCGTGAGATGAGACTTTGTGCCAAGAGATTTAACCACACCCATGATCCACTCACCTCTCATTTGTGTGAGTGCTTTTGTCAGACACAGTTCCTGTGCTCTCAGCTCTTATAAATTTTTATGTTTTCCTCATTTTTATACAAGACATAAAATCTATTTGTTTCCTTCGATGTAGTCCTTTTTTGGACAATAATTTTATACGTTCTAGATGAAATGTCAACGACTAAGCAAAGAAGAAAGGGCAGCATGTCAAAAAGAGGCCCAAAAGCGTTGGAGAGAAAATAATTCAAAAAAGAACAATGATAATCTAAGTGCAAATTCGGAAAATAAGCCTGGACCAAGTGGAACTGAAAACCTAACATGTCCAAGCGGGGGCGGAAATAAAAGACAGAGTAGAAGATAAAGCAGAACGTCGTAAAGAGGTTCAAAAACATTGGTGTGATACATATGCAGAGCAGATTAGAGATATTGAAAGTACTAAAATTTGAAAGTCTCAAAAAACTGATAGTAAAGATCGCATTAACGCTAACAAATTGAAATTATTACTCAGTGAAATAACGGAACAGCGAAAACAGATTGAAAATAGGGACATAGGTAATATGACAGAAGTATGTAGATATTGTTCGGTTTTAACGTTTAAGTCGGAGATTTGTAGATCGTCTTATTTGCGTTGCCATCAGGGAAAAGTAGTGTTACTTCCCAATGAAGAGGTGTATCCGCGAGAAATAAAAGATTTATTGTTTGGTGAAAGTGAAATCCACAAACATTAAAGGCAAAATATCCTAATCTACAATAATCTGTTCGCATTCATATCATTCAATGCTCAAAATGTAGATTTACATGATTTAGGACAATATGCTATGAGAATCTGTGGCCCCGCAACAAGTAAAGCTACTATAAGTTTAATTTCAAAGAAACCACAATTCGCTCGGGATTCTATTTATGATCACAGAGAAGCAATGCAACATGGAATCAAAAGAGTTAAACGATCGAACGTATTAGAAATTCTATACCCAATAATGCATACAAATCCATACGTCCAAAAGTATCGCACTTTACACAAAATTCATCTGAAAAACACGGACAAAGAAGTTTTCCTGGATTTCTATATGAATCCGAGAGATCACGCTCGCATATATTATAAACCAACATGTGACAAATTGTCAGCAATAATAGTTTTGAAAGACGGAGATATCAAAGACAGAGTTGATATTCGTGTTTATCCAAAAGCACAGCATGATTCATCGCAAGTGGCAGATTCGGGGTTGGCGAGGGAAGCGAGCAGGGTTTCAGAGCCCCATAGTCATTAAAAGGTTCAGGTAATTTGTGGAAATTGGTGTATGTAATGGGCAAGGTCTCAACCCAATTTTGAATGACTGTGATCTTCAAGCCTTTACATGGTACTTCGTTAAAAAAAGTAATTCTTCTGTAAATGGTAAATCTGTTGTCAGTAAACACAGTCTGTCACAGTTCTACAAAAGGAAGCTAAAAGTATACTTCACAAAGAGGAAGCCATGCACCATTCAATATCCAGAGATGCCGGTGACCTCTTTGGGTTAAAGCTCATCTGAGATGGACTGGTGCCAAGTGGACATGTGTGCTGTGGTCTGATGTGTCCACCATTCAGACGAAAGGGGATAAGAATCATCTGTTGTTACCAACACAAAGCTTAAAAGCCAGCATCTGTCATGGTATGGGGGGTGGAATCGCCCATGGTGTGGGAAACTTTATCATCTGAGAAGGCACTATTGAAGGGTACATATGCATTTTGGAACAACATATGTTGCCAACCAGGTGACATCCTTGTTTATTTCAATAAGGCAATGGCAAGATACATTTAGTGTACATTACAACAGCATGGCATTGCAGTCAGAGAGTGTAGGTGACAGAGTGGCCTGTCTTCCTTTGAAAATGTGTGCAGCATATGGAGGCTAAGGAGTGATGAGCAGCTAAAGTCTTATCTCAAGCAAGCAAAAATTAGTGTCTTCAGTTCCCAAAGGATTACTGAATATTATTAAAAAGAAACATACCATTGTAACACAGTGGTAATAAACACTCCTGTCCTAATGTTTTTGGAATGTGTTACAAGCATCACATTTAGAATGTGTGTTTATTTCTCAAAATAAATGAAGTTGATTAGTCTTTCTACTGTTTCCAATTAAAGATGAGTAAACGAGCATTTTTCAGATCACTGCTTTCTCATTATCTTTGAATTTTACATCCTGTCCCAACATTTTTTTTGGAAATGGCATTGTAATGTAAGATGGTAGTGATTATCCAAGTGACCACATATGCGGCATTTCCATCCATCCATCCATTATCCAACCCGCTATATCCTAACTACAGGGTCAAGGGGGTCTGCTGGAGCCAATTCCAGCCAACACAGGGCGCAAGGCATGAAACAAACCCCGGGCAGGGTGCCAGCCCACCACAGGGTATACATACCCACACACCAAGCACACAATAGGGACAATTTAGGATTGCCAATGCATCTAACCTGCATGTTTTTGGACTGTGGGAAGAAACCGAAGCACCCGGAGAAAACCCACGCAGACACGGGGAGAAACATGCAAACTCCATGTAGGGAGGACCCAGGAAGCAATCCCAGGTCTCCTTACTGTGAGACAGCAGTGCTACCACTGCGCCACCGTGCCGCCTTATGCGGCATTTCTTTAGGCTAATATTTTGGCTTACAGGTTTGGTTTTTGACGATTGGCTGTGATTATTTTTCGGTTGTGACCTTGGCAAGGGCTCTGACTGCAACTCTGTTAGTTCCCTAAAGCTGCTTCCACCCCTGAAACATTAGCTGTTCTACTGGGGATCACTACAGAAATCATACGTATGTTTTCTGTTTTTTTTCCTAGAGCTCCCTGATATAGAAGGGAAAGATGATTCTGCCTTCTCTTGACCCCGGATATTAAATGCCTGACTATCTGACCCACCCTCCTGCACGAATCACAAAGAGGCCACTAGAGAAGGTCGCATTACCAACCTACAACATCTCATCTCCAATAAAAGGAGTTTTATTCCAGGTGTGGGTTGCCCACTCTTGTTTTGCGTTTTCCTTGCGTTTTTTAATGACTTTTAATGTTTGAAACCATTTTAAATGCGCCTTTTCGATATATTGCAGATAACAGAGGCTTTATTTTTCCAATCAATAAAGACTTTTAGCTCAACTTGCATTTTTTATAGTATTTGGCAAAGTATTACCAGAATTATTTGAGCACGAGTGCCGAAAACCGAATGAGTGAAACTTCAGCCTGTATTGTGATAGGAAACTTCCTCCATTTGTAATAAGGAGATATTATGTTTTCCAGGATTCATAAACTTTCTTTATGATGAATGTTTTACTCTACTAAGGATATTTTTCTGTATCTTTCATACATTTATTTACAAGAAAACTGAGCTGCTTATCAATAAAATATGATATAGCTTGTGTAGTGTGACAATCTGTACTTTGCATTATACAGCAACTACTTTTTTTCAGCAGACCCAGGTATTCATTCTGCTCTCACAAGACCTTGTATAAGACGATTCTTTGAAGTGCATTATGAGGCTGCTTAGAGATGCAACATCGATGAAAGAAAACTGAATGAAAAGGCAGCCTAGGCTTCTTTTCAACAAAAGAATATCCTTTGGCAAATCTTTTACGATTGTAAAGCTCTTAGCCCCTGATGAAAACTTTTAAACCTGCATGGCAGCATAAAGTAAGCATTAACCCAATGGATACCAGAACATTTTCTTTACTTTTACTGCTTTCCCTTGAAATCCTAGGTGTTTAATAAAAATTGCACAATTCAAATTAAACAACAAAGCTTCAATATGGTGCCTCCAAAGAATGCCCTCACTTTACCATTGATAAAGAGAAGCACCCCCTAATCTGTACATTTGATCTTAAAATACACAAGTGAAATACACAAATATTGATTAGCACATATAGGTAAGAATTTCACTGCACACACATGACAATAAATCTAGAAACAAATTAGCTCAATTACATTTTTGTGCTAACATGCACCAAGAACATTCCAGCAACTACTCATCCTTCATATATACTGTTGTTAAAGTGTACTTTTAATTTGAAAATATTACCCATAAGAAAATTTGGATTATTATTTCATTTTTATTTGACATTTGGAAAAGTAAATCATTTAAGCTTTGCAAAAATAAAGGCATCCCTGCAATGAATAAACACAGATGTGAGGTCAAGCACAGTGATGAGCTAAACAGCCGGATTATGTTTCATATATGTTCAATTTTGTATTGCAAGTGATTCTGCAACAATGAAATGTGAAACTCAGTTAAAAAGGCCTTTCGGGGGATTGTAAAGTGTTTTTGGTGGGATGGAAACAAGGAATTTTGCTTCCTAAAAGCATTTTTTCAGCAGCTGTCTAGCACAGGTGATCCGTGACATACCGATGAAATCCATTCTATTTTATGACTCTCGTTCATGCTATTGTAGAGGAGCACAGTGATTTTTTAAAATGTGAAATGCTGCATATTTACCACGCCAGAATACACATTCCTGAAAACTCAGTCAATGGAAAACCCAACAGCAACTGTTATCTCGCAGACAGTCTTTCCTGGCATCACAAAATAAACAGTCACAGAAAACACCAAACTGTATGCACAAATGGGGGGTCAAACTAAAGTTAGAAAATGGGATTTATTAGAAAACTAGACAAAGAGCCCATTTCGACAACGTAAGATGAAACGGGCACGAGTTTGTTTCAGCAGTGTATGAAGAACAAATGATAAGTAACGAAGAAGTTGTTTTGTAATGATTGTAGTCCGCTTTAGATAGATAGATAGATAGATAGATAGATAGATAGATAGATAGATAGATAGATAGATAGATAGATAGATAGATAGATAGATAGATAGATAGATACTTTATTAATCCCAAGGGGAAATTCACATACTCCAGCAGCACCTTACTGATACAAATAAACAATATTAAATTAAAGATTGATAATAATGCAGGTAAAAACAGACAATAACTTTTATATAATGTTAACGTTTACCCCCCCAGGTGGAATTGAACAGTCGCATAGTTTGGGGGAGGAACGATCTCCTCAGTCTGTCAGTGGAGCAGGACAGTGACAGCAGTCTGTCGCTGAAGCTGCTCTTCTGTCTAGAGATGACACTGTTTAGTGGATGCAGTGGATTTTCCATAATTGATAGGAGCCTGCTGAGCGCCCGTCGCTCTGCCACAGATGTCAAACTGTCCAGCTCCATGCCAACAATAGAGCCTGCCTTCATCACCAGTTTGTCCAGGCGTGAGGCGTCTTTCTTCTTAATGCTGCCTCCCCAGCACACCACCGCGTAGAAGAGGGCGCTCGCCACAACCGTCTGATAGAACATCTGCAGCATCTTATTGCAGATGTTGAAGGACGTCAGCCTTCTAAGGAAGTATAACCGGCTCTGTCCTTTCTTACACAGAGCATCAGTATTGGCAGTCCAGTCTAATTTATCATCCAGCTGCACTCCCAGGTGTTTATAGGTCTGTACCATCTGCACACAGTCACCTCTGATGATCACGGGGTCCATGAGGGGTCTGGGCCTCCTAAAATCCACCATCAGCTCCTTGGTTTTGCTGGTCTTCAGGTGTAGGTGGTTTGAGTCACACCATTTAACAAAGTCATTGATCAGGTCCCTATACTCTTCCTCCTGCCCACTCCTGATGCAGCCCACGATAGCAGTGTCATCAGCGAACTTTTGCATGTGGCAGGACTCCGAGTTGTGTTGGAAGTCTGATGTATATAGGCTGAACAGGATCGGAGAAAGTACAGTCCCTTGTGGCACTCCTGTGTTGCTGACCACAATGTCAGACGTGCAGTTCCCAAGATGCACATACTGAGGTCTGTCTTTAAGATAGTCCACGATCCATGCCACCAGGTATGAATCTACTCCCATCTCTGTCAGCTTGTCCCTAAGGAGCAGAGGTTGGATTGTGTTGAAGGCGCTAGAGAAGTCTAGAAACATAATTCTTACAGCACCACTGCCTCTGTCCAAGTGAGAGAGGGATCGGTGTAGCATATAGATGATGGCATCCTCCACTCCCACCTTCTCCTGATATGCAAACTGCAGAGAGTCGAGGGCGTGTTGAACCTGTGGCCTCAGGTGGTGAAGCAGCAGCCTCTCCATGGTCTTCATCACATGTGATGTCAGAGCAACAGGCTGGAAGTCATTCAGCTCAGTAGGACGTGATACCTTTGGGACTGGGGTGATGCAAGATGTTTTCCAAAGCCTCAGGACTCTCCCCTGTTCCAGGCTCAGGTTGAAGATGCGCTGTAGAGGACCCCCCAGCTCCGATGCACAGACCTTCAGCAGTCGTGGCTTTACTCATTACTGTACAGACTTGTACTGTTAGTTGATGAATTTTCCAGGCCTATAGTATAATATTCAATGATGAATGTTCCAGTACAATATGGAATGGTAATAAGTATAAGCACCACAAACCTAATGTAGGTGTTTATTGAATGAATGTGTAATTGAATCAGAATGCGTAATTAGGCTTCGAGCTGTAGTCGAAATCGCCTTTCAGGCCTTTAAGAGCTTTAATCAAAGTCGCCTTTCTCTTTGAATTTTTGCGGCCGTAAATCCACTGCCTGCCGCGATGTTGGGGTTGGATGTCGATCTCGTAAGGTTTTTCGGGCAGCTGCGCAGAAGGCAACTGCGCATTTGGCTTCGGACGTGCACAGAAGGCGACTGCGCATTCGGATTCAGACAGACGTGAGTGAGTGAGGAGGCAGGTGAATTATGTGTTAAGTTTGTAAGAATCTTAACAAAACTGTTAATGTCATTTCTCAATGTCGTCTCCACCCTTCTCAATGTACTTGAGCCACGTGCCTGGAAGTGCCCAGATTCCAACAGAATAACAGGTTTTGTCTTGTCCTTGCAGCCACTTGTGCACCTGAGTTATTGTCGAACACTACATGCCGATGTAACATGCAAGTTACTGTGACTTGCTGGGGACCAATGTGAATCCTGCTATTCGATCCAAGCGGAGGGGACTGCTGTCGCAAGGAGTCCTTTTTCTGCAACACAATGACACACACTGCTAAGAACACCAAGGCTTGTCTGGAGAAACTGAAGTTTGAGGTATTGCCACATCCTCTTTTTTCGCCAGATTTGTCACTGTATGATTTCCACCTTTTTGGACTGCTAAATAAACATTGGGGTGGTCATCGATTCAAGACAGATGATGCCATGGAGAAAGCGGTGCACAAGTGGTGGCGAGGACAAGACAAAACCTTTTCTTCTGCTGGAATCCAGGCACTACTAGGCATTGAGAAGGTTGGAGACGATATTGAGAAATGACATTATCAGTTTTGTTAAGGTTCTTTCCATCCATCCATTATCCAATCCGCTATATCCTAACTACAGCATCATGGGGCTCTGCTGGAGCCAATCACATCCAACACAGGGCGCAAGGCAGGAAACAAACCCCGGGCAGGGCGCCAGCCCACCACAGGGCACATGCACACACACACACAGACCAAGCACACACTAGGGACAATTTAGAATCGCCAATGCACCTAACCTGCATGTCTTTGGACTATGGGAGAAAACCGGAGCACCCGGAGGAAACCCATGCAGACACGGGGAGAACATGCAAACTCCACGCAGGGAGGACCCGGGAAGCGAACCCAGGTCCCCTTACTGCGATGCAGCAGCGTTACCACTGTACCACCATGCCGCCAGGTTCTTTCCATTTTCTAAAAAATCCCATTTTCTACCTTCACCCTGACTCCCCCTCATAAATATGAAGGTGAGTCACACAATTCTGTGAATTTCTCCTTGGTGGATTAATAAAGTATCTATCTATCTATCTATCTATCTATCTATCTATCTATCTATCTATCTATCTATCTATCTATCTATCTATCTATCTATCTATCTATCTATAATTATATGGACCTGGGTATGAAATCCATAGAAGGCTTTCTGCAGAATATGAAGAGAGTTCTTTACCATGGCAGAGTATTTGCAACAGATTGAGAAGTTCAAAAAGTGTTAAATACAGACAAGGAGTGGGATACCCATCCATGTCAAGTCTGTGCCATGATTCTGACAAAGAAATGTGGAGATTTCAGCCCCTGGTACACCTACAGTTCATAAAAAGTGGGTCACTGCTTGTCGCTCTTCTTTGCTGCAAATGGAGAGCAGAGCATTTAAAATAAATTGAGAAGTTCAAAAATGGTTATACAAGTATTAAATATGAAGAAGGAGTGGAACACCCAACCACATCAAAAACCAGCAACAACATGGAGCAGGTCTGAACCGTAATTCTGACAACCTAATAAGGATTTCAACCCCTGCCTATAAAAAGTGGATCACTACTTGGTGCTCTTCTATGGTCCAAATAGGGAAATGAAACGTCTATGTTTAGTCCTGGAAAACAACAAGAGAAACTTACTGATCAAAGTCAAAACTTTACCACTGTGGCCACAGACACAGCATGTTTTCACATGTGCAGGAGCAAAACTGTATGGCGAGACTAAACTAAATTGTCACAAAAGTGCAGATAATTATTAACTTTTCCTCATATTTTCAGAAAAAGCCTCAACAAAGGCACAAAAACATTAAAGACAAACGCTAGCTATAACAACAATACTCTTAGCACAGACTTGGCCAACTAATGAACTAAATCGAGACTATGAATGTGTTGCCATGTAAAACTACTTGAAATGCACATCTGGAGCTTCTCTATTGTCTTCAAAGAGGAAATGAGAATGAGTAATGAATTAAAAGAGAACATTCCCTCAATAATAGACTTCTTGTATTTTATCTTATTAAAGCTGATTGAGATATTTTTTCCTTTGTGATGATGATGGAATTTAAAAGCATAGCTGACTAGCCTTGTTGCTTTGTGTATAGCTACATCATTATGAAGATTAAGGATACTTAAACGGAAATAGCTGGTGACTTACTACAGTCATGGCCAAAAGTTTTGAGAATGACACAAGTATTGGTTTTCTCAAATGTTGCCGCTTCGCAGTTTTTAGATCTTTTCATCAGATGTTTCTATGGTACACTGAAGTAGAATTACAAGCATTTCATATATTTCAAAGGCTTTTATTCACAGTTACATTAAGTTTATGTGAAGAGTCGATATTTGCAGTGCTGGCCCTTCTTTTTCAAGGCCTCTGAAATTCACCCTGGCATGCTGTCAGTCAACTTCTGGGCTAAATCATGACTGATAGCTGCCCATTCTTACATAATCAATGCTTGGAGTTTGTCAGAATTTGGGTTTTTCTTTGTCCACCCGCCTCTTTTCAACTTCTCCCAGCCATCCAAGAACAGTTTAGTGACAAACAATGCCTTTTCCAGCATGATGGAGCTCCGTGCCATAAGGCAAAACTGATAACTAACTGACTTGGGGAACAAAACATTGAAATTTTGGATATACGGCCAGGAAACCCCCCAGATCTTAATCCCATTGAGAACTTGTGGTCAATCCTCAAGAGGTGGGTGGATGGCCTCCTGGTTGAGCTAAAGAACAAGGATGTGTTGTACAGGAAAACATAAATGGACACTAAAATCAGTGCTTGGAAAGCTTCTTCACATTCAATGGAAACTACCCAACTCATCTTTGAAATAGTTTCTGTTTATCATGGAGCTTTTGGACTGCCAAGGGGTACAATGCCCCACTCTCCAAAATAGGTTTTAAATATATTAATTAGTGCATCTCCAGATCTCCAAGGAAGTTGAAAGTAAATTAACAAATCAAGACAGTAACTAATATATCAATGCACTTTTCAATCTATTGAACTTCATGAAAATAAGTAACAAGTATATCGCATTTTGCAAACATATTGCTGCAGCTAGTCGAAATTTAAAAAAGCAGTAAAGGCAATCCAAAAAAAGAAAAAGGAAAAAATCAGCACAAACATTTAGACGTTAAAGAGGATACCGGCCTCCCCAGACAAAAGAATTCTGTCACATTATAGATTTGCAGAGCGTACCAGAATGGATTTTTCAAGTGTAAAGAACTTACATTGGCTCATTTGTAAAGAATTTCAGAAGAAAAACTCCAAATTCACAGCATTTATATTTTCATGCAACACTCATTTTCAGACCTATAAATAAATGATATGTATAGTTTGAAGCTGTGTTAATCATTTTCCATCTCTACAAATCTGAGACCTTAGGCCACCTAGACTGCTGTGAGATCTCTGTGAAGAAAGAAAAAAAAACATTCTTTATTATTTATAGCACAAAACAATATTGCTAACTAAATACAGAAATGAAATACAATTTAACAAATCAAATGATGGTTCACTCATAGTTGCATTTCATTATGATTATTGAAGTCATAAAGGCATTTGGCTGTTATTCTGCCAAGGTTACTTCTACTTAACACTAGTAACTCTTTCTCTTTATTAAATCTCACCTCTCATTTTCATCAGTCTTATTCATTTCAGGGTAGAAATACAGAAGACGTTCATAACTCTACTGAGTCATGCACAAATAATTAGATTTCTGAGTCACCTTTCAGCTGGCTTATGCTTTAACCTTTGCAGCCAAATCAGCTTCTGTTTCAGATATTGCTTTTAGTCTTTTGGCTCAAGCATACTTCTAAGGCAGATAAAATAATTATTTAATTCAAGTAGTAAGCAAGTACATATCGATTTGCATAATCATCAGTAGTCCAGGTGAAAAGGGGAGGCAGAATCAGAGGGATAGCCCTGCCATAGGAAATATGAAGGGACACCAAACTACATCTTTAAAAGCCCAGGTCGGTCCTTCCATTTGGTTAAATGTGCCACTGTAAGTGTGTGTCACTGCCACACAGAACTGGTGAAAATCTGTCTATATGTCAGGATATCAGCAAAAATGAATGGTGTATTCCATATCTGTTAAGTACAGTAGCTAAAAAATGTATTTGTTTCTACAAAAGCTAAAAGCTACAATTTATGATTACCATATATACTCGTGTATAAGTCGGGTCTTGAAACCTGAAAAATCGATCATAAAATCAGACCCCGACTTATATGCCCGTTCAAAAACACAACACTTACATTTTTTTTTTACATCTTCTTGCCTCCTCTAATCTCGCATCAGTTTCTCAGACACATCAAATTTTGTTGCAGCAGCGCAGTTACCAATTTCTTTCGCCACTTCAATAACGTTTATTTTAAAACCAGCTTCATATTTTTTTCTGATCGAACGCTCCATCGTAGATAAGGGATTCTGTTACGATAAAGGTATATGAGGGTGTGAGATACAAAAAACACAAATCAATGCAAATGTCACTTCGGAATAGTTTGCGTATTACTGTGTAGTCACGTAGGCACAATACATAGAAAAACAAGGCAGTGTGCACATCATGGTTACTCTCTGGTGGGCGTTAGCATATCATAATCTCTTGGACCAATAGCAGGAGTTTTGCATATTCGACTTTCGTATACGACCGGCATTATAAAATACCAGAAATTATATGGTAAAATCAAGTCCTGACTTATACGAGGGAGAACTTAAACGTGAGTATATATGGTATACAACATTGAATCACAGTGGATCTAATTTGGCTTTTGACACTGATCAACCAAAAAAGGAGTTTTAATGGCAAAGTACAAATATATCTCTGCAAAGTAGTCTAAATTAATTACAAATAATAAAAAAACAAAATAATTGATTAGACCAATGCAACAACTGTAAGAAGAACAGGACATTCAACCCATCCCATTAACCTACAAGGATAGGAATGGGTTTCTACAGCAGGAAAAAACACAGTAATGTGCATAATGGTGTGCTTTTTAGAACATTAGACAATCTAGAAGAGAACAGGCCATTCGGACCAACAAACCTCACCAGTCCCATCCACCTAATTCTGAAAAATAACTTCAAGTCAAGATCTGAAGGTCCTTAAAGTCCTACTTTCCATCACACTACTTGATCATTTATTTCATTTGTCTATGGTTCTTTGTGTGAAGATAAACTTTCCAACATGTGTATAAAATCTGCCCTTATCAAGTTTCAAATTGTGTCCCTTTGTTCTTGTTGAACTCATTTTAAAGTAACAACTGGCATCTGCTGTGCTAATTCTTTTCATGATATTGACACACTTTTTTTTTTTTTTTAATTTTTATTTATTAATTTTTATTGTAATCATTCCATACAAATAGATCAATTTATAACCAAACAAAATTGAAGACAAATCAAACCCCACCCCTGAGAAGGAGAGCTTAGCCAAAGGAGAATTGCTTTGGGCTTTTTAATAAGGCAACAATAAACAAAAGAAAGGGAGAAATAAATATATATGTAAATAAGAGATGGAGAAGGGAATTAAATGCGGTAATAGTTATTTCTCTTATTCTAAAATAATATTGATTAGATCCTGCCAGGTTTTGAAAAAAATTTGTACAGATCCTCTAACTGAGAATTTGATTTTTTCCAATTTCAAATAATATAAAACATCGGTTTCCCACTGACTTATCAGAGGAGAATTAGGATTCTTCCAATTTAACAGAATAAGTCTGCGTGCCAAAAGTGTAGTGAATGCAATGATTTTGACACACTTTGATCATGTTATCTCCTAATCACCATTTGTATAAACTGAAAAAGTTCAGCTCCTTCAGTCTCTGTTCATACCTCATATACATCAGTCCTGGAATCAACCTAGCTGCTCACCTCTGGACATTCTCAAGTGCTGCTATGTCTTTTTGTAATATGGAGACCAAAACTGTGCACATTACTTCAGGTGAGGCTTCACTAGAGCGTTACATAATTTAAGCAATGACCATCTTTGACTTGTACTCCACTTTGATCACTTCTGTACACTGTCTTGATGTAGATAGTGCTGAGTGTGGCACTCCATGTCATGAGTCATTTTAAAAATATGGCTGGTGCAGATATAAAATGCAGTTCTGCTCCACATATTGAGAAGCTGCCAGTGGAAGGAAGGGCTGAGATGGTGCAGCTTACAGTGGTAATGACTAGATAACAATTGAATCATCTGCATAGCCACACCTTATTAGTTGCCATGGGAATTAATTGGAGGCAATGCCTGCATTGTGACATACTTCACATCTTCTACAACTCTGTGATGGCCAGTGCAGTTTTCTATGCCATAGTATGCTGGGCAGGTAGCATCACGTCAGGAGATGCCCACCAAATCAACAAGCTAATTAAAAGGACAGGTTCAGTTATGGCACTCACTCTGGACCATCTGGAGGTCATAGCTAAGAAGACAATTAAAACAAAACTGAGGACCATTATGAACAATGCTGCACATCGTCTCTCTGTGACACATCAACACTGAGGACTTTCAACCAATGAATTATTCAGCAGAAGTGTGTCAAGAAATGCTACAGGGGACTCCTTTATACCAACAGCAATACCAACTTTTTTCTTTTCTAAATTTTCTTTCTTTTTACCAGATTATCTATCTATCTATCTATCTATCTATCTATCTATCTATCTATCTATCTATCTATCTATCTATCTATCTATCTATCTATCTATCTATCAAACAAATACTTTTCATTGCATTATAAGGTATAGTGACAATTGTAAGAGCCAATCTTAGAAAGTTAAAGCTTTGAGTTAAATTCGTATTAGCGTTTGCTTAGTCATAGTTAATAAGAGACAGAACTTTCTTGCTATAACTAAGATACAGTGTGTTAATGGAGTCAGTTGATATTTAGAATAGGTCCCAGTACACAGGGACTTAAAAGACCCATTTTCAACATAGAAATGGGATAGGCATACAGTTAGAAAAGGTTCCGAAACATTTAGAAACGGTTCAGAAATGTTTAGAAGTGACTTTGTAATTATTACAAATGAAACAAGATTTAAACTTTGAACAGAACTTCTCTTAAATAAAAACTTTTGTAATTTTTGCTATTTAATTTTTTTCTTTTCTGTGTAAACTGTTTTACTTTGAATTTTAACTAAAACTTTTAAAAACAAAGATATTTCATTTGTGGAATCATTTCGACATGTCAGGCTTTTGTTGAGTACCATTTTTTATGTTAGAGCTGCTGAACTTTGGTAATTTTGGGAAAACGCTACTACAACAACAAATTGAATTGAACTGAGTTGATCTAAATTGAACTTAATGGAGCTGGAGCCTGTGAAGTGTAGTAGGCTAACCATTTTTCATAGGCCTATGGTAGGTTCGGCAAGTTCCTAAGAAGAAGATTCTCTGGGCACTTTAGTTTAAAAAAACATGCTGTTTTCTGGATTCCAGCTAGAACGTTCATTCTTAGATATTAAGTAGAACATTTTCAGTAATGCCATATACTGTAAATAGGATCTTCTAATAATATAAGTGAAATGGTGATGGACTTTGAGCAACTGTTTGTTGTGTCCACTTTGATATTGTAACAGGTTGTTTCACTGATATCCTTATAGTGTTTAACAAAATGACAAACACAAGAGAACGTGTTGGGCTACCACTAGGGCAAGCCCCATGTAATAAGATAAAAAAAACAAAAGTCAACAAAAATGTAGAAAATACACAATGACCCTTTAGGTCATTACTAAGCAAAATCCTTATACAAGGAAAAGGTGCTGGTATAGTGAGATGCACACTCAGACATGATTCCCATAAATTTTGTCAAACTTGTTTACATGCTATTTGAGGTGGAAGATGCAGGACTTTTGGTCCAGTAGCAGAGGGTATGACATCAGAAGTCGAATCTATCTATCTATCTATCTATCTATCTATCTATCTATCTATCTATCTATCTATCTATCTATCTATCTATCTATCTAAAAGACAAAATAAGAAATTAAAATAAGACAACATTAGTTAACATAGAAAGGAGTAAGGTCCGATGGCCAGGGTGGACAGAAAAAACAAAAAAAAACTCCAGAAGGCTGGAGAAAAAAATAAAATCTGTAGGGGTTCCAGGCCACGAGACCGCCCAGTCCCCTCTGGGCATTCTACCTAACATAAATGAAATAGTCCTCTTTGTAGTTCGGGTTTTTCATGGAGTCACTTGATGCTGATGGTCATACAGACTTCTGGCTTTTAATCCATCCATCATTGTTGGAACATCATGGTGCTTTGGGTAGATGGTGGTGGCGCACGCCACCACCAACAGGACACCGGAAAAGGAAACAGAAGAGAGAGTAGGGGTTAGTACAGATTTTGAATGAATAGTTATTATAATGAATTGGATATACAGAGTATCAGGATTAAATTACAGT
Organism: Erpetoichthys calabaricus; assembly: GCF_900747795.2. Classification (NCBI taxonomy): domain Eukaryota; kingdom Metazoa; phylum Chordata; class Cladistia; order Polypteriformes; family Polypteridae; genus Erpetoichthys; species Erpetoichthys calabaricus. Next base: position 25,440,812 of record NC_041403.2, on the reverse strand, counting down.
GAAGTTATGAGAAGGCCATGTTAAAATAATGTGTTTTCAGTAGTTTTTTAAAGTGCTCCACTGTATTAGCCTGGCGAATTCCTACTGGCAGGCTATTCCAGATTTTAGGTGCATAACAGCAGAAGGCCGCCTCACCACTTCTTTTAAGTTTTGCTCTTGGAATTCTAAGGAGACACTCAGTTGAGGATCTGAGGTTACGATTTGGAATATAAGGTGTCAGACATTCCGATATATAAGCCGGGGCGAGATTATTTAAAGCTTTATAAACCATAAGCAGAATTTTAAAGTCAATTCTGAATGACACAGGTAACCAGTGTAGTGACATCAAAACTGGAGAAATGTGTTTGGATTTTCTTTTCCTGGTAAGGATTCTAGCAGCTGCATTCTGCACTAGTTGCAAACGATTGATGTCTTTTTTGGGTAGACCTGAGAGGAGTGCATTACAGTAATCTAGCCGACTGAAAACAAACGCATGAACTAATTTCTCTGCATCTTTCGATGATATAAGAGGTCTAACTTTTGCTATGTTTCTTAGGTGAAAAAATGCTGTCCTAGTGATCTGATTAATATGCGATTTAAAATTCAGATTACAATCAACGGTTACCCCTAAGCTTTTTACCTCCGATTTGACTTTTAATCCTAATGCATCCAGTTTATTTCTAATAGCCTCATTGTATCCATTATTGCCAATCACTAAGATTTCGGTTTTTTCTTTATTTAATTTGAGAAAGTTACTATTCATCCATTCTGAGATACAAGTTAGACATTGTGTTAGCGAATCAAGAGATTTGGGGTCATCAGGTGCTATTGATAAATACAGATGTGTGTCATCAGCATAGCTGTGGTAGCTCACGTTGTGCCCTGAGATAATCTGACCTAATGGAAGCATGTAGATTGAGAAGAGCAGTGGACCCAGGATAGAGCCTTGTGGAACACCATATAGGATATCATGTGTCTTTGAGTTATAATTACCACAACTAACAAAGAATTTTCTCCCTGCCAGGTAGGATTCAAACCAATTTAAGACACTGCCAGAGAGGCCCACCCATTGACTAAGGCGATTCTTAAGAATATTATGATCAATGGTGTCAAATGCGGCACTCAGATCTAAGAGGATGAGAACAGATAAATGGCCTCTGTCTGCATTTACCCGCAAGTCATTTACTACTTTAACGAGTGCAGTTTCTGTGCTTTGATTTGTTCTAAAACCTGACTGAAATTTATCAAGAATAGCATGTTTATTGAGGTGCTCATTTAACTGTATAATGACTGCCTTCTCTAGAATTTTACTAAGTATAGACACAGTCAGCCCTAGTTCATCCTGACAATGAGCACAAGTGGACCTGCAGACTGAAGCTGCACCTCTGCGAGAGGCTGGTAAGTGTGACGTAATAGGGAAATGGTCAAAGGTTTGGGATACTCAGATCTACATAAAAAGTCCTAAAGATAAAAATTAGGTTAGATTAGAGATTAGAGATCATTATTGTTACATACACTGCAAGAACATAGTGAAATTCTTGAGCCACAGTTGCAGTGATGCATGAATACAGTAAATAAATGAGTAACAGATGATAAATAAACGAATAAACAGCATACATTAATAAATACAGTATAGAAGATAAGTTTAAAGAAAAAGTAATCTATAGAACAATTACACATAAACCAGCAGGTGGGTACAATACACGGTGCAGGGCAGGTAGGATCGTGTTACGGGGAGTTAAGTGACCTTATGGCCAGCTGAAGAAGCTCTTTTGAAGTAGCTGGAGTGAGTGGTGAGACTCCGGTAGTGCTTCCCAGAAGGCAGAAGTGAAACCAGGGAATGATCTGGGTGGCTGTTGTAGAAGTTGAACTTGAACCCTGGTTCATGCACGTATGTAGGTGTGCTGACGAGACAAGAAAAAACAGCTACGTTGCTTAATGGATTTAGACTGAGTGTCTACTCTTCTGAGCTTATGCTCAAAAGCTATAATAAAGAAGTTTGAACTACATAAGAAAAGGGCTTAAGCATGTTTTATTATTGCAGTTAACAGTAAGGCTTCAATAATTAAACGAAAAGTCACAATAAGAGTGGAACAGGGAACTTGTGGTTGACTGGTCTGTGTAGGATAAGCTCAAAACTGTATGGGCATACAGAAGTTTAAGAGGCCAGTGTACTTTAACACCTTGGGGTCACGAACCTTTCTTGGGTTAACGAAACTGACAAGCGGCCATCCGGCCAAGTGGACCAGGTTGATAGTGACCTTTAAGGTATGTCTGTTCTGCCATGTCCTGTTAGCAACTAGGTGTAACCAATGGTATTGAGAGCTTATGTTATGAACAGTGATTAAGAGCTGAATGTGGAATATATAAAAAGTCGCAGCACAAACTCCTCTATGTAACACACTTCATTTGATTGCTTTGAGATATATGTTTAATGAGTGTTACCCCTGCAAGATTTAGAAAACAAAGAAGATTGATTGATGCTTCCTCCTGCCTGTGCTTATTTCCCTCAACATAAAAGGGAAAAGCAGGGGCTGCCAGTAGAGTTTCTTCCACATTGATGGATTCAGCTATCCTCAGACATCCGGTTGAGTAGATGGTATGAAGCTGTGGAAGGTCAACCCCAATGACTTTAGAAGGTCTATGGACAATCCTTTGGAAGAGTTTGTGATCCTGGCAAACCAGGTGACCAAACCATACCATGATGCGTCTGGTCAGGATATTTTCAATAGTGCATCAATAGAAGTTCACCAGCGTTTTGGTTCCCATGACAGTCACCATCGAACCCTTCCAAGACAGAAGAATAAAGCCTGCTTAATGTCTGCCACATGTAGCCATGAATGTGCAGTCTTCTTAAAATGAGAAAAGGAGCATGCATATTTAAGGAGTCTTGCTGGGCTGTTGGCAGTGATGGACCCTAATCAGAGCTTCTTTTCTCAAATAAGTCATTAAAGACAGGATGGTGAATGGTACATTTTGGCTCACATTTTAATCACTCTTATTCATTCCAGGATGAAAATACAAAAGACAGTCATACCTCCACTGAGTCATGCACAAATAATTATATTTCTGAATCACCTTTCAGCAGGCGTATGCTTTAACCTTTGCAGTCTAATCATTTTATGTTTTTGACAGTTCTGTTAGTCTTTTCAGTCAACCTTACTTTACAGAAGATACACCAATTATTTTATTCAAGGAATAATCATGTTCACATTACTTTACTCAGCACTATTTTATTTTCATGTCCATTTAAATTTTGTGTATGCCCTTTGCAATCATTTATCTAAAAAAGCTATTATTTTTGTATACTTCTGTCTGAGGTACAACATAAAGTGGGTCTGGAAAGTATTCAGACCTCTTCACTGTCTGCACACTTTATTATGTTGTAGATTTCATTTTAAATGGAGACATTTGCCATTTTTGCCCATCAATCTAAACCCAATAGCCCATAATGACAAATTGAAAACATATTTTCAGAAAGGTTTGCAAATTTAATAAAAATTTAAAGCTGAAAACTCTCATTTTTATAAGTATTCAGACCTTTTGCTGTGCAGCTCTAAAATGTGGTGAGGTTCACCCTGTTTGATTTAATTCTCCCTGACATGTTTCTACAACTTGATTGGAGGTCACTTGATGGTAAACCGAATTGATTGGACATCATTTACAAAGGCACATGTGTACCTGTGTACAGAAGGTCCGGCATTCACTCTGCATGTCAGGACACAAACCAAGACATGAAGTTCAATGAACTCTCTGTAGACCTCCGTGATCAAATTATGGTGAGGCATCAGTTAGGACAAGAGGATAAAATTAAAGCTTTGAGTATTTCCAGATGCACAGTGACCTCAATAATTGTGAATTTAAAAAAAATGGAAACTATCAGTACTCTTTCTAAAGATTGGGCATCCGTCCAAACTGAGTAATAGGCCAAGAAAAGTTTTGGACAGGTAAGTGACCAAGAACCCAATTATCACTCTAACAAAACTTAAGAAGTTCCTCTTCTGAGATGGGAGAACCTGTCACAATGATCAGCATCTCAGCAGCAGTCCATTATTCATACGGAAGCCACTGCGGCATTTAAAGGACCCTGAGAGCATGAGGAAAATACTCTCTCGTCTGATAAGGCTGAAATTGAACTCTTTGGCCAGAATGCCAAGCAAGATTTGTAGCAAATACCAGGTAATACTGCCTAATAGTATCCCTTTCTTTGGTGGTGGCAACATTATGTTATGGGGGGCAGGCACAGGCAGACTGGGCAGAACTGAGGGAATACAGAGAAGACCTTGAAGAAAACCTGACCTCAGACTGGTGTGACTGTTCACGTTTCAGCTTGACAGTGACCTGAAACATAGAGCTAAGACAAAGATGGAGTGGCTTCAGGACAAGTCTTTGACTGCCCTTGAGTGGCCCAGACAAAGCCTAAACTTAAACTCTTTAGAACATCTGTGGGGACACCAGAAGATGGCAGTTTACGGAAGCTTCCCATCCAATCTAAAGGAACCTGAGAGGAACTGGACAAACTGCCCAAATCTAGGCAGGCAAAGGTTGTAGAAACCCTCACCTTGAAATCTTTACAAATGGAAGGCTTTAATAATACATATAGAAAAACAAAAGAGCCACAAAAGAGCAATAAGATGCACAAGGAGTTTGCATCAAAGGGCAATTCTAAGCAAACAGTTATGAACTAGAGAGTTCCAAGGCAAACAAAATCCTGAAAATAATTCAAAATGCCATCTAGAAGAAGAAAAATGGTTAAACCCTGACTAGTCGTACAATAGGCCTCAAATTATCTTTATTATTAAAAAGATTTATTTTCCAAAAAAATGTTCTGTCACATGAAGCTCACAAAAGCACAAAGGCACAGAAGGCCTCAACTTTAGAACAGCAAACAATATAAAATCTAAAGAGTCAAAGGCAAAAACAGAGCAATAGTTCACAAAAAACTAGATAATGAAAAAAGTGCAGAAAATCACAGTAGAAACTCACCTGAGAACGTTCACAATGAACCACAAGGGACTGTAGGTTTTCCTCAGCCTTTATAAGGCTAAGGGCAGTTGCTAGACTAGGGTGACCAAACATCCTGCTCTCATGCATCATGTCTCATTTTAAGCCTACTATCCCTGAACTGAACAAAATGACCTATTTTTCCTGTTTTGTCCATTTTTAGGTGGCCAAAATGCAAAGGGAGAATCCCCTTAGCCTCTGGTTTCAATTTCATGTGCATTTTTACACGATACCCCTGGGACTTCAATTTTATTTGCGTCTATGACAATCACTGGAATAATGAGTTATGTCTCATTTTGAAGCCATGACAGCCTGGTCAGCCTACCCTAGATGGTGATGGACAGGTGGTCACTCTTTTTGGGGGACCACCTACAAAACATATGGCACATAGTAAAAGATCCTTATACAAAATGGAACTAAAGAAACAACAATGCTAACATAAACAGTGAACAAAATAGACATAAAAGAGACTCTAGCCAAGGTAAGATCCTTGGCTAAAATAGAACAACAATAACAAAATGTATTTCTATAGCACGTTTTCACACAAAGAATGTAGCTCAAAGTTCTTTACAAGATGTCAAAGAAAAGAAAATTACAAGATTAGGTAAGAAAAGGAGACTGCATGGGGACTTAATCCAGGTCATCATTATCAACAAAGGCATTCATAAAGTAGATCCGGCAACATTATTTCATCTTAAGGGTGAGTCACATACTGAAGGACATCCGCAGAAAATAAGGGGAAATGCATTTATAGCTGAAGCTAAGAAGCACTTCTTTGCACAAAGAGTTGTGGGACTTTGCAACAAACTACTGAGACATGGAGATGAAGCTTGAAAATCTTTAAGAAGAAATCTGGATGTGATAACAGAACGGCTTAGCTATTAGCTAAATAAACAGGCTTGATGGATTGAATGGTCACCTCTCATTTGTCGAATTTCTTGTGTTCCAATAATGAATAAGTAACATAGAAATATAAATCAAATAAATCCATATACTCTTATAAAACATAGATGTAAAAGTAATAGAAGAGTTGCATCCTTATATACAGTATTATAATATCTCTGAACATGATTCTATTGATAAGGTCAGATGGCCGAGAGGGAGAACAGAAAAAAACAGAAAAACCTCTAGTTAAGCTGGAGTTTTTCCTGGAAGTTGAAGGACCTCGGGGCTCGATGCAGGTTAACATCATACTCAGGATGTAGCAATTGCAGAATAAAGGGCCTTGCTCAAGGTTCCAATGGAGTGGAATCACTTCTGTCATTTACGGGATTCAAACCAGCAACCTAGATCCCTAGCCTAAGAGCCACCACCTTGCCTAACATAAATGTGCTTAAATAATTCCTCATTGTTTCCAGGCTTTATCTGAGAGGATTCGATGCAGTTGGTCTCGTGGTCAGCTGGGGCACACCCCTTTATTCCAGCATCACAGGTGGCTGCGCAGGATTTTGATAAGATGGTTGTGGCGCAAAACGAACCAGAAAAGAATTCAGAGAAAAGTAGAATTTAGTTACGATTGTAAGTCAATGAAGAATAAGATCAAACACCAAATTGATACGAAATAAACAGAATCCTTAAGACAGAGTGAGAATAATTAGAAAACCAAAAACATCAAACAATAATTAGCAACCCTCACAAACTCTAGAGTTAACAAATGATCTCCTGCTCCTGAGCCTTCTCAGCTCACTTTTATAGCCAGTTGGGATGGTTTAAGACCAATGATGTTAGGGTGGCCCCACCACAACAAATAAGGGAGAGCAGAACATTTAACGCGACAGAACATAATTATAGAATTACAAATGAAACCAACAGAAAAATTAACAAAAACAACAATAAAATATAAATCAGACAGACACTGAAGCTAATACATAATACATTACATATGCAGTTTGTTGTTAATGCAATGTAAGGATTAGAAGGGTGTGTGTGAGTCCTTATAATTAAACACTTGGTGTCTGTTGGTGTTTAAAAGGAAGCTTAAATTAGAACCTTGAACATTTGTGTCCAATGAAATGTGTGACAAATTAAGCTGTCCAAATTCCCCCAGGTTTGTCACTTCTTGTCAGACACAGTGATGCTGAAAGGCTCAGTGACAGTTCTGTATATGTGAGGATTACATAAAAGTAATGAATGCTGAAAATAGCCATCAGAACGGAGAAGTTAAAGATTATTTATTTTTTCTATCCTTGTGATCAAAGAACAGCCTCTTTACCAGCAGTAACAATTTCCAACATCGAATGCATCCTCTAGCAAATTACAAAATTGGAATTATAACATCATATCCAATATGTTTATCCAAGACAGTGTTCCATCCAGACTTTTAGAGCCGGTGGAAGCCTTTGATGCCTTACTTCTAAAGAAATCTTTTCTACCGTTTAACAGGTTTGATTATCAATGCTTAGAATTTTCGACAAGGTAGCTGGGGGAAGGTAAAATGAAAAGAATGATTTGTTGCAAGCCTTATGAATGTCACCCTTAACTAGCTTGGGGACGTGGGTTGAAAGTGTGCAAATCTGAACACGGTTGATCTCCCAGAAAATGCTGGAAATTATCAAAGATAAAAATGTGTGCTAGGGGTTTACCCCTCACACTAGAAGGAGACTTGACGTGAATAAGAAACTTTGAAAAGGAAAGAGAGAAATGATCTAAGTGTTAATCTCTGTCTCACATGCTAATCGGCAGATTTTGAATTCATTAGCAAAAAACTGCAAACACTGCAGTGACATTTAGGGTAGGAGTGTTCATGCTGGCTCTGAAAGCCTGTTTTTCAGACTCTTTTGTCATCACAGCTTGGCTCTGTGTTTTACCTGAAGATGATTTTCCTCACTTTATTTGTTCAGGACCTAAAACAAAATTAACATGGTGATTGTGAGTCTAAGCTCACTTTTGGCACAGAAACTCTCATATGGTTCCCTGCTACTCTGTTGCATCGGTAAAGCAACATTTTGTTTAATGCACCAAGAATCTGGAATGCTTCACCATTAAAGATATGCTAGGCTACTATGAATGAACACTATCCATATTGTCACACACGTGTGCATGGAAGGCAGCTAGAAGAACCAAAAGAAAGTAATTCCATGCCAGGCCAGGGGGTGGCGAGGTGCAATAAACCTTTCTCTTTTATCCCTGAAAACCAGACATGGGAAATTCTGCCTGGTCTCGATGATGTCACTTCCAGTTCTGGGTCCCTGAGGACGTCACCTCCGGTTCCGGGCAAGATGACCTCACTTCCAGTTCTTGGCCCCTGAGGACGTCACCTCCAGTTCCGGGCCCGATGACCTCACTACTGGTTCTGGTCCCGCTGACCTCACTTCTGCCGACCTGCCTTAAAAGCAAGACAACTTCCCACTTTGAATTCAGTTCTGTTTTGGACTCAACCTGTACACTTCTGTGCTACCAAATCTCAATTTTTGCAGCCTTATTCAAGTATACGGGTTGCTGCCCCAAATCTCTTTCTGTGTCAAGGTCTTTCATTTTACAATATAAAAATCTAGTAAAAAGACATTTTCTTTATTTGGCTCTTTAATACTTTATTATTTTCCATAGGGAGAGGTGTTTACAAGTGTGTCTTATTGTAAAATGCAAGTTTTCATTTTTTTTAGACAAGGCCTAAATTATTACTTGTGTGTTTTCTCTTTTAAGTATATGTGGTGGTGGCACTGCTGCCTAGCCAAGGCATGTTGTTCAGTGGATTCAGACCCCTTCACTTTCTGCACACTTTATTGTGTTGTAGATTTACTTTTAAATACATTTGCCAGTTTTGCCTATCAATCTACACCCCATAACCCATAATGATAATGTGAAAAAATGGCTCAAGAAGGGCTGGAAAATTTACTAAAAATCAAAAACCGGAATCTCACATTTATGATAATACTCTGACCCCTTAATTTAGTACTTTGCAGAAGCCCCTTTAGCAGTAATTACAGCGAGTCTTCTTGGGTAAGTGTCTACAAGATTTGCACACCTGGATTTGGGGAGTTTATCCAGTTCTTTCTGGCAAATACTATCAACCTCCATTAGATTGGATGAGAACTACGATGTTCAGGTCTCACCACATATTCTATGGGGTTTAAGTTTGGGCCACAAGGACAGTCAGAGACTTGCCCCAAAGCCACTCCATTGTTGTCCTGGCTGTATGCTTCGGGTCACTGCCTTGCTGAAAGGTAAACTATCATTCCAGTCTGTAGCAGGTTTTCCTCAAGGACCGCTCTGTATTTCACTGAATTTACACTTCACACAGTTCTCCCTGTCCCTGCCACTGAGAAGCATCCCAATTGTGCTTTACTGTAGAGATGGTATTAGGCAGGTGATGAGCAGTGCCTTGTCTTTGAAAGACATACTGCTTGGTGTTCTGCCCAGAGAGTTCAATTTTTGTCTCATCAGAACACAGACTTTTTTTCCGCCTTCAAAGTGACATATGGCTTTTATTCAAAAATGGCCTCCATCTACTCGCTCTACCAAAAAACGTTTGATTGATGGAGAGGTGCGGAACCTTCCAACAGGTTCTCGAGTCTCAGCAGGGGACTTCTGAAGTTCTGTTAGAGTGACCGTTGGGTTCTTGGTCGGCTATCACCCAAGGTCCTTTTACTCAGCTTGGTCAAACAGCCAACACTAGAAAGATTCCTGATAATTCCATACTTCTTCCATTTAACAAATATTAAGACCACTGCACCTATGGGAACAAAGCTTTAGAAATAGCTTTATATCCTTGCCCTGATCTATGCCACACTATAGTTTAATTGTGGGGGTCTACAGAGAGTTTCTTGTACTACATGGCTTGTTTTTAATCCTGACTTGCAGTGTGAGGTGTGGGATTACATATGCACAGATGTATGTCTCACTAAATGATTTCCAGTAAATTCAACTTGCCACTGGTCAACTTCTAGACAAATCTCAAGAAAATGCACCTGATCACAATCTGGGGCGTCACAGCAAAGGGTCTTATATAAGAGAGATTTTGGTTTTTGATTTTTAATAAATTTACAAACCCTTCTTTGTCAATATGGGTTATGGAGTGTATATTGATGGATAAACAATGGCAGTGTACAACACAATAATGTTTGTAGAAAGTGAAAGGGTCTGAATACTTTTTAAAGTCACTACAGCCACCCAGCCTGGAGGAATGAAAAATTAGAACACTCTAGATGAGAACAGGCCATTCAGACCAACAAAGCTCGCTAGTCCTTTCCGCTTATTTCTTCCAAAAAAACATCAAGTCGAGCTTTGAAAGTCCCTGAAGTCCTATTGTCTACCACACTTCTTGGTGGTTTATTCCAACTGGCTATGATTCTCTGTTTAAAGAAATACTTCTGACACATTTATGTATACAGTAATCCCTCACCACTTCGCGGTTCACTTTTCGCGGATTCACGACTTCGCGGATTTTATATGTAAGCATATCTAAATATATAACGCAGATTTTTCGCTTCTTCGCAGGTTTCTGCGGACAATTAGTCTTTTTACTTCTGATAGTTGCTTCCTCAGTTGGTTTGCCCAGTTGATTTCATACAAGAGATGCTATTGGCGGATGGCTGAGAAGCTACCCAATCAGAGCACGCAGTTAAGTTCCTGTGTGCTGCTGATTGGCTCAGCGACGCAGTGCTGCATTAACCAGGAAGTCTCATCTCATCTCACTCATTCAATATTAACGTGCTCTTTATACTGCATTCAGGGGATCATCACTTTCATCGTCATCATTTTTACTGCGCAGCATATTCATCACGTCATATATAGCTACGTGTACTTCGCTATACAGTAAGTGTAAACTTATCTACCGATTTCATATTGCTTAGCAGTTGTCCCTGTTATTAATAGAGTAAAGGGTGGGTTGTACTATGACACCTTGTATCAATTGTTATTTTTTAGTTTTCACTTTCTTATTTTTGTAACTCTCTTGATCTATCTATAATTATTTCAAGCCACTTTGATCTACATTTGTGTATTCAAATGCACCATAGGGAATTGGCACCCAATCTCCCAGCAGAATGTGCTGTTGTGCAAATATTAAATAAGTACTAAGGCAGCCATGAAAATATTGTATTGCTAAAATGTGTATAGCAAATTCATAATAATATTTTTCTAATTTTTAATGATATGCTCAAATCAGTTTCTTATAAAAAAAAATCTTTTTTGGAGTATGTGAAATTTTCACTGTGCTTATCACTTCCAGCTTGATTTCAGGCCACTTTGACAAGCCGTTGGACCCCGGAGTTGTGTGCATGTGCAGCCTGAACATTTCAGTTCTGCTTTCAGGATTAAAGGCTAGATCCCTTTACAATGATCCATTGGATTAGATTGTATTTTTTTTGTGATGCAGTTTTAAGTGTGCATTGACTTCTATATCATTCTAATTTGGAGTAGTCATTATCAATATCATAAATCAGATCAATTACACTGGACTACAAAGATTTTGATTCGTAACACTTTTGTATGTATCTTATGGATTTTGGGGCAATGACTATGTGGAGTTTTGTTGCAAAAGCCTATTTTTGTGATCTCCTCTCATATCATAAGTATATGGGGGGGGGGGGAGTTGACCCTAAAATTCTTGGTAAGTCAATAACACGCAAGTAGTATGAATATCACCTATCATGTGCTTAAAGTCTTGTTAAGCAGTCCGGCAAGAGGCATTGTGCTAAGCTGATCGAGATGTATGTTTCTAACATTTATTACACAATCATGCAGTTTTAAATTTAGAATTTTAAATAAATCCAAAAAAGCATGTTCAAACATATTGAACATCAAAACTATGATGATTGTGTGTTTTTAACATTAATGGACTTGTTAATAAAGTGTTTCTGAGCAAACAGACTGTTATTCGACAACACCACACTAAACTGCTAAGGCGTCTGCAGGAAGGCGTCAGGATAAACAAGCGGTATACGCAAAACTGCATTTTGCACCATGACAGAGCAACTGCATACACCGCATTGTCCGCCAATCAGTTTTTGACTAAAACCAATTTGATTGTTGCTTTGCACCCCCAAATTGCTCCTTGTGACTGTTTTTGTTCCCAAAATTAAAACTTGGCCTGAAGGGTAGACCATTTGCTACCATGTTAGAAATCCAAGAAAACCAACTGTATAAAATGCTAGACACGGTAACAAAAGGGTGTATTCAGACGGTGTTACTTGAAGCAGATGTTAGAATCTGCACTACAGTAATTTTGTTCTTTGGTGGTTGTACTGTATGACAATATGTTGATTGATCTTCATTTTGTGTTATTTTTCTATGGCATTAGATAATATGAAAAGGTTTCAACAGTGTTTTGCAAATTCACACCTCACAAGAACTAACTCAGAGTTCAGTTCACACAGATTAAAATGAATAAATTCACGTTCATAGTTTAGAACTAGTTCATGTTCAGTTCATTTTTGTATTTTTTAAGGAGTGAGAATAAATGACCCGTGAGTTTACTTTTTTCAGTTTTGCATGCCTTATATTAGGCTGTTACATTGTTCTTGAATAAAATACAAAAATTATGAAGAGTTTTTTATTTAAATACACTTTGTTGAGTTATACCCAGCAACAAACACGTATCACTATATACAGTATGTTAATATCCTCCCGGTCAAAAAAGAAATGAAATAGATGCAAGTATATATATAAATTATGGCTCTATTTCCAACCGTGTGACATAATTGGTGGCTGTGGAACCAGCATGTAGTTGAACTAACTTATTATGCTTCCGGTCAAAATTCGCGTCACATATTGAATGTCTAATGGGGAAAAACATAAAGTGGCCTCACGAAGTACGTTTTCCTAATAGCGAAAGCAGAGCGTCACTGCGTTCTCATGTCAGCGGGGGTACAGCCTAAACACAAGCAGGCAGACACAGACAGGGCCTATTTGATTTCATGTTATTTTTTCTGAAAACAAATGAATGGCAAAAAATCGTACTAAAGAAATATTCATAAAAATCCACTATTTGTGCATATCCGAAAACCGTATTCGAATTCGGCTCCAACCCTACATTACAGGGTAAACGCTTAGTCTGGACCTAAACCAGATCCAGAATGTCACCTAAAACTGAACAAGCTCACGTTCAAGTTCTTCACTTGCAAATACATTACATTAAGTTCACCGTTCTTAGAAAAATGAGCTTGTTCAATGAACGCGCTCTTTTGAACTAGTTCATGCACAACACTGGGTTTCAAGATGAAACCCAAGAAAAATGAAAATTAAATATTAATTATATCACTAAGTATTGCTGAAGTATCTTTGTGCGTGTCATCTGACACAAAAATTTCCACTAATGTTTGAATTATATAGCACTTGTACTCTAGTGTGTACTTTGAGAAATTCTCCAGCTTTTCTCTATCTATGAAACTGGATAAAGGACTCAAACTACAGAGGCAATGATGCTTAAGATGTGATTCCCAAACCATTTAAGAATCCAATTTCTTGTCAAGTTATTACTTTCTGCATATTCCTTTTTGTTTCTTTTAATTTCTTACATACTGCGGACAGGATTTCATGATAATGAAGCGATAATGTAAAATTTACACTCTAAATCTACTCCTTAATTTTAGTCAACATAAAGACTGAACATATTAATGCAATATTCAATTTCATCATTTTCCAGGTGTTTTACAGTGAATGGTACTGATTTGAGAATTTCAAGGACCTTTCATAAGCTGCAAAGAGAATAATATTTACACTAATGTTGCCGTTTGTCTCGCAATGACAGTCATTGTGATATGAGCTAAAATAAAACTCTCAAGAATGTGTGATGAAGAAGGAAGATTTAATGTAGTCTTTACAGGTATATTTCATCCATCCATCCATCCATTTTCCAACCCGCTGAATCCGAACACAGGGTCACGGGGGTCTGCTGGAGCCAATCCCAGCCAACACAGGGCACAAGGCAGGGAACCAATCCTGGGCAGGGTGCCAACCCACCGCAGGACACACACAAACACACCCACACACCAAGCACACACCAGGGCCAATTTAGAATCGCCAATCCACGGTATATTTCATGATGTACTAAAAAAAGATATTTTTTTTTCCTGAACTCTGTTCACTAACTGTGACAGAATGTATTGCCGCATGTTGTTAATTACTGCTGTGTCACTGTTGATGTGCAATCAGACACTCATGGGTCCACAACAGGACGAGCTGCAGATTTGTTAAACTGAGTTCTGATCGACTTCTGTTGTTCACGCAAACAACAAATGACCCCAAGATGCTAAAAAAGGGGGTAGAGACCTGAAAAAGGGGGGTTCACTTTCAGCGGTCAATGAGTGAACTCTGCTGATGCAGCAGGGCACTATGGCTACAAAGGGTCCCTAACTCTGTAACCCCTGTAATCTAGATGAAGAATGAATCCTGTTAAATATTTTGGATTAAGTAATTTATGTAAGATGAATTATTGTACTTGTTTGCTGTAAAAAGACCATCTATGTTAACAGGTTGAAAATTTGCCTGAATTTTGTGTTAGGTTAGATTATATTAGATAAACATTATTAATCCCATAGGGAAATGAGACTGTATACAAAAGCAGATGCATAAACACAACAAGAATACAGACTCACAAAGACAGAAACATTCAATCAATCAATTAATCTATAAGTAATAATTAAATAAAAATAATCTTAACAAGTACATCGGGTGGAAGCATTGGATTGCCAGATAGCAGTGGGCAGAAGAGACCCCCAGAGGCTCTTCTTTGTACACCATGGTGGAATTAGCTTGTGGCTAAAAGTGCTCCAAGACAGCACATCCTGGAGAGGATGGAGAGGATTTTTCATGACGGCATCCAATTTTGCCATCGTCCTTTTTTCCACAACAGCTTCCAGTACGTCCAGGATTCACCCTGTGATTTAACAGGCTTTCCTGATAAGTTTGTTCAGGCTTTGTGCTTCTTCTGTGCTCAGGTTGCCTCGCCAGGAGACTGCAGTGTAGAACACCACACTGGCTACTTGTTGCACTCATTAAATATATACAGTACAATGATCCCTCGCTATATCGCGCTTCGTCTTTCGCGGCTTCACTCCATCGCGGATTTTAAATGTAAGCATATGTGAATATATATCGCGGATTTTTCACTGCTTTGCGGATGTCTGCGGTCTACAGTACGTGTGCTTCCTCAGTTGATTTGCCCATTTGAATTCAAACAAGGGACGCATTTGAATTCAAACAAGGGATGCTATTGGCGGATGGCTGAGAAGCTACCCAATCAGAGCACGTGGTTAAGTTCCTGTGTGCTGCTGATTGGCTCAGCAACGGAGTGCTGCATTAACCAGGAAGTCTAATCTCACTCATTCAGAATTAATGCACGTTACTGCTAATGCTTCAGGATTGCAGAAAAGGTAAAAGTTTTGGATATGTTGAAGGAAGGAAACAGCTACACCGCTGCAGGACACAATTACAGCATCAATGAGTCCACGATTCTTTTTATTTAAAAAGGAGAAAAAGCATATAAGATCTATGGCCGCAGTGTCCTTTAATCAGGGCACAAAACGAGTTGCAAGTGGACGTGATAAGGCAGTAGTCTGGATGGAATCTGCTTTAGGGATTTGGATTGAAGAGTGCTGGAAGAAGAACAACGGCGGTGCTACACAGTAGCCTGAAAGAGGCTCCTTTAGAAGAGCTGTAACGCTATCCTTTGTTGTGCAGTAAAATTAAACTCATCGTTATCGGACAAGTCGTCGTGTCATTGTTGGTGAGTAACCATAATTAATTATTTACGTACAGTACTTATTACATGTACATAGTTTAGTGTCGCTGTACACACATTTTACTGTATACAATTTTTCTTGTATTGTACGTATTTATTGCTGGTGGCCTGTCTGTTGTAATGGCTGTAACGTATTGATATCGGAGATGCTCGATATCTTTAAAATAATATTTAGGTTTTACTGTATGTAAACTGTGTTTACATACATAATTTCAACGAATCTTACCTAATATCTAATAGAATACAAAGGGTTTATGCTGTATAACTGTTCGTGAAATGTTTATAATAGTGTGGGAGAGTTTATAAGGGCTTAAAATATATAAAAATAACCATATAAACATATGGTTTCTACTTCGCGGATTTTCTTATTTCGCGGGTGGCTCTGGAACGCAACCCCCGCGATGGAGGAGGGATTACTGTATATGTATTGTCTTATATATATATATATATCAACCTACCCCCATCCCCCCGCCTTATTTTGCTATATATTGCCTTTGATTCTTGTATGTCTAATTATTATCCTGTGATGACGGCTCCTGGCAGGAGCTGAAAGCTCAGGAATAAAAACTACTCTATGATATGTGATTCATTTTCTCCCTTTCTGGATCTCCAGCTACAAATATGCAAACCGTATCACAGACCTTCGCTTCCATATACAGTATATATATATATATATATATATATATATATATATATATATATATATATATATATATATATTTAGTGACACTAGGGGTCGCTGTTGCCCTGTAAAAGTCCCGGTAATATTTTTAATTATTACAATAATATGCACAAAGCACCTCCACCTCCACAATACACAATAATAATACAATAATAATCAACAATAATCCTCCTCTCCACCTAGCAGCTCTGTCACCCTTCCTCCCAACTCTGGCTCTCCTTGCTGGGTTTTGACCAGTCCTTTAAATAGTTCATGACCCGGAAGTATTCCTTCTCCGGGTCAAACGCCACATCATCCTTCAAGTAGCCCGGAAGTACTGTGGGCTTCCATCCTCGTGCCTCTGAAGTATTTCTGGGTCGTAACAACAATAGGAGTCCCTAGGTTCCTTGTGAGCTCCCCCTGGCGGCACCCATGGCACCCAACAGGGCTGAGGAAATGAACTCCATGTCCCATGATGCCCTAAGGGAATCTAGGGAACCATTTCTGTCCAGGGGAGCTGCCACCTAGTGTCCCGGGGGATGCAGTGCCCTGAAAAGTCTGCTGTTCCTCCTTTTTTCTGTTCAGGGACGTACCGGCCAGACTGATTCTATATATATATATATATATATATATATATATATATATATATATATATTCTTTTTAAGTATGAATTGCAGATTATTAGGTGGTTACCTACAAGGTAACACTTCTGGTTAGTTGGCACATCGGCAAACATCCACCATGTCCTCTCAGAGGCAAGAAGCAGATCATAGGTCTGTGATACTATAGGTTTGATCCCCGTAATGTGATGTAAAAGTGCACACACCTGACTAGCCCCAATAAGGGCAAAACACGTGTTGTGTACTCTTTGTATTATTTGGCAGATACTATGTCATATATATGTATGAGGGTGGGCAACAGTAGGTTTACAGTTATTCATGTGGAAAAAGATATGCAGGTTATGATTAGTGTGATAGCTTTATTAACTTTATTAACTGAAAAGAATGTTACAATGACACAGTGCACTTAGGTTCAATCCCCTACGTGCTGAAATTTCCATACCTCGTATACTCAGTACTGTAAACCTACTTTTGTCCACCCGTGTATGTGTGTATATTGTTTTTCTGTTTCTTGAGCTTCTGTACAGTTCTAATGTTTCTGGAGCAACGAGATAGCAACACTGCAATTATCTTGTAGAAAAGTAACAGAAATAAATACAATGAATTTTTTTAAAGTATTCCAAGCCCTTCATTATCTGCTCACTTTATTGTCTTATTTTAAATGAATACATTTGCTATTTTTGACCATCAGTCTACACACAATAAACCATAATGACAAAGTGAAAACATTATTTTAGAAAGGTTTCCAAATTCATCAAAAATCAAATCTCTCATTCATATATTATACCTGCCTTGCAGTCTCCACCTTGCATTTTTTTTTAACTTGCACTACGTTTTTATCACTCTTTAATTTAATATTGTTTTTATCAGTATGCTGCTGCTGGAGTATGTGAATTTCCCCTTGGGGATTAATAAAGTATCTATCTATCTATCTATCTATCTATCTATCTATCTATCTATCTATCTATCTATCTATCTATCTATCTATCTATCTATAAGTATTAAGACCCTTTGCTGTGGCACATCACCTCGTGGTCAGGTGTGTCCTATTTCCTTTAATTCTCCTTGAGATACGTCTAGAACTTGATTGGAGAGCTCGGTGATCAAATTGTGGTGAATCATAGATCAGGGTAAGGATAGATTTTTAAAGTTTTAAGGATTGCGAGGAGCACAGTGGTCTCAATTATTGTGAAATGGAAGAAGCTTGTGACCACTGAGATTCTTTTTAGAGGTGGACGTCTTGCCAAACAGAGTAACCAGCCAAGAAGGGCCTTGGTCAGTGTGGTGTAACTTTGGTATAACCCAAAGTATACAACCAAGACAATAATGGAGTGGCTTTAGGACAACTCTCTAAATGCCCTTGAGTGGCACAGCCAAAGTCAGACTTAAACCCCATAGAACTTCTCTGGAGAGACCTGAAAATGGATGTTCACATACACTTCCCATCCAATCTAATAGAGCTTGTGATGATCTGTAAGGAAGAACTGGAAAAAACTGCCCAAATCCAGATGTACAAAGCTTGTAGAGCTCACCAAGAAAACTTGAAGCTAGATTTGCTGTCTACGAATTACTAAATTAAAAGTATAGTACTTAACTGAATGAGAGATTTCAGTTTTTGATTTTCACAAATTTGCAAACCTTTCTGAAAACATGTTATGACTTTGTCATTATGGGTTACTGAGTGTAGACTGATGGGTAACATTGACAAATGTATCTATTTAAAAATAAAATTTAGAACACATTAAAGTGTGCAGAAAGTGAAAGGGTCTGAATACCCTGTGAATCCACTTGAAATATTATGTTTTGAAAACCATTTTGTAAAGTTGAATTTGTTATCGGCTTTATCTTTTCACTTCAACTTCTTTCATATCTAAGAGAATAAATTGAACTCGATGTTTTAAGCAAAAACTATCTGCACACATTGCTTACCTCTTGACATTCATCACTTGCTAACATATTGCATGGGAAATTCAATAGTACACTTTGAGGTTCATAGTATAGCAAATTAGTAAAATGTTAAGACTTTTTTTATTTCTGGCTTCTTTGGTTTATTTCTTCCTTTATTTACCTGAATCAATTACCTGCCTTTTAAGTGCATGCGGTTGATTCATCCCCCTTCAGCTTTTACTGATTTAGTTTAACTTAAAAGAAAAAAAGAAGAAAAATCAATGTGCAACTTTCAGAGGATCAGTTCTGCTACTCAGTCAGTGGTGGCTGTGATTGCTTCAGCAGATCTGCTGCTTCTCAATCATTACTTCTGGCTGGTTAACAGCCCAAGACTAAGCAATGCCTGCGTTTTCCTGCTGACAACTCACAATGAAGTGTGGCTACGCTGCTTTCTAACATCATCCTTTTTGCTGATCCTATGTGAGCATTCCTTCCTTTTGACCTGATTTGTGAACAGGTCGGATGACTGAAATATTCAGAATAGATGAAGCTTTTCAAAATTTTGACCCAGAACTAAGCTGCCATCCAACGTTCATCTTTTGTGTGTCATGTGCATTTGTATCAACAGAAAGGCAAGTGATTAATAAGCTATAGTGTAGAACAGATGGCATCTGAAGTGACCAACATAAATTACATAATGTTTGCAAAATGTAAAGAGACAAACAGTCATATAAATGTTTGGGATTTTTTATTTTTTTTTTGTTCTTTTTATTTCGCCTTATACGATTTCTCGTATTAGGAATTTGTTAGTTTTCGCATACCCCTTGGGGTCAGAGCGCAGGGTCAGCCATTGTACAGCGCCCCTGGAGCAATTACAGGTTAAGGGTCTTGCTCAAGGGCCCAGCAGAGTAGGATCTCTTATGGCAGTGACGGGGATTCGAACCGGCAACCTTTGGGATACCAGTGCAGATCCTTAGCCTCAAAGCCACCACTCCACCCCAGTTGCCATTTTGGCAAAGAAATGTGGACGGACATAAGAAATTTGACAAACAAGAAGAAGACATTCAGTCCATCAGGCTCATTTGTTTAGCTAATAGCTACGCTGTCCCAATATCTATCTATCTATCTATCTATCTATCTATCTATCTATCTATCTATCTATCTATCTATCTATCTATCTATCTATCTATCTATCTATATCTCATCCAGATACTTCTTAAAAGTTCTGCTTCATCTCCATGTCCCAGTAGTTTGTTACAGACTCCCACAACTGTTTGTGTATAGAAGGGTTTCCTTGCTTCAGTCCTAAATGCATTTCTACTGGTGTCTTTGAATACAATACATGATTAAGACTTTAGTTTAAATAATTCTTCTGGATCTACTTTGAGAACTGTGAATATGTGGATTAGGTCCCCACTAAGTCTCCTCTGCTCAAGAGTAAACCGATTTAATTCTCTGAGTCTGTCACAGTAGGACATGCCCTTATTCCCATGATGCACTTAGTTGCTCTCCTCTGCACAGCTTCAGGTGCTGCTATGTCTTTCTTATAACCAGAACAGTACACAATACTCTTGATGTTGTCTCACAAGTGCATTATACTGTATGAGCATAACATCCCACCATTTTATTCAATAGCTTCTATAATATAACCTAACATTTTATGTGCCTTTTTATAGTTTTTGCACATTGCTTAGATGGTGATGTGTCAACGTAAATTTTAAATCCTTTTCAGAGACTGATTAAAGTAGGAATGTGTCCCCCACCTTATATTTTTAATTGGTATTCCTTTTGCCTACGATTAGCACGTTGAACTTACTTTAGACTGTGGTTTCCAAGCATTTACCTACACCTGAAGCTTGTCCAGGTCTTTTTGAAATGTTTTTGCTGCCTCCAAGTTTACTAATTATACCAGAATCTGTGCCATTAATATAAATCCGAAGAAGTAGCAGTCCAAGGACAGACCACTGAGGGACTCCAGTGATGACCTCACTCCATGTGGAGCATTTTCCGCTTATCTGTTTCCTTTGCCTTGAGATCCAGTCTTGAGCTTGGACATAGTAAAACACCTGGTCGGCACCACAGGTACCTTCTCAACTTACAATGACTTCCTGTCATTGGCAGACATTGGATGAGAGGAGTCGGAAGTAGGATGGAGGTGATGTCAGCGGTTCTCTTTCAATAGTCTCTCATCCATTCTAAGGGTTGAGAGGAAGACAGGTCAGCAGCTGTGCAGTATCCATTCCCTTCTCCATGAATCCATAAAATTACTCAAACTGTCACATTTTCCTGTCTATGGGTACTTTGAAAGGATCATAAAACTAAATTTGTATAAATTGCCAGAAAAGAGTTGATTTCACTTGTCTAGTACTAAGCTGGTGGAAGAAATCTAAAAGTCAAGAATCGATGTGATGGACTGAGCAGTGCATGGACAGCTTGCCCACTAACTGCCATGTTAATTCTATCTGTACCATTTCATGTTGGGATTTCACACAGTACTTTTTGCTATTGAAATATAATGAGAAGTCAAGCAAAATGACACATTTTATTGGCTAACTAAAAAGATTACAATATGCAAGCTTTCATGGCATCTCCGGCCCCTTCTTCAGGCAGGATGTAATCTACTACTACTAACCTACTATTAAAATATAGTGTGACGCGTACATCACTGTCTTGCACCCCAAAACATGAGGCTGAGTCTCAGTACTTTAGCAAAACCAGCTTTATTCAGCTTGAAACAAGAACAGCATAGTTATTTATTGTAGTGGGATGTACCCCTCTTAAATACTCAGACAGAGCAAACGGGCAGGGTCGGGGGCCAAAGTTATACTGTGCCCAAGTTATACTGTTCCCTGCATTTATAATGTTGCTTGCATCACCCATTGGCGACAGGTGCATACTGTATAGTGCGATTTCAATTAGCTCGTAGTTGTTTCCTCGGCGCGCTTCTGCTGCGCTGTGAACCTGTGGTTGCCTCAGCAACAGGCAAGCAGTCCTCTACAGATGTGGGAGGCACGCTTTGGTGTGCCGTCCCATTGGGGGGTGTGTTCGGGGCGTAAAAGAGTTCAGAAACCTTGCAATAGAAAAAAATGGCTGTTCCCATTTAAGATACACACAAATCCCATGCATGTGACTTGATTCAAACTTAATTTGATTGGCACTTACATTTAATTCAAATTAATCACACCATGGTTTTTAAAATTAAACAGCAATGTGACTGGGCTATAGCCTCAAAATTTTTTTATCATTTTGAAAAATATGAAGCATCTAATCTGCTAATCTGCAGTTTGGGAACATGAACTGGTGGTGCTATTTCCTGGGGAGGGAAACGTGTCTTAAATAAAATATGTTATTGTTATTATTAATATTATTAAAATAAAATTTGTTGTTATTATTATTATTATTATTATTATTAGAGCATGGCACAAAAGAAGCAACCTTGGAATAGATGCCAGTCCTCCACAACTCAGAGTATGTTTTGTTATTGTTTGAAATCAGTATAATTCAGTATAATTTTATCCTTTTGATATCATTTTCTTACCATTTTAAAAACCTTTTAGCTGTGTTCACATATAAGACAAAAAGCACCTACTGTGATAGCTATGTCTGTCTGTCTGTCTGTGCCATTGCAATAGCTTATCCGCCAATAGACAGATTTTATAGAAATTTAGCATACTTTTTTTTGAGAAAATTTGTCTGAACAGTTCAATTTTTATTGAGCAATCTCAAATAGTGTGTGTTGTGAAAAAGCTTTGAATTTGCAAACCCATCTGTCTTAAAATAGAGAAAGATTCTGCTCAATGTCAGTCATGCATCCGTTTGTTGTATCAAATTCAGCTTGAGAGCAGTGTGGTCATCCATGGGAAAGACAGCTTGTGACAAGAGATACATTTCTGGGTGCCAAACCAGTCATCCCTGCTTACTTCAATTGTTTAATCTGAAACCAATGCACAATGGAGCAAAATCAACAAAACTCCTGTCTGTCAAGGGCTCTTTAGAACAGATAAGGTCAAGGCACAAGGGAGCTCCGTCTCTTTGTTCTCTCAATCAAGGAGTGACACCTCCAGCAGGGTGGTTGTGCTTTTATGGTCAATTGACAGGACCATAAAACTTACTAGGCGGTTTCATGGCACTGTGTATGAAAAGGAAAACAACATAGTTAGTGGCAGTGTCCTCTCTTGGCCAGTGGTGGGATTGCATACCTGGGAGGAACCCAGTTACTTCAGCTTGTATATTTTATATATCTTCCTCTTGTTCAACAGCCACTCAGATCCCCAGTGCAAGTTAGTCAAAACGCTGGGGAAGACTCACATGTGCTGCTGAAACACCAGCTCATGTCTCCCTCTGTTTAAAGTAAACGTTAAGGCAGGGGTCTCCAACAGGTCGCTCGCGAGCTACCGGTAACTTGCAACCCCTTTCCAAGTAGCCCGCAAAAGGGTTAATGAATCCTACATAAATTTGAAAACTTGATTAGTCAAATTAGGGGTGGGCGATCTTTCCAAAAAAATCATATCACGATCCTTTTAACACAAAATTACGATCCACAATCTGAATTACAATCTATCTTTTCAATGTGGCATACACTTAAGAGAATATCCGGACTGAAACTCATCAAGACCTAAGTAACACTTTATTTTAAATATCAAACAAAATTGAATTCAATTTTTCTCTCATTCACTAGTTAAGCAGAGTTAAGGAACACGCCCCGAAGCTGCCATGTGAGTGAGGAAGGCTGGGGCCTGTAGTGTGGATCTCGGATTCACGCAAGGAAATTGGTACTGCAAGCGAACTATGATACATAGCAAAATGAGAGAAGTCGTAAAATCAACCGGAGTATTCAAGCAAATTACAGAAAAAAACCTGATCTAAATCCGTTAAGTAGTTCTCTCATGAAAAGCGGACAGACAGACAAACAGAGAGACATTGGATTTTATGTATTATATATTAGTAAACCTTCAAAATAATGTGCAGTTAAAGTCTCAACAGCATTATCAGCATTTCTGAGAGCCAGTAGAGCGAGATAACTATAAGAATCTTCATCAAGCAGCTCTGAAAATGTCTTCTTTGTTTGGGTCTCCATACCTGTGTGAGTCTGACATGAATGTCATGAAATCAAAGTTCAGAACAAGACTGACAGATGAACATTGGGATGTCTCCATAAAAGTGAACCCAAGTGGCTCCACTCCACCATACACCTCTCTTGTTGAGTGACATGGAACAAAATGCCAAATGAAGAAGTCAGATCTGTGGATTTAGAATTGCATTGTTTTGTTTTGACAGCATTCATGTTTTAACTCAATAGTGTGAGATACACTAGAAAATGCATACAGACATATAAACTGCACTTGCAGGTGAACTAAACATTTTTTGTGATGTTTTAATGCAAAATGTGAGTTGTGGACACCAACATTTTGTAAATGTTCAGGCAAAACAAGCTCATTCAGTTTGTTGGGGTTGAAATAAGCTATGAGAATAAACGTTAGAAAACATGAGGAGCTCTCGGTCATTTTCATTTTGTAAAAGTAGCTCTCAGGGGAAAAAAGGTTGGAGACCCCTGCGTTAAGGTCTCTTACTTGGAAGTGACTGCACGAGGAAAGGAATTAGAAAAAAGCCTCTAATCTGAAAAGGAATGGGAGAGGAAATTAAATATGGAAGAGTTGCTCTATAAGCATAGAGTGAACAAATATTTCCTAGGTATTTAATTTACACTAAAAAACAACCTTACAGCTGCATTATCTGAACATTAATATTTCAAAGAATGAATATTTATCAACCTGTAGCTAGAAGGGGTTTGAACTAATTAAATTTAAAGGAAAAGTGCAGCTCCACTTCTTAATTTAAACATAGGATGTGTTCAGAAAGAAAACTGCAGTTGATATGCAAGTTGAAGATTGAAGCTTCTGGGCTTTTAACGAGGATCGTGCTTGTGTTCAATGTCTACAATGCATGAAGAGCTGTCGCACATGTGCATCAGTGGATCATCCTTTGAGCTCATCTGAGGTACGTACTACCACCTCGGGTCAAGCGCTGGCACTGAGTGGGCACTGTGAGTCTTCTGTTGTAGATTTGTACATTAAAGTAGTTAACCTCTACTATCTTTTGGATGTACTGTAAATCATCAGATAGTCCACGGTTCATTGAAAGCAGGAGAATGTTTGACATCCTTCACAGTAGCAACTTGAACAACTCCATATATGCTAAATTCTTATCACCATGGGTCTAATGTTTGATATCATTCATATTGCAAAATCAGAACACAATGCTTTCCTGAGGGTATATAAGGTTTCAAATTAAGTAAAGTAATATTGACAGGGGTACATTTAACACAATACAAAAGTTAACCATACAAAGTTTACACGGATTTCATAAATTAACCGTTTTATGCATTCACTCTTTTAGTGATATTACTTCCCACCATGTCCCTTTACCTGGCAGTGGCTGCTACCCTTTTGTCAGATGTGCCAATAATCTTCATGCTCTGCTGCCAGCATGTATTACTCTGCTGGCATGAAGGAGTCTTTGGGAAAATAGATCAAGCCTGGAGGCTAGTCGGCATTTATATATGATCAAGAGATAAAAAATGACTTCAGCACAGAAATCAAGGTCTAGGAACTGTCTGGGGTAGTAATTCAAATTAGGAAAGTAGTGTCAAAACTCAGAAACGCTAAACCAAAATGAAAGTTAAAAAGACCCTAAAACAAACTGAAAATTGTAAGCCCTTACTATTATTATTAGATGTTTTAGTTTTATCTATTGGAATCCAAAGCACAGGCATTTGTTTAACTGTGCCATCAACTTAAATAATAAGTAGGCTGTTATTTTTGTTCAGTTTCGTTCAAGAGTTGTTGGGTACAGTTGTACATGGATTCTGGGGTGTTGAAATCGAAGGAATACGACTTTCACATTGGTTATGTAAAAATTGCAATGGTTAAAAAGTTGAAAGTGTTATAGCGTCAAGCACCATTTTGTTTGTTTATTGCCTTTTATTGAATTAGCATCAGTTGTTGCCACAGAAATCCATCCCAGAAGGTCCTGGGGGTGCGTAACATCTGAAGTGAGTTGGAGCGCCAGCATAAAGATCGGCTCAAACGTTTCGGGAGCATCTGATATTAGGATTCTCTATTTGTTTTCACAAAGCTTTCCACTGTCTGACTTACTGGTCGGTTATATTTAAACTAAATATTTTTTTCTGGCTTTAGACATTGATTTTTGTGATGTAGTCAATGTTCCCTCTAAGCTAAGCGCGTGAGCGATTGCTCACACGAATTCAGAGCGTCGCTCATACTTCCCGCACAATCGCTCATTCCGACGACGTCGCTCATACTTATTGCACGATCGCTCACTCCGACCGTCTATGTTGGTGCTCATAAATTTTTGGTTTAAACAAAATGTCGCTCATAAACAATGTTTTTTGCTCACTATATGCTACTCCTTAGAGGGAACATTGGATGTAGTCCTGATTTATTTTATGATCGGTCTTAGGTCCTTTTGATATTGACCTCTACCTGTCCTGACCACATCTTCTCTCCTGATCCCATTCTCAAATTTTCACTGCCTCATTTTGGGTCAGTATATATTTTGTAGTGTCATCGCCTGGTCACTCTGCCAACAATGGTTTAATTTCTATGAACAGCACAGATGTGGCTATGGAGAAATCCTCACGGAATGGCTTCAGACAAAATAACAAGAATAGTTTAAACACTGAAAACAGTGTGAATAATCATTTGCAAAGAGCAGGAAAGATGATGAGCAATAATTCATAACGTCTTACTGTAATAGGAGGGAGCTGTGTGCTGGGAATATTCTGTGTCAACTGCACCACCTTTTGTAGTCCTCTGTATCTATACCAGGATGCAATTCAGCCATTGATTACAGATTCAGTTGTGAAATCTCAACCATTTATATATATATATATATATATATATATATATATATATATATATATATATATATATATATATATATATTTATATATATATATATATATATATATATATATATATATATATATATATATATATTTATATATGTAGTACAGGTATGTAAAACTACTCTAGGATGAGAGGGGACGCTATTGCTAACAGTTTTATTTCTTTCCTCTGTAGTTCTGAGAAAACACCCCATGAGTTTGAGTGACTCCGTCCTCATCACACCAAGATGTCTCGCCCCTTCCGGTCTGAACCATATAAAGGCGGCCATTTCCAGAAGGGCCTTGACCTGAGCCTACTACAGGATGAAACACCTCAAAATGGACCCTTGTTTTTCTGCTTTTGCCTCATCGAGCTCCTGTTTGTCTTGTTACTAAAGTAATTTTTTTTTTTAATTAAACAAAATGTATATATATTGTGAAAGCCCAGGGCAGGTGCAGCCGCCCTAACCCGACAGAGACAGACAGAGATACGAGTTTAGCACACAACACCCAATTTATTTACATTTTATTTACGACTCTGGCCATTGAGTGGTGGTAACTGGCTCCCTTTATAGGGCATCAGGAAGGACCCCAGATGTCCAATGAGCTTCTTCCGGGTGTGGCGGAAGTTTTGCCAAACAGAGCCCTGTTAAAGTCCAGGCGCCTCAGCAGGGTTGACCTTCCATGCTCACAACCCGTGGCCCTGCTACAAGTCAAGGTGGCTGCCCTCTGCCAGACCGGGGGAGAAACGGTCTTGAAAACACTCTATACCCTGGTCCTTCCATACTCAGGGTGTCCCACCATAATATATATACTGTAAGTGAGAGACACAGACAGAGACAGAGACACATAAAGTGTTGGGGCACCTGAAGGCAAACCCTGTATAACTGAAGAAAAAAAAAAACAAGTTGCATAAACGACATTGCAAAATTATGTTTTTTCAGACAAGATGCTTAACAGAGACTGACTGAGATGGCAATGTCTTTGTCATCAGTATTAAAGTTGTTGATCTTCTAGTCTGCTGAGGAGGAAGAGAAAGAGTGTTAGTACACAGCGCCAACCCCTGGAAAAGTAGGGAATTACTGCTACTAAAGCCTTGTAGCTGTCCAGTATGTGCGCACACATATACAGTATATATACAGTGGAACCTTGGTTTGCGAGTAACTTGGTTTAAGAGTGTTTTGCAAGACAAGCTAAAATTTTTAATAAATTTTGACTTGATAATCGAGCGAGGTCTTGCAATACGAGTAGTATGTATATGCATTGTCTGCTGAGCGTCATGTGATCACAACTGAGCTGATGGTTCTTTTCTCTCTCTCTCGCTGCGGGATTGTGGGCAATCGTCTCCTATTCTCCGTCTGAGTCGGCGTGCCTCACTACAGCATTGTGACTGTGTGTGTGTGTGTGTGTGTGTGCTGTGACATGCGAGTCCCCATCTTGCACCCCAAAACACGAAGCTCAGTCTCAGTACTTTAGCAACACCAGCTTTATTCAGCTTGAAACAGCAACAGTGCGGTTATTTATTGTAGCGGGATCTGCCACTCTCCTATACACAGACACAGCAGTCAGGCAGGGTCGTGGCCAAGTAGTACTGTGCCCTGCGCATTTATAATGTTCCTTGTATCACCCATCAACGGCAGGCACTTATAGCATGTCCGCGATCTTTTCGGATTCGCTTTTACAGCGAACTGCTACAGCGCTGGGAGACTGCGATTGCTTTGAGACGCTCTTCTGCGTGTCGTCCCGTTGGGTGGAATCCCACAAGAGTTTAGAAACTCACTCACACCAGCCATGATTCTTTTCAAAGGTAAAGTGCAGTTTAATTTATTTTATGTATTTTTACTTTATATTTTGTATTAATCATTTTTATATGAATAGTTTTGGATTGTGGAATGAATCATCTGAGTTCCCATTATTTCTTATGTGGAAATTCACTTCGATATACGAGTGCTTTGTACTGTGAGCACATTTCCGGAACGAATTATGCTCGCAAACTGAGGTTCCACTGTATATATATATATATATATATATATATATATATATATATATATACACATATATATATTTATTTGCCTATTTTTAATTAAAGAGCATTTGTACACTATTAAGAATTATTATTATGCTGTACTTTATTATAAATGACTTTTATATACGATAAACTACTCTTACATATAAGTTAAACACCTGTTATTAAGCATGGCTACAGAATATTCTGAACCTCCCTGTCTCAGAAAGTCATACACATACTGTATGTATTTACAGTTTAATTTAATACATTTTATTCCTTTTATGTGTTGTAAGGTTTGCAAACTCTTTTGGGACTCCCACCAACGGGGCGACACAACGAAGAGCATCCAGAAGAGCAATCACCGCATCTATGGAAGACAACCACAGGCTCCCAGCGCTGTAGCAGCTCATAGTGAAAGCAAAACCGAGCTGACTGCATTCAGGCTATAAATGTCTGTCGTCGATGGTGATGGTGATGCAAGGAACATTATAAATGCAGGGAACACTGCCACTAACCTGGCCACGACCCTGCCTGTTTGCTCTGTCTGTGTATAGGAGAATGGTAGATCCCACTACAATAAATAACCCTGCTGTTCCTGTTTCAAGCTGAATAAGGCTGGTTTTGTTAAAGTACTGAGACTCGTGTTTTGGGGTGCAAGACAGGGACTCACACGTCACAGTGTATAATATAAACTGCTGCCATAAAGCACCAACAAGGTTCCTGCTTTTGAATTCAGTTATGATAAAATTGGGGATCACTTGCTGTCTTGCTTCAACATTGAGCTTAATAAAAGAGCAACACCTGGCGACTTTAGTTTATCCCCAGCACCCATGGAAGTTGGTGAGCAGAGACAGAAACATCTATCATGGCTGTGTGGTGAGCCTTGTTGGTGAAAGCTGAGATGCACTGTTCTTACTTTAATTTATCAGTCATGGTAACTTCAAGAAATTTAAATTTGATTGCTATCTCCTCCGTGTTGCTAGTGATTAGACCTAAAATATTGGTGCCATCAGTAAATTTAATGATGGAGTTGGAGCTTTGCTTGATCACACATTTATAGCTGAACAAAGAGAAAAGTTGGGGTCTCAGCACACCAGCATGTGGTACTGGCTGTGTTGAGGATCAGGGTGGAACAAGTAATGCTGCCAGTCCTCATATGCTGGAATCTGGCAGGTAAATTGGGTAGCACTAACTTTCAAGTCAAAGAGCTTCCTGATAGACTTTTATGGTACAACAGTGTTAAATGCTGTACCTGTTGTCTATTAACCATGCTTCTTCTTCTTCTTCTTCCTCTCTTTTCCCACTTCTTTGTGAAGGTCAATGTGCTTGATGAACCTTCTCCAAATAGCTCGGCCCTACATAACCCCCCCCACAATCTGTCACTTTACTTTCACATTTCCTTTGACTTTATCCATCTACCTCCACTTTGGCCTTGCTTGATTTCTCTCCCCTTGTATTTCCATTCCCACAGTACTATAAATATAAAACAGTGCATGAATGCATCAATTAGCAACTTACTGCATAACTACTTATGTTCCTATGCATATTAAAGTTTAAAATTTTCATCACATTTACAGAGTGCCATGAAATTCTTCCTTTCACCACTAAACAATATGCTAGTGGCTTCTGACTCATTCCAGTGTTTAAAACGTCATTGTACGCTCTATGAGACCAAAGAGAGCTCCAGATATAAACCGAGAGCAAAGATCAAAGTGGGAATTTAAAAAGGGCTTTCTATTACACCTCTGATACTAAATTCTGAAATAAAAGTAGCTTCATTCTCTGTCTAGCATATGACCTCGAAAGCACTTTATTCTTACATGCAGCATGGTGAGCTAAGACAAGCTATACAAGGACAGTCCTTTGTACATTAACTATGCAAATGAAGTGTCTCAAGTAATAAAGCAAAAATACTTCTCTCATGACTGAATGTATTATATTCCTCATTTAAACGTGCTACCGTATGTGATGAAAACAGCAATCACTTATGAATAACAGGCTTACATTTACACTTACATATTCTGTATATATTGTAGCAAACCCCCACACTAGGTTAGGAAAGAATGTGCAGGAGGACAAAGAAGTGGTTGCAGGAAAACAGTTTATTGTGAACAATTCAAAATAAATAAGTGTAAAGCAAAAATGAACTGAATTAAATGAGAACCATTTATAGCTAGATGAAAACCCCTCATTGTTCTGGTCTTGAAGGCCACTGTAGCTACTCTGTCTTTTTCTCCTGAACTTTCTGTCTGATGCCCCAGATCACAATGTTTTCACTTCATATTCCACTTATCACTGCATTTGTCCCTTCCAGAAGCATTTTTTTGTCTTTCCCGGTCAAGGTACCACTCATTTTCTTCCTCTCAGTGTCTATCCTTTACATGATGAGCAGCCCTCTCTGCTGCTCTCCTCTCTCCCTCACCAGAGTCTTAAGTCTTTCAGCAAACCATGCTACATTTTGGCCAGATGCTACTACACAGTGTGTATTGTCACACACGTGCACATTGGGGACAGCTTACAGGCTCTGATAGTGGTAAATCCTTGCTGATACATAGTGTGGTGCAGTTCACTAATGTCGCTTCTCTTCCACCCTGAACACCTCTGATATCACTTCTGGTGTCCATCCACCTGGACCCACATGTTTCTGCCTGGCCTGTAATTAAGCAGATGTCTCGCCATCTTGGGCAGTCTACATTCAGGCCTGCATCAATAAAGATGTCTCTTTTGCTGAATAGCACTTTGTTATTTTGAAAATAGCATATAGTGTCGTAGTGTAACACCAAACCTTTATTTGTCTTTGTCCTCTATTACAAATAGTTACATATTATGTGTGTGTATATCTTTCGCAATGGTCAGCAGAGCATAGAGGTGCAATGCAGAGTCTTTATATGTCATCCAGGGGTTGGTCAAGAACACTGCCAGGACAACACATCAATGTGCCATCTTGGACTTGGGGAAGCAAAGTCACTATCTGGAAATTGGAGATCCCATCCTGGATGGAGTAGTGAAGGTGGCCAAAGGAAGACTCTACACCACCTATTAGTCCTCCAGGCAATGAGGGAGCAGCAGGATGCTATTCCTACATTGCAAACAAATATGGCACTCTTGGCTCTTAAAGTAGAGGGCTGTATGCTTCTCTTAGCCATTGGTAGCCAACTGACCATGACCCCTGAAGTAGTCATGGGCTATCTATGCTTTAAAAGAAGCTTCCTTCCTCCAGTCAGGTAAACTTGGAGTCTGAAGTGAAGTGAAGGAAAGGGAAAAGTGAAGAAAGAGGAAGGAAACTTGCCAGAAACGTTGATGAGACAATAGAATGGAAGAGAAAGGTAGGCCAGAGATAAAATCTCATGATCTAATGAGTTATATTTGTAACTTCTTCCTATATTTGGTTGGGTTAATCTTGGGAGGAAAGGAAAAGATGTTATCAATCCACAATGCCCGTTAATCTCCTTAGCATTATGTTTATCCCCAGAAAAAAGTGTCAAAAATGTTGAATTTATTTTAACAATAAAAATATTATTACAATAACAGAAACATGCCAATATGAAAATGTCACCATAAATTGGCCCCAGTGTGTGTGTGTGTGTGTGGGTGCATGTGTGTGTGTGTGTGTGTCCTGTGGTGGGTTGTTTCCCTGCCCGGGATTGGTTCCTGCCTTGTGCCATGTGTTGGCTGGGATTGGCTCCAGCAGACCCCCGTGACCCTGTGTTCAGATTCAGCAGGTTGGAAAATGGATGGATGGATAAATAAGTAGAAAAGATCTGTCTACTGTGTACTGCTGTAGTGATGCAGATTTAGTGTAATATATTTTTAAAAAGTCACCAGCACATGGCCCGATGTATCAATAGGGGCAGCAGAAGAGAGTTTCTTTGCACAAGTTTCTTATATTTTTTCTGTTACTTGGGAGTATAGAATTTCAGTGCCTGGACCGCACAATTGACACCCCCCTTTTGTTATTGTAGGCTATTAAATCACAGTACTTAGTGACTTCCACATTTCTCCTGATACGAATGATAGTTGCTGCATTGTGAGCAGTACTTAGAGGGCTAACATCTTTCTTGTCCTTCCACTTTATTGCAATCATTTCATCTTTTTGTCATGCACCTAATTCCACCACAGTGAACCTTCAGGAATTCACCAGGCATTTCATGGCAATTTGGTCATATAGTGCATCAGTCAACATTTTATGACCAATTCACATTGTCATCACTATGGCTTAATTCAAAATAACAGTTCAGTTTCAGTTTATTCTAAAACTGCCTTTACAGCTGCTCATTTACATGCCATTGTGTTTTCAGGTCAGACTCGGGAATAACCAAATTTACATAGAATTCCAAGCCATGCTTTGGGGTTAATGCCAAGGCAGTTAAATATGTTGGGGTACCTTTAATGGTGTGGGTAGCCACTTCACGGGAGTTTTTTTTAATTTAATGAGTGCTCAGCATTGTCAAATAACACCCAAAGTGTTGTGTTACAGAAAAGGTCCTTTTCCCTTGTGTGTATTCATTTTCTTTTTTAATTTGATTGTCGTTCATTTTGAATTATTACTTTTCTTTTTTATATAATATTTATGTACTGTGAATTTTTAAAGTGACTCCATTCCCTGTACTTTATGGGTGGAGCCCCAGGAGGTGGGGCCGCTATGATGTCACTGCTGCTGTGTCCTCCCTCTGCCTTCATATCTGAACAGAGACAGGAAACCAGTGGTGGATCATTGAGTTTGTGTAGAAGTATTTTATTGTCTTTCTTGTTATTTTTCTTCTGGGTTTACATGGGTTACATATAGGGACTTGTTGCCTTGGATTGCTTTTATAGGCATATCCTTTTTGTCTCTTTTTTCGTTTTCTGCCATTTTTGTGTTTTCTTTGCTTTTATATAATAATTAAAAAGATGTCTTTGTGGACTCATCTGTTATGAATTGGCTTCTATTTTTACAGAAACTTTTTCAGAGACTTGGCACTTGTTTTGGGGGGTGTATGGGGATCATACATTCTGACTAGATGATTATTGTTGATTTCCCTGTTTACTGTAATTCAAATCAAATTTACTGAAATCAAATTTTATTTGTCACATTCAATTATGTGCAGTACAGTATGTGGTGAAATGGTTAGCTGCTAAACTCCAAGACTGTATGGTAGAAAAGTAATATTAAAAGATAATAAACAATAAATACAAAATTCTATTAATATCAAAAATATGGACAATGGCAGCAGTAGTGTGCATTGCATTAATATTGTAAAAATAGTTGATTAAATAAATTAATTCAGCATTAGCATACATGCACATAACATGTGAGAATTGACGATAGGGAATCATGTAGCTCTAGACACCGTCCTGTATAAGATGTGTGAGAGAATCATTTAGAGGTAGCAATAGCTAAGGTTCTTACAGGATGGTAGTGAGACCAGCTATGTTACATGGGTTGGAGACGGTGGCACTGACCAGAAAGCAGGAGACAGAGCTGGAGGTAGCACAGTTAAAGGTGCTAAGATTTGTATTGGGGGTGATGAGGATGGACAGGATTAGAAATGAGAACATTAGAGGGTCAGCTCAAGTTGGACGGTTGGGAATCAGAGAGGCGAGATTGCGTTGGTTTGGACATGTGCAGAGGAGAGATGCTAGGCATATTGGGAAAGGGATGTTAAAGATAGAGCTGCCAGGCAAGAGGAAAAGATGAAGGCCTAAGCGAAGGTTTATGGATGTGTTGAGAGAGGACATGCAGGTGATGGTTTGACGGAGCAAGATGGAGAAGACAGGAAGATATGGAACAAGATGATACGCTGTGGCAACCCCTAATGGGAGCAGCCGAAAGAAGAAGAAGAAGAATAGCCAAGGTTCTTGGTTTGTAATGTACATTGAAACATATAGGAATTGGTTTTGGAAAACTACTAAAATGGTCAAATAAACAAAGGATGTACCAGAATGAAAGGTTGATATACAGCACAAAATGTACTGTAAGATGACTAAGAGATGACTAAGAAATCAGCAGATGTCCTGTAAACAACCAGAATGGACAGATGTTACATACACAGAAATTTCAAGGGTGGCGGCTCAACCCTAAAGGTATAAGAAGAACCAGCATATAATAATCAGAAGTGACCACAAACACTCCCAAAATGAGAACCAAATCTCTGATATTGGGCTGGCAAGGTATTAAAAATTAAAGAACAGAAACCAATTCATAGCATCATTGACCCAGAGGATTTAACAGTTCCTCTGTCTCTCTTATGTCATTTTTTTTGTGTATTTTGAACTATTAAAGCCAGCTCCCCATTTTTAGGGCTTTGTAGGCCACAGCCTGCAGGTAGAAGTGGAGGACAAGCTAACTTGGAGTGAGCCTATTCTGGACAGGCTAGTGAGGTTCCTTGCCTGCTTTATGGGCCTTTTTCTATTCTTCAGACCCTTTTGCCAAGTCTGTGTTCCTCTGTAATGTTCTATTCCAGTATCAGAATGCCCCTATAGCCATATAAATTCAAATGCCTTGTGTGGATTCTCCAATGGCCAGATCCAAACATCATTTAATTTTTTGCTAAGTTCTGGAGCACAGAGAATGCGGTAGCTTTCATCCCTTATAGAACTGGAGTCCTATCTTCTTGATGATGGTTACAATATTTCTGCCCTGCTTGGCATTAAAAAGATAAATTTTTTGAGTACAACTGGGAGATACGTATTAAAGGCGAAATGAAACAAATAAAATAAAATGAAACCCAGATAAGAGGCAAACATTACAGTCAAGATTTGACATGATAATCAGTCACCAAGAGATACTAAAAAGGTTTGAAAGATTTATCCACAAATCGGATAAATCTCCATGCAACTGATGAACATTCATTCCATCTGCTGGTGAACTCAAGGTCACAACCCCGGAGATCACCCCACCAAGAAACATGGGTCGTGTCCATGACAACGGTAAACAAAATGGCTTCCACTGTAGGAAAAGTTTATGAGACCCCACAATTCAGTCCTGATAATGCCAGTCTCACTAAACACTGTTTTGAATTTATATGCCAGTATTCTAATAAGGACTGAAAGTTTCTGAAGGTAAAAAGTGGCCTAACTACATATTAGGTCCTTGATATTCAGACAATATGAAGTGTTTCTGCTATTTTGTCCTTCTACCTCTATTTGAACCTACAAGACCTAGTTAGTGTACATCATGGCTGTCATTTTTATCATAGGGTGCCGTCCTGCTAAGATGACACCAGTTCCTTATGCAAAGTGAAGGACACTTATTTTCATACACACTTTTCTTTTGTTTGGCCCAGCTGTGCAACCTGAATATCTTTAAATTACTGCCAGTATTGCAGTATTGCTCTTGGTATAAAAAATTCAATTTTTGAATCATTCTCCTGGAAATCCCACAAAAGGCCGTTTAGCTCCGTTAATAGGGTAAGCCTGTGAAGAAGAAAGAAAAAAAAGAAGGCCGCCTTAGGCTCTTCAAGCCATTTAGCACAGGCTTGTACTACTATGTAGGTAAAATTAACTAGGCAAAAGTCAACAAAACGGACTGTCACAGTTTCAAGGGATTGCTCCTGCTTTAAGGCAGAATGATGAGCTTTAAAACAGCATGTTTCAAGCAATTAGCCTAATCCCTATGGAATGGCATTGCCTGCCTGTTTAAGTTAGTGTTTTTTAAGCCATTTTGCTCAACAGAAACATTTTCTAGTCAACTCAACATTCTGCTTCTTGTTATTAAATGAGAAGTTGTTGTTTTTACTTTTTATTAATTACTTATTTTAGATGACACCTTTACCATAGGTGACTTAGAACATTTTTGATGAACACTGCATACATCCATCCATCCATTGTCTCCCGCTTATCCGAGGTCGGGTCGCAGGGGCAGCAGCTTGAGCAGAGATGCCCAGACTTCCCTCTCCCCGGCCACTTCTTCTAGCTCTTCCGGGAGAATCCCAAGGCGTTCCCAGGCCAGTCGAGAGACATAGTCCCTCCAGCGTGTCCTGGGTCTTCCCCGGGGCCTCCTCCCGGTTGGACGTGCCCGGAACACCTCACCAGGGAGGCGTCCAGGAGGCATCCTGATCAGATGCCCGAGCCACCTCATCTGACTCCTCTCGATGCGGAGGAGCAGCGGCTCTACTCTGAGCCCCTCCCGCATGACTGAGCTTCTCACCCTATCTTTAAGGGAAAGCCCAGACACCCTGTGGAGGAAACTCATTTCAGCCGCTTGTATTCGCGATCTCGTTCTTTCGGTCACTACCCATAGCTCATGACCATAGGTGAGGGTAGGAACATAGATCGACTGGTAAATTGAGAGCTTCGCCTTGCGGCTCAGCTCCTTTTTCACCACGACAGGCCGATGCAATGCCCGCATTACTGCGGATGCCGCACTGCATACATTTCATTTTCAAACTGGAGAGTAGGGACCTGCTTATGGCCACAGAGTGTCAGTACCTGGTTTATGAACCCACAACCTCAGGGTCTGATGACCAAAAGAATTGACCAGACTACACCACACTGCCAGCCTAGTTTTGAAGCAATGTAATGTTAAAAATCTGACCAGTAATAGTTAAGGATGTGTTTTATGAAGAAAATGTATTAGATGTGGTTGATTACTTAAAAACTGAGATAATATACGGATCATATCGCAACTTGTAGCACTGAGACACACAGATGAAGAATGGCTAATCAAAGAGTGACAAAGAAAGGAACTCTCTAAATGGTACATAATTATACCTGATTAAGGTGACTGTAATGAGCACAGTCCAATCAATAAATAATTAGCCATCCATCCGGCCACTTTTCTAGTCCGTTTATTCCATTACATGATTGAAGGATATGAGTCACAGCGTTTAATGGTGCTGCCTCACAGATCAAACAAGTCCTGGCCACTGTCTGTGTGGAGTTTACACACTTCCTTTGCCTTTAAGAATTCTCCTTCGGACATTCTGATTTTGTATTTCACATTTAGTGGTCATTCTAAGTGTAAGTGTGAATATACAGTATGTATGTACATAACTTGGTCTTGTGATGAACTACAACAACAACAGCATTTATTTCTACAGCAAGTTTTCATACAAATGATGTAGCTCAAAGTGCTTTACAAGATGAAGAAAGAAAAAAGAAAAAATATAAAAATTAGGCAATACTAATTCACAAAGAATAAAGTAAGGTCCAATGGCCGGGGAGGACAGAAAAAAACAAAAAAAAAAAAACTCCAGAGAGTGGGAGAAAAAAAAAAAAAATCTGCAGGGTGTTCCGAGGCCACGAGACCACCCAGCCCTCACTAGGCATTCTACCTAACATAAAAGATCTCAATCAGTCCTCATGGTTTTTAGGCTTCACGCGGAAGAACTTGATGATGATGGTCATGTGGACTTCTGGCCTTCAATCCATCAATGTAGGGACAGCACGGTGCTTTGATCAGGTGGAAAATTGGAAAAAGAACAGCAGAGAAAGTAGGGGTTAGTATTGATTGCAGAGCCATTATAACAATGATAATTAAATATATGTGCAGAATAGCAGGGTTACACTAAAATGAAGCTTTGAGAAAGCTATGTTAAAATAATGGGTTTTTAGCAGTTTTTTAAAGTGCTCCACCATTTTAGCCTGGCAAATTTCTATCAGTAAGCTATTCCAGATTTTAGGTGCATAACAGCAGAAGGCCGCCTCACCACTTCTTTTAAGTTTAGCTCTCGGAATTTTAAGCAGACACTCATTTGAAGATTTAGGGTTACGATTTGGAGTGTAAGGTTAAAGGCATTCTGAAATATAGGATGAAGCAAGATAATTTAAGGCTTTGTAAACTATAAGCACATTTTAAAGTCAATTCTAAATGACATGGGTAACCAATGTAGTGACATCAAAACTGGAGAGATGTGCTCAGATTTTCTTCTAAGGTCAGTTCCCGCCTTGTGCCCAGTTCTACTAAATAATTGGGTTTAGGAATTTTATGTTATGTTTAAAGGAAGCCAAAGTCTGTCCTGATAGCTTTTGGCCCAAGCCAGGATCCATCCTTAGACAGTATGCCAGCCTATCTCTAAGCACATTGACACGCAGACATTACCAGGCCCATTCAATATAACCAATAAATTCAATCTACATATCTATAAGATGTACCCAGAAACCAACATTTCTTTTTAAAGAGCTACAACTCAGATGGCTCTTTGCACAAGTGTATCATATGTAAAGTTAAACAAATCAATGTGCCAGTCTATTATGGGGCCATTGCCAGTTGGAAAGTAACCTGGCCACGTTGGGTCTAAATCGCCAGACAGTAAATCCCATTACTAATTCAATGCATAAATGAATCAATATTTATTTTGTTCACAGACAGCTATGGGAAGTGGTATTGCTTACCTCAGAAGTGCCATGAAGATGTACCCTATGTGCCCATGAGTGACGATAGATAGATAGATAGATAGATAGATAGATAGATAGATAGATAGATAGATAGATAGATAGATAGATAGATAGATAGATAGATAGATAGATAGATAGATAGATAGATAGAGTGAATCACAGTAAACACCAAATAAATGGTTGGTGCACCAGATGGATGATCCTCATTTAATGAATTCAGATTTCAATAAATATAAGAATTGCTTTATATATTGGAATGAAATGTAGATACATTGCTAAGAGGAAGATTTCAAACAATGGTTGACATGTTGGAAGCAACTTGAGATCCAAGACAGTTCTAGGAAGATGATGTGTGAAGTATTTTTTTTAA
This sequence comes from Erpetoichthys calabaricus, assembly GCF_900747795.2. Lineage (NCBI taxonomy): Eukaryota > Metazoa > Chordata > Cladistia > Polypteriformes > Polypteridae > Erpetoichthys > Erpetoichthys calabaricus. The sequence goes on along the minus strand of NC_041403.2, from coordinate 25,401,379 downwards.
TAATATTGAGGATGGAGTCTACATTGACTAGATGCCCAAAAAGGCCCAGATAATCAGTCAATATTAGGCTTTTTTCTTTGACATATATTATACACTGGCAAGAATGAGATTTGATTTTAATAACTAATCAAACCTCCTTTGGTAGCAATAACTTTTAGCAAGCACTTCTGGTAGCAGCAGATCAAACCTGCACAATGTTCAGGAGGAATTCTGGACCATTATTCTTTACAGAACAGCTACAGCTCAGCCATATTCTTAGTGGTGTAAACAGCTCTCTTGAGGTCATTCCACAGTATGTCCACTGGAGTTAAGGTTTGGGCTCTTTCTTTTCATGTTATGTGGTACACTAATTTTATGCTATAAGTACTTCTGTGTATTCCTTACAAAAAACATGAACCTTAGGTTCAAAAGTCCACAAAACATTTTTTCAGTAGCATTGTGTATAGTCAAGGTGGTTTTTGGCAAACGTCAGGCATGCAGCAAAAGCTTTTTTTGGAGAGCAGCGGCTTTCTCCTTGTTGTCCTATACACATGAGCAGAGATGTTACCCTGTTCCAACGACTCCTTCATGCCTTTAGCTGTTACTCCTGTCGCACTCTACACAACTGTGTTTGATCTTATTCAGGAAAAGATCTCAGTCACCCCATGGGGGAAAGACTTTCCCAGACTAAGGGTCATAATGCTTATTAAACCATTTCTGGACAAAGGCAACTCTGAGAGTAGAGTAGAGTGTGACAGGAGCTTCCACCTGCAGCTAAAGTCACTTCAGTACACATGTACCTTGTGAGCATGCCATGGCGATCAACAAGACTTGAGCTGGCAGAACTTTTTCCCTTTCTGCGTGAGGGGGCTGGGGTTAATGGCGTAGCAGGCTACTTGCTGCTTGTGCTGATTGACACATTTACAAAACAAAAGACGCTGATGGAGAGTTGCAAAGGGATTTAAGGTGGGTCGGGATTACGAGTTTTTTCGTAGGCTTCAGGGATTCTAGTGTTAAAGGCATCTTCTCTTCTTTCGTCTGCAGATTTTCATGGCTGCTGTAGGGGAAATTAACTTTATTCAGTCAGGTCAGGAGCAAACACGGCATATGAAGGAGTTTGCGCATGACACACGATTTCAGCCGAATTTCTTGCTTCTCCATTTTCTCTTTGATTACACAGTTTTGTGAATTCTAAATTCAGAATAAATCAGCCTTCAGGCTCTCTCAGCTGGAGCTTGAGACATCATTCTAGCTTCTCATGTGCAACAACTCTTGATTTTAATACGAAAATATTGGCAACTTGCATCTTTCATATTGCATTGTATTGTATTGACCCCCTTCTTTTGACACCCACTGCACGCCCAGCCTAACTGGAAAGGGGTCTCTCTTTGAACTGCCTTTCCCAAGGTTTCTTCCATTTTTTCCCTACAAGGTTTTTTTTGGAAGTTTTTTCTTGTCTTCTTAGAGAGTCAAGGCTGGGGGTCTGTCAAGAGGCAGGGCCTGTTAAAGCCCATTGCGGCACTTCCTGTGTGATTTTGGGCTATACAAAAATAAATTGTATTGTATTGTATTGTATATTAAGTTTCTCCTGTGCCATGACATTGTGAAAATCAAAATAAACCCAAAGGTTTGGATTAAACATGGACATAGCTAATTTTTTTGCTACGTGACCACATTTAATCAGTCTTTGTTGTTATTTTTTTTTAATTTTTTTGTACTTTTAACATGTTTTTTATCATTGATATCAACTCTGCATCAGTTATTTGCTGTCACTGCCACCATTCTGTACCTACAGTATATCTACAAGGTCACGGCCATGTTATTTATTATTGCTATGTCTGTTGCCAGTCATGTCACAGGATGTGGATTATACCCCATCTATATAAGATGACATTGCTCAACAGCTTGCATTGAAGTATTGGATAAGTTATCATTTTTACGAGTTAATTTCAAATACACTAAATTAATGTGAGATTTTTGGCAAAGCATTTTTCTCTGCAACAAATCTGTTCTTGCCTGATTTAGTTTTTATTTATCAAACCATTACCAGTAGGTCTGGAAAAGTGCTGACAGTACTTGATCACTATACTCAGAAGTTAAATATGGTGTGCCGCAGGGCTCAATACTGGGGCCTTTACCAGGGCTCAATACTGGGGCCTTTACTGTTTTCTCTTTACATGCTTCCATTGGGAATTATCATTAGAAAACTTAACATTAATTTTCACTCATAGGCAAATGACACCCAATTATACCTTTCTTTTAGATCAAATTACATTTCTCTGATGCTGTCCTTAATTAGTGTGACAATAAGGTAAAGGAGTGGATGCATGTGAACTACTTGTCTCTGAATACAGAAAAAACAGCTTTGTCTCTCTTCCCTCAGACATCCTCTGCTCCAGTTGGGACTCCCGCTCCTGAGGCTTGCCCTTTTAATGAGGAAGATGTGCTCTTTTGATCGAGAGACAGAGCTGTGGCAACCGGTTTGATACTGAGCCCGGATCGCACCTGAAAGAGACTTGATTTTGTTCTTACAGTATAAGAATAAAGTTTCTGTCTCTGGAAACCCCAGAGTGTATCTGTGCAACTTTGTGCCCCAAGCATGACACTGTATACTCACTACTTCAGTTTAGCATACCCTGACTAAAGCTGCTGATTACTTCTATATACTGCATTTCTGTTTGTTAGTAATCTGTGAAAAAAAAAAGTAATACAATATTTATAAACCACTACTGACCCTCTGTTCGGTTTCTCTTCTCAGTATCCTACCAAGTTGTTCTTTTGCCTTTGGAAAAGTAATTTTAGATAAGGAAGCATTGGAGTCATTGGATAGCAGGGTCCTTTCATCAGATTGGTTTCCTTTTACTGCATTCTTTTTTTCACTTTATCAATAAAAATTTGAACACAAAAAAAGAAATTAAAAAAAAGAATTCTGACCACTTTGCACAGATCTTTTTTTAACTTTGCCACTATAAAGTTTTTCTCTGTTGATCATGGTCAAAAATGCCAAATTAAATCAATTGTGATGCAATGTGGAAATTTCAAAGGAGGTTGAATATTTTTATTGGCACTGTATGTTCGATTAGTCTGGCACTAAAATAATCATTGCATCATGGCTATGATCTTGGAAGAAGAAAGGCCCGCACAACAGATTCTCCCTACAATGTTTGGCTAAATGCACCTGTGCTCATCAAGACAGTACTTTCAGATTTTCTACAACTGACTGAACCATAGCTGTCACTTTTTTGAGAGACGAACACTTCAGCAAAATGAAACTTGAAGCTCAGACATTGGAAAACATCCGTGATTGAATAACAAACTTTAAAAATGCAGTATGTTTCATTTTTAGATTGTATAATAAAGGTCATTAAATTGATTAAATGTTTTTAATAGCTATTATCTGGTCCATTTCATTTTAATTACAAAAAACATGTTTTGCAGGCAAAAATAATGAAAAGAAACACACATTGTCTTATAATTACCTTCAAAAATATATATTTTCATTTATTTTTAAAAGTTATTTAAAGGATGGGCAAAGTGCTTAGAAATATGTGATGACTTTAGAGAAGAACAGCTGCATCGCTGAATAGCAAAATGCCACTTGAGGAGGTTTAGTCATGTGGATAGGATTTCTCTTGGGTCTAATACTTATTAATGCCCCCCCAGAAAAAGTAAGACCGGAACTGACCATTGACCCCAACAGGCTCATCCATCCTATTCACCCCAAAATAATATCAAGTTGACTTTTGAAAACCCTTGAATGCCTATTCTCCATTACAGTACTTGGTAATGTGTTCCAGTTCCGTTCTAAAATTTGAATGAAATGTGTCGTTAACAAGTTTCCAACTGTTTTCTTGTTGAAGAGTTTATTTGAAAGTAACAGCTAGGATCCATTGTATTAATTCCCTTCCTAATTTTTAACATTTTAAATTATATCAATCCCTCAGTCTCCATTTGCTTAAACTGAAATGGCTCAGCTTCTTCAATTTCTTGTCAAATGAATAGACAGGAGCCATAAAAAGGTTTGGGGCAGTCTCACATATATTTGAAGCCCAGCTGCAAATTTGAGAATTGAAAGTACAATAGTACAGGTTTGAGTCCACAATAGAACTGCCTGAATGAGGCAAAGATGCCGTCGTTAAGGGATGTCAGAGGAAGTGACATCATCGAGGTCAAAACCTGTGTCATCGGGTTCTTTGACCCGACGTCATCAAGGCCATGCGGAATTTCCCGCAACTGCTCTGTAGTGGATAGAGAGAAAGGATTAGTGCACCTCGCCACCCCCTGGTCTGGCGTGAAAGTACCGTCATTCGAGCCCTTTAGCGTGTGTGTGACACTCTTCTCATAGCTCATAACTCTTTGTCCCAGTCGGCTCTTCTCTGGACTTTCTCTAGACCTGTCATTTCTTTTTTGTAATGTTGACATCAAAACTGAACACAGTACTCCACGTGCAACCTTACTATTGTGTTATATAACTTAAGCATTACCTTCCATGACTCGTACTCCACAGATTGTGATATGTCACCTAACATCCTATTAGCCTTCTTAATTGCTTCTGTACACTGTCTGGATAGAAATGAATCCACTATGACCACTAGATTCAAGTTTCAGGCATCCCACTGTGTGTTTATATCTACCTCCTATATATAATACTTTATATTTACTTGTATTAAATTTCATTTGCCACAAATCTTCCCAGGCCTATATGTAATCAAGGTTCCTCTATTACAATTTATTTTATTTTACACTATTTCTGGTTCCACTTAGCTTGGCATCATCTACAAACTTACTAATTATATTCCTGTCCAGATCATTTATTTACAGTATACAACAAGTTAGAAAATATAATATTTATAATGTAATGTATATGGCAACTAAGTTAACTGATACAAAAGTTGGAGCATTTAACATTTTTATTTACTTCATCCATTTTGTTTCATTAAACATTTCTATAAAAATGTCACTTATTGAAAAATAATAGCAATAAAAGAATGTACTTTTGTTAATAGATCACATTTAATGCATGCTTTTTAATAGCAATTTAAAATGGAATTAAAAACCGAGCACAAATAGGCTTGAGGTGACTCAATACCATAAATAGACAGCAGAAAATTCATTTCAATTGGATTCGGTTGATGTGTGTTTGGGTCTGTGACTAACTTTGGTTCAATTTTCTTAAACATAACATTTTTGAAAGTGTACTTAATGGAGTAGGGCCCTGTTTGCAGCTTAACACCAGCAAAACCAAGGAACAGGTCACTAGGCAGGGAGTGGATGTAAAGGTTGTGCTCCCCAAGTACTTGGGGGTCCACATCAATGACAGGTTGGGCTTGTCTCAGAACACAGAGAAACTATGCAGGAAAGGGCAGAACAGGCTCTTTTTCTATGGAGAATGTCTTCCTTTAATGAGGAAGTGGCATCCTTCCTTCTTTGCTTTTCAGCTATAATTGGATTTGGGTCCTGGTTGGTAATGAAACACCAACTTCCTTTGTTGCCGACTTATATGGTGAAATAATCAGAAGGGATGGGGCTTGCTGCAGGCGTCACAGGACATGAGTGCCCTCAATGGTCATCTTCTCGGGGCTATAGAAAAAAGGAGAAAAATTATGCACTCAGTTATTTTGTGCTTTATAGTTGTAATTTATTTAGACTCCTTTTCAGAGGTATGTTTTCAATTTCACATTAAAGAGTCTTTTTCTGTTGATCAAGGTCAAAGAATGCCAGATGGAATCCACAGTGATTTAATGTTGTATAACAATACAAAGTGAAACTTACAAGGGGGTGAACATTTTTTATAGAGACTGTATATATACAGCATAAAGTAATTTAGTATACATTGTAAATAATTTAGTAAGACTCTTCTCTTTTTAGCTTTTTTAATGTTTTAGATTGAAGGGGAAGATCCTTTCATTATGCCAATACTAATTTTAATTTTGAGTAAAATATTAACTTATAATTAATATTGTTAATAATAATTTTGAATACCATATCCATCTATCTATCTATCTTATTTATGAAAGTCCCTTGAATATCTGTCATCTTTTTATTTTTTTTCACCGGCTCAGTATGCTTACATTGTTCTACAGTTCTCTGTAGTTATTAAAAAGCCAGGCATCACTTATTTTGAATGCCTGTTTTTGTGTTTCTAAAATGAAAGTCACTGGAAAGGGCAACTGCTCCTTGTCATATATATTACAGCAGTCTAAAAGCAGGTCACTTCATTCTTAAGGAGAGTGTGACAGGAATGCATCACTGAAAGCATTCTAGCTTATCCCTTTGTAGGTTATTTTTGTGGCATGCCCATATAACAATATTGTAAATATCATTAGATTATTCTGTCACTAACATTTAATAAAAAAATGACAATGATGTTCATGTCTCTTATCTTTTCGGTGTAACACTACTCAGGTGATTATAGTGTGATGTTATTTTTTTTCCTTTCTCTTTCTTAGACATTTAGCTTCGCCGAGCATCCCTGCAACTGAAGTGAAGGGAGCTTTAAAAAATAGTGTCAGAGCAATGTCACCACCACAATACCTGTTTTGATGATTTTATTTAATTTATTTAAAGTATGACACAGTAGTTAAATAGTCAATATTGCTGCCACTAAACTCAAGGGTTTTATCTGTTCACCCCTTGGTCCATGAGAAGGTTTTTTTGTTTTCTTCTCTATTCCAAGGGTGGGCACATTACATAAACTGTCTTGACTATTGTATTGTGTATAATGAGTTTATCATTTTTTATTACTTCTATTTGGTCTTGGTGGTCAAATTTCTTGTACTTATATGTTTGGTCAAATCAGCATTAACAAAAGTATCATAAAAAAGAGTGAAACCAGGAATCACTGATTTACTCAAAGAATTGTTGGAGTTTGGAACAAACTACTGAGTTATGAAGCTGAAGCAGGTACCTTAACAACCTTTAAGATGTGTCCGAGCGATTAGCTAAACAAACAAGCTTAATGGACTGAATGGTCTCTAGTTCTAGTTTGTCAAATGTCTTATGTTCTTATGTTCTGTCATCTCCTAAAAAAAGTAAATAACCTAAAGTAATCTGGAATTCTTTTCTTATTCCCCAGTGGGTTCCCTGTGATCCTAACTTGGTGGTAACAAGAAGTATGAGGTGTTGGGTAGGTGAAGGAGGAGAAGCAAACTGTTACTGCAATTATAAGTAATAATTATAATGCTAAATTTTAATTGTACTGCATCCAACTAATGCACTAATCCAGCGTGTTCAAATGAAATGTAATGATATACAGCATTTTATGAGGTAGAAGTACATAATAAACATAATGATTGTGTCAAATATTAGAAATATTAAAATGTGTGCTTCAACTTCAATGTTTAAAGTCTAAATAGACTCAATAGTAATTGAACGTTGACATTTTTCACCTACTTATACATATGAGAACAGTTTCAGTTTCTAGATCCCTTGATAGGACCAAACTTGAAAAAGAACACCATATTCATAATTGTTCTCTTTGGAATAGTCAAAATGATGCCCCACATGCTTATGAAAGGTAGGTTGATTGTACAATGTGTGTCAACAAATGGGGTCAGTGCAACATCCAAAACAGAACACAAGTAATTCTCTTCATTGAGCTAGATGGCCAGTCTATCATGGCCACCTCAGAAATATAATACAACAGCACAAACTACTTTATTCTTGCACAACACACCTCAACAAGTGCAGGCACAGAACACAGCGACAACTCTTAAGGCAAAATGCAAGAACAGATGATGCCATTCACTAAATACTGAACCATCACATATTGGATACAGGTTTGTTCCAATACATCAAAAGCAAAGTAGAAACTAATTCACATAAATGAAAAACAACAACATTTGTTCATTATCTAATTGTAGAACCCCAGCCAGATTGTAGAAAAGGAGTCAGACAAGCCAGACAAAGTCAGAGTCCTGGAGACCTCGGCCAAGAAGCCAACTCCCCCTATTGGCCATTCTACAGTGGAGTCAGTGCTGGACCCTTCTATCCCATGATTCCAGTGCTCCTTTATCTTTAATGACTTTTCCAGACCTTGTCAGAGTGGCTTTTAGAGGGTTAGGATTACCAGTTCAGAATCATATTTCAAAAATATTATCATTTTTGCGATCAGCAACCATGAAATAGCATAAAATGATATTCCACATGCCTATATTATCAATTCCCATTTTTTCTGAAGTTCAGTAAAAAGAAGTAACTTTGACCCCTTGTACTCCGTTACCAGGTGAACCCCTAGGTCAGCTGATGCGACATGTGCATCCTTAGGTCCTTCTGATCATTTTTGCTAAAGACACACCAATTGAGTTTATCTTTATCATCAGGGTGTAATTTCCTAACAAAATACGGTCCAAAAATGGCCTAAAATGAGGGGTTTAGGTCTAAAAGGGTCAAAAATAGATAGGAACTCCTAAAACCTCAATGTCTTGCAGAATTAGATACAAGATGAGTGGAATAGTATAAAAAACAAAGAAGTGATTTCAAAGCATTCATAACTAATTCTTATGGACACAATAGCCGAAACATGATGCATATAACCTAATGAGGGGTTCAAAATAATAGATTTTATGACTGTCCCCTGACATTTAATCAACTATTGTCCTGTGCCTTATTGGTCTTCTGCTTCCTGCCCCTTTTACCTTTGGATATTCTTGCCTATTCACTCTATAGAAGGCTTCAGGGTTGGAATTGCAAGTATGTGGAGGTGGTAGAAGAGACACACAGTTCCATTGAAGACCTCCTTAAGGCTGTAATTTCAGAAACAAAATGTGGTTCAATAATTCCTAAAAATGAGGGGTTTTGGGTCTAGAGGGCCAAAATTAGTGCGAACCTCCAAAAAACTTGATGTCTTAAATAATTAGATATCAAGACAAGTCGAATGGTACGTCACATGCAGGGTTTTCTTGTACAGGAGAGTCAGAAGGTTCCAGACAAACAAAAGCTGAAATAATCTCAAAATGTTTATAAGTAGTTGTTATGTACACAATACAAGTATTTTGGAGTATAATTCATGAAAAGATCATTTTAATTGTAATTCATACTGAACACTGAGCACTGAAGCAATTAAAGTGATAAAAAAATGAAGGAATATAAAATAATTCCATGAAGTTCATGTCTCCGCTCACCACTTAGAAGAAGGTGTCTGACTTGCTGGTATGTCTAAAACGGCCCAGTTTGTAGTGGTGGTTTCATACCCTACATTCATTGCAGGTACAACTGGTCCTATGTGGCCCTACGGTAGAAGATTGGAGGACAGGTTCTGCTGTTCATGGTTTTAGTCTTAATTATCTAGGGGCTGCATTTATCCCTGAAGCGTACTCATCATGACAGAACAGAGCATCCCGTTGTCACCTGTATTCAACACTTTAAAACCTCTAAATTGAAACGCACATTTGCACAGCTATTTGTATAAACTGTTTAATAAGTACCTTTTATCAAATTATCTTAAGTTTATTGGATAGACTGTATGTGGTTAATTTAATTGTAAAATCAAACCTAGCAGATCTCTTATTAGATTAGTAATTAATCAGGGAATTTAATTTTAAATGGCTCAAGGGATTTATTTTCCATAAGCGCTAAAATTAAACATGGTTCACTGGGCACTAGTCATATCAGTGGGGATTCCGATGTCTATGATTTTAAGTTTTGAGTAATTAGACCTGAATTAATCTAATGTTTTGTGGGACAATACGGGGAGACTAAACACTTTAAAAAAAAGTATAACAATAATTTATATGTAGTACCCACAGCAAGCTGCTTGATACAAATGAGTAAGAAGAATTGTTAGTTAAAAATTTTCTGAGTCAGACTTAATGAAAAATACATACTAATACAAAGAAGTTTTATGAGCAATATAAATAAATAGGCAGCGTAGTGGCACTATGGTAAGTCTGCTGCTTAACAGAATGGAGAGCGGGGTTCAAGTCCTGCGTGCTCCATGTCTGGAGTCCACATGGGTTTTCTCCCACAGACTAAAGATATGCAGTCAGGTGAATTGTCAATGCTAAATTGGACGCTTATATTTATGTGTGTGTCCATCCACCTTGTGATGGACCAGCACTCTGTCCAAGAATCGTTCCCACCTTCTGACTGGTGCTTGCTGGGATTGAAGGATATAAATAGATTTAACTTGATGATACATGGTTGAAAAAAAAAAACTCAATATAGGGTGCATAGATAATTTAAAGCATGTATCCATCTGTATATGGCTTAACTAAAAGTATGAGTGAGAAGAAAGGTGGTTGAGTTTTCATTTTCTGTGGAGTGCATCACAAGCAAAGAGATTAATTAATTTACTTTGATTAGATATAGGTCAGATTAAGATGTTACTACTTAAGGAGTGTGCCTAGCAGCGTTCATGGGAGGAGCCTGTCAAAATGTTATTGTCAAAAGGGGTGTGGTCATCAGAGATCAAATATAACAGGGGGACTCTACAGTATTCTGCTTTATAAAGGGGTGGGGCCAGCTAAGCTCAAGTGAAATTTGAGTGAAATTACAAAATATGGGATATATGTTATATATTACTTTAACATTACACAGCCTGAAAGTCTTTTAAACAAAAAACTCCATGGTTCAAAATAAAGACATAGCAGATGTTGCCTGAAATAGAAAACTCTGCAGCAAACATTGTCCCAATGCACAAATCCAAAAGAAGAGTTCAAAAAACAGAGCAAATGGTCAAAATCCAGAGCGATAGATAGATAGATAGATAGATAGATAGATAGATAGATAGATAGATAGATAGATGTGTAAGGCACTATATAACAGAGTTTGTATTGCTGAATTTCAAGGGTAAATAAACCTGTTTTATCTGCAATGCAGTAAAGCGAGATGCCATAACTTCTAAAAATGGACCTTAAAGGAAGCCTATACAGAGAAAAACAAATGGCCCAAGTACACTTTTCATTTATATTTAACTAGCTGTGCTACCCATCTAAAATGGATTGAAATCTAAGAAATAAACATAGACCTCATGTTTTTTGTTTTGACATATGGGTTGTTCATTTAGTCTGGCTTAATATTATGCACCTAATCCCTTTCTCACATGGCAGCCTTTTTCTCTTCGGACAGAGCTTCATTTAGCATCACTTGTTGAACTGATCACTCTATTAGTCGAAATGTCAGGCTGGGAAAATGCAGTAGTTGTCGCTACAGAATTGACCTAGTTTAGTGACTCTAGCCTAGTCGAATCATGGCTTTGGTTTCTCAGTTTGCGTGTCAATATCTCATTATTTTCACTCATTCATTGATCACCACACAAAGTTTTTACTCAATAGAATTACAGGTATAAACCACATTCACATGGCCTGAGTGTACAAGTAAGTTGCACATAGCTGTTGTCTGATGAATTTTGTTATTTTTAGACTGTTATTTTGGTATTTTTATTATAATTTATAACTATTTTACACTTCTTTTACATGTTTTGCCTATTCTACAATTTTTCTTTGTAACCCTAGCAACCAAACAGACATACAAATACACACACACAGTGATGCTTGTCCTTTTATTAAGGTGGTAAATAAAAGTAAAAAAACCAAAATAAGATACAATGAAACAATGAAAAGCCAAAACAATACCTACAACTTATGTGTTATTTTATTTTTTGTAAAACTCCAAACAGCAATCTAGCCATTTATCAATTTATAAACTCATTTATTCTGTATTAGGGTCAGGGGAGTTCAAGCCCATCCCAACAATAATAACCACAAGCTATAAACCAGTCCTGGGTGGTGTATTATTCCATCCCATGGCAAATGCATGCACACTCACAGTGGGCTAAATAGAAAATGACTTTGAGATGTGGGAAGAAAACCAAAGTAGCTTTGGAAAGCTCAGGCAGATCCAGGACGAACATACAGATTTTACCTGAAGAATGACCAGGAAGGAATGTGAACTCAAGTCCTGAGTTGTGTGCTTTCAGTCTTTCCCCCTCTCTCTCTCTCTCTTTGTATTTATTGTCACACATGTACTCTTGGGAAACAACTTATCAAATGGCAATTCCACCCCGAGTTGGGGTTGGCACTACTTCTTAATGTCTCTCCTCTCCTTCCCTCTGCAGAGCAGAAGATTGACGGACAAAGACCCATGATGTCACTTCCAGTTTCTGGCCTGCTGAACCCGCCTCTTCTGTCTGCCACGCCTAATAAGCAGTTGTACAACCATCTTCCATTAGACTAGCTGAAGATTTGCGTCTGGAAAGACATCTCTGCAGTTCTTGCGTGTTTATTTTTCTGCCAGCATCATCAGTTATATGGGGAACACCTGGCTCCCCAAATTACAAATCAAATCAATTCCAGCGTGATTAAAGTGTACATTTTGGTCACACCAAATTATTCCAACACTAGTGATTTGGATATGCCGGTTTGTCTGGTGTAACCTTCTTGGCTTTTGTCTTTCTCTTACTCACTAATGGATCAAACAACCCAAAACCAATTCCTCAACTTTACTGGCAGCAGTCCTGTCAGAAGCCTTTCTCAAGCACTTCAGATATTCATAAATGAATATTAGTTAAGCACTTACTACACTGGCATGGAAATGTGTGTTTCTGATGCCAGTGTCCACATAACTGGAGCTTTGTATGGAACTGTCTCTCTCTTCTACCACCTCCAAATACTTGCAACTTCAACTTTGTAGTCCTCTATATAGTGAATAGGAGCTAAGCTGGCAAGAAAATCCAAAGGTAAAAGTGGCAGGAAGCAGATCAATAGGGTGCAGGTCAAGAGTTGACTGGTGGTCTTAACCCTGTAAGAGCCACTCGTAGAAGGTTACAAATGACAAATTTCAAACGTAAGCATGTGGGGTATCATTTTAAGTATTTCAAAGTCAATGAAAACAAATATGATGTTATTTTTTATTTTTTGATCCTTTATTAGGGATCTAGACCTGTATGGACCTTTATCAGAAGGTGGAAAATGGCCCATTTCTGTTACAGTTGATAATATTTAGGCTTTAAACATTTAAGCTGAAGTACACATTTTAATATTTAAACATTTGATAAACTATTCATGTTTATTATGCACTTCTATCTCATCAGGTAAATCATTGCATTTCTTATGGACACCCTGAATTTGCACGGCCTATGGTAATTCAAACATTTGTTCATTTATTTTATGTTATTAATTTCTATCGTTATTTTTGGTGTCATTTTGTTAATGCCAGGATGTCACCATCCTTATGCCAAGCACAAGGAAAGTCTCATTGAGAAAATATGTCGACGAGGACAGGAAAGTTAACCAGGTCCAAAGTCAAAACCAGAGATCTATCTTATTGTTCGTCAATATCGAAATCCTAACCAAAGAATGTTTTTAAGGAAACAAAAAAGAAATGGCAGAAACAACAAATATTAAAGTACTTGGAACATACATGCATGAATGAAAAGTTGCTTTTTAGAGATATCCACAAGCTTAAAAATGTGGTAGATGTGCCGCTTTTTGTATTGCCAGGTCGATGATGTTAATTACATCATTTCTAGACATGGCAGTGCAATAAAAAACAGAATGGCAACAACAATGGCAAAACTATTGTAAATAATAATAATAATAATAATAATAATAATAATAAATTAGTACTTCAGAAATCCCAAAATAGGACAGCTGTGAACAGAACGAAGCAGAAATAAGCACACATGAATTTGTCAACATACGAAGAATTATAACGGCAGTATTTTCAGGCAATCACAGCCATATTGTTTGCGTGTCACTAGGGTGGATGTCACTGACTAATTGTGAATCCTCACAATATGTGGTGTAAACGTGGCCATAAAGTAGGAGGACATGGTGGCTATTTAAGTCACAGTGTTAGTCTAAGTTTTGGATAACTTTCTGCAAAATAACTGCATGTAAATTGCGTTCCTTTTGGTCTGGCCCTTATTTGATTAAGCTTAGCTTTGCCTTCTGCCTTGTTTTCGGACCTACAAGCAAGTTAAGCTTTGTATTAGTTGCCTGTGATTTGAACTAATTTGTATTAAATTCTTGCCTATATTTTGACTACAAGCTTGCCTTAACCCCAAATCTCAGAGTCCTCTTTTAATTTAATGATTTCATTGTCTTTCTTCAGAATGATTCCCAAGGTTAAAGCAAAATGTCTGGTCTGCACCTGACTTGGATGAGATGCTCCAGAAGCTCCATATACAGAAGAGGTAGAGTGCTGCTGCAGGTTTTGCAAAGTAGAGAGCACTTTCTAATTCTTCAGGGAGACCTGGGTAGATAGAGTAAAGTGGGAAAGACCACAGGTCTTGCTGGATGTAGTCCAGAATCTGGAAATGGCTGTCGCCCAGGCCCAGGCTTCAGTACAAAGTTACCTCAGTCACATTACCTCTCTCGGCAGAGTCTGGAAACGAGTTGGGCAGGAGTTCATACTGGCAGATTGAGTACAGAGAGTTTTGGAAAGAGCACGGTATTTTGGCTAGTGGGCAAATGAATAAAAAAAGAACTATTGTTCTGCTTATTTGTTTGTTACATGTGTTCTCACAGCATTTATCTTGCATTTGTGTGTTTTGTTAGTAACATATTACTTGTGATAAAAAACCTGGTTTGGGCATTTTTCTTCTGTGCAAGGGTGACATACAGATGAGCTCCTTCTCACTATATACATATATATTTATATATGTCAATTCAGTATACATAAAATGTATTAAAAAGCAATATTTCCTATAAACTCTAGGTTTGAGCCAGCAACAGAAAGAAACTCATGTAAATTGAATGAAATAAAAAAATAAATGAATACATTTAATTGAATGTGTTTGCAAAGCTGCACTGTGCCAATTATCACTTATTAATGCCAGCCAATTCAAAAGAAAGGCATATGCTTTTGTTGCCAGCTGTTTACCTCACAATCTTTTCCTCTGAGCACATAACCAGGTGCAAGTAGTGAGATGCCAAACGCTTCACTGAAAGAGGCAATGAAGGCTAACTCCTGAGTGAGCAGCCTTTTTTTTGGCACCCTCAAAAGGTGGGAAAGAATTGTCAGATTGTGGATTAGCAACATGCATACTGTACGGTAACTGATAGCAGTTTCTTGAAGCTGACAACCATTTCAGAATATAAATGGTCATCTTCTTACTTTCAAGAGGAGCTTATTTTTGGACTGTTTGATTACAGCTCTCATTATATCCCATTATGTTTTCTTTGTCATTTTTTTCCAGGTAACCATGTAAATCTGAACATTTATAATGCTTTTAAATAAAGATGTACTGCTGAATTTCACACCAGTGTTTCAATAGCTACAAGGCTAATTCTCGGTAAATGACAGAACATTTTGGCTTTTTTTAAAGAACCCATTGACCAAATGTAGTAAATGATCATTATAGCCACAAGCATTCATTACGTTGCCTTCATTAAATTTGAATAGACAGCAACATGCAGCTTTGGGCAAATGCTGTACCATATTTACATATAATACACATAGTATAAATTATTTGAATAATAATAATGATAAAGAAACTATTGCTATTAAGTACAAGATGCATACTGCACTTAATAGATTTTATATTACACTGATAATGTTCAAGGATCTTTGTTACTATATAAAAGGAGCCATATTAAGGAGATGTCTGAATCTGAGTTACAGTACATTCAGAGACATTTACAGATTTATTAAAAAATAAAAAGTGACATCACTCATTTATTTAAGTATTCTAAACCAGTGGTTCCCAAACCCGGTGCTGGGGTCCCACTATGGCTGCAGGTTTTTGTTCCAACCAAATTCACAATCAGTGATAATAATCAATAACAACTGATCTCATTTAATTAGCAGATCTTTTTTACTCTTCTTTTATTCTGCATTCAGAAAAACACAACAGTATGGTTTTTACATTTATAAGATGTTTAGAAATATTTCTATTTTTTTGTAAAGCTAGAAATGCTTAACTCTCTTTTGTTGTTTTCCTGTTATTTGCCCCTTTTCCCTAATAGTGACAATTAACAACCAGCATAGCAGATGCCCAGGATGATGAAAGCAGCAATGACTTCAGTGTCAGACTTGCTAATTAGTAAATAATTAATTAAATAACCAGAACACCTGGAAAAGCAGAATGAAAATTAGGTTGAAAATACTGTTAATGACTTAACAAAATACATATTCCCCATATAACTGCTTATTACATTTTAATAAAAATCTACCAAACATACTTTGTAATTTCTACATTGACTCCAAAACACAGAAACTGGGAAATAATGACTGACTTAATTAGACTAAGAGTCCAATGAAAAACAGAACTTGGTTGGAACAAAAACCTGCAGCCACAGTGAGTCCCCAGGAGCAAGTTTGTGAACCACTGTTCTAAACCTTTACTGTTGCCTTCCAAATTGGGGCCAGGTGCATCCTGTTTGCTTTAATTCTACCTGAGACGTTTCTAGAACTTGATTGGATTCCTCCTGTGGAAAACTGAATTGATTGTGCAGCGTTTAGAAAAGCCCACACCTGTATTTATAGGGTCCCACAATTCATACTGCATGTCGTGACAAAAACCAAGCCATCAAGTAGAAGGAACTTTTTATAGATCTTCAAGATCAAGTTGCATTGAGGTGTAGACCAGGGCAAGGGAATACAACTATTTTAAAGCTTTGTGTGTTCCCAATAATTGTGAAATAAGAGACGTTTGGAACCATTAGGACTCATCGTAGAGTTTGCCGTTTCTGAAAAATTGAGTTAACCAGAAAAGAAGGACTTTGATCAGGGGGGTGGCCAAGAATTCAATGGTCCCTTTAACAGAGTCCTCTATTAAGATGGAAGAACCTGTCAAAAGGACAACCATCTTGGCAACACTCTATTGATCTGACGTTTATGGTAGAGGTGTTACATGATAGCCACATGCACAGCCAGATACAGCCAGTGTAGAGATAGAAATTATGTAGCTTGAGAACCTTTTGTAGCAGATGCAGTTTTACCCACTCTCTACAAGTGACGTGTGGTCAAATGACCTTATTGAAAAGCTTCACTTGTTAACCATGATTAATAATCTGTCCTAATTATAATATGCAATTCAAACTTTTATAGCCATTTAAAGGACCCTGAAAGCAAGAGGAAAAGATTATTTGATCTGATGAGGCAAAAATTGAACTCTTTGGGGGGAAAAACTACAGGTACCGTTTTGGGGGGAAACCAGGCACTGCTCAGCTCCTGCCCAATACAGTCCCTACAATGAAGCATAGTAGTGGCAGCATCATGATATGAGAGTGCTTCTCAATGGCTGGGACAGAGAGAATGGTCAGAATTGAGGGAAGGATGAATGTAGCCAAATACAGAGACGTCTTTGAACAAAACCTGCTCTAGAGTACAAGTGACCTCAAACCTGGGTAACAGTTCAACTTTAATAATAATAATAATAATACATTTTATATTTTATTTATACAAGGTGCCTTTCAGAGAACTCAAGGACATTGAACAAACAATAAATAAATAAAAGACACAATTATATACAACTTAAAACATCAGAAAATCTAAAAATTAAAACCAAACAAAACTACTATAATCAGAAGGAAAAAGCCATTTTAAACAGATGCGTTTTAAGTTTGCATTTGAAAAATGAATATGATTTGATGTTTCAGAGCTCCGCAGGTAATGAATTCCAGAGCTTGGGAGCAGAATGGCTGAAAGCTCTGCTCCCCATGGTGGTTAGACGGGCGGGAGGGACAGTCAGATGGGTGGAGGAAGAGGATCTAAGGTTACGGGATGGAATGGCAACATGAAGGACAGATAGATATGGAGGGGCGAGGTTATGGATGGCCTTAAATGTTAATAGCAGAATCTTAAAATCAGTACGAAACTTGATCGGGAGCCAATGAAGCTGCTGCAACACCGGAGTAATATGGTGAATAGATGGGGTTTGAGTGATGAAACGTGCTGCAGAATTCTGGACTAACTGAAGCTTATGAAGAGATTTATTAGGGAGACCAAAGAGGAGTGAATTGCAGTAGTCCAGCCGAGAAGTGACAAGACTATGAACAAGAATGGCAGTGGTATGAGGAGTGAGGGAGGGGCGAATGCGAGTAATATTACGTAGGTGGAAGTAAGCAGACCGGGTGATGTTATTAATGTGACATTTGAAAGACAGAGTAGATGATGGGGAAACAACAGAGTTATCAATAATAAGAGAAACATTATTGGTTTTGGATAAAGATGATTTTGAACCAATGAGGAGAACCTCAGTTTTGTCACTGTTTAAGAAAATTCGAAGAAAACCAGGATTTAATTTCAGCAATGCACTCAATAAGCGAGGGTGGTGGAAAAGAGGAGGCGGGTTTACCAGCAAGGTAGAGCTGGGTGTCATCAGCATAACAGTGAAAATTAATGTTATATTTGCGAAAAATATTGCCAAGGGGAAGAAGATAAATAATAAAAAGAAGAGGCCCCAGGAGACCCCACACTTTCAGCGTGACAATGGTCTAGAGTATACAGAAAAGACAACACTAGAGTGGCTTCGGGACAAGTTTCTGACTGTCCTTGTGTGGTCCAGTCAAAGCCCAGACTTAAACCTTATAAAACATCTGTGGAGAGATGGCAGTTTAAAGATGCTTTCCATCCAATCTAACAGAGCCTGAGAGGATCTGCCAGAAAGAATGGAATAAACTGCCCAAACTAGGTGTGTAAAACTTTTTAAAGACAAGACTTAAAGCTGAGATTGCTGCCATAAGAGCTCCAACAAAGTACTACATTAGCCTCTTACACCCTGAGCGGCCCAGTATCGGGTTGAGTAATCATTTAAAAATCTTTTGCTATATCTTACAGGTGAACTTTGACAACAGTTCGTCACCTTTAGTCTCCTCACTACTATTCAACTCTTAAGCCTTACCCCTGTCACTCATGCCATAGGAAGTGTGTAAGCCCCTTACAATAAGAAGCCTCTCCTCCAAGCCCTCTCATTTCCTTCAGATGAAAGTCAGCAAGTGAGTGTCTGCACATCACAGTATTAATAGAAAAAATTAGGGCTCTTTTTCGATTAAAAAAATTAATCACATGCTTACAGTTTTGAATTAAAATTAACTGAACATTAACCAAAATTGTACATATTTTCCTTTAAGCATATACATAATTTTCTGTAAAGAAGAAACAACTTAGTGGTTACTTCCTGAAACAAAACAGTTTTAATAACCACTTGTCTAGGCGTATTAAATTATTTCAGTCAGTTTAATGAACAGTCTTGTGTAACAGAAACAACTGAATAAACAGTGAAACAATAATGAGTCAACAGCGCCATGTAAGTTTTATTTATTTATTTGAGTCACATCACAATGGAAATTAGCCTAGCTCTTTGATTGATTCTGTCAATAATAATGTCTCTATTATAATAAATAAATCTTGGGTTGAGATGTGACCTTCTCGGAAAAACACTTTGCCATCCCACAAGACTAGACTTTACCACCATTGGAAGTAAGACCCATGAGACGGTGACTTTTGCACGTCACACCTTACTTGCAAACAATTTTTAAAACAAGATCACGGACATCTAACCTCTCAGTTGTGGGAATGCTTTTGGTAGATACACTTCATGTGCTCCCAGCTGTTAAAAATTGTATACCTTCAAGATGGCACGTCAACGACTAAGCAAAGAAAGAAAGAACATTGCATCAAAAAGAGACCCAAAAGTGGTGGAGAGAAAAGAAGGCAAAAAAGAACAATAATAATCACGTGCAAATTCTGAAAATAAGGAAAGTAATAATCAGCCCGGACCAAGTGGAATTGAAAACCTCGTAGGTCCAAACGGGGTCAGAAATAAAAGACTTCTTAAAGATGTTAAAAAACGGTGAGATACACATGCAGAGCAGGTTAGAGATTATGAAAGTAGGAAAATTCAAAAATATCAAAAAAAGATAATAAAGATCACATTAGCACAAACAAACGGAAATTATTACTCGGTGAAAGAACAACAAAATGAGATTGTATATATGGACATAGGTGATATGTCAGAAGTATGTAGATATTGTCTGGCTTTATAGTTTAAGTTGGAGACTTGAAGATCGTCTGATTCGTGTTGCCATCAGGGAAAAGTACTGTTGCCTCCCAATGAAGAGGCATATCCACAAGAATTAAAAGATTTGTATGGTGAAAGTGAAATTCACAAACACTACAGACAAAATATCCGAGGCTACAATAATCTTTTCGTGTTTGCATCATTCAATGCTCCAAACGTAGATTTACACAATAATGGACCATATGCTATGAGAATCTGTGGTCCTGTGTAACAGGTGTCTGGTCACACTTACAGGTAATCAAATTTAGACACCATTAAAATATCCGACTACGCCACCCAGTTTTATTAAGAAACTGGGAACTGCTTAAATTTACCAATAATAGCACACAGGTTTCTTTAAATTGGGCGGTGAGTAAACACACAATGATAGACACAACAGTAATTTTAGAAAAAAAAACAACAGTAAGTTCTATTACACAAGACAATATAAGGTACATTAAAAAGATAAACGAACATAACAAAACCTAAACATATCAGGAATCAATTTCCTTTTTTTAAAAAGGAAAATACACAGTCCACCCTCTAAAAGTCCGTTAAAAACAAGAATTGGAGGATACAACCTTTAGTGGTGCAGAGTCCAGTTTGTACACTGTGTTACCCCAACACTTAATTGTTCAACTGTCCATGGATGCACTCTGTTCCCCGGACACTCGTTCCCCTACAGAAGTTGTGTCCAATTGTTGAATCCCTGTCAGCGTCTCTTCGCTGTTCCTTTTTCTTCCACTCTGGGCTCCTTGTGTTACTGGGACCTAGGCACGCCTCATTTCTCGTCTGTCAGCTTTGCTTGGTCCTCTCATGCGGCTTCCCTCTTTCGCTGGACCCACAACTGGTGTCTCCTTGTGGAGCTGTCTCTTCCTCCCTGGAAGTAAATGTTGCCGTCCTTGTGCCTCACGTCGTGCCAGCCAGGTACCCTCATCTGCCTACGAGCCCCTGTGCTCTGTCCGAATGTCTTGGCAGCGTTTTCTGTGGACTGTCCTACTGCCTTCTGCTTCCCAGGAGTTTAAATCTACTTCAGTCTCTGCCATTATCAGTTCTGGACAATCAGATTAAACAATGGTACATCTGCATTTCCTGGGTTTAACAATTAATGAAAACACAAGTTAAAAAAGGAATTGTTACCAATCATGAATAAGTACAGATATGCTGATTAGAAACCAATATTTCCAAGTCAGATAAATACAGACATCCTCCAAGGCCAGACTTCAAAGCGGCGACTCCTTTGCAAGACAGCAAATACCTCCACAAACAACCCTGACACAATCAGTAACTGGATTATCCAGGATCCTCCAAGGAAGCAGCAGTTCTTTTATCACACGTGGTATTGTTTGTAATCTCAACCAGCCATAAACTTCAAAGTGGTGACTCCTTTGCAATACAGCAAATACTTACATCCTGCAGACAGCCTTTTAACTTCTCACCCCCCAGTCCCAACAATGGGTGCCTAATGGAACCACCCAGTGCACAAAAAAAAAATGTCCCCCTCTGACACCTGCAACAGTTAAAGCTACAACAAGTTTAATTTAGATGAAACCACAATTCGGTCAGGTGTATATTTATGATCACAGAGAAGCGATGCAACATAGAATCGAAAGACTATGTAACAGTTCTCATGAAAATAACAATCTCTTTTAAGTTGTATATCCGGTTAACCAAACTCAGTGGTGGGCGAGTGAAGCAAGCAGGGGGCAGAGCCCCCTAGTAAAGATAACAAAGAAAATAAGACATTGTTGATGTTGGGGTAACATACAAGATGCCAGCCATTACCAGGGATCTTCCTTAAGTCCTTACCTCTTTGATCTGGTCATAGATGTGTTGAATCATGGAGTATAAGACTGATCCTCCGATGCAGGCTTTTTGCTGATGACATTGTGTTGTTCACTACCAGAAAAAGAAGTGAAGAGGAAGTTGGAAGAACAGAGAAGGGCTTACTGAAGGCAGGAGGATCAAGGAGTGGCGGCATCCGAGTGAAACTCCAAGGGATCTGTGGAGGCCAGCTGCAGTGGTGCCTCTGGGAAATCTTTGGGTTTCCATGGATTGCAGTAGGCTGTGTACTTGAGCGTCTCAATGTCCTGATGTGGATGTCGAATGAAAGAAAAGGAAAGAATCTACTTCTTGATCTTTATGATTTTAAATATATTTAACAGATTTTAGTGCCTTTAATTACTATTACTTTGCTTCTCTGGTTTTTGATTTAGTTTGAATTTTTGCCTTGAGTTTGTCCTACAGTTTGATCTTGGTAATAGTGCAGTTGACTTCTCAGTTTTTGACTAATTTTTTCAGTTTTGATTTTGTCTTTTTCACCTGTTTAATATTCAAATATTCTTTCTAGTTTGCCAAGTGTAATAGATAGCCTTCTGCCCATATGGACAAATTGTGTACAGATAATGGATGAAGGAATACAGGGGTTCACTACTTAGAGGCTGTTACAGAACACTCTGATCAGGAATACCTGGGATTTCACAGAATGTCATAAATCCCTTCTGTATTTCTGGAAGTTAATCCCAAAGGTGCCTTCAGTGGTTATTCTGGCCAGACTTTTGACAGCTGATCCTTATATAAAATTTTGCTTTTTCCTAGTTTGTCTCTTATAAGCCCATTGTGTTTTATTTTCAAAGATGGATTTTTTTTTTTCCACAGTGATTCTTCATAGTCGTTCAAGCCTAAGGCCATAGACTAACTAAGTCTCGTACTAAAGATCAAAAGGACAAAATGAAATGCACGGCCAGAAAACGAAGTGAAATGTCAAAAATCTGACTGTAATAACTGAAGTCTTCTTAGAGAGCATTTTTTTCTGTAGGCTTTTTAAGATCAAGCAACCGGCAAAAGGGAAAGCTTGTGGTTAAAAAACTGCAACGAATGCTTCAGGAGAGGCCGTTATCAGGAAATATCTGTTACGTCTCATCACATGTGATTCTTTAACCAAATATGGCATTATCAATAATGACTAATTTCTAGACCTAATTGGGCTGTGCTGTTTAACCACTTGATATTCAGATAATGTATAAAATGGCACAAACATACATTAAAAAAAAGACCTGGCAAGTCCCTGAAGCTGAGAGAGTAAAAGCTTACTAGAAGGGGATGAAAAGACAGCAGACAGTAAGAACAAGAGGAGTCAAAAATTAAAATGCTGATGTTTTGTGGGATAGAACGTTAAAGTAATGGGGTAAGTTATGTCACCATATCAATCAGTTTAATTTTAATACAATGATTCAAAAACTGTGGCCATCAACACGTTTTAAAATGTAATCAAAAATACGGTTCAAGTTATTTTTTAATTTTCTCCTAATTTTCTCCTGTCTTAATTTTGTTCAAGGAAAATTATTACTGTGGATTTCTGGGAATTATTTGGTAGACGTGCCAGAGTCTGAGTATTGACAAGGAGGCACTATATTACAATGGATTCAGGAAATATTGAGATACCTTCACTTTCTGAACACTTTATCGTTTTGTAAATTTAATTCTAAATGGTTAAATTTGCCATTTCTTCCCCTCAGTCTACACTTGATTACCCGTAATGACAAAGTGAAAGTATGTTTTCAGAAAGGTTTGCAAATGTATTAAAACTCAAAAACTGAAATC
Organism: Erpetoichthys calabaricus; assembly: GCF_900747795.2. Taxonomy (NCBI): domain Eukaryota; kingdom Metazoa; phylum Chordata; class Cladistia; order Polypteriformes; family Polypteridae; genus Erpetoichthys; species Erpetoichthys calabaricus. The sequence goes on along the minus strand of NC_041403.2, from coordinate 25,377,852 downwards.
CCTCATTCCTCTTAGCATTCACACCCTTTGCTGGCCACTGTGACACATCTTCAGGAGTTCAGCACTGACACAGGAGAACCTGTAGGAAGGATGACCATTTCAACTGCACTCCATCAATTGGATAGAAACTACAACAGTATTAAAAGACTCTGAGAGCCTGAGGAGAAAAAGAATCTCTGGTCTAATTAAACAAAAATTGAAAGCTTTGGGTAGAACTCCTAAGCTTTATGTCTGGCATTGCTCATCACCTGCCTAACACCATCCCTATGGTGAAGCATAATGATGGCAGCATCATGCTATGGAGGTTCTTCTCAGCAGGATTGACAGGGAGACTGGTCAGAGTTTGGATTAATGAATGAAATCAAATACAGAAAATGTCTTGAAGAAAACCTGCTCCAGGGTACAAGCTACCTCAGATTAGTATGACCGTTCACTTTTCAGCACAACTTTGACCTGAAGTACACAGCTAAGGACAACGCTGTTCCTGATCACCGATTATTGAAGCCAACTGCAGTTTCAAGTATACTTATGGTGAGTCATTTCATTGCAGATGCAAATGAAGCAGGCTGAAAGGCAGAGCCAATGAAAACTAACAATGAAAGTAATGTTCACTATCAAACTGAATATTTTACAGATTGGTCGCTCTTATGTAGGGTGGTAAGGTGGAAGAAGTATTATTGGAAGTACTGCTTCCAGTATCTAAAATCATGGGTTTCAATTGTTTGCCTCATGGATTAATATCTGATAATGTTCTTAACTTGGAAATTGACATGTCTGGTAGATTTAAGCCTCTTTTCATGTTTTGACCCTGGTACCCTTCAGTCCCATTGTAAACTGCAAGAAAAAATATTTTTAAAAATTATACAAAAAAGGCTTCACTTTAGAACAGTTTTATGTGGCATATTAATATATTCTGTGATAGAGAAAAAATAAAATAACTTTGACATAAAAAATATCAAATTTATCATTTATCGAGGATTTTTAATCATTTTCAGCTTAGTCCCCTTTTTATGACTGTGCTGTTAATCTTAAAGTCTGTCATTTGAATTTGGAGACAGGCTTCCTGGGGTGAGGCCTATTTCGAAGGAGACCAGTGAAGTCCTGATCTGGATTTTCATTTATTTTAAAGTCTTTTCATCATTTTAGCCATGTTGATGATATCACAACAATGGCATTCTGCTCCCTAAATCCAATTAAACAGGTCTAAGGGAATGATGTTGTGTTTTGTTAATACTTCATTTGATGTGATTTTAAACTCCATCGCCCCTGCCATTTTTTTTGTTACATTATTTGATTTGTTTTTAAAATACAAAGTGATTTGAAATTATAGTCCAGGCTGTGATGTATAGGGAAGATGAGAGCACAATTTATTTCTCAGACTTCTTAAAGTGAGTGACCCTTTTAGCCTGTGGGTCAGTAGTCTGGGATAAAAGCAACATAGCAGCACAGATGAAAATCTCTTCTGGTTTAACAGTGTAAATATGTGAGCTCACATACTGGAAAATAAAAACAGCAACAAGAAAAACACAGAGTTCAAAACACCAAGGCATTGAAATCAATATTGCAAGAATGTGAGGGACATCAATCTTTTCAAATGCCATTTTTTAAAATAGACAACAAAACTGGAAATGGCATATGATGGAGTTGGAGTTACAACTGCGGCCTCAGAGTTTTAGGGACATTAAAATATTAGAACAATTTGGACGAGAACAGGTCTTTCAGCCCACATTGTGATTACATTTTGTTTAATGTTTGTCATTTCTCAACATTACTTTTGTTATGGAGAATGTTTTGTTTATATGGAGAATGTATTGGAATTAATTATTTTGTGATATTTGCAGTGGGTTATTGTTCAAGTACCTTTTTTTGGATAGCCATATTGTTTATATTATAATGCTGCCATTCTGTCATCATTGCCATAAAATTGCTCTTCTCAGGTGACTGGAACTGCGAAGATCGTGGCATCAGTCATAAACCTGTGTGGTCAGTGGTCCCTGAGTTGCACTTGCTGCAATATATATATTGTGGACAGGTGGTAGGAACACAAGGTGACTCTAGAAAGTGTTGGGATTCCAGCCAGGTATCCTCTTTTAATTGTGGCAGCAAATGTGCATGAGGGCACAAAATCTAACATAAATGGCCTTCTTGACTTTCTCTAAATTGGCTCTTAATAGCAGTTCACAGTGGCGAAAATCCATCCTCATTTAAGTCCAGGTCCAAATGAGACTTCAATATTCAGAGGCGTCACATTCTTAAAGCCTTCTGGCCAGAATTAGCATGGTTAGTCACTGTCAAGGGGCATCTTCTCACTGCTGCACTGGAAACAAAAAAATACTCTTTTACCCTGGTGGAGTATTGAATACCATGGATGAGCCCGGCAGATGGTCCTTTGACATACTGTGTGTGTGTGTGTGTATATATATATATATATATATGGAAGAGAAGGTCTGTGATACGGTTTGCATATTTGCAGTTGGAGATCCACAAAGGGAGAAAAAACAAATCACGTATCATAAAATAGTTGAAAGCTCAGGAATAAAACTATTTTATGATACGTGATTCGTTTTTTCTCCCTTTGTGGATCTCCAACTGCAAATATATATATATATATATATATATATATATATATATATATATATATATATAAAAATAAATATATTGTGGAACATGACCCGGACACAGACAGGCAGACGTGTTTGAATCACCCCACACATGTTTATTACAGAGTTCCATCATATACAATAAGTGCTCTCAGTCCCCAAAGTCCTGGCCACAATACAATGCCTTCCACTCTCTTCAGGCCGCCTCCTCCAGAGACCTCGTCCTCTTCCACCTGACTCTAGTCAACGTATGAAGGGAGGCGGCCCCTTTTATACACACCCGGATGTGCTCCAGGTGCCTCCCAGCAATCTTCCACCGGCACTCCCCAATGTGGCGGAAGTGCCAGCTGCATACCTGGAAGCACTCTGGGTGTCCCTGCTCCTCTTCCCCCCAGCACTTCCAGGTGTGGCAGAAGTGCTGAGGTCCAGGGCTCCCAAGGCATCGGGGTGACCCCTGGCTGTGACCACGGGCCCCTACAGGGTTGAGCTTCAAAGCTCTGTACCCGTGGTCCCCATAGCAACCAGGGTGGTCGCCCCCACGTGGTCTGAGGCAGGAGTAAGCCCTCTTCCGGTTCTCTGGGGCGTCCCAGCCAGGTCTCCCCCCCCCAGCCACCTGTGACAATATCTAATATACTATATTAGGATTGGGCAAGTTAACGCGTTATCACATTAGCACATTAATTAACGCAGTTTTTGTTATTATTATTTTGAAAGCCTCAGTCTCGCTAGTGATCGATAGAGATCAGTGATCTTCTTGTTACAGCATTTTCAATACGCTTTTACTAGAAGGAAATTTAGCTTTGTTGATTTGACCTCGATTCCCTGCACGTGCATGAGTAGCGAAGAGCAAACAGCTTCTAAAATGGCATGTGAATAGATATCAAAGTGTTTTGCTTTGAGCATTCAATCTGTGGATGACTTTTTTCGTATTATCGCTTAATCGGACTCCAATTTTGATGCAAGTGATCTGAAGATGTAGATCGAAAACGAAAGTGAGGTACCAGCATCAACTGATCGGTCCCCAGCTGATCATGGTGCTGAACACGTTCGTGTAGCTCATGCACCTATGGCAACGTTCGCCTGGGAGGACAGACACTTACGGTGACAGGAGGTACAAACCATATTGCGTCTCAATGCAACTGCCACCCCTGCACACCTGTCTCACAAAGACAGCCAGGCAGCCAGCCCACCGTGCATCCCTGCTCGCTGCTGTTGCAAACAGGTGCTGACAGCAGGCACAACAGGCAGCAACAGACGTTTTATGTTGATTTATGTGTGAAACCATTGCTTTGTGCACTTGGAAGGTGCCTGTTATGATCGTGGCTGTGGACTCTGAGGGTACCTTGTTTTTCTATAATAAACTAGATAAAACTGTAATGCTCTGGCAGTGGCAAGCAGCTTTGGTTTTAGATTTGATTTGATTACATTAATGTTTAAGTTGAGATTTACAAGAAATGTTTTAACTGCTACTATGTAAAGGGAATACTGCTGTTAAAAAGCACCTTATTTGTTTAAAGTGTTTGCAAACCAAATAATAGCATAATGTATTAACTTGCCCAGCCCTGATATACAGATATATATAGTTATAGATGTGTATATATTGTGAGCAGGGGGGCTGAACGCATCCCTAGAGGACACGGACACTCCTTAAAAAAAAAAAAACCCTCTTGAAAACGCTGATAGACTACCTTCACGTTGTTCCCTTACTTGCTGGGCTTACTTGCAGCTGCTCTGTCGGTACGTATACTTAACAGCCTGAATAGCACCTGTCCTTTTTGAGAGATTGCTTTGTTTCTCTCTACTCCCCGAGACATCCGCTGCTCCTGTAGGGGGTCCCGCTCCTGTTGTGCTCCCCTATGATGTTTGCCTATTCTTTTAATCAAGAACTAACTGCATACTGCGCTCGTTTTACTTCTGAAAGAGACATGTTTGTTTGAAGTGCATGAATAAAGTTCCTGTCTCTACAATCTCCTGTGTTTCTGTGCAATTCTGTGACCCAAGCATGACAATACAGTATATACACAAACATATACACACACAAAGTTCCTGTTTAATGATAGTTCTTATGTAATGTTTTAATTTTTCTTAATACTAGATATTTAGGTATTAGATGGGCTATACTATTCTGTTTGTGTTGATTGAAGTAAAGTGTAAGTTTTACAACTATGTGATACAATTTATCCTAGGGTACATATGCTAAACATCTCCCATATTTCTTCATTCTTGTAATAAAAGAGGTCCACTGGGACTATTGCAGTTGTTAATTAAAGGAAAATTCCCCATCATCCTCCAAGACTGAACCTGAGGACCCCTAGAGCAGAACAGGCTAAAACATGACAATATAATGCACTCTCAGTAATCTAAAAGGGTTACGAAAAGAGATGAATAGAATATTACTATTATTGTTTGTTTGCTAAATATCTGTATCCAAGGTGACTTACAAAGTAACTTGTAATACTTTTGAGAATGATTAGAAAGTGAAAAGCAACAGAGATCAGGATGAAAACTGACCCCATACTACATAATTGTATGTAACACTAGATTATAGCTAAAACTAGACTAAGTCAAAAATTCAGCATCCTAAACTCTTTGTCAGTGCAATAGCAGGTAGCCTGTAGAAGCAAAACAAAGCAGTTCCAAAGTTTTGAATGAAAAAGTGTGTTTTCAGAAGACACCTAAACATGATTAAATGATGTGCAGTTCAAATAGACAAAGGGAGATCATTCAACAACTTTGGAGCAAGAACTGAGACACATTGTCTGGCAAAAGGATGACATTCGACTGACAGGCAGAAACAGAAAGGAGACTTTGTGAAGGGTCATATGGAGAGACCAAAGCTTGGATTAAAGCCATTCCGAGAAGTGTAGGTCAGGACAGGAGTTTTGAACTGGGTCCTGGCAGCAACTGGAAGTCAGTGAAGAGATTAGAACATTAGAACAATTAGGATGAGAACAGGCTATTCAGCCCAACAAATCTTGCTAGTTATATCCACTTGATTCTTCTAAGATAACATCAGTTTGAGTTTTGAAAGTCACTAATGTCCTACTGTCTACCACACCACTTGGTCACTTATTCCATGTGTCTGTGGGCCTCTGTGTAAAGAAAAACATATTGTTTGAATAAAATATATCCATAGAAAGTTTGCAACTGTGTCACTGTGTTCTTGTTGACCTCATTTTAAAGTCACAGTCTTAATTCCCTTAATAATTTTAAACACTTCAATCATGTCTCTCAGGCTCAATTCTTTTATGCTTTCTTCATAATTCATCCTTGTAGCCTTGGAATCAGACTAGTTGCTCTTTCTCTGGACTTTTTCTAAATCGGCAATGTCTTTTTTGTTGTCTGGAAACCAAAACTGCACACATTACTCCAGATGAGGCCTCACCAGTGTATTATAAAGCTTAACCTCTTTGGTCTTGAACGCCTCACATCATGGTGCTATATAATTTAACATTCTATTAGCCGTCTTAATGGCTTCTAAACAGTGCCTGGCAGGTGATAGTGTCCACTACGACTCCTAAATCCTTCTCATAAGGTGAACTTTTGATTTTCCGACCTCCCAATGTTTGTTAAAATGTAACATTTGTACTTCCTACATGTAATACTTTACATTTACTTAAACACTTTGAGCATGGGAAAGGTGCTATATAAATAAAATGTATTATTTTTATTATCTTAAAATTTCCTCAGCAATAAATCTGCCCAAGAATGTATGCTGTCCAATTCTCTCTGTAAGGATTCAACAGATTCTCCACATCTCGATGAAGCAGAAAAGAAATAATAAGGGTGAAGCAAAGAACAAAAATACAACTAAGGGGTTAAATATTTTCTGAGCATCAACTCTAGTGAATATATAATACCGACTAAATCAAATAATCATTACCCTAGAAATGTGAGTTAAAAGAAGCATTGCTGTCTTTCCTGTCTAAACAGCATTTCATATGCAAGGCATCAAAGTCACAAAGAGGTCGCAATTTTGCATTTTCTGATCATCCGTGACAAAATTCAGACAGCTGTCAGTCTTTTCATGTTTAATAAAGTGTAATATTATTCATTTTTTTATTCATTCATTTATTTTATAAACACAGTTCGTCTAATTCAGATTGCTGTTATTCATTCTATACAATGTCAACCTTTACGACATCGATTTATTTAATCAAAACCGTTTATTTCATAGGAATGGCATACAAGTTAGTGACAAATAGAAATATGCCTTGTGTTCGAAAATGCTTCCCACTCTTAGCAATGTGAAATCAAAATATTGTCATCCATAGGCAGTTTTCTTTACTTTTAAAACCTGTGTCTAAACTTTTAATTAAAGCTCATATTGACACAACAATTAAACCAACTAAAATCTAGGCTGTTCTCTCATTTAAAAATAATGTAACACCTCCCCTTAACAGGTTTGAAGACACAGCAGGACAAAGATGTGATTATAAGAACAGTTCACTCTTAACAGTGTAAGAAAAATACACAAATGTAAAACAACAAAGGAAACTGAAAAGGAACTATTTACACTTATAACCTCTCATTGTTGTGGCCATGAGAGGCTCTCTGAATAAACACTCAGGCTCCCTACACAGAATCCTCCTCACTCCCCATGCTCGTACCCCATCCTTATATACCACACTTACCACGCCTTCTCATTGTCCCCCAAACCATATAGAAACCCAGCCTCCCTTTTCCGCTCCTCCGTTCAGCGTACCACCCTTTTTTTCTTCCCTGTTGCATCAATCATTTTCCTTTCAACAGTCCTACATGCCACTCACCACGCTGGACTTGATAGTCACAGCTCAGCTGCCAGGCATCACCCCAGCCTGGATGCTACAATATTCTTGTAAAAATAGGAGGGACAAAGCCGTTTGTTTTCCAAACAGGAACGCCTAGTTCTAATATGATCGTATGGAAGGTGTCACAAATTCGACAAAAGCCACAAAAAAGGTTTGGGGGAGCCATCTGTATATTGTTTCCTGGCTCCAAAATTGAATGAATAATTGTACAGAAGTGTACAGGTTGGAGTCCATAACAGAACTGATTTGCTGGCACAAAGATTTAGGCTTTAAGGGAGAGTGGAGGAAGTGATGTCATCACTAGAGCCAGAACCACAAGTAGTGTCACTGGGTCTGGGACTGGAAGTGATGTCATCAATCGGCCTGGAACCGGAAGTGATGTCATTGTGTTCGGAGAAACTGGAAGTGGCACCATTGAGGCCAGAACCAAGGGTGACGTCATCAGGGCCAGGTGGAATTTCACATAACTGGTCTGCAGAGAACTCCGCCACACCCCGGTCTGGCATGGAATTACTCTCATTCAGGCCTTTTAGCTGCCTCCCATGCACACGTGTGTGAGATTATAGGAGGATACAGCCTGAGGACCGCACTAGAACAGCCATCAGCATTCTGCTTCCAACGTAAAAAACTCTCATTTGGTTTACTTTTTGACCAGATTGAGCATGCATGAGTATTATATTGTCTTGTCACTGGAAAAGGTGAGTGGAAGGGTGTGAGTCCTTATTCTTTTCCCTGACTGTGATGAAGAAGCAAGGACTGGCAAAAATCATAGAAATGGAAAATAAGCAAATGGGAACTAGAAAATCAAAATGTTTTGCACCAAAGCAAAAGCATGAAAATCGACACACTGTCAAAAGGTCAAAAGAAAGATTCAAAGCCAGAAGAACCCACCTGTAATTTTAGTAATTTACATGCAATTAGTTGGAATGCCACTAATTATAGGTACTAAAAAATGGATTCAATCCCTTGGAGGTTTTCACATTGTAGCAACTGCACAATACGGGTACGCGATTCCTACACTTCACCAACCCGTACAGGGGGGTGGACGATGTTTAAAAGCATAATAGCACAACCATATTCGGTCCTAGTCCCCTCTTGCCACGATTCCCTTCTTAATAATTTGCAGCAATAAAACACAACAGGAAGTGGAACAGAAAAAATATATTAACAGTTGCTGCTACATTAATTTGACCGGTGCCTGAGTGCTCCTTAGTGAACCCTTTCCCCAGACGCCCTCCCTAGCACCCGAATACTAACCCCCGGTTTGACACAGACAAAAGAAAAAGCAAAAAAAAGTAAATAATAAGAAAACTGTTCCTTGAGAATGCAAAAGATTAGATTTCACTGAGTCCAAAAATATAGGAAAACAAGAAATTCTGCAGTTTAGTTCCTCCTGGAAGCAGGAACACAACCGTCCTTTTGCGGGACGGCTTCTCTGCGGACTATCACGAAGAACGAAATTCAGGAATCCGACTCACCAGACGGGAGCACCCGGAGAACACCAGACCCTGGCCTCTTCTCGGGGATTCGTCCTTAAATATTTCTTCGGGGTGGCCACCCATGAAAAGCAGACGTCCCTGGGTGAAGTAAAATCCTGAATAGTTCTTAGAGCGTGGATAGTCGCTGCGATGCCTTGAAAATTGTGTCTTTGTTCTTCCTTCTTTCTTTCTTTCCTACTTGTTCCGCCATTCCCCTTAAAAAGAGAAAGTTTCCTGCCGAAAATCCTTGCCTCTCTCGGTTGTTATGGTAACCTTACGCCGGCAACAGGCAGCTGGAAAGTGTACTCGGGCGGGATCCTCCCAGAACGGGACGTCACCAAAGGTGCCTGAAGGGCTATTTTAAACACCCTCCCAGTCAACATTATGAAGTGACGGACAATTCAGAAGGCTAACCCGACTGTCCGTTATGTAGCCTTGCTACAACATTTCATTGTTATATGGTATTAAATCACAGTGGATTTATTTTGGCTTTTTTGACAATGATCCACAGAAAAAGACTCTAAATGAAAACAGATCACTGCAAAATGGTCTATATTAGTTACAAATACAGTTAGGTCCATAAATATTTGGACAAAGACAACTTTTTTCTAATTTTGGTTCTGTACATTACCACAATGAATTTTAAATGAAACAACTCAGATGCAGTTGAAGTGCAGACTTTCAGCTTTAATTCAGTGGGGCGAACAAAACAATTGCATAAAAATGTAAAGCAACTAAAGCATTTTTTGAACACAATCCCTTCATTTCAGGGGCTCAAACGTAATTGGACAATTGACTCAAAGGCTATTTCATGGGCAGGTGTGGGCAAGTCCGTCGTTATGTCATTATCAATTAAGCAGATAAAAGGCCTGGAGTTGATTTGAGGTGTGGTGCTTGCATGTGGAAGATTTTGCTGTGAACAGACAACATGTGGTCAAAGGAGCTCTCCATGCAGGTGGAAGAAGCCATCCTTAAGCTGCGAAAACAGAAAAAACCCATCTGAGAAATTGCTACAATATTACGAGTGGCAAAATCTACAGTTTGGTACATCCTGAGAAAGAAAGCAAGCACTGGTGAACAGCAACGCAAAAAGACCTGGACATCCACGGAAGACAACAGTGGTGGATGATCGCAGAATCATTTCCATGGTGAAGAGAAACCCCTTCACAACAGCCAACCAAGTGAACAACACTCTCCAGGGGGTAGGCGTATCGATATCCAAGTCTACCATAAAGAGAAGACTGCATGAAAGTAAATACAGAGGATGAACTGCAAGGTGCAAGCCACTCATAAGCCTCAAGAATAGAAAGGCTAGATTGGACTTTGCTAAAGAACATCTAAAAAAAGCCAGCACAGTTCTGGAAAAACATTCTTTGGACAGATGAAACCAAGATCAACCTCTACCAGAATGATGGCAAGAAAAAAGTATGGAGAAGGCGTGGAACAGCTCATTATCCAAAGCATACCACATCATCTGTAAAACACAGTGGAGGCAATGTGATGGCTTGGGCGTGCATGGCTGCCAGTGGCACTGGGACACTAGTGTTTATTGATGATGTGACACAGGACAAAAGCAGCTGAATGAATTCTGAGGTTCAGAGACATACTGTCTGCTCAAATCCAGCTAAATGCAGTCAAATTGATTGGGCGGCGTTTCATGATACAGATGGACAATGACCCAAAACATACAGCCAAAGCAACCCAGGAGTTTATTAAAGCAAAGAAGTGGAAAATTCTTGAATAGCCAAGTCAGTCACCTAATCTTAACCCAATTGAGCAGGCATTTCACTTGTTGAACACTAAAGTTCGAACAGAAAGGCCCACAAACAAACAGCAACTGAAAGCCACTGCAGTAAAGGCCTGGCAGAGCATTAAAAAGGAGGAAACCCAGCATCTGGTGATGTCCATGAGTTCAAGACTACAGGCTATCATTGCCAGCAAAGGGTTTTCAATTAAGTATTAGAAATTAACATTTTATTTCCAGTTATTTAATTTGTCCAATTACTTTTGAGCCCCTGAATGAAGGGATTTTGTTAAAAAAAATGCTTTAGTTGCCTCACATTTTTATGCAATCATTTTGTTCATCCCACTGAATTAAAGCTGAAAGTCTGCACTTCAACTGCATCTGAGTTGTTTCATTTAAAATTCATTGTGGTAATGTACAGAACCAAAATTAGAAAAAAGTTGTCTTTGTCCAAATATTTATGGACCTAACTGTATAAAACACAAAATAATCAATTACATACGTATTCAGCCCCTTTATGTCAGTATTAGTAGATGCACCGTTGGCAGCCATGTGACCACCTTGAGTTTGTGTGAACAGGTCTCTCTCTATCAGCTTTGCACATCTGGATTCTGCCATCACTCCGAAATTCTTCTTTGAGAAACTGCTCAAGCTCTGTCACATTGCATTGGATGTGAACTGCCTTTGTCTAGTCCAGCTGCAAATTCTCAACTAGATGGATATCTTGGGCCTAACTTACAAAGCATGCATACGTACAAAATGGGGCTTGAAATGTGTGTATGCAATTTCCAACGCTGGGATTTATAACAAAAACTTAATGGGGTACAAGTGTATATTTACAGCAATTCTGACTCATGTGTTCACAATAAATGGGGGAATTACAACACTCTCAAACAAACAAGGAAGTCAAACCAGCTAAATGATGACTCACACGTATAAAAATTCGTATCTCTAATACGTTATTAGAATATGCATTGACATCACAGATTTAGTACACCTCACACCTCAAAAGTGATGAATATCATGTACAGACTATATTTTAGTTCCCTTTTGAGAGGTACAATGATGTGTATTTGGATTGAAGAACTTTTTTGCTTTTTTGTCAGTTCATATCCATTACCTGTTGTCACTTCTCAGGGAACTGGTCGACAGGTCAACAGTAGCTCAGCCAAGCTTTACTCCTTTGTGCCTGCTGTGCTGGAAGCAATCAACCACCCGGCAATTCTCTACATATGTTTTTTGTGTAGTGTGGGTGCTGTGAAAGAAAATTTAACTGCTTGCAAGCTACTAAGGGTTAAAAGCTGTTTTATTATAATGGCAGGTTACTCATACAGGCGTCTGTCATAAGGTGAAGTAAGCTGAACTTGGGTAACTTCCTTTTTAGGACCTTTCCTTCTTTGGGGCCCCTCTTGAAACGTACACAAAAAAGAAATGGTTGGCAGAATTGATGAAATGCTTAGATGCTGTTTCATAAGTAAGGGGGAGGGAGAAAAATGAATATTAAAAGCCGATTGAAACCGGAAAACTTTGCTCTTCTGCTTTGCAAAGCATGAATCCAGGTACTCATCTGTGACTGAATAAAGACTGATTGATTGAACTACTACTGTCTTCCTTTTCTTCCACAGTGCACATACATAAAACCTCACGTCTTTGCCAACATGAAAATTACAATTTACAGCCAGTGTCTGTTTCTCCTAATGTAATCAGAGTAAATGACTTGATTCATATTGCAATAAGGGCACCTAGTGAGAATGAAGCTGCTTTTGTTGGCTGTAAGAAGCTGAAGTACAACAGCAGTTTATTTCTTTTATGGCCCAAAAGCGCACAAGGAGTGTCTTATTGGACTTTAACAGAGCTAGTTTTTTGATAGCCTTTGCTCCCTAAGAAGACAAAAAAAATACTTAAAAAAAAACCCTGTAGGAGAAACAACACCAAAGTACATTCCATTAAAACACAAGTCACCCAATATGTGACTGGCAAACATTGAGTCTCCATGGCCTGGGTCAACCTGTGATTCATTTATTTTGAGGCACAGTAGCTTTGACAGATGTGATGGTGTTTTACGCGGTGATTGGCTTGTTAGTAATGTGACGGGCTGAGCCTTCAGTGTTTTCATAGGGTCTGTACTATTCACTGTAACAACAATCAGGTCATTAAATGTGCCTGGTGGTAGTGGCTATCCACTAAGGTGATGGTGCCTTAGACTTTTCCCAGACTACCAGAACACTGAAGAGAGGCACTAAAATGCCACACGTGATCTTACAATCTCAACACAGCCAGGTACTCTTGAATGCTGGTGGCGGGGTCTCAATGCATCAGAAAGAAGAGGCCGCTCTACCAGCCAATGAAATTCTGCAGCATCGTGATTGCTTATGTATGAGGCTGATTAGCATGCTCTATATATGGATATTTCAGGACTGTGTTTGAAGCATTGTCGTGTACGCATATTTACAAGGTGATTGTGATTCATAAATGGTAAGTTGTGTACAAATGTGAGTACACCAGGTTTTATAAATCTGATTTTTTTTTTGGTGTATGCATTTCCCTGTTTTTTTGCCATGCGCATACATTCATATTCGATTCCACACAAAATTTTATAAACAAGGCCCCTGAACTCTGGCTTGGCCACTCACAGACACTGACATTATTATTTGTAAGCCATTCCTGATACAGTCGTGCCAGAATAATAATCTTGCCTTTTATGTAAGCAAAGCCAATGAACTGGTCATAGACTTCAGAAATCAGGATGGAGACTTTATTCCCATCTGCATTTAGAGAGGCTGATCAGCTTGAAATATCTTCAAGCAACCATCACTAATGACCTCAAGTATGTATAATGAGTCTCAGCTGTCATCAAGAAGGCTCACCAGTGTCTTTACTTCTTTAGACATCTGCACAAAGTCTCATGTCTCCACATATGCTCAACTACTGCTATTAATGCACAATGGCGTCTGTATTCAGTACTGCCATTACATCTCGGCATAGCAACTTTTCAGCTGCAAAGTACAAAAAAGGGTAGTGATGTCAGACAAAATTATTACTGGCACATGGCTTCCTTTGTTTTGGGTCATATATAACACACATTAACTTAGAAAGGTGCAACAGTGTTATTAAAGTCTTCAGCCATCCTGCATAGTCACTTTCTTCTTCCTTCATTCAGGGCACTCACATCAGAAGATCCAGCCTGAAGTCATAACGCTACTCAACAGCCACTTATATGATATGGTGACCATTTAATAACAACCTCCTCCCTCCAACAAAACTCCATTCCTCCTAAGGCAAAACTCTGTCTTTCTTACTATCAATTTCAAATCAGCATCCATCCTCCAACAAAACTGCATCCACATTCCATCCTACAATAAAGTGTCATGATGTGTGCTCAGACCATAGTGTGTGTGTGTGTGTGTGTGTGTGTGTGTGTGTGTGTTTATTTATTGTGTCCTGCAGGGGACTCTCCGCTCAGCTCAGCTCAGCAGGACACAAGTTTAGCTGCACACATTTTGTTTTTTCCATGAAAAACATTTCCCAAATCGTTTCCCACTAAAGCAGCTTAGTTTCAAGCACCACACACTTTGTCTTTTCTTCTTTTCTCTCTTCTTCTTCTTCTTCTTCTTCCACCTCCACTCCTCCTTCAGCAAACTGGCTCCTGAAGCAGTGATGGTGGGCTCCTTTTATGCCGCACTTCTGGTGTTCCCATTAACATAATCCTGAAATACTTCTAGGTGAGGATGAAGCCCAATGTAGTAGGGCTCTGAAGCCCCTGCAGAACCCCCTGGCAGCACCCACAGAACTCAACAGTGCTGCGCCAAAGTCCAACTCTAATGTTGCCCTGTGGGTGTCTGAAGTACAACACAGGGGTGCTGCCATCTAGTGCTGCAGGGGAGATAATGACCTGTATGCATGCTCTCCCCTGGACCTTCCATTATGACGGCATCATGACCAAGGAAGGGTCCAGGCTGTCCACCACCCTATCTATTTATGTATGTATGTATTTATTTATTTATTTAAAGAGCTTCTGTAAAAAGCCAAATGTCCGTTCCCCCACCGGGACAAATAAAGTTCTATCTAATTCATCTAATCTAATCTAACCTATGATATGTTTAGGGAGATGACATGTTCTTGTCAGTTTCTGTTCACCATTATATTGTCTGTCTTTATTTATGACTTTATTGGCTTTCGCCAAATACATATTAGAGAAGGCCTATTGGAAAATAGCCGTCCATCCATTCAGCTACACCTCTATCCATTATCAGACCCACTTAATTCAATTCGGAGTCACAAAGGTCAAAACACACTATTTAAAAATACTTAATGAAAAAAAAAACTTTATTAACTTTATTAATTTATCAATGACAAATGATATTCATTTTAAAAATGTGAAATCAATGCAGCAATCTTTTCTGTATAAACCCATCAAAGCAGTATAATTTACTTTTTAGCAGTTATGTACTAAAGTAGATTAAAAGCTGCTTTTTGATTGCCAGCCATCTAGTGAAATTAATCTTCTTTTCAGTTTATACCTTATTATGAATTATTAACTAACTCATGGTTCATCAATCCACAGCAGAGTAATGGCCTTCAAGAGATTTTACATGATTTTCTTTTTGTGTCTCTGAATTGACTCCATTCCATCTCTGCAAATGTTTACTTTGACCTTTGTACCATGAAAGAAAAAGGGAAAGTGCACAGGAATCTGGGATGAACGTCAATACAATAAATAATGGTGAAGTTAATACTTCTCATAGTATGAAAAAAATGGAAGCACAGATATTTCTTCCCTGCTAGGCATTGCTGTCTGATATACCTCCACCCGTGCCAACAAGCCAGCTGCCAGGACTTCAGTTAGCCTTCCATGGTGTTTTGCCCATTTAATCTCGGAAGAGCTAAGGGATCAAAGGTGCCTAACTTTCACTCCCTACAGCCAGCCCTAAAATCATTACTCTTGCCATTTTGTGTTTTTTCTTCTAAGCCAAATCCAACATTTTCCTTGCTGTGCCTCCCCTGCCAGTTCTTCTGTGGAGTGCCTAATGGGGGAATTGACTAATTGCTCATTCACTTGCGGGAAAGCAATCGGCACAGCCATCCCTCATGAGTATTCTGCGGATCGTTTAGTGGCCCTACACTCACAGGAGTATAAAGATCTGAGCCTGGATGACTAAAAGGGGAGATCAGATTGATATCAAATGGAAGGAAAACCTGGTGAGAGAAAGAATTAGAGAGCGCAGAATCAGACTGTCGAGCCAGTACTGAAGAGAAGCAGTGAGGCGGTCAAGATGCCCCATGGTGGAATGATGGGAAAGGTGCTCCTCTTGAGCAGCCGAATTCTCCATGGGTCCTGTGGATGACAACTTTGGGGGAAAGATGAAGGAGTTGCTGGAAGGGTCCAACTACAGGGATGAAAACTAGAAGTATGGAAGATAAAAATTTATATATTAGCATTAATAGCATAAATAGCCATAAAAGTAATTAACAGCTTCTGACGCATTAGATTTAGCATAAATTAGTATGTCAAGCAAATAAGATATGTCAAGCAAATAGCAAAAAAACATTAGCCATATTGCATTATTTTTAAGCTTGAAGCAGAATTACCAATTTGGGAAAGGAAGGACAGAATAGAAAGAGAATGACGCACAGAAACTATCGAGGGCAGAAGAAGGGGGAACGTGTACATCTGTTGTTCAAAACGTTAGGAAGCTGAGGAACAATACCAATGGCATAATACAGAAAAATGGTCCTGGTAGGCACATGAGAAGCCAGCTGGAATAGTGAACCAGCAGAAACAGCAAAAGGCATCGCTACTAACAAGGTCAAGATGATGTAATGCATGAAAAATAAAATGAGTATATTCATGTACTAGTATAAATAAATATAGAAAAATATATAAGCATTAACCTTAGTGCAGAAAATAATGCAAGTCAGGCCTGCCACGCAAAGATTTAAATAAAGGTACATGCTATATTTCTTTTTAGTTAAAGCTTCAGCCGCAAAATAAAAAATAGCTTGAAGGCCAAGGGAAAGAAGTGAACATCTGATCAGCCTAGGCCAATCATAATAAGCAAAACTAAAGATAGACAATGGACAGTAAAATACCGGGGGCCAGCTGTAGGGGAAGTCAGGAGATAATAATGGTTCCCATGAGAACTTGAGGTATCGGCCGGACAGGTGCAGAGGGGAGTCAAAGAAAACAGCAAATGAGCTAATTTGAGCGAGGTCGGAGTGATAAGGAATTACTGTATAAGTCCTGAACTGTTCAGGGCTCAGCTTAATTTGGCCGTATTGGGTTGAGTCCGTGTTATTATTATTGTTGTTTTATTGCAATAAAGCTATAAACTCTGTCTGCCTATCCTCTGAGTCTCCTAATAGCCTTCATTTCAGGTAAAAAGCCTTGTGGTGACAATTTTTCGCCACGACACAGGCTACATGTCAGCCCGGCTGAAAGACCTGGAGGGTGAGCAGGGAAATCAAGAGGAGAAAGAGGGAGAAGCACACGTGATCAGGGAGAAAGAATGCCGGTTCTTGGCTTTAACATATTTACTTAGATTATATTTTTGCTTTTTAACTTCCACTTCACACTATTTTTATGGATTATTTATTGAAGAGAACTTTTGCCTGCTCTGCACCTTGTAAACACTGCTTTGAAGTTTGAATAAAAGCACTATACGCTGTTTTTCATGAATAACTGTTGTTGTGTCCTCACTTGCCCTAAGCCCGGGACATGGAAGAGGCTCATGGCTGCAGGCACCTGTGGCATCACATTACCTTATCCAAGATGAGAATATGCACCCTTCTGGTATTTTTTTTTTTTTTTTGTAACCATAAATCTTCATTTAAATACTAAATGGCAGGCAGAAGCATGTGGAATTAATGCATGAAGACACTTCCAGACAGCCTTTCTTCTTATGTGAAAGACTGAAAGAAAGCTGGTTCTGACACAAATTTTATTCTTGATTTTAACATATTTATTAGGATCTGTTTATTGGGTTTTTAACTTTCACATTGCACTGTTTTTATGGATTATTTATTAAAGGAGACTTTTGACAGCTCACATTACAAACGTGTCTAAATGTGCCCGGGCCTGTCACAATGTCATTCAATAATAATTTAAATGGACACTTGGTTTAAGGTAATAGAGTAATTAAGCAAGAATTTTTCCTGCATGCCATCTTAACATACTTTCATTAAGTATCTTTTTTAGGCAAGTATTAACCTTCTGCTATTTTTGGTGAAATTTTTTTGTGTGATAGTTGGGGAAAAAAAAAATTACAAGTGCAAGTGTCAATTGAACTGCAACTAGATGAAATAACTATCCGTATAATTGAGTATATATTGCTTTTTCTGAATTTCTAAAGACTGCACTCGCTGAGCTAAAAAATAATGAAACTGAATCCTCTTCATATCCTTCTAGACCTTTCATAAGTCAGCAGATGATGTGTTTTCCAAAAGTGAGTCCGTGCCATCCTTAAATCTTTGACCTTTTCATGCCTTGATACCGTGTAAATCTGGCAAACAAACAGCAAAAGAAATAGTTTTCCACCACAGACATCACTTTGACCCTTAATATAGTGCTGAAATGATTTTGGATTACTCTGACAAACTTTATTTTTTTTATTAGTCTAATATGATGTTATGCTTCATGATAGTAAGGTTTTCTAATAATATGATATGTGCATTATGGTTACAAGTCAAGTCAATTTGAGGAGCATGCACTGGTACAGTGTGTTGCCCCAAACACACACAACGAAACAACTTTGGATCCCGGTTGGCAACCCCCCAGGCAGACACGCAGTCCAGTCCCTCCCTCCCTCCAGTAATGACCCTCTATGTGCCATAGCCAGGTGTTATGTGGGTGACCCCTTAGCCTGGTCCAGCCACTCGGATCCCCAACAATGAGGATCCTACGAGCTGGATCACCCTCGGGGAAACGTGCCACATGGTTGTAGTGCCGTAACTGACGCTCCCTCACAATGCAGGTAATGTGCCTCATTCGGGACTCCATGAGCAACCGCTCATTCAACACAAAGTCAAACCAGCAGTACCCAAGGATTTTCGGAGAGACGCAGTACCAAAGGAGTCCAGTCTTTGTCTCAGGTCACTGGATAGTGTCTATGTCTCGTAACCATATAGCAAGACAGGAATCAATTATGGTTACATAAGAAATCAATTAATAAAAAAAACCTGTTTAAATTCATACTAGGATATCAGTCCTTAGAAATACATTGGATTCAGAAAGTATTCAGACCCCATTACTTTCTGCACACTTTTTTTGTGTTGAGTGACGGATGGCGGCCGGCACCATTACCCAGCCAGGGAGAAAAACAGGGGGATAGGACTTCTGAAGGGCGCTTTCTACCCCAAAACTCTTTCTTGGCAGCCCCCCTGGGTTGCAACAGGCTGTATGGGAATTGCTATTTGCCAGCACAGCCCTGTTGGGTTCTGTGGATGCCACCAGGGGGAGCGGTGGGAACTGTGGGAGCTGCAGAGCCCTACTTTGGGAGCAATTCCAGACCTCCCTAATGAACCACCTGGAGTGTTTCCGAGTGTGGTTTAACTCTGAGGGCTGAATATTTTTTCCACAAAACTCTAAATAGCACCTAAAAGCAATGGTATCACAAAAAAATCAACATAAATGCTGTCCTGTGGCTGCTGTTGGCTCCTGTTTGGTATTTATGGCAGCAACTGCTGCGCTTAATGGTGGTGAGGGGTGGTCAGCAGGAATACACCGTGGGCTGATTGCCTGGCTGTCTTCATGAAGTGGTGGCAGTCAGAATGAGACGTAATCTGGTTTGAATCTCTTGTCATCATTAAGTGGCAGTCCTCCCAGGTGAACTTTGCTGTAGGTGCATCAGCTACATAAATGTGTTCCGCACCACGATCAGCTGATGCTGGTACATCACTTTCGTTTTCAATCTCCATCTCCAGATCACTTGAATCAAAATTGGAGTCTGACAAGTCAGAGTCCAATGCAGTGAAAATACGAAAAACATCATCCATGGAGTATTTTGCTCTGTGCATTCGCTTTGGTCTCTAGCTAGATGTTGATGCCATTATAGAGGTTGGTTGCTCTTCGCTACTCATGCATGTGCAGGGAATTGAGGTCACACAGCAACTGGAACACGGTAGGACAAAATTTGGAGACTGCTTTGTTTCGGGGTACCTTTTCCTGAATAAATGCTTTGTTTTGGACTGAACTGGTGTCGTTGCTGGTTGGGGAGGCAGGTGTGCCCTGGTCTTCACAGTTGTAGATTTAATTTTGATTAGACAGATTTGCCATTGGTGCCTATCAATCTACACTCAAAAACCCATTATGATAAACAGCAACCACTTTTTCAGAAACGTTTTATCAAAAATCAAACACTGAAATTTCTCGTCCATCTAAGTATTGAGACCCTTTACTGTGGTACTCCAAATTGTGCTGAAGTGCATTCTGTTTGTTTTAATACTCTTTGAAATCTGCCTAGAAGTTGATTGGAGTCCACCCGTTGCAAACCAAACTGATCAGACATCATTTAGAAAGGGATGCACCTGTGTATAGAAGGTCCCACAATTCATACTACATGTCAGGACAAAAACCAAGCCATGAAGTTCAAGGAACTCTCTGTAGACCTTCCACAATCAAACCAATGTGAGATATACAGTAGATAAGGTCAAGGGTATAAAACTGTTTTTAAAGCTTTGAGAGTTCTTTGTGGCCTCAATACTTGTGAAATGGAAGAAGTTTGTGACTACCAGTACTCTTCCTTGATTTGGCCATCTGGCTGAACTGACTGAACAGACAAGATGTGGTTGGGTCATGAAGATGACCAAGAACACAATGGCCACTCTGACAATGCTTCAGAAGTCTTCTGATAAGATAGGAGAACTTGTTAGAAGGACAACCATCTTAGCAGCACTCCATCAATCAGGCATGTATGGCAAAGATGCTACACAGAAGCCACTCTTGAGCAAACAGCATATGATAGCCCACCTGGTCTCAAAGACCATAAGGAAAAACAATTCTCTGATCTGATAAGACAAAAATTTAACTCTTTGGGCAGAACAACACTATGTCTGGCAAAGACCAGGCACCGATCATCATAATACCATCTCTGCTTGAAGCATGGTGGTTGCAGCATCATGCTCTGGGGGTGCTTCTCAGTGGCAGGGCCAGAAAGACAGGGGTATGCTAAGCCCAATATTATCTGATGGATAGCCATGTATGAGCTATAGTAGTAATAATTTATAATAATATTATATATAAAAATTTATACAGGCAATGCTGCATACTTTGGCTAGTTTGGCAAAAAATCGATATACCTTTACAGGGTATTACAATCCTAAACTGTTAGTATTTGGTGCACATAAACAGCACATCTCAAAAACTGCATATCGGAAGAATATGCAAAATTATATTGCAAAACTTTAACACCTTAGTATATACTGAATAAAAATAATTGCTTAAAATACATGAGAAGAAATGCACATTGATTTTAAATGGATCTCTTAAGGCATGGGCACTCTCTGGGCAGCTAAAATCAATTGTCATTGAGGTGTGAGTGAAGCTTTGAATCAATAGCCCTATGCAGAAAGTTTTGTACGAATCTCATAGAATCGGACCCTTTTCATTTTCTTTTGCTGTGGCTGATTTTTCATGCACTACAACAAAAAATGAAAGAGAACATATTCAGCAGTTTATGCATCATCTTGACTTTGTTATTACGTCAGCAGGGAAATTCACTGAAGGGTTGGGCTTCTTATGCTCTATATTAAAATTTGTTCTCTATTTCTTAATATCATTGTATTTTTGTAGCACTCAGATGTATAATATACATTTACTAAATATAAATCTACAGCATCTGTTAAATAAATAATGATAATTGTAATATTCTGCTTTTTCTGCATTATTCCAGAAGACACGATATGGGTGGCGCCATATTAGATTCCTTTATAATGGAATGACAGGGATGGATGGGCTACCTGGCTGGGTTGGAAGGACAGGCCAGAACTGACCTCTGTGGACAGAAAATCCCAGATACACAGAGTGGCAGCATTCTGTGGCTAGGGCTCCCTTTGGTACACCCATATGCAACCAAAGTCCTGGTGAGGAGCCCTTCTGGATTACTTGGGGAACATCAGGCAGAGGTCATCTCCTGATAAAGGAGATCACGGCAAACCCGGAAGTGCTTCCCAGTTGTGAGGCTGGGGCAACAGAACTTCACCTTCCAAGTTGTTTTGCCTACCTAAGGTAAAGTCATCTCTGATGGAGAAACGCAGGAATCATCGGGTAGAGGAATCCTTTCATCAGATTGGCTGTCCCAGCACTGACTCAGCTGTGGAATGGCCAATAGGGGGAAGCAGTCTGATGGCCGAGGTCTCCAGGACTCTGAACAAATCCAAATCGTATTATGTGATATCAACTAGTGATTTAATCCTAGCCTTAAAGACTGAAGAACAGTCGTAGACTACCAAGCACTGTTGTAAGTCGCTCTGGATAAGAGCGTCTGCTAAATAATGTAAATGTAAATGTAAATGCAACTATTGTTAAATTCTGCTCTGTACTTATAATATGTCTATTGCATTATTATATTGTATTGTGGATTACTTGCGTTCTATTCTGTGTATTATATTTACCCCCTTTTTTGACACCTAATACACACCCAACCTACCTGGAACGGGGTCTCTCTTTGAACTGCCTTCCCCAAGGTTTCTTCCATTTTTACCTACTAGGGATTTTTTGGGAGTTTTTCCTTGTCCTCTTAGCGAGTCAAGGTTTTGGGGCTATCAAAAGGCAGGGGCTGTTAAAGCCCATTGCAGTACTCCTTGTGTGATTTTGGGCTATACAAAAATAAATTGCATTGTATTGTATTGTAAGAAAGGTTGGACATAATGATAGCCATTTTGCATCTCCCAGAGAGTTGGAGTTGGAAGAGGTTGACAAGACTTGTTGAGAAGTGTGGAAGGAGGAGGGAAACACACAGGGAATAGAAACTGTAGACTGTTCTGTTGTGTATTGCGAAGAGAAACCTGTTGAAAGATACTTCCTTACTAATAAATTGTTATTTGTACCCAGGGCTTGGTGTTATGCAACTATGTCTGGGGTTTGGGGTTCAGCTACTCCCCCTGTAGCTCACAACATGCATGCAGGAATAGCAAAGTGGGGAGAAAAAACAGCTTTGTGGTGGACAATCTAACGTGACCATGAAATGGACCTGTAAAGATATAGGTAAGATAAACCTTTCTCTTTGGTATTTCTGTCTGTATGTTTTAAATTTTAAATTCAATTCAATTCGGTTTATTTGTGTATAGTGCTCTTCACTGAGTGCAGGCACAAAGCACTGAGACAAGTGCACAGACAGATACAAATACAAACTTTAAAAATTACTAATTACACATTAATACAACCATTTGATTGAACAGACAACACGCAAAACAGTTTGAATCTGAAGAACAATAATGGAGATCAGCAATATCTGTCCATTAAGTAGCTGCTGAACTTTGGCCAGTTGACAATGAAGGATAGGAAAACAAAAACTCCAGTCAGCAGCATCCCTGAAGTAATCCTCTCGGGGTCTACAGCCAGATTAACAGACAGTCAGAGTGTTGGAGATCTTGTCCAACTGGCCACCTGCCTCTTCCTGGTCATTCTACAGTAAAGTCTGTACTGCATTGTCTAATCCGGTGACAGAATTGTTTTGTTCATTGATTCCTAGGCTCCCTGCATCTCAGGTGTCTTTTACATTGGCAGAAAAGCAGCTTGGCAGTAGAGGAGTAGAGCAGAAGCACGAAGTGCCACAGCAGGATACCAACAAGAAATAAACAATAGAGGAGGTTTAGTGACACAACAAGTCAGCAGCTCTAGTCAGGGTAAACCAAACTAAAGTAGTGAGTCTTCAGCCTGATTTAAAAGCTGGAACTGACCGGGAATCCCTCAAATTAGGACCCTGAAACTTAAAGCTTGACTTCCCACTGTTATTTTATTAATCCTTGGCGTATTAAGTAGGCCGACATCTGGAGATCTTAGAAGGAAAAAGAAGATAGAATCTTAACACATTGACTGCTGGACCAGTCAGTTTATTGTATGGATGCTCAATTTGTTCTTACCAGCCTTATGGGCCATTTCAACAAACAACAGTTTTTTCAAAAGATCCAGATTTTTATTTTCTTATTGAGACAAAAGCACTTTATGATATCCCTTAGGCTTAGTGGGATTGTTTTGACCACTTAATTGCTTTAGAGGAGCCATTTTGTCACAGAAATAAGGGTACAGACAACACAAGTAGTGAATAAAAAAATATTTTCAATCCATGTTTGGATAATTCTGCAGATGCGGAACCCATGGTTATGGAGGGACAACTGTAATTCAAAATACTCCCCACCTGCAACACTCAGAAATGAGTCCACGTCACTAAGCAATAATGACGTCACTACGTCAGCCTGTCAGCACAGCCAACAGTGTAGTGCTTAGCACTGCTGCCTCACATTCCCAGCATCCTGGATCTGAACATGTTCCCTTCTGCCATCAATGCACGCTTTCCCTGTTTTTCTCATGAGCTTTACCTTTGTGTCTTTGTTTCGTGTCTACTCCCATACAACTTATAGTAGGATCATTTGGAACTGCCAATTAGCCTAATATGAACAAGTTTGTGATGTATGAGGAAAACTGAATATATGACAAAGCCTAGACAAACATGGAGAGAATGGGCAAACTCCTTAAAGGCACTGCCTTGCCCAAAATTTGAGCCCACGGCACCACCGTTGAGAAAACCACTTCGGGCCAATTTCTATAAATTACGAAACAACTGCACTGATCTTCAATGTTTATTTCAAATGCTCTTTCAAGTTGGCATGCCTCTGCATTAATGCAATAAATCTAAGAAAATGCTTCAGTACTAGCAAATTACTTCTTGGCAAAGATTTCAGTGTATCATTTATACTATTCTACTGTGATCACGGTACTTCACATTGAGCATTTTTAATTTATATAATCCCCATTTTCTCTGTTTACACCAGCATTTTTTACTTTTGTAATAGGATTTTCCTCTTCATTGCACCAACATTAGAATACCATTCTGTCTTAGTACATATTGTGCTAGCTGCTGCAATTTGCACACTGATGTTTGTATATACAATGATTCAAATATTTCCCTTAGGTATTACATTTGCAAAATTATCACATCACTTCTGATCCTTGGATAATGTTCTCAAAAAAGGAATATTGTTGAAAAGATGAATTAAGACGTATTTACCCTCTTCAAATGCTATGGTGAGATATTGATTAATTGTGCTGACTGACATCTCCAGAGTTCTTGGTTCAAAGCCTAGCCTGACCCCTTCTTGTGTGGGGTTTGTGAAATTTCTCTTTATCTTCACATATTTCCTCTGGGCACTCTGACAGCCTGAACACATGTTGGTTAGATGACCTTGAACTGGTCCTATGTGCTAGTGCTCTGCAGTGGACTGACACTTGGACTCGTTCCTGCTTTAAAGCTGATTAGGACCCCCAACACTGTGTTAAGCACTGGAATAAGCAGATTCAGAAAATGAATAACATAAACTAATGTTTTAGTAACAGTTTGGAGAGAAAATGCTAATAGCAAGCCCATCCAAGTCACACAATGCACTTCTACGTTCTGTAGGATCATCTGATTAAATGTTAAAGTTTATTGTCACATTTACATACTGACCAACAATGAAATTCTTACATGCATGCCTTCTCAGAATAATGACAGTGATAGAATACCAACAAAAAACACACACACACACACACACAAACAAATCATAAATACAATTGTATATATACTACTGACAGTACCTGTCAATGACAGGTAATGGAATCAAGTAAGAGATAGGAATAATGGCTCCTGTGGACGAATCATGTCTGAAAATGGAGAGAATTCCTTTTGATGATCTGTGGGAGAGATAGTGTGTTAGGGTGGAATGGGCAGACCAGCAGGATGTGGGTTTCAGTATTGGGGTTCCTCTTAAAGTGGGGGCTTCAAGGTCTGCTCTTGGCTTCACTGAGGGCACTGTCCACAATATAGGAAGGGTATCCTCTATCAATGAGGAAACACCTCATTGTAAGTGCTTCAAGATGGTAGAGTCTGAAGAAACTTTGAAAAAGATGGAGAGTTTGTGGAGTGCCAGGGATGGAAGGAGCTGTAGAGAAGGTAACTGTGTGAGTCAGATGGCTTGTAATAGAGAGAGGTTTTAAGTTCTGTAAAGATGATAGAAAGACTAATACCTCAAAATGTTATAGTTTTGGTGTAATCATGGAAGATGGATGGAAACTACTAAAATCATTAAAGAGTTTCTGCAGCCCTCTTCTAAAGCAGGAGGCCCACCAAAATAAACAGTGATATATGTTTTGTACAGGTCCAGGGCAAAGCATAGGTAGGAAGAAAAGAAACACTCTTCTACACAGTTGATGAAGATATTGGCATAGCTAGATCCAATTTCATCATCCATCGTAACTCCACTGATCTGGTGAAAAAATGTTGCTGTCCGAAGAGAAAGCATTAAGGTTAAGAATCAGTTCCGCCAGTCTGATGAGGGTGGACTGGACTAGACGTCTGTTGAATGCCCGTCTGAGGGCAATGAGACCTTCATTTTGAGAAATGGATGTTCACAGAGAGGTAAAGATAAAGCAGTCAGGATGATGAAACCCAAAGCTGTCAAATAATGGCAGAGGACAGTAACAGTATTTATTATCCTGAGATGTCAGGATGATATGAAGTGTGTGGACGATAGGGGGCGCTGTTGCCCCGTGAAACCCAACAGACAGATGCTCCAGACACAAGTTTAAAAGCACTAAGCAGATTTTAATATTCTTCTTAAATATAGTGCCTCCAAAGCACCACATCCACCAAATACATCACAAATCAATACAATAAATTTCCTCTTCTCCTCCCAGCAGCTCTGTCACACTCCCTCCCAACTCCGGCTCACTTGCTGGGTCTCCCATAGTCCTTTATATAGTTCTTGACCCGGAAGTGCTTCTCCTCTTCTGTTCACATGACTTGTCAGCACTTCCGGGTGAGATGGAGAATTACATTTTTTCGTCAGCATGGAAGTACTTCTGTCCTTCCGTCCCCATGACTTGGGAGTATTTTCAGGCTATATTGGAAAACCGAAATCCCCTTGTCTTTTGACAGCTCCTCCTGGTGGCACCCACGGCACCCAGCAGGGCTGTGTATCCAAACTCCATGTCCCCATCATGTCCTGTGGGAATCTGAGGTACCACTGCACTGCATGGAAGCTGCCATCCATCGTCTTGGGAGAAGCAGTGTCGGAAAGTTGCTGCCTCCCCCCATCCTTCCATCTCAGGGGCATCCCGGCCGGGTTGAGCTGCGGCCATCCATCACGAGTGCCAGTGATACGGCATGCTCTGTGGACCAGATGTGACATTTAATGTGTCTCTGAAAGCACTTCATCAAGATTTGAGGGGGTGCTACAAACCCTTAGTCATTAAGACAGTTATATAGTTATGTATAATACATATATTGCAAGAGAAAGACAAGACCACGATAAAGAGTTGGGGTACCACCCTGGTATCTTTGTACAGTTGAATGATTTCAAAACAAATGAAAACATGCAATAATTGTGGAGATGTCTTCATAGATGTGAGTTCATAACAGAAACTGAGCTTTGGGTCTTTCCTGCAGGAAGAGGCGGGTCCAGGTGGATGGACACCAGAAGTGATGTCAAAGGTGGTGTAGCCGTCAATCTTCTGGTCTGCAGAGGGAGAAAGAGAAAAGACACACAGTGCCAACCGCTGGAGTGGTCGGAAATTATAATCACCAGACGCCTTGAGTTGTCCCCTATGCATGCGCGTGACTATAGTATATATATAGGAGTAGATACAGAATACCACAGGTTCTCACTGGATAACTGTGAAATATTACACGTCACTGAAGACATCAGCTAATTGGTCAATATTGGTGCTCAAAACACGCCCTGAGATTCCAGATGCCTTATGGACTTTATGCATCTAGTAGTAGTATTAGTAGCTTGAGCAGTAGTAGTAGTAGTTCATTGAAAATTCTTACTTGCATGTCCACCGTTCTCTCATGCCATGATAATCTTCTTTTAATTGAATGGAAAACAGAAATCAGCTTATTTGATGTTCAGTTTTCCACTGTTTATAAAAGTGAAGCACTGGGGTGGGTGACGGGCATCATATGCATTTTTATTTACAAGGTAATTGTAGCATTTTTGATGTTACGTAAGTGTTGTTTGCACTTTGATCATATTAATAATTTAATAAATAACGGATATATAAAAAAAATCCAAACACTGATGGCAAGGTAATTTTAATTCACGGAAGATCAGAAATTGATCCGGAAGAAATATGATTAAACAACATCAAACAAAGTCAGGGATTAGCCTCTGATGCCATACCTGCTGCTAGGGAAAACGTACACATCTCCAGGAGCAGAAAGTTCAAAGCTATAAAGATGTGTTTCACATCAGAGCATTAAAAGCAGTTAACGCGCTCTTCTCACTTCTGCCAGGCAGCATATGAGAAATGTACTACACTTCTGTAAATATCAGAAATCCATCTTTTATTCTCATTCCCAAGAGACATCACTTACTACTAGCTTATTTGTTAATATCTTTAGGGGTCCATATTCTTATTTCTTCTATTATCCACTAGATGGAACTCTTAGATGTTTATTATTCAGGCACACTGAAATCTAACCTAAACAGAGATGTAGTGTGTGCGTTCTTCTTTTTAGGGACTCTTACATTTAGTGTGTATTATAATTTGTGCTGTTTGATTTCTGTTTCATAAGAACATAAGGGGCAATATGAAGCACACAACACCATTCACTGCATCAAGATGGTTCATCTGGCTAATATTAGCTGGGTTGTAACAATTTTTTCATTCAGACAGATTTTACACTCGTAAGTGTCAGCTGTATTTACATGACTAGTTAGTTTGTTTTGGGTTGCTACAACATTTTGCCTGAAGAAGTCAAATATTTAGTGAAATGTATTTTTTAATGTGTTGATTTATTTACAGTACCTAAGGCCATGACTAGAAATTTTTTTTTTAATTTATCATTGTGCAGTGCACAATCTACATCTAACATAACATTCTGAAACTCATTTACTCCAATTAATAGCCACATAGCTGTAGCTTATTGTGTCCAATCAGGGGGAAGGCCAAGAACAAATGCTGGATAAGGGGCCTGCCTATTGCACGGCCTTCACATGCACGTACCTCGTAGCTTGTTATCTAGCATTGTCTCCTCTTATTTTTATATTTTTCTTTTTTCTTTTCTTCATCTTGTAAAGCAATTTGAGCTACATCATTTGTATGAAAATGTGCTAAACAAATAAATGTTGTGGTTGTACCTCATTGTGGGGACCAATTTAGAACAAACCAATAACAGGAAAATTTTGCATCATTAATAATCTGAAGTGTGAGTTGAATCCATGATTCGGCAGTGCTAACAATTGTTCTGCCATTCAGTCTTATAACAATTAATATTGTTGCATATTAAGGCCGAGTAATTTGAAATGTTAATATTACAAATTGCTTATGAAAGTGATTCCATCGCATCAACAGCTAAATGGATGAAGGATATGAACCTAGTATCTTTAAGGAAGTCATAAATCTGATTCAACACAGAGAGAACCTGCAATCCTCCACATAGACAATAACTGGATGCAGGATTTGAACCTAGTGTCTTTAAGGAATTTGTTTGTAAGTACTGATAAATATGATTTTCACAAATCAATTATATATTGACCAGTAATGGCACACTACACGATAATGTACAGTGAATACACTTGACTTGAGCATTCATAGTTTTCCTCCTCTTTCTCTGTACATTTAGCATTCATTTGTTCAGAGGGTTGATGTGCTTGCTGCTTCCTGAGCAGCTCTTGTTTTCTCCACACTAGCGGCCCGCTGCTTCTCTTTCTTTCGTCTGAATCTTTTCGCGTTAAAACTGATTAAGACAGTGTTTGTGTTGCAATTAATATTTTTTAATTACACTGGCACTTAAGTCTTCAATCTACTTCAAGAATGACTTAAGATATGAAGAGGTAGGCAAGTGACAGCGAAGGTGGTAGGGATGAGAATGGCGCCCGTATGCATAGCCACACTGCTCGCCACTGCCAAGAGTTGATTCTACAATAAAGTAAAATAAAAAGAGGAATAACCTTGGAGGTCAATCATTACCATGAAAGCGGATAGTAGACATCATGTAGTATATCTGTACCAAATTTTCTGGTCAATAGGTCAAACGGTTTGCTCGCTACAGGCGATTTAAAATCCTGCACAGACAAACGATCAGCCACGGTAGCGTATTTTATATAAAGATTATATTGAATGACTTCTGGTCTTATTAACTGTTAGCTTTTGCCTTTTGCACTTTTAGAAAGCATTTTAATTAAAGCCTTTTAATTTGTGACCCAGTCCTGCTGCTATTTTAGCGCAAGGACAGGTATGCGTAAGAGAACCAGTATAATCTAGTTCGGCAGAATTCCGACTCCAAGGATCCTGTTTATCAATAACTATCATGGACATGAGTAATGAAACTAATCATGTTCATAATAAACAAGTGTATTTAAGACTAGCAGCTGTTAATCAGTCATCTCCTTCCATGTACTGCGTGACTCCATGTATGTGTTAATAAAGGTATTCTTCCCGTCCTGAACTGATTCCAAATCTGACTTTTGACACATTTAGACTATTGTAATACTGTGCCATCCCATATGGCCATCCCATCTCACTCTCTGCTCTAGGACATCTGGAAAGGAAAATTGACTATAGCTCTGTCTTCAACACTATTGTGCCCTCCATCCTGGTGCTGATGCTCAGAAACTTTGGCTTAAGCAGCTCCATCTGTGGCTGAGTGTTTGACTTCCTGACAAATAAACCCTAGTTAGTGAGGACTGGCAGACATAACTCCTCCAATGTTGTTCACCAACATCAGTATTCCAGAAAGCTGCTACCTCAGCCCACTGCTATACAGTCTATTCACCTATTGATGTGTAGCAATGTATGAGGGCAACAGCATCATCAAGTATACGGTTGATAACACTATGATTGGCCTCATCAGCGACAATGATGACGCTGCCTACAGGAGGGAAGTAAAAGATGTAACTGTGTGGTGTCATAACAACCACCTCTGCCCGAATGTCAACAAAAAACAAAAGAGATCATAGTTAACTTCAGAAAGAATGAAGGCAGTCACAAACTGCTCAAAATCAATGGCTTCCTTTCCAGACAGTTAACAATTTCAGGTTCCTGGGTGTTCAGATCACTGACTGCTTTTCGTGGTTGGTCAGTCAACACCACCTGCATAGTCAAAAAGGCTCAGCAAAGATTCTTTTTCCTGAGGATGCTTTGGGGTGGGAACCAAAACTCTAGTACATTTTTACTGTTGCACTATTGAAAGTATCCTGACATGATGCATCACATTGTGGTTTGGTAACCTCACTTTCCAGTATAACTGTATCACTTCTCCAAAGTACTGTTTGTATAGCTTCTAAAATAATTGGGGCTGACCTTCCACAGATTCATAACATCTTATTATCTCCTGGACCAGATTATCGAGGAGAGCTGAGTCCATCATCTTTGATGACAGTCATCCAACTCATTCCTTGTTTTCACTTCTGACTTTTGGGAAGGGCAACATGGAGACACACCACTCACTCCACCTATTTCAGGAACAGATGCTTCTTCCACCAGACCGTAATGTCACTGAACTCTCAGTAACCTGATCCTACCTGCCCTGCAGTGTGTAATGTACCTTCCTGCTGGTTTAT
The DNA here is from genome assembly GCF_900747795.2 of Erpetoichthys calabaricus. NCBI lineage: Eukaryota > Metazoa > Chordata > Cladistia > Polypteriformes > Polypteridae > Erpetoichthys > Erpetoichthys calabaricus. The sequence goes on along the minus strand of NC_041403.2, from coordinate 25,346,483 downwards.
GTGTAATTGTAACATACCTTAATTTTCTTTAAACTCTTACATAATGCACAAATAAATGCACATACACAGGCTTGGTCTGCAATAGAAGTAAAATCCTGTAGTACTTCTCTATATTCCCTGCTCTGCTTTCCAATAAATGAAAGTCATCGCAAATATACTAATAACCCAATTGTGCTTTACTCACTCAGAATATGGAACCAAATTAGGAAGCATTTTAAGATGGAAAATCTTTTATCAGTGGCACCTCTGCAAGGGAACCACCTCTTTCAACCTTCGTAAGTATATCCAGTTTTTAATACCTGGAAAAGTTTTGGGATTAAAATGCTCAGAGATCTTTATATAGACAACATATTTACATCTTTTGAACAATTACGTTCAAAATTTAACCTCCCAGCTACACATTTCTTTTACTATCTTCAAATTAGAAATTTTGTTAAACAGAAATTGCCCGATTTCTCCCACCTTGCACCCTCCACAATGCTGGAAAAAATACTGCTCAATTCCGAGGAAACAAACACTATTTCCGCAATATATAAAATCTTATTAGAGTCCCTACCTTTCAAAGATCCAAGAGGACATTGGGAAGAAGATCTCTTAATCAATATATCAGAAAAGGAGTGGAAGGTAGCAAAGCAGAGAATTCACTCGAGTTCTATATGCGCAAAGCATAGAATTATTCAACTAAAAATTATATATCGAGCTCATCTGTCTCGCTTAAAACTGTCCAAAATGTTTCCAGGCCAGGATCCAACCTGCGAGCGCTGCAACCAAGCTCCTGCCTCATTGGGTCACATGTTCTGGGCCTGCACCAAACTAACATCATTTTGGACAAAAATTTTTAAGTGCCTCTCAGACAGCCTTAGTATCACAATCCCTCCTAACCCACTAACAGCTGTGTTTGGTGTCCTTCCAGATGGACTGGAATTGGAGAAGGACAAGCAAACGGTGATTGCATTCACTACACTCTTGGCACGAAGACTTATTTTGTTAAATTGGAAGAATCCTAATTCTCCTCTTATAAGTCAGTGGGAAACCGATGTTTTATATTATTTGAAATTGGAAAAAATCAAATTTTCAGTTAGAGGATCTGTACAAAATTTTTTCAAAACTTGGCAGGATTTAATCAATATTATTTTAGAATAAGAGAATTAATTATTATTGCATTTAACTCCCTTCTCCATCTCTTATTTATATAGATATTTACTTCTCCCCTTCTTTTGTCTAATGTTGCCTGATTAAAAAGCTTAAAGAAATTTTCCTTTAGCTAAGCTCTCCTTCTCAGGGGTGGGGTTTGATTTGTTTTCAAATTTGTTGGGTTATAAATTGATCTGTTTGTATGGAATGATTACAATGAAAATTAATAAAATAAAAATATAAAAAAAAAAAAAAAAAAAAAAAAACTCTTACATAATGAATGAATGAATGAATTAATTAATTCATTTATCTTCTGCTACTTGTATTTATTCACTGTATTTATTTATAAAGCACCAAAACTGTAACACAAGAATTTCACTATACCCTTTCAGTGTAGGAGACAATAAAGATCTGTAATCTCTCTAATCTAATCTCTCATATTTCACTGGAAAATTGAAGATTTTATTTCCTGAATACTTTTGGGTGTATCTTATAGATTTTGACCTGCTGATCACAAAAATACACCTTCAAAATGTCCCATCACATACCATTTATTGCAATCACCTAATTTTGTGATTTCTTCTCATATAATAATATACTCATATGGTACCATAACTACAACTGGAACATCTGTGGAATCTAAAAGTAGTGGCACCGCTACTAAGAATGCTTCTCGCCTAAGGACACTAAGTGCAATGCTAAGCGTCAGCTGGAGTAGTGTAAAGCACGCTGCTGTTGGACTCTGGAGCAGTGCAAATGTGTTCTCTGGAGTGATGAACCACGCTTTACTATCTGGCAGTCTGATGGATGAATCTGGGTTTGGTGGCTGCCAGGAGGACACTACCTTCTGGACTGCCTAGTACCAACTGTAAAGTTTGGTGGCTGAGGGATGATGGTCTGGTATTGTTTTTCAGCTTGGGGTGGACCCCTTGTTTCCAGTGTAGGGTACTGTACATTCCAGTGTAGGATACGGTAATGCTGCAGCAAGCAAAGACATTTTAGACAATTCTATGCTTCCAACTTGTTGCAATAATTTTTGGAAGGCTGGTTTCACATCCAGCATGACTGTGCCCCTGTGAATAAAGTCAGATCCATAAAGACATGGAGGAACTTGAGTGGCCTGCACAGGTCCCTGACCTCAACCCTGTCGAATAGCTTTGGGATGAATTGGAACACTGATTGTGATTCAGGTCTTCTTCTCCAGCTTCAGTACCTGACCTCTCAAATACTCTTTTGGCTTAATGGGCACAAATTCCCACAGACGCACTCCAAAATCATGTAGAAAGCCTTCCCAGAAGAGTAGAGGCTGTTATAGTCCCAAAGTGATGACCAACTTCATATTAATGTCTATGATTTTGAAATTGAATTTCCAACAAGCGGCAGCACGGTGGTGCAGTGGGTAGCGCTGCTGCCTCGCAGTTTGGAGACCTGGGGACCTGGGTTCGTTTCCTGGGTCCTCCCTGCGTGGAGTTTGCATGTTCTCCCCGTGTCTGTGTGGGTTTCCTCCGGGCGCTCCGGTTTCCTCCCACAGTCCAAAGACATGCAGGTTAGGTGGACTGGCGATTCTAAATTGGCCCTAGTGTGTGCTTGGCATGTGGGTGTGTTTGTGTGTGTCCTGCGGTGGGTTGGCACCCTGCCCAGGATTGGTTCTTGCCTTGTGCCCTGTGTTGGCTGGGATTGGCTCCAGCAGACCCCCGTGACCCTGTGTTCGGATTCAGCGGGTTGGATAATGGATGGATGGATGGATTTCCAACAAGCTCCTATCCATGTAATGGTCAGATGTGCACAACCTTTTGTCCTTATAGTGTTCTTATTAAGATCACAACTCCACCTTAAACAGTCACTGTGAAAAGATAAATGAACAGGAAGAAAAATGAAAAATCCTGGGCCTGTACTATATGCAAAAATAAACTGAATTGACTGCTACCAAATGTGGCAGAATACCCACATGAACAGAACATGAGGACAATATGCATAAAGAATATCTACTGCCATGATTGGAAAGGCCCCAAAATCTAATGTGACATTAAGCAGTGTGAAATGAACTTAACAGATGTTATTAGATGTAACTCACCCGGCAACACTCCATGAAAGTGAACATGTCATGAAACTGAACAGTCATGCGCAGCTGTCTCAGCAAACGCTTTTTCGAACAGGTGTCACTCAGTCGTCATTTGTCATTTTTATAAGGGTCTTTTGAAGGTATTAAATTCTTTAACATACTGATCAGGAAGCCACTAGAGGAATGCCTCAGAACTACAGATGCATTAGAATGTTTTCAGAATCACCCAGTAGCATTACTGAATGTGTGAGAGAGTCAGCTCAACTTAATAAGAGCAAAAGGGAAGATAAGAGTACTGCCATCTTGGGTCAATGTGATATAAAAAGATGGGATAGAAGAAAAGTGTTTAATAATTAAACACTGGGTCCCCAATCTTCTACACGAGACAGCAAGATAATATTTAATTTGAACACTAGACACTTCTGGTACACCATCGTCTTTTCCACAACAGCTTCTAGTGTGTCCAGGGTCCACATTGAAGTTTTCTTGATAAGTTTGTTCAGACATTGTGCATCTTTTAAGCTCAAGTTGCTTCCCTAGGTGACTGCAGTGTAGACTGCCACACTGGCTACTATGGACTGGTAGAACATTTCCAGCAGCTTTCTGCACACATCAAAAGACCTGAGTCTCCTCATAAAGTCCAGTCTGCTCTGGCCCTTCTTGTCTAGCACCACTGTGTTTTCAGACCATTTCAGTTTGTTGTTCATGTGAACACCCAGGTACTTGTAGCTCTGCACCACTTCCCAAGTCCTCCCCCTGAATGGTAACTGGTTTTATGGAAGTCCACCACCAGCTCTTTTGTCTTGCTGATGTTGAGTTGTAGGTTTTTTTCCCTAAACCACAAGGCGAAGTCCTACACAACCTTTCTGCACTTTGACTTGTCTCCATTATTAATGCAGGCTATGATAGAGGAGTCACCTGAAAGTTTATGTTGGTGACAGCATTGGTATTGTGCTGGAGGTCTGTTGTGTAGAGAGTGAACAGGAAGGATTCCCTCTGGTGCTCCAATATTACACACCACCATTTCTGACACACAGTCTCTCAGTATCAGAAACTGTTGTCTGTTGGTCAGGTACTCCATGGTCTATGTATTAACACTAGAATTCCTGAAGCCTACGAAAAAACAGGTAAATCCAGCCCACCTGAATCCCTTTGCACCTCTCTGTCAGCGTCTTTTGTTTTGTAAATGTGTCGATCAACACAAGCAGCAAGCAGCCTACTATCCCACCCCCACCATCGTCGCAGAAAGGGCAAAAAGCTCTCCCAGCTCAAGCCTTGATTATCTGGGAGTGAGGTACCTGGAGCTGTAGAGGGTAAATAATATATTGTTATTTGGAACACATGCATTTCATGTGTACTCAGTGTCTACAAAGATCTATGTAAGTATAGGATAAATGGAAATGCAAGAAATGTTGAACACATACCTAAAAGACAAACTTTTTTCATGTTTTAGTACTAAGACAGGTGGAAGCTCCACGCAACTGTTGTTACGATCCTGCCTTTGTCCAGAAATGGTTTCATAAGCTTTATGACCTTAGTCTCGGAAAGTCTTTTTCCCCGTGGGGCGACTGGGATCTTTTCCTGAATAAAATCAAACACAGTTGCGTAGGGTGCGACAGGAGCTTCCAACTGCAGCTGAAGTCACTTCAGTATACTGTTCTTTGTCAGCATGCTCATGTCGATCAAACTGAGGAAGCTCTGCAGTCTACTTGTGACTTTATGATGTAGGAAGATAAGTAAATAAATCAAGGTAATTAACATTTGATCTGGCTTTTATATAAGTAACATATAAATGTTTCTTATGTAAAGACCATCACAAAACATAATCACAAACAGGACTTTGCGCGATACGTTGACGAGCTGTGTAAGCCGTGTAAGCCATGCTGTTTCATTGAAGGACAGGTGTGGGGCAGGCTGACTGGCAGGATGACAACAGACCTCTTGCTTCATTCAAGTGCCATCTTTTGCCTTTATGCCTGGTGCAGCTGCATTGTTCTTATATGTGAGTGGACGTTTCTTGTGTCGGGGGCGGGGGCTCTGTTCTCTTTCTCCGATGTAAAACCCTCGTCCTCATCTGAGTTCACTTCTGTTATAGCACGTCTTTATTTGAAAACAGCAGTGTCAGATTGGGGCGAGCGTGAACGTGACTGAGTGAATAAAACTGAATAAAAAAATATGCTAACCTTTACAAGTACCATACATTTACACCGGCTGTTACAGACTCAAATCAAATGTATGTTTTTATTGTATAATAGTAACAATAAGAACAGCTCACTACTCAAAATGCTTATTTTGAGACATAGGAAGGCTCCAACCGACACCTTCTGAAAAGGAATCAGCATTTCTTACTGCTGTACTACCAAAGAAGCCGCAGCAAAAAGCTACATTAAACCGATTTCTTTTTCTTCGGTTATAGTGTTGAATAAAAGCGTACTTGTTCTGTTATATTTGTACCTTTTGTGAAAGTGCTTATTTCATATTTGGACTTCAGTCTTCACACATTATATACTTCATGTCAAAATTTTGTTGTTAGTACTGAAACATGGAAAAAGTTTATACTTTTAGGTATGTGTTCAACATTTCTTGCATTTCCTGTCATCCTACACTTACATAGATCTTTGTACACATGGAACGCACATGAAATACATAAGGATATATTTTTTAGCCTATACAGCTCTAGGTACTACCTCACTCCCTAATATACAAGGCTTCAGTTGGGAGAGGTTTTTGTACTTTCACTGGTGGTGGGTGGGATGGTATACCAGGCTTATCGACACATTTACAAGACAAAAGGCGGTGATGGAGAGGTGCAAGTGGATTTAAGGTGGGCCAGATTTACAAGTTTTTTCATAAACTTTGGTAATTCTAGTGTTAATGATCAACAACTGAAATTTCTCATTCATAGAAATGTTAATTTAGTACTTTGTTGAAGCTCCTATGGCAGCAATTTCAGCTTTGAGTCTTCTTGGGTAAGACTCCTCAAGCTTTGTATCCTTGTATTTCAACAGTCCCGGTTTTCCTAGTAGATCCTTTGAAGCTTTGTTACATTTTTTGAAAAGTTTCTGTAGTCTGCCATCTTCAAGTCTCTCGACAGATGCTCCATGGGGTTTAAGTCTGGGCTTTGGCAGGGCCACTCAAGGACAATCAGAGATTTTTCTGCTGAATGTCTGAGGTCACATACATTCTGGATCAAGGACCTCTCCTTAATTTGGCTGCATTCAGCCTTCTCTCAATTCTGACCAGTCTCCATGTCACTACCACTGAGAAACACCCCATTACATGATGATCCACCACCACGCTTCACTACAGGGATGTTATTAGGGAAGTGATGAGCAGTGCCTGGTCTTGTCCACACATAGTGTACAAAGTTGACAAATCACACAGATTGTCTTTTCTGTCCAATTGCACTGCACAGCCTGTCATGGTTCACATATTCACTTTCAAAACCAGCCTTTATAATGTGCAATGTGAGTTTCACAAAATAAAATCACCTTAGGCAAATTAAAGCTGGCAACGCTGAGTCACGAGAGGCAAATGGACATGCTTAAAGAACTAGGCAGTGTTTGATGATCTGAATTTTAACTTAGCAGGTGAACATGGAGACACTTCAATCACGGAAGGACATTTATTTTCCAACATTAATAGACAAGGTCAAATGAGAAAATCATTTTGATAGAGCTACTGTTTATTTTTATTGCGGATTGTGTTGCTTTATATTTGCTTTAAAAAAGGAATGCCGTACAGTTGACAGACTCCAAAAAAATGATCAACTGGTGCAAATTTATCATATTTTTAATATGTTCCTTTTATAGTGTTTTAATTTAGAAGATTTTGTGTTACATTCCATACCTATACTGCATCACATTAAGGCATTAACAAGAAACGTGATATGACTTTAGAGTACTGGTTGTTCAATTGATGAAGTAATTTTCAGCTAAGTGCAAAAATGTGGAACTGTGTTAGCAGTTCTTTTGGTGAGAAGTTCTATCACCATATGTTGGAGTGCAAAACACTTCTGGTTATGGGTTGAGTTTGTGTTAGATTGCTATTCTCAATGCAGTTTAGATAAGTGGCAGTAAAAGGTACTTGACATTTTCTGCAACATGTCAGTTTTTAGGGACTCTATTAGGGAAAAAAATAAATCATGGAGCAGCACCATGCTTTAATGGCAATTTTGAATTATTATAAATCAATGTGGCTATTAAGTATGACTGTTGCTTTTTGAATATGAGTCAGAGCCTTGCCACATGCTGAAATAGACCCGTTGAATCACCGTTAATGGTAAATGCACTTTATACAATGAAACTTTAGAGAGGCAACAGACACACGTCATGTTAGTTAGGTGTGACTCTATTCAAGTCCAGAAAGTTATATCTATGGCAGTATCATTATTTCCTGATATATCCTGGGTTCAAGTCTCACACCCAGATGTTTTTAACTTGAGTTTGCCTGTTCAGTAAAAGATCCAAAAATCCAAACTACGCTGGGATTTGGCTGTGCTGGATTTTGGATTTTCTTAATTGTTGGTCAGTACTTTTAAAATTCATATATAGAGAAGAATAAAGAGGAGATGAATGGGTAAATTTTCTTGGTTTATCAGTAACAAATACAGAATTCTTTATTTGCTTATTCATTTCCATGACTTATTTTGTCTGATGCACAGCTTATGGATGGAACACTTGTTTGATTGGCAGACTCTTCTATTGTTTTCTTTAAATGCTTTCAAAAATTACCAGGTTGAGCTGAAAGGCACCACTCGATCTATATTTCTATCCTCACCTATGGCCGTGAGCTTTGGGTAGTGACCAAAAGAATCAGATCACGGGCACAAGCGGTGGAAATGACCTTCATTCGTAGGATGTCTGGGCTCAGCCTTAGAGATGGTGTGAGAAACGCAGACATCAGGGAGAGGATTGGAGTAGAGCTGCTGCTCCTCCAATTGGAATGGAGCCTGTTGAGGAGGTTCAAGCATCTGATTAGGATACCTCTTGGATGCCTCCCCATGGAGGGGTTTCAGGCATGTCCAACCGGGAGTAGACCACAGGGCAGATCTAGGACAAGCTTGAGAGATTACATGTCCAGCTGGCCTGTGAGTGCCTCAATACCCCCCCGGAGGAGTGACAAGATGTGGCAGAGAAAAGGGAAATCTGGGCATCTTTGATTAATTGGCAGAAAATGGATGGATGGACCTTGTTTATGACTTTGTTACTTTGTGATCTGATTCTTCTGCACCATATGGACATAAATGACATCTTGAAGACTAAATGTATGGTTCTTTTCCATAAATTTGGTAACTGTTTCTATGCACTTTTGTGCAGTAGCCCAAAATATCTTTTCTTTTTCAACTTCTTCTGAATAATTCTCTTCTATCTTATCAGGAGTTTTTATGCTGTCAATGATTTCTTGATCAGTGTAAATGGCTGCAACTTCAATATCATTGGTAGTGATTACATTTGTGTATGCTGTTTTAATTCATTCATTTTTTTCTGAAGCAGGGTCATGGGGGCAACAGTCTTAGCAGTGAGGCCAAACATGTCCCTTTATCCAGCCACACTTGCCAACTCCTACTGTGGGATCCTGAGGTGTTCCCATGCCATCTGGGAGACATAAACCCCCCAGCTAGCCCAGGCTCCTTTCATCTGGTCGTGCCTGTAAAATCTCTGTAGGGAGGTGTCCAGGAGGCATTTGTATCAGATGCCCGAGCCACCTCAATTGGCTCCACTTGATGCGGAAGGTCAATATTTATACTCCAAGCCTCTCCCAGATGTGTGCACTTGTTACCCTCTCACTAATGGGAAAGCCCAGCAACCCTGTGAAGAAAGCTCACTTCAGCCAATTGTACCCACAATCTCATTCTTTCGGTCATTACCTAAAGCTCTTGATCACAGGTGAGGGTAGGGAAATAGATCAGCAGGTAAATCGAGAGCTTTGCCTTCTACTTCAGCTCCTTCCTCACCATTACAGATTGTTATAGCAACCACATGATTGTACTCGTCACCCCAATCTATCTGTCGATCTCACTGTCCCTTTTCCCTTCACTCATGAATAAGACTGTGAGGTAAACTCCACTAGAGGCAGTAACTTAGCTCCCTCTCGTAAAGAATAGTCAACCTTTTTTCTATTGAGGGAGCTGGCCTCAGATTTGGAGATGCTGATCCTCATCCCTGCCACTTCATACTTGGTCACAAACCATCCCAGTGCATGCTGAAGTTCACAGCCTGATGAAGCCAACAAGGCAACACCATCTGCAAAAAGCAGTGATGGCCACCGAACTGGAAAACCCCCAGGAAGTTGTGCCTTGATATCCTGTCCATGAATATCACAAATAGGACAGAGTCCCACTGAAAACAGTGCAGATGTTCTTTCAAGTAACTGCACACAGCTCTCACAGTGATTATACAGGGACCGAGTAGCCCTTATTAGGGGTCCTGGGACCCCATACTCTCCCAGCAAAAGGGCAACACAGTCATACGCCATCTCTAAGTCCACAAAACACATGTAGCCTGATTGGGTGTACTCCCATGCCCCCGTCAGAATCCTCATAAGGGTAAAGAGCTGCTCCACACTTCCATGGCCTGGACGGAATCCACGTTGATTCTCCTGGATCTGAGGTTTCACGACTGGGTGGAGTCTCCTTTGTAGTACCTCGGCATTAGCTTTTCCAGTGAAGCTGAGGAGTGTGATGCCCAATAGTTAGAACACACTCTCCTCTCCCCGTTTTTAAAAATGGGGACTACCACCCTGTTCTGCTACTCCAGAGACACAGCTCCCGATAACCACGCAACATTGAAAACGCCTATCAGTCATGACAACCCAACAGTGTCCAGAGACTTCAGCATTTCTAGGTGGATCTCATCCACCCCTGGGGCTTTACCACTGTGAAGTTGCTTAATTACCTCAGTGACCTCCCGTAAGGAAATGACCATGCCGTTATAATATACAGTTTAAATTTAACAGAATTTTCCTTAGTAATTACTAAAGGATTAAAAGTTGATGTGAAGCAGATCGTAGATATTAGTCTATCAGACCATTTTCTCTTACTATTTAATTTAGAAATGATGATAAAAAATATTCACAAGAAGCATATTGTTAAAAAACGCTTCTTTGATTCATCAGCAGCTTGAAAATTTACAAAAATTCTAAGCAACCAGTCCGTTTGTAGAGCTTACTACAATAGTCAGAATAATGTAAACAGTAAGATGGAAAATTTTAATACTAAAGTGAGAGCTGCTGCTGGCAAAGTCACACCTGAAAAGACAGTTAAAAAATCTTCTAGCACTGTTATACCATGGAAGACCCAAAGAGTGTCTGATCTAAAGAGAACATGCCGGAAAGCTGAGCGTAAATGGAGAAAAACTAAACAGATTATCCACTATGAGATAATGAAGGTTAAAATAACAGAATACAGCAACATAGTCCATCTTGAGAGGCGCTGTTATTTCTCTAGAATTATAAATAACAATGCTAGTAATCCCAGAGTCTTATTCTCTACAATTGATCATCTGCTAAACCCAGGTCACTCAATGGAATGCCTCCAAAATACTTCCAGTGAAACATGTGAGGCATTTGCTGTATTTTTTAATAAAAAATGAATGATATTAGAAATAATATAGTACATCTCCCCAATACTGATCCTCTTAAACCCCGGTACTCCATTATAAACAAATTAAATTCTTTCATCAGGATAGATTTACCTGATTTATATAAAATAATTTCTCAACTGAGACCCTACACCTGCGTCCTTGACCCAAAACCAACAAGTTTTTTCAAAGAAGTATCGGGCGTGCTAATTGACAGTATTCTTGACATTGTAAATTTGTCATTAGATACGGGGGTCTTCCCAGACTGTCTTAAGACTGCTGTAGTTAAATCCCTGCTGAACAAAAATAATCTAGACTCCTCTGTTTTTGAAAATTTTAGACCTATTTCTAACCTGCCTTTCTTAAGTAAAATCCTAGAGGAGACAGTCATTATGCAGCATAATGATCACCTCAATAAACATGCTATTCTTGATAATTTTCAGTCAGGTTTTAAAACAAATCAGAGTACAGAAACTGCACTCGTTAAAGTAGTCAATGACTTGTGGGTAAATGCAGACAGAGGCTGTTTATCTGTTCTCATCCTCTAAGATCTGAGTGCCGCATTTGATACCATTGATCACAATATTCTTAGAAATCGCCTTAGTCAGTGGGTGGGCCTCTCTGGCAGTGTCTTAAATTGGTTTGAATCCTACCTGGTAGGTAGAAAATTCTTTGTTAGTTGTGGTAATTATACCTTTAAAGACACATGATATACTATATGGTGTTCCACAAGGCTCTACCCTGGGTCCGCTGCTCTTTTCGATTTACATCCTGTCATTAGGTCAGATTATCTCAGGGCACAACGTGAGCTACCACAGCTATGCTGATGACACACAGCTGTATTTATCAATAGCACCTGCCGACTCAACACTCTTGATTCACTGACACAATGTCTTACTTGTGTTTCTGAATGGATGAGTAATAATTTTCTCAAACTAAATAAGGAGAAAACAGAAATTTTAGTGATTGGCAATAATGGATATAATGAAGTTATTAGAAAAAAACTTGATGCATTGGGATTAAAAGTCAAGACAGAGGTAAAGAATTTAGAGGTAACTATTGACTCTGACCTGAATTTTAAATCACATATTAATCAGATTACTAGGAAAGCATTTTTCCACTTAAGAAATATAGCAAAAGTTAGACCTCTTATAACATTGTAAGATGCTGAGAAATTAGTTCACGCTTTTGTTTTCAGTCGACTAGATTACTGTAACGCACTCCTCTCAGGACCACCATGCAGCTGCTAGAATCTTAACTAGGAAAAGAAAATCCGAGCACATCTCTCCAGTTTTGATGTCACTTCATCGGTTACCTGTGTCATTTAGAATTGATTTTAAAATACTGCTTATGGTTTATAAAGCCTTAAATGATCTCACTTCATCCTATATTTCAGAATGTCTTACACCTTACACTCCAAATTGTAACCTTAGATCTTCCAATGAGTGTCTGCTTAAAATTCCAAGAGCTAAACTTAAAAGAAGTGGTGAGGCGGCCTTCTGCTGCTATGCACCTAAAATCTGGAATAGCTTACCAATAGGAATTCGTCAGGCTAATACAGTGGAGAACTTTAAAACGCTGCTGAAAACACATTACTTTAACATGGCTTTCTCATAGCTTCATTTTAGTTTAATCCTGATACTTTGTATATTCAATTAATTATCATTATTATTCATGGTGGCTCCAAAATTCATACTAATCTCTACTTTCTCTTCTGTTCTTTTTCTTTTTTTCTGTGGTGCTGATCTGCGCCACCACCACCCAATCAAATCATCGTGATGTCCCTACATTGATGGATTAAAGGCCAGAAGTCCACATGACCATCATCATCAAGTTCTTCCATGAGGACCCTGAATACAATGATGACTGATTGAGGTCATTTATGTTGGGTAGAATGCCTAGAGGGGACTGGGTGGTCTCGTGGCCTGGAACCCCTGCAGATGTTATTTTTTTCTCCAGCTGTCTGGAGTTTTTTTTTTTGTTTTTCCTGTCCTCCTTGGCCATCGGACCTTACTGTTATTCTATGTTAGTGTTCCCTTATTTTAATTCTTATTTATTTTGTCTTTTTTTCTCTTTCTTCATCATGTAAAGCACTTTGAGCTACATTATTTGTATGAAAATGTGCTATATAAATAAATGTTGTTGTTGTTGTTCTGTTTTGAAATTCATTCAATATGTTTTGGAATTAGTTTTAACTCATTACGCTGTTTGCTTATGCAACACAACCTGCAGATCCCACAATCATGAGCATCATACTATTGATGCAACTCTAGTAAAAATACAGCTGTGATTTCATTCAAAATACAAAAATACTTAACAACAGTTACTTTTGATTCTGTTAGGTTTATTTGAGTTTTTAATCCCTTTTTGTCTTCAGCGTTGATTTAACCGTGATGTTTTGTTTGATTGTGTGTTTCTTTCTGCTCTCCAGTTATATACGATTTTTGCCTTGCATTTTGATCTCCCAGTTTATTGGTTAATCACAATAATCTTCGGAGACTCTGTTAACACATGTGCTCTCCTCCACAAAAAACGGGAAAATTTCAAAAGTTATGAATTTTGGATAATTCCAGATTCTCGGCTGCTCTGGACTTCTTGCATGGGATTTCCTCTTGGTAGTCTTCTTTTTTCTTCCATATCTTCAAAGCAGTGTTGGTTGGAGACTCCAAATTGTCCCATTGTGAGTGTGGGTGTGTGCAAGAATGGGCCCAGCGAGACTACTAGAATGTTTCTAATGGACACAACTCTACCGGGTTTTGTGAATTTGAAAATCTTATACTTGGTTAAATTAAATTGAATTTCTTATATTATTCTACATTTTTCCACATTATGGCTTTAATACTGTTCAATGTATTGTTTTAGGCATTTTTGGATGATTGTTGTTTTGGGAAAATACAACATGTATGCAATGTCTCGTTTAATTTATTAAGTCACCATACAAAATTGAGCCTTAACCTAGTGGCTAAAAAGTAGGATGTGGATCCATAAGGCTGCAGACTCAAATATCCTCATGTCTCACTTGCATGTTAATTTACCTGCTTGGGCTCCAGCTGTTCTCTAAGGGTCTTCAGGCTGCATATGTTGCATAATTGAAATGGATCATCTTGCAATGCACTATACAAAATGGAGACTGATTCAATGAGTTGTACTCCCCGGCCTTCACAAACCTGTAAAGGCAAGTGATGATTTTTTACACAATTAACTTGACAAGCGAGGATAAAGGAGTCGCTGACTGAAAATTAAACACAGTCCTCCCTATGGTCGCTTCCTTTTACTTTCAATTGAGCTGTAAGTCAATTCCAGGCTAATAAGTGTGTCAAAATTCAGTGTTAGCAGCCGGTGTATTACAGCGGTGACTAAGTAGCCCCTGCAAATGTGTCGTGCTTCATATGTCTGGCTGGCACCTCAGAATTGTTTGCCTTACGATTGGTCCGTGATCATTAATTGTGTAAGCTATGACAACCAATTTAAAGGTCAGAAAATGTCAACCTAGCAGAATTGCAAAAGTGCTTAGACTCTGGGGCTGCGTAATGACAACCACAGGAGAAATACAAATCGGGCTATAAAATGTGTGTGTGTGTGAGTGTGTGTGCGTGTGCGTGTGCGTGTGCATGTATGTGTGCTATCAAAGGCTCCTGACAGGTACCACCTGGAGGTTTATGTTTTGGGACATTTTTTTTCTCTGCCCTTCTTTGCCTTTTCCACATCTGTGCAGTGATTTAAGATGGCATGTTTTTTGTCAGGCTTCTCAAGGGCAAGGTACTAGACGACCTTGTATTGAGAAAATATGGCACCACTGTTCCTCTGCGACTTGGTCCTGTCATTTCATATCCCCAGCCTGTTGTGTCCTTTTGCATATACTGTGTTTTCTTTTTTATCTCTGTCTCTCTCTCTCTCTCTCTCTCTCTCTTTATATATATATATATATATATATATATATATATATATATATATATATATATATATTGTGGCGGGCAGCCAAGTCCCACGCCCGGCCAGGACTCCCCTTCTACGTATGTTCTGGGTGAGCAACCATGGGCGTCTCAGTACCTCCCACGGGACGCTTGGTGACAGCCTCCCTTGCTGACGATGGTGCCTCAGTTTCCCGCAGGGCTCCATGGGAGATGGAGTTCTCCACAGCCCTGTTGGGATTTGGGGTGGCCACCAGGGGGTGCTGCACAGGTCCCTGAGCCGGCCTGGACAACTATACAACCCCGTCCAGAAGTGCAATCATTCACAGGTGATCAAGCACCTGGAGCACTTCCAGGTGGGCTATAATAAGGGCCAGCAACCACCACTCAGGATCCAGAATCGGATGGAAGAGGACGAGGTTGCCAGGGAGGAGTGGTGGTTCGAGAAGGGAGTGTTGTTTGTGATTTATTTGAAGTGCTTCTGGGACTGTGTTATGAATTGGGGGTTCACGGGGAAGACGTGCCCTCCAGCTGAAGAAAAATAAAGTCTTTGTGTTTTTTAACATTCCTCTGTCTGAGACTGTGCCGGGTTGGGCGCTATACAGCGTCCTAATTCACTATATATATATGTGTGTGTGTGTGTGTTTTTGCATTTGGGAAGTACATAGAATATTTACGATCTTGTAGCAAATGCTTGAGTTACTGTAAGGCTGAGGGATGAAATGGCTGACAATTACATTTTTTATCACAAACCTCAGAGTGTAGCTAGCTTTTTGTTTCAAATTAAACTGAACCTGAACCTGAACATCTGGCAAAAGATTAGACAAATATAAGGAAGTTCAAGCAACTCACCTTGCAAAATGATTTAGCACTGCAAAAAAAAAAAAGCACAGCTTGCTGTATACATTTGACTTTTCAGTTGGTGCTGTTATGCCAACTTGATGGAGAGTTTTCTAAATTATTTTACTTGCAGCAACAGCTATTGTTTAGAACCACACTGCATACTGTAAGCTTCAGAGCAGGTTGGCAGATGTGCATGACAGAGTACACTCCTTCAGTTTTTCGCTCTTTTTAATCCCTGTTGCACCAGTTTTTGCATAAATGTGATTATTTTAATTTGCATATTCAAAGTGAGTGATCACATAGGATTTAACAAATACATTAATGGGTTATGATAAGTAGTGATGAAAAATGAAGCATATTAATTTTGCTATACCTCACATGCTACAAAAACCTCATATTTTAGATAGATAGATAGATAGATAGATAGATAGATAGATAGATAGATAGATAGATAGATAGATAGATAGATAGATAGATAGATAGATAGATAGATTCAGAATGTATTCAGACCTTTTCACATCTGCGCACTTTATTGTGTTGTAGGATTCATTTTTAATAGATACTCTTGCCATTTTTGCCCATTAATCTACTCTCAGTAACCTCACTTCTGACTATCCCAGTGCTTTCTGGAGACTTTAACCATATATCACATTCCTCCACCTGTACCAATTTTTACCAATTTGAGGACTGCACAACAAGAGAAAACATGACCCTGGACTTGTTACAAGCCAATGTTAAGAAGGTGTAACTCTGTATAACTGCTTTGCCCACTTTGGGCAGATCAGACCATAATTTGGTAGAGCTCATACCTGCATATAAAGCCATTGTCCAGAGGTTGCCAGCAACCACCAGGACTACGGAGGCAGAGGAGGCTCTGAAGGATTCCTTAGAGAACAATGGACTGGGATATCATTTGTGAGTCATATAGCCAGGACATTGAAGAATAAAGCCACTGTATCACTGGTTCTCACAAAGACAATGCACTGTTTTCCCAAAAACAAGTCATGGATTACAAAACACTTGAAGGTCTTACTGAATATGAAGAAGGGAGCCTTCTAGTATGGAGATAAGGATGAAACCAAGCAGGTGCAATCAGAACTGAAGAAGCAGCTCTGTGAAGGGTAAGTCCACTTCAGAGACAAGCTTGAGCACAAGTTACATCAAAATAACATGAAAGAAGTATGGAACAAGATGACAGCTATCACTAGCTACAAGTGTTACACCTCCCAGACTGTGGGGCAGTGTTAGGAGAAAAGAGAAATAGAAACTGCAACCAGGAAAATAAAGATAATGAAACCACATTACGTACCCGCACTCATTTGAATCTTTATTAAATACAGTTTCAGTTTTAAATTAATGTCAGTTTTCTTTCATTGGCAACATCCTGTATAAAATGGCACATTCCCTTGCGCACCACCAGGGGGGGTACTGCTCCCCTAACTCCAGCACAGACAGGCTGAGATATCAGTTCAATACAACAATCTTTTACAATCATATGAAAAAGTTTGGGAACCCCTCTTAATTCTTTGGATTTTTGTTTATCATTGGCTGAGCTTTCAAAGTAGCAACTTCCTTTTAATATATGTCATGCCTTATGGAAACAGTAATATTTCATCAGTGACAATAAATTTATTGGATTAACAAAAAATATGCTACATGCATCATAACAAACTTAGACAGGTGCATAAATTTGGGCACCCCAACAAAGATATTACATCAATACTTAGTTGAGCCTCCTTTTGCAAATATAACAGCCTCTAGACGCCTCCTATAGCCTTTGATGATTGTCTGGATTCTGGATGGAGGTATTGTTGACCATTCTTCCATACAAAATCTCTCCACTTCAGTTAAATTTGATGGCTGCTGAGCATGGACAGCCTGCTTCAAATTATCCAATAGATTTTCAATGATATTCAAGTCAGGGGACTGTAACGGCCATTCCAGAACATTGTACTTCTTCCTCTGCATGAATGCCTTTATAGATTTTGAACTGTGTTTTGGGTCATTGTCGTGTTGGAATATCCAACCCCTGCATAACTTCAACTTTGTGACTGATGCTTGAACATTATCCTGAAGAATTTGTTGATACTGGGTTGAATTCATCGGACCCTCGACTTTAACAAGGGCCCCAGTCCCTGAACTAGCCTCACAGCCCCACAGCATGATGGAACCTCCACCAAATTTGACAGTAGGTAGCAGGTGTTTTTCTTGGAATGCGGTGTTCTTCTTCTGCCATTCAAAGCACTTTTTGTTCTGACCAAATAACTCAATTTTTGTCTCATCAGTCCAAAGCACTTTGTTCCAAAATGAATCTGGCTTGTCTAAATTAGCATTTGCATACAACAAGTGACTCTGTTTGTGGTGTGAGTGAAGAAAGGGCTTCTTTCTCATCACCCTGCCATACAGATGTTCTTTGTGCAAATTGTGCTGAATTGTAGAACGATGTACAGAGACACCAGCTGCGGCAAGATGTTCTTGCAAGTCTTTGGAGGTGATCTGTGGGTTGTCTGTAACCATTCTCACAATCCTGCCCATATGCCACTCCTGTATTTTTCTTGGCCTGCCAGACCTGCTGGGTTTAACAACAACTGTGCCTGTGACCTTCCATTTCCTAATTACATTCCTTACAGTTGAAACTGACAGTTTAGACCTCTGAGATAGCTTTTTGTAGCCTTCCCCTAAACCAGGAGACTGAACAATCTTTGTTTTCAGATCTTTTGAGAGTTGCTTTGAGGATCCCATGCTGTCACTCTTCAGAGGAGAGTCAAAGGGAAGCACAATTTGCAATTGACCACCTTAAATACCTTTTCTCATGATTGGACACTCCTGTCTATGAAGTTCAAGTGTTCATTATCGCAGGGGACTTTAATCACGTGGATTTAAAAGCAGTGCTCCCAAACTCCACCAGCACGTAAAGTGTGCTACTAGAGGAGCCAACACGCTAGACAAGGTATATTCAAATATCAAGCTGGGCTACAGAGCTAAACAGCTTCCACACCTGGCCCAGTCTGACCACATGTTACTGTTGATGATTTCTGCATACTCCCCTTTCCGCAAATCTGCTCTTACCACCACAAGATCCATCACAACCTGGCTTGATGACGCCTCTCTGCAGCTGCAGGACTGCTTCAACAGGACTAACTGGGACATTTTTGAAAGTCCAGACCTGGAACTCTACACCGACAGTGTATTGTGTTACATCAAAACCTGCATTGACACTGTCACGGTGGATAAACGTATCCGTGTCTATCCAAACCAGAAGCCCTGGATGACCAGAGAGGTTCAGCAGCTGCAAAAGGAAAGGAACACTGCCTTTAGGTGTGGTGACAAGGCTCTCTACAGCATGGCACGGTCCAACCTGAAGAGAGGCATCAGAAAGGCTAAGAGGGACTATAGGAGAATGATTGAGGAGGACCTGGACAGTAATAACAGCAGGCAGGTTTGGCAGTTAGTCCAGCACTTCACCAACTACAGGACTAGCCATGGATCCACTGAATTTGACGCCTCAATGGCAGAGGAGCTGAACCACTTCTTTGCTCGCTTTGAGATGGAACTACCAGAGGCAGCTGTTACACATGCAGCAGCAACTTACAACAACATCACCCCCTCCCTTAGGGTGGAGGAACACGAGGTGAGACGCTCGTTTCAGGCTGTCAATCCTAGGAAGGCAGCAGGTCCCGATTGTCACCCTGGATGTGTGTTGAGGAGCTGTGCAGAGCAGCTGGCTGAGGTCTTTACAAAGATCTTTAACCTGTCACTGTCCCAGGCCTCAGTTCCTCCCTGTCCGAAATCCTCCATCTTACTCCCTTTACCAAAAAAATCACCCATAACCTGCCTGAATGACTATTGGCCAGTAGCATCCACCCCGGTGTTGATGAAGTGTTTTGAGAGACTGGTCCAGGGCCATAGCATGTCCTTCATCCCTCCCACCTTTGATGCACACCAATTTGCTTACAGGGCTAACAGCTCCAATGGCAGGAAGTTAGCAAGTAATAGAAGATTCCGGTGCACAACCTTCTCTCATCCACTACTAATATTTTTAAGAATGACTTAATGCTGATTTTTTGCAATCACTACGTAGGGAATAGACTCCCATTTATCTGCTAATTTCCCACGCCCTCGTTCACTCTTGTTTGCCAGTAGGACACGATCTCCTTCAACAATCTCGTGACCCCTCGCTTTTCCTTCATAAAACTCGGCCTGACGCTGTTCACCTATGCTAGCATTGGTCTGGGCAATAGCCATTGCTTCTTTCAGATCATCTCTCATTTTCAATACATATTTGTCATAATTGATGAGATTGCAATCCCTTCCGACATTGTAGAACATCACATCAACAGGTAGCCTTGGCACTCTACCAAACATTGAATAGAAAGATGCATAGCCTGCTGTCTCATGTGTAGTGCAGTTGCATACAAAGGTTAATGTCTGCAACATCTGAGGCCAATTCTGCTTTGTTCTTGGAGGCAAGGATCTAATCATATTCCCCAGCGTTCTATTAAAATGTTCTGCACTTCCATTTCCCATATTATGATAGGCAGTGGTCCTGGACTTTTTTACACCAGACACTAGCAGTAGCTTCTAAATCAACTGACTTTCAAAATTGGCTCCCTGATAGGAAAGGATTTTCTCGGGAAAGCCATAAACACAAAAGTACATATCCCAGAGCTGACGGGCAACTTGCTTAGCCGACTGATTACGACACAGAAATGCATGGGCCATCTTCGTAAAGTGATCAGTAACAACTAAAACATCCATTGACTTCCCATGTGAATCTTCTGCTGACCAATAATCTATGCAAACTAACTCTAAAGGGCTTGCAGTTCTGAAGCTTTCAAGAGGGTCTCTACCCTCCAGTTCTGGTGTCTTGCTTACTACGCAGTGCTTGCAGGACCTGACATACTCCCTGACATCGCACTCCATATTAGCCCAAAAGAATCTCTGTCTTGTCAGGTACAGGGTTCTACTGTATATTGTACTTGATGTCCTGCTTCATTGTGCACTCCCTGCAGAGCTTGTTTCACCAGTGAGGCGGCGACAACATACTGATGAGGTCTCTTTCCAGTCAAAGGATGTTTAATCACTCTATACAATATCCCATCTAGCAATTTGTGTTCATCCCACTGTCTTAATACCTTCTGAAACTCAAACATCTCCTTAATTCTCTCTCTCCTGGATGGTCTCCTTTCCCAGGCCACATAATATAAAACCCTTGATAAAACATTATCTTCCTGATGTCTATCCTGGAGTTCCTTCAGAGTGAATACAGGCAAGGCACACTGTCCCGGTGGGATCAACTGCTGAACATTTTAGACAAGCCAAGAGGATGCTCTCCCTCTTGTTCCCTTATCCACTCAACCTGACCATCCAGCACTGCTGTGACTTCCTTGTTACTAAGAGAACAGTGTCTTTCTTCCGAAACAAACTCCACCTGTTGTATTTGTTGGCAGTTGGCGCACAGATGGAAAACATTCTGTACGGCATTATCTTTAATCTGTTGTGTTTCATCAAGCAGAGCCCCATAAGGTTCAGTCAGAAGCCTCTGACCGACTCTGACTTTTACAAACGGTTGTCTACTCAGAGCATCTGCGACTACATTCTTGGGGCTTGGAATATATTGAATGCCAAAATTATATGGTGCTAACTTGGACACCCAACGATGTTCACAGGCATCTATCTTGGGTTTGGTGAGAATATAAGTCAATGGGTTGTTATCTATCCAAACAGTAAAAGGATGACCCTTAAGCCAATGACTAAATTTATCACAGACTGCCCATTTCAATGCTAGAAATTCCAATTGATGGGCAGGGCAAAAGCAATGGGACATGCCTTACTTCCCCCCTCAGAAACCTGAGAAAGTACTGCGCCTAATCCATCAAGTGAAGTATCAGTTGAGAGAATAAAGGGGCCAAAATCAGGGTGAGACAACACTACTGAATTCAGCAGGGCATCCTTAAGACCACAAAACACTCTGCTATGCTCTGGAGTCCAATCACTTCGGCTAAGTCTCTTACAAACAGCCGCACTCTTAGATTTACCCTTTTTAACTGTTAACATTGCTGTCAAGGAAAAAAGTAGCTTAGCCACACTGGGGCAATTTTGTATGAACCTCTGGTAGTACATTACCATGCCAAGAAAGGATTTTATTTTCTTCGCTGAAGGGGTGACCCCATCTTCTGACATAAGGTCTGATTCAGTCAGAGTAGCAATAGCTTGCACCTTTTCTGGGTCCGTGGTGACTCCACTTTCACTTGAAAAGTAGCCTAAAAACCTAATACTGCGCTGAAGGAAATTTCTTTTGGGCCAATTTTAGGCCGTGCTCACTTAGCCTACTAAAAACCATTTCAAGTCTTTTGATGGCTTCTACCTCACTGGGGACAAAAATCAGCACATCATCAAGGTAACATAACAATGTCAAAAAGTTCTGGTCACCAGAAATATTCACCATCAGGTGCATAAAACTGGCTGGACTGTTACACAAACCTTGAGGCATTCTGTTGAATTCGTGGAGACTAACTGGAGTTGTAAAAGCAGTTAGTTTCTTATCCTCTTCGTGCATTGGAATATTATAAAACCCAGATGTCAAATCCATTGTACTGAATATAGCATTACCTCCCAGGGCAGCTAAACAGTCAGCATGGTGCGGAACAGGATGTGTGTCTTTTAATTTCTGAGAAATTAATTCATGCATTTATTTCTAGTAGGATTGACTACTGCAAAGCAGTGTTTGATGGATATTCAAACTGTTCTTTATACAGCCTCCAGTTAATCCAAAATGCTGCTGCAAGAATGATTACAAGAACAAGAAACTACAAACACATAACTCCAGTTCTTAAATCCTTACACTGGCTCCTGGTTAAGTTTAGGGCAGATTTCAAAATCCTCCCTTTAACATATAAAGTATTAAATGGCCGAGGTCCGGCTTACTTGTCTGAACTTATCATGACTTACAAGCCAGAGCACACATTAAGGTCTCAAGAAGCCGGTCTGCTTATGATTCCAAGGATTAATAAAATAACAGTGGGAGGTCGATCTTTTAGTTACAGGGCCCCTAAACTGTGGAATGGTCTGCCTGCTACTATAAGAGATGCCCCTCCGGTCTTAGCTTTTAAATCCCGGCTGAACACTCACTACTTCAGTTTAGCATATCATGACTAGAGCTGCTGTTTAACTGTACAGACTGCATCTCTGCAATTAGTCATTAGCACTAAAACATAAGTAACATGATAGTTATAATTTGTTACTAACCCTCACCTCTTCTGTTTTTCTTCTCTGTACTCAAATGTGGCACTTGGTTCCACAGCCCACCTGCCAAGTTGTTTTGCCTGCCTAAGGTAAAGTCATCTCTGATGGATGATCGCAGGAATCGTTGGAAAGTGGGGTCCTTTCATCGGATTGGCTGGCCCAGTGCTGACTCAGCTCTGGAATGGCCAAATGGGGGAGGCAGCTTGATGAATAAGGTCTCCAGGACTCTAAACAAATACAAATCATATTATGTGATATCATCTACTGTAAAATTTTGCTCTTTACTTGTAAAATTTTTATTTTTATACTGTATTGAGGATTTGTTCTGTTCTGCATATAGCACTGTATTGACCCCCTTCTTTTTGATGCCCAATGCACACCCAACCTACCTGGAAAGGGGTCTCTTTTTGAACTGACTTCCCCAAGGTTTTTTCCATTTTTTCCCTACAAGGGTTTTTTTGGGAGTTTTTCCTTGTCTTCTTAGAGAGTCAAGGCTGGGGGGCTGTCAAGAGGCAGGGCCTGTTAAAGCCCATTGTGGCACTTCTTGTGTGATTTTAGGCTATACAAAAATAAATTGTATTGTATTGTATTGTACTGTGCGTTCATTCAGCCACTGGTAGTCAACACAGACACGCAAGTCACCATTCTTTTTCCAAACAAGAACGACAAGGGAAGCCCACTTACTAAAAGACTTCCGAATTATGTCTTTCTCTTCCATTTCAGACAGGACTGCCCTTAACTTCTGATACTGCCCTAGGGGGACACGAGGATAGGGTAACCAGAAAGGACGGCTATCTGTCAGAAAGATGCGATGAACAAAGTCTTTGGCCTTGCCACAGTCTAACTTATCCTTAGAAAACATGTGTTTGTACCTCTTCACAAGGGTTACCAATTGAGTCCTCCAATAAGTCGGTAGCTCGCATGCATTTACATTGATACCATCCATCCCTAGGCGGTTCAAATCATCCTGCAAACTGGAAGGTAAAGAGGCAGTAGCAGTACTGGCTGCATTGCTCAGAATGTCTTGTGTTTTGGCACCTAGCACTTTAACAGTGTCACAACTCAGCCTCTGGTCAAAATCTTCCAGTGCCACCCATGGTGATATATCAGCAATCCTTGTATTTTTACGGAGCGTCACAGGCTTATCACTCAGATTTACAATCTTCACTGGGACCCATTGATCAGCACTCATTGAAGCTACTACTCTTCCTACTAAGATGGTTTTTCAGTGTGACTGACATTTTGGTGGTTCTACCAGTATAGCACTTCTGCTGGAAATGGGTACATGCGTAGAAAGCCTCCCCCACACTATATGTTCTTTACTGGGCATTAGTGTAACAGCACTAGTTGGTTTTGCAGTTCCTTTTACATCTGGAATCTTGTCACCTCTCCATCTGGTTATGCCAGACAGAATCCTCAAAAACTGTGTAATATTAGATAGATAGATAGATAGATAGATAGATAGATAGATAGATAGATAGATAGATAGATAGATAGATAGATAGATAGATAGATAGATAGATAGATAGATAGACAGAGTCGCACCATTTCACAAAGTCCTTGATTAGGTTCTTATACTCCTCCTCCTGCCTACTCCTGATGCAGCCCATGATAGAAGTGTCGTCAGCGAACATTTGCATGTGACAGGACTTCGAGTTGTATTGGAAGTCCAATATATATAGGCTCAACAGGACCGGAGAAAGTACAGGTCGAGGGCATGGCGGACCTGTGGCCTCAGGTGGTGAAGCAGCAGCTGCTCCATGGTCTTCATCACATGTGATGTCAGAGCGACAGGCCAGAAGTTATTCAGCTCACTAGGATATGATACCTTTGTGACTGGGGTGATGCAAGATGTTTTCCAAAGCCTCGGGACTCTCCCCTGTTCCAGGCTCAGGTTGAAGATGCGCTGTAGAGGACTCCCCAGCTCCAATGCACAGGCCTTCAGCAGTCGTGGCAATACTCCATCTTGACCCACTGCTTTGCTGGCACGAAGTCTCCTCAGCTCTCTGCTTACCTGGGCTGCTGTAATTATGGGTGGGGGGAAACTCTCTCCTATGCAGGTATCAGCAGAAGGATGGGTGGATGGTGCAGTACCCCGAAGTGAGAGTGGCCTCATCAATGGAGTCAGGAGTGTTCATTAATTTCCAATAATGTGGATATTGTTTGAACTGACTCGACAGTTGCTTTATTACATTGGTACCCAGTATTAATTGGTCACGTTGACCAGGCACCACCAGGACAGGGATACTTCACTTGGTCATAGACGTTAAGCTCCAATTCATAAATGAACTTCAGTCACACCTCTATCCCACCACATACCACTAAGATAACATCTGTAGGTGTCTGAACAACCTCTGGTAACAAACTTTCTTCTGCAAGCTTCTTTCTGCATCCTCACTCATCGTGCAGGCCATTGAACCATTATCTAGTAAAGCCAATAGTGGAACTCGACTATTTACTTTCAAATCCATGTAGAACAGACTGTCTGCTCTCTCCAGTTTATGAATATTCTGGCATATGACCTGACGTCCCTTTGGAGTCAACCTGCTACTCTCCTCATAAATGGAAGCCAAATCTTCTTCAAGATTGAGGGTCTGACTTATTAAGCTCACACTTTGCCACCCAAATGCGAGCAATTCAGTTTCCCTGGCCAGTCACCTGAGCATCTGGGTGAATAATATGTAGATGTACTTTTGTACAGTCCCTCTTCTGGTGACCAGTCTCCATACAAACATAGCACCTTCTTTCCCTCAGGCAATGTTCACGTGTATGGTGTGTCTTATCACCACATATTTTACAGGAAGCCTGAGCCACCCACTGAGTTGGCTGCTGAGGAAGCATGGCTGTCCATGCCAGAACTTTCTCAAACATGTCTAGAACTTGCTCCAGTGCTCCCACCTCTTGATTATTGTGCACATCTACTGTCATCTGTCTGACGACTTCTGACACGCTTGTTGCTCCATAATCACATTTCTCTACTTCAAAATTAACAGCAGTAACAGCCGCTGGCATCCTACCAACCTTGCTTGTCTTAATAGATTTCTTCCTTGCCCAGTGCTCCCTCTGATACTCATCAATAGCTTCCTGAACCTCTGCGGTTGACCATTTACTAATCGGTTTACATTTAAAAACACTGGCAATATCAGAATCTGGACAATTTCTTCTGAACATCATGGCAATCTCTGTAAACTTGTGTTCCATCTTTGCACCTTTCTTCCTCAAGTGTTTGTCAGCCCGCTCAGCAACAGTGTTCAGCCGAACCCAATAATCTTCAGGACTCTCATCATCATTTGGCTTTGTGGCATAAAAATCTGCTACTGGGGGGCAAGACTCCGGACTCTTGCTAAAATATCTCCTCAATATTTTGTATATTACTTCGGGGTGCAAAACACTATATTTAGGGTCAAATTACTCTTCAATCCAACTTTGACAATATTTCTTACCCGCCCCAAGAGATAGCTCAGCACCTCTTCCTCTTGTTCTGGGACAGAGGCTCCCTTATTACGTAGATACACTTCCATAATGTCTATCTATTCTTGCACTGTGTGTTTGTCTGATTCATCTCCTCTGAATGCTGATGGTTCCTTCTTGTGTGGCTTCACTACAACATTTAGTTTGGACAGATTGAGAGTATTAGACAGGGGATCGGGTCGGCCAGCAGGAGGAGTTATGAAACTGTCTGTCGTGTCAAGAATCCCACTAGCCAATAACTGACTGGCAACAGAATCACCGATCTGAGTAGCTAGCTCTCCTATAATATCACGTAACTGCTGCAAAGTATCAGGGGTGCTATCAGTAGGGATCGAAAACCTTGGCTTCACAGAGGGTATGTCACTTGCCTTCATGGTGTCTGAATGCTCTCTATAAATTGACTGCCTAACCTGCCCTCCTGTAATCTTCTTTGTGTGCAATAAGCCTTGACCCCACCCTACTACTGGGGTCACATCTATAAAATTCAGTCCATGCCCCTGGCTAGCCATATTACAATAGCTAATACATGAAGAGTAAAAGAAAAATATGCATATAACTGACTATAAATACACAATTTACAGAACAAGTATTAGTATACAGTATAATTAAACAATTCTAAACATTATATCTATATCTATATATATATATATATATATATATATATATATATATATATATATATATATAAATGGTAACCAATAACCAATTAAGTGTCCTTTAATGTCGTTAGCTCTCACATAAATGGATTCTCACAGAGAAGATACCTCAGTCTCCACGGCACTTGCTTGAACCTGGCGATCGACAGCGGTTGACCTGATGGATCCAAGTCACGGCACCATTTCTGTAACCGACTGCAATCCGCCTTTCTCTGCGTTGGGTAAATGATCATCACACAGGCACATACGGTTAAAACACAAGCTTTTATTTTCCTCTTCAAGAAACACTTTTCAAAACAAAAGGAAAAAAATGGACAGGGCGTCACATAAACGTCTTCTCCCCTATGCCCCACAGCATCCACCGCACTTCTGTGAATTTCCCCTTGGGATTAATAAAGTATCTATCTATCTATCTATCTATCTATCTATCTATCTATCTATCTATCTATCTATCTATCTATCTATCTATCTATCTATCTATCTATCTATCTATCTATCTATCTATCTATCTTCTGGCCTTTTTATTTAAACAAACACATTGCATATAAAACTATTTACAAAAAAATTACTCACATTTTCCAAAGAGAACTATTTACAATACACATAGCTTTATACAAAAAAAAATCCTAATTTTATAATTACATATTCTTAACAAAAAAAAAAGAAAAAGAAATGAAAAATATATATAGCATACTTTTTCAAAACAAAAGTAAAAAAAATGGACAGGGTGTCACATTTAAATAATACATTAAATCAATTACAAATTATTAATACAAAATAACTGAAGTAAAAATCGGGAAAACTTAGGGAGAACTGAACCCACAACCTACCCCACAGCATCCACCGCGCTCCTAGAATTAGAGCCAAAAAACATGGTGCATGCAGGTTGTGAGGTGTGACGCTATTTAATGCCCATACTATAACAAATTATATTGTTAGTATGCTATTAACTATTTACAGGGATCAACTCTTTTTGGGGAAGTTCATATCAAAATAAAACAAAATTATAAATAACATTTTACACTTCGCTACACAGAGAAATGTTAATATACCATCTTGATGAGACTAACTGAAAAACGTGCTTAGTTCATGGCTTGTGGTGATAGACGTTTGACGCAACACAAAGACAACTGCCCTGTAAAACTACTCTTGACCTTTTAAGAGCAATTTGATATTATTGGAATTTAAAATAATATTAGCTGAACGCTCTTTAAAAGCCTCAGAAAAAGAAATCTATAAGGTCATAATAATGTGCCAGTGCATCAGATTTGATGGGTTTCAGGGTCATATAGCAGAAAATAATCTCCAGAAATTGACAGCTATGGGTCACACTGTTCATTTGGAGTTCATTTAATTTAAGTTTGATTTGTTGAAATTCTATTAAAACGTTTTGTACATATTAGACTATATGTTCTCTATTAAATTTATCAAGTTAGACAATGTACGCATGGCATAACATTTAGCTACATTTGACGATTAAGTTATTTGATTTGAAAACTGGAACATTTCACATGTTTTTGGTTGCTTCATCCAAGAGTCATTTATTAAATTTTTGTTCATTGAAAGTTTTTTGTAACAATGACAAATATTCATAAATAGCAGCTGTCACGCACGTGCACAGAGGAGACAGTTTAAGGACTGGTGGTTATTGTCTGCTGCTCCAGGAGTTGCCGCTCTGTGATAACGCCTTTTCTTTTTCTCCCTCTGCAAACTGGAATATTGACATTTTCTCCACCACTGACAGATTTTGCTTTTTTTCTCCAGCCTTCTAGAGTTTTTTTTTTTGTTTGTTTTTTCTGTCCTCCTGACCATCAGACCTTACTTTATTCTTTGTTACTTAGCATTATCTAATCTTATTTTTTTCTTTTTAATTTCTTCATCTTGTAAAGCACTTTGAGCTACATCATGTGTATGAAAACGTGCTATAGAAATAAATGTTGTTGTTGAGCTTCACCTAATGAAACCCACACTGTTTACCTGGACTCGCCCCTTCCTGCAAGACAATCTCATAGCCAGAAGAACTGCCATCTTTGGCAGTCAAAACTAGACTCACATCTAAAAAGACATCTCATAACACTCTTATGCACTTTTTTTTTCACTTTTTTGAGATTCTAATTACCGTATATATTTGCAGATAAGTTCTCCTGCGGATAAGTCGGGACTTGCTTTTGCAGTATAATTTCTGGTATTTTATAATGTCAGGTCGTATAAGTTGAATGTGGAAAACTCACGCAATTGTTCCAATATGATTATGATATACTAAAGCCCACCTGAGAGAGTAACCACGGAGCACACTGCCTTTTATTTATATGTGGGTGCGGCAATCAGCGTGTGCTCCTAACCTCTCTCTGTCTCTCTCTATTGTGCCTATGTGACCACACGGTAATACCCAAACTATTCCGAAGCAACATTTGCACTGATTTGTGTTTTTTGTATCTCACACCCTCATACACCTTTATTATAAGAGCATCCCTTATCTACAATGGAGCGTTCAGCCATCCATCCATCCATTTTCCAACCCGCTGAATCCTAACACAGGGTCACGGGGGTCTGCTGGAGCCAATCCCAGCCAACACAGGCCACAAGGCAGGAACCAATCCCGGGCAGGGTGCCAACCCACCGCAGGACACACACAAACACACCCACATACCAAGCACACACTAGGGCCAATTTAGAATCGCCAATCCACCTAACCTGCACGTCTTTGGACTGTGGGAGGAAACTGGAGCGCCCGGAGGAAACCCATGCAGACACGGGGAGAACATGCAAACTCCACGCAGGGAGGACCCGGGAGGCGAACCCAGGTCCCCAGGTCTCCCAACTGCGAGGCAGCAGCGTTACCCACTGCGCCACCGTGCCGCCCTGACTATATACCTCAAAACATTAAATAGAAGGCGTCACAGTTACTCATGGATGACCTGGCCATCATTCTTTTAATCATATAGGTCTTAGCAACAGACTTTCTCTTCACTTGCTGCGGATTTATCTTGGTTACAAACTTACAAGATGTTCCAAAAATATAACAGGCCAATGGCCACTGGCACCGGTTATCACACTCTGTTTTTGGGTTATTCTTATGGTTGGTGTACTGGGATGTGTTTATTTCTGTTGCTTTTTTGAACAATTCCTTTTTCTTGTTTTTGAGCCTTTGAAGCATTGTTTGTATTTCAAATGCAGTATATTTCTTTATTTATAAAGATTTCTTGTTCAGTTGGTCTCTTCAACCAAAGGATTTTATGATTTCCTTCCCTTTATGGAGTACTTTTCATATTTAAGGTTATGTTTGAACCCTTTTGGGCCTGCTAGGCTGAGGCGGCCCAGTAGAGCTGGGATTAAGTCCATCGGGGTGAGGCCTTTTTCAAGTCTGGTCAGATCAAGAAACCCTTTTGGAGGCCTCAAGCCCCTTTCTCATTATGGTTCTCAATCCAAATCTTGACAGCCATCTTTCAGCCAGTCTTTTGCTATAATGAGATGGTGTAACAACTCCTTCAGGATCCCTTGTTGGAAAGTAAAAACATCAGGAAAACTTCTGTGTAGTTAATTAGTGGAAAACATCTTATCTAGTGAGGGTATTTTTTTTTGGGATTTCAGCTCTCATTTTGACTTTGAGTTTTGTTTTGACCTTTCGGTTTTGATGATTGATTTTTTTTTCCTTTTGCCGTCTCTATTTTTGACATCTTGCCTGCCTAAGGCTATGATTTTGTGAGGTCCTTTAAATTCCCTTTTTTGTCTCCTGCCCAAATTCTTCACAATAGTGCACTCCTCTCACATTTTGCCCTTAACACTTGTACTTTAAGCAAAACAAAACATGAAAGATGAAAGTGGAGAGTCAATGCCCAGTCAAAAACCTGAAATAACTTCTTGTGGTTAGCAACACATCTACTGATGCACATCTGAACATATATTCAGTGATGTTCCTAAAATCATCAGATGTTTCAGTTCCTTCAACATCATTTACTCTCCTTCAAGGGTCCCAACTGGGGCAGATCAGACCTAAGCTTGTGTGCAGCTGGCCAGTTAGCTGCGCCAGTTAGCCCCTCATGCTTTGCTTCACATGAGCCATAGCCATTGAGTGACTTTTTCTGTCCTGGAAGGTCTTCTCTTCTTCTGTACTTCAATGTCTAATGTGCTGAAGGCTCTAACTAGAAATTGTGTGACAAACCTTAACTGGGAAGCACTTTGCCTTCCAGCCTCCTTGTCTGCAGTTGTTATCAAGTCCCAAGTCCTTTCATAGGCTTCATCTTCCCAAGGGACTGTTATCTCCAACATAAAGAATTGCTTGGTGGACTCATACTCAAAGAGGACATCTGGCTTTATTGTAGTGCCTGTAATGTGCTGCAGGAAGTTTAGTTGTTTCTCCAGGTCCACGGAGGGCAATATTCCTGCATTCGTCTTTGCAGATATTGGCATCTGCTCCCCAGTTTGGATGAAGATGTGGGCTTATTTTATCAGGCAGTACTGCTTGCTCTGGTCTGTTCTTGCACTGATGGTTACCTTCAGTACCTTTTATCAAAATTTTGCTGTCATTTACAAGATTAAATGGTTGGAATTAGCTCCATAATGATGTTTGGTTGGATCTCGGCCTCTGGATCCACCTGCTGTCAGCCTTACTTGTAGAGGAAATTAGTTGCAAAGGTTCTGGGCACTTTAAGGTGACTCCAGGCCTGGCTTCCCTTGAGTCTCACCAGGTTGAATACCTGTGCTTTCAAAAAGTTATTTCTTTAAACGCTTACCTTTTATTTTTAATTAAATTTAAAGTGCCTTTTAACTCATTTTTCAATCTTAAGTAGATGAACGGCACATGACTTCTGTACTCTGTATTTCAAGTATTCTTTGAATATTGCATTGGGACATAGTTCACCCTGGTCTGCCTTTGCTGGCAACTCCTTTTTGCTTTTATGTGCTTTACTGTTTAACTCAGCTTTTTTGAAAATAAGTCTTATTTATAAACATTCTACATTGCCTTCTGTGATACTAACCTGGGTTTTCAATGGGATTTCCCCCACATTGGGCATTTTTGGATTGTTCAGGACTTACGTGCCTTGGGACTCTTAAGCTCATGACAACTATGGTGTTGCTGCACACCTCTGGTTGACCCTACCTAGAATGTGATATCACTGGGTCAAAGGTATAAAGGTTACCATTCTGCACTTCCTGGTGCTCCAAGATTGGATATCCTGAATGTTTCAGTCATGTTCTGTTTACTGGCTGACATCCTGGCTTTAATCCTATATTTTGAATATACTTGACTATGAATTTGGGTTTTATATTAGCCTTGATACTTTATTTCTTTTGATATGCTTTGTTAATCCCCGAGGGGAAATTGTCTTTTCACATGACCTTTGGGGGTCAGAGCACAGGGTCAGCCATTGTCTTTCCCAGCACCCCTGGAGCAATTTTCTGGTTAAAGACCTTACTCAAAACCCCAGCAGAGTAGAATACCTTCTGGCAGTACCAGGATTTGAACTGGAAACCTTTCAGATACCAGTGCAGATCCTTAGCCACACAGCCACCACTTTAGACTGTCTGATTAAATATGTTGTCTGTTTCATCTTCAGGTCTTGTAGTTTAAAATCACTGCTGCCGATAATGCTAAGAATAGACTGCTTGATCCTAATCAGTCAAGTTTCAAGAGGATCCATTTCTCCAAAACAGCCCTATTTACCATTGTAGACACATTACTGCTGTCATCTGTTCTCATTCTGCTAGATCTCTCGTATGCCTTTGACATGGTCAGCCACCAGGTCAACTGTACTACCCTCTCTGACCCTGGCATCACTTGAACTGCCCTTAGGTGGTCTGAGTTCTACCTCTTGAGCAGATTCTACTATGTGTCCTGAGATCTCATTTATAAGACTTTATCTGGATTTGAGCATGAATATGTGAGTAAGTCAAAATTAGGAAAACATGGAATAAATACATTTCTATGTAGCTTACCCTTTATAAATCACACTTATCTTGTAAAAGAGCATAAATGAACTAGCTTTGGACCCTGTGTTGTTGCCATCCTTAAATAACCATACATGGACTATACTGATCAAATTCATCCATATGCAATCACGATGCTGCAGAACTACATTGACTGGGAGAGCAGCCTTCCACATAATGCACTAAGACACCATCACCTGCATTTGAGGAGTCCTCTGGTGCACCAAGCAACTGAACACGCAAGAGCATGCATGGCATTGTAGTGTCTCTCCTCTGCATTCTGGTGGTCAGAGAAAGGTATAAGGCAGCAGCATCTGAGCAGGTAGTCACTATCACCTGGCACATGTAATGACCTGATTGCTGTCAGAATGAAACACTGCAGGTTCAACCAGTTACCTTATCAACAAGCCAGCCATCACATACAGCATCATCACATCTGTCTAAGCTACTCTGTCTCAAAATAAATGAGTCACGGACTGACCAGTCCACAGAGACATAATGTTTTTCAGTCACATCTTGGATGGCTTGTGCAGTAATGGAATGTAATTGCTTACAGTTAACAAAAGCAGTTTCATTCTCACTAGGTCTCATTATGGCGATAAAAGTGCAGCATATTGCTCCTATTATGGTAGGAGAACCAGACACTGCAAAAACTTGTCATTTTATCTTGGCAAAAACCTGTTATGTTTTATGTACTGTACGCCTACACTATATGAAAACTGAATGTAGTGCCTTGTCAGACAGCAGGCATTTTGGAGTGAACTTGACTGAGATATTCCTGACCTATCGGCTAGTTCCCTGAGAAATGACAACAGGTAGCCAATATAAACTGATGAAAAAGCTATTTCCCATTTTCAGAACAAATTACTGAGGTGAGGTTGGCCTTAAATCCACCCTTAGAGTCATTTCCAGCTAGCCCTAATAAATATCTCCCAGGCCTAGGAGCAGCCATGCAT
Organism: Erpetoichthys calabaricus; assembly: GCF_900747795.2. Lineage (NCBI taxonomy): Eukaryota > Metazoa > Chordata > Cladistia > Polypteriformes > Polypteridae > Erpetoichthys > Erpetoichthys calabaricus. The sequence continues at coordinate 25,312,697 of NC_041403.2, read as the reverse complement.
TGGCACCAGGGACACCGGCCCAGAACTTCATATAACATCCTCTGGTGACCCTGAGCTTTTTGTTGCTCCAAAAGAGATAAGTCCTTTAGGCTATTTCATTTATAAAGAGAAAAAAATGTGTAAATCCATCCAGTCAGGGACTGTCTGCTACCACTTCATGACCTTGGAGGTTTATGACTGTTGCCCTGTCAAATTCTTCCTCTTAAAGGGTAACATGTTCCTACTTCTATTTTTTGGGACTAAATCATCCACCTTGTCAATCAAGAGATCTTGTAATAATAATAATAATAATAATAATACATTTTATTTAATAGGCGCCTTTCTTATTACTCAAGGTACCCTTACAATGAAATTAAACAACAATAATCTACTCTCTATATATAAAATCCTAAACCTAAAATGCAACGATTTTATGTGACGTTTTTATGTTACATTTTTTGTCGTGCATTAAATCAGGCTTATTTTAAAACCTACATATACAGTGCATCCAGAAAGTATTCACAGCGCATCACTTTTTCCACCTTTTGTTATGTTACAGCCTTATTCCAAAATGAAATAAATTCATGTTTTTTCCTCAGAATTCTGCACACAACACCCCATAATGACAACGTGAAAAAAGTTTACTCGAGGTTTTTGCAAATTTGTTAAAAATAAAAAAACTGAGAAATCACATGTCTATAAGTATTCACAGCCTTTGCTCAATACTTTGTTGATGCACCTTTGGCAGCAATTACAGCCTCAAGTCTTTTTGAATATGATGCCACAAGCTTGGCACACCTATCCTTGGCCAGTTTCGCCCATTCCTCTTTGCAGCACCTCTCAAGCTCTATCAGGTTGGATGGGAAGCGTCGGTGCACAGCCATTTTAAGATCTCTCCAGAGATGTGCAATCGGATTCAAGTCTGGGCTCTGGCTGGGCCACTCAAGGACATTCACAGAGTTGTCCTGAAGCCACTCCTTTGATATCTTGGCTGTGTGCTTAGGGTCGTTGTCCTGCTGAAAGATGAACCGTCGCCCCAGTCTGAGGTCAAGAGTGCTCTGGAGCAGGTTTTCATCCAGGATGTCTCTGTACATTGCTGCAGTCATCTTTCCCTTTATCCTGACTAGTCTCCCAGTTCCTGCCGCTGAAAAACATCCCCACAGCATGATGCTGCCACCACCATGCTTCACTGTAGGGATGGTGCTAGGTTTCCTCCAAACGTCACGCCTAGCATTCACACCAAAGAGTTCAATCTTTGTCTCATCCGACCAGAGAATTTTCTTTCTCATGGTCTGAGAGTCCTTCAGATGCCTTTTGGCAAACACCAGGCAGGCTGCCATGTGCCTTTTACTAAGGAGTGGCTTCCGTCTGGCCACTCTACCATAAAGGCCTGATTGGTGGATTGCTGTCCTTCTGGAAGGTTCTCCTCTCTCCACAGAGGACCTCTGGAGCTCTAACAGAGTGACCATCGGGTTCTTGGTCACCTCCCTGACTAAGGCCCTTCTCCCCTGATCGCTCAGTTTAGATGGCCGGCCAGCTCTAGGAAGAATCCTGGTGGTTTCGAACTTCTTCCACTTACGTATGATGGAGACAATTCCTTTAACTTCATGCTTGGTTTGTGCTCTGACATGAACTGTCAACTGTGGGACCTTATATAGACAGGTGTGTGCCTTTCCAAATCATGTCCACTCAACTGAATTTACCACAGGTGGACTCCAAATAAGCTGCAGAAACATCTCAAGGATGATCAGGGGAAACATAATGCACCTGAGCTCAATTTCGAGCTTCACGGCAAAGGCTGTGAATACTTATGTACGTGTGCTTTCTCAATTTTTTTATTTTTAATAAATTTGCAAAAATCTCAAGTAAACTTTTTTCATGTTGTCATTATGGGGTGTTGTGTGTAGAATTCTGAGGAAAAAAATGAATTTAATCCATTTTGGAATAAGGCTGTAACATAACAAAATGTGGAAAAAGTGATGCGCTGTGAATACTTTCCGGATGCACTGTATATGTTTGGTATTATTCTTTTCAGAATTTATCAAACTTTAATGTGATGATATTAGATTTTCAGATTCATATTCTGTTTTTAAATTATAAACTAAAAAATATCAAGAACTCACGTCCCGCGAGATGAGACTTTTTGGCAAGAGATTTAACCACGCCTGGGGCTGGAAATAAAAGACAAAGAGTAGGACAGCTGCTGTACAGGCTTTTAAATATTCGAAACGCAGCTTGAGATGCAGACCATGTGGTACAGCAGCAGCAGCAGCAGCAAGCCAGAAGCTGATCGAGCAAAGAGGAGTGTAAAAAAAAAAACTGAATTTGGTTCCCATTGTATTACCGTTTAAGAGGAGGTTTCAGAGGAGCGACCGCATTTCTTTGGGGTAAGTTCAGCCCCCTTCTTCACAATGTGAGCGGCAGAGACGTGAAGTGTCTGGCGCGTAGTGCAGGCCAGGGGGGTTGGCGAGCGAAGAGAGCAGGGGGCGAACCCCCTAGTAAAATATAAAAACAAAGAGGATGATAAAATCAAATAGCAATAAGGTACAAAGGTAGTAGCAACCATCAAAGATAATAGGCAGTAACAGTGTTAAATTCATAATTGGTATGTCAGTTTGAAAAGATAAGTTTTAAGGGCAGTTTTAAAATGTGTTATTGAATCTACTTGACAGCTATGAGAGGGAAGAGAATTCCAGAGTTGAGGAGCACTATGACAGAATGCTCGAGCTCCCAAAGAACAGAGTTTGACGTGTGGTACAGAAAGTAGATGAGGATCTGAGTGATCGAGAGAGAGTGTAAGTCTGTAGGAGATCAGTGAGGTAGGGAGGAGTGAGGCTGTGGAGAGCTTTAAATGTCAAGAGCAGTATTTTGTATTATACGAGGGTTGTCTGGGTTCCGCACGGAATCACTCGAAATAAGTAGCCAAGGATTTTTTTTTCTATTTTTCTCATGTACTTCGATCCTTTTTAAACTTTTTCCAAGTATTCACCGCCAACATCAATGCACTTTTGGGCTTTTCTGACCCACGCCGTAAAACACTCGCGAAAGGCTGTCTTTGGGAGGTTGTCCAGCTGTTCTTTGACAGCTGCAATCAGTTCCTCTCGAGTTTCGAAGTTGTGGCCTCGCAGGGGTTCTTTCACCTTCGGGAAGAGCCAAAAGTCACATGGTGCAAGATCGATTGGCCATTGTTGAACTTGTCAAGGAAAAACTTGCACCATTCCACGCGAGCTTGCTTTTGTTCCACAGTCAGCAGCCTTGGAACCCATCGGGCACATTTCTTTGTAAAGCCAAGATCTCTGCGAATGATGGTGTCGACAGCATACCGGGTCATCCCAAGTTCCAGGGCAATTTTCCTGATGGTCACACGACCATCTTCTTCCAGGAACTCCTTCACGCGATCAGCATTTCTGCCATCAGTCGAACTTCGCAGTTTCGGTTCATGTTCTTCATTGTCAAAGTTGAAGTGGCCTGTGCTGAAGCGCTGGAACCACTTAAAAACCATCGTCTTCTTTGGAGCATTCTTCTTGAAGATGCGAGAAAGTTTTTTGCAGCACTCTTTACCTATTAAACCATCAGAAAAGTCGTAAAAAATCATCACTCGAAAGTTGCGCATGCACGGAGTCGAGAGCTTCGCCGCTAGCGCCGGCTGCACACTCTCAGTTCGTTTGCTTCTCCTGTTCATTCTGAAGGAAGACAGGGAGCAAAACATCTGAACAAAAACACGCAACCACTTGAATAATCCCTCTACACAGCAGAACAGGTTTCGACAGGCTGACACTCGACAAACGATAAAATTCCGCGCGGAACCCAGACAACCCTTGTATTCAGCAGTACAATGAAGACACAAGAACACTCCATGGAGCTCTGTGAAAAGGTGATAGGAGATGGAAAGAAGAAAATATTCAAGTTACTGAACATCCTTTGGAGTTAAACCAATCATGAAGAAATGGAGAGTATGGCACAACTGTGAATCTGTCTAGAGAAGCCCGTCCACAAAAAAATGAATGACTATGCACGAAGAAGACTAGTGTGGAAGGCCACTAAGAGATTTATGAGAACTCTGAAGGAATTACAAGCCCAACAGTCCACATTATCAAAAACATACCATGTGAATCATGGTGGTGGCAGTATCATGCTGTTGAGATGTTTGTCCGCAGCAGACCGTGGAAGGCATGTGAGATGGTAGAGGGTAAAATGAATGCAGCAAAATAAAGAGAAATCCTGGACGAAAACCTGAAGGTGTCTGCAAGACACCTGTACCTTGGAAGAAGATTTGTTTTCCACCAAGATAATGAACCCAAGCATACAAAATGCTATAGCTACATCTCTATTGTGACGGATGGACAGGGCCCATGCCTGGCCGGGATGCCCCTTCACCACATCTGCTAGGGGGACAAGGTTGGGAAGCCCAGTATCTCCCCCTGGGTGCTAGATGGCAGCCTCCCTGGGTTGCAGCGGTGCCTCGGACTCCCCCAGGGCTTCATGGGGATTGGAGTTCTGTGCAGCTCTGTGGGGTTCTGCAGGCGCCGCCAGGAGCGGCTGGGCCCTTTAGGGCCCTGGTTTTGCCTTACCCAGAAGCTCAGCCGGATATCGATAATGAACCACCTGGAGCACTTCCGGGTACCCAATAAAAGGGAGCCAGCGACCACCACTCGGTGGCCAGAGTCAAGTGGAAGGAGGACAAAGCTGTGGAGGAGTGGTGGTGAAAGGGAGAGGAGTGTGGTTACTCAGTGTTTAGTGCTTGGGACTGTGTTGTGGCTGGAGGGATTATGGGGAAGACGTACCCTCCAGCTGAAGAAAAATAAAAGTCTTTTTATTTTATACGTGCCCCCTGTGTCAAGTCTGTGCTGGGTCGGGTGCAATATAGTGCCTTTCTTACACTATGTATATAAAATCCAACATCGGTTTGTCTGTATGTGTGTTCGCTTTTCACAAGAGAACTACTTAACGAATTTATGATTTGCTTGAACATTCCAGTCGATTTTGCGACTTCTCTCATTGCACTAAGTATCATAGTTTGCATGCAGGAGCGATTTACTCATGCTAATCCGAGACAGAGGCTGCAGGCCGAGGGGAGGGGGAAGTGTGACATCAGGAGTTGGGAGCGCCTCACTCACGCACCGGCCTCCATTCTATTCTGTCTACCTCTCGCCATGTTTTGGAGTGTACCTTGCATCTGCTTAACTAGCAGTACCTGTTTATTGATTTTTAAAGTTTGTCCTGTTTCACTACTACACGGGCAGAGCCGCGGGGGACAGTTAGTAAAGAATACTAGCCAACCCGCGGCGTAGCATATGCCGCATAATTATGTATTGATGGGTGACCACTTCCTGAACGACACAGTTGTCAGTACTTGTAGTCACAGTTGAGAAACACTTTTTTAATGTCTTTTAAGCACAGGAGAAACAATGAACATGTGAAACATCCGTAATGTAATAAGCCACTAAGAAAAGTAAAATTGCAACAATGCTATCTACAAAAGTGAAAACAAATTCGAGCCCCGTGTATTTTTTAACTGCCTTGTGGGGCTGTAGTTGTGTTGCTGCTTTGCGGTAAGGAGACTCTGGAAGATTGTGTGTTCGCTTCCCGGTTCCTTCCTGTGTGGATAGTGCTTTGAATACTGAGAACACCGCTATATCAATGTAACGAAGTATTACTATTCCTATGTGTCCAGCGCGCTCTCTCACGCGAGCGCGCGTCTGTCTGTCTGTATGTATGTATGTATGTGTGTGTGTGTGTGTGTGTGTGTGTCACACGCTCTCGCTCTCTCGCTGCACGTGGTCCTGTAGGCAAACGCCGCAAAAATAATATATTGATAGCTGAACACTTCCGGAAAGATACAGTTGTCCAAAAGGAGAGAAAAAAATGAACATTTGCAAAATCCGTAACGGTGCTTTCAGTAAGTACAATGCACACGCGTTTAATTTCATTCAGCGATTCAGTTCCGAGACAAACATGCCTCTTCTTACCTGGTCCTCCCCCTTCCACCTTCGTTCTCTAAGCTTACACACCCCCTGGTCATGTGTCCGCTTGCAAGAGCAAGTCACGGAGACCCGCCCACCAACATTAAGACCATGGCGTAGTTGAGAAACACTTTTTTAATGTCTTTTAAGCACAGGGGAAACAATGTACATGTGAAACATCCGTAATGTAATAAGCCACCAAGAAAAGTAACATGCTATGCTATGCTATGCACAGAAGTGAAAACAAATTCAAGCCCGGTGTATTTTTTAACTGCCTTGTGGGGCTGTAGTAGTGTTGTTGGTTTGCAGTAAGGAGACTCTGGAAGATTGTGTGTTCGCTTCCCGGTTCCTTCCTGTGTGGATAGCGCTTTGAATACTGAGAATCAGTATCGGTATATCAATGTAACGAAGTATTATTATTCCTATGTGTCCAGCGCGCTCTCTCTCCCGCGTGCGCGCGTGCCTGTATGTGTGTGTGTGTATCACATGCTCTCGCTGTCTCTCTCGCTCGCTCGCTGCACGTGGTCCTGCAGGCAAACGCCACAAAAATAATATATTGATGGCTGAACACTTCCGGAAAGACACAGTTGTCTAAAAGGAGGGAAAAAAATGAACATTTGCAAAATCCGTAACGCTCCTTTCAGTAAGTATAATGCCAGTTTTTGCCAGCCGACCGTCGTCGCACGGTCATTCAGCGATTCAGTTCCGCGACAAACATGCCTCTTCTTACCTGGTCCTCCCCCCTCCACCCTCGTTCTCTAAGCTTACACACCCCCTGGTCATGTGCCCGCTCGCAAGAGCAACTCACGGAGCCCTGGCCACCAACTTTAAGACCATTGGATGAAGCAGGTGAGACGCTAATGAAACAGAAGCACAGGGCTTATTGATTTTTAAAGACTGCTTCCTTCATTGTGTTTTGAGAGGGAAACATACAATTGTCCATGACTTACAATTGGAGGACAGCCGACGCTAATGAAACAGAGGCACAGGGCGTATTGGCTTTTAAAGACTGCTTAATTCATTGTGTTTTAACCTCAGTTGTAAAGGATTGTTTTAAGGATCTCATGGGATACCCCTCGCAAACCGTTTTACACGCTGCATATGGCGATTCACCTCTGCGAGAAACATGCCTCTATGAACAGTCAACGTGGCTCGGAGGTGCATGTGGCCTCTACGACAGACGAATATAAATGACGCCGTTTTTTCTGTGTCGTCGCGTCCGAGTTGGTGGCCGTGGCTCTGCGAGTTGTCGTCGCATCCAATGGTCTTAGAGTTGGTGGGCATGGCTCCTTCCTGCATGCGCCATGGGTGTCTTACTTGTCGGCGGCTTAGTGAATCCACGCCCCTTCCGGCGTGCTTTCCATGGTTGGCTACTTGTCTTCTGGCTTAGTGAATTATATATATAGATATTCAAACTGCCCTGGAGCAACAAGTCAGGATACAAATCTCAATACATTTGTGGCTGGACCTGACAAAGGCTCTTCAGTCACCACAACCTGAGAGAGCTTGAGCAATTGTTCAAAGAGGAAAGAAGACAAATGGCAAAGTCCAGATGTGCAAAGCTGCTAGAGACCTGCACGCACAAACTCAAGGCTGTCATCTACTAATACTGAATTGAAGGGGGTAAAAACTTACATGATGATCAAGTATGTTGTGTCTTATATGTGTATTTAATTTAGGCCACTTTGCAGTGATCTGCTTTGACTTTGACATTAAAGGGTCTGTTTCTGTTGATCAGCGTCAAAAAAGCCAAATTAAATGCAATGTGTTTCAATGCTGTCTAATAGTAAAATGTGAAAACTTTAAGGGAGTGGGCACTTTTTTATAGTCACGGTACCTGCTGTGCATGAGTTCAGATGTAAGGCCTGCTCAACAAGCAGTTGGACTTTTCTGTGGCGGTTAATGAAGTGAAAGATCAGGGGGACATGCACTCAGCTGAGGTGTGGTTTAGTCCTGATGCGGCTACTACATCTTTACACAGGTGGCGCTTGAAGTTGTTTATTGCTTCTAATGTAAGCGTGAATCATCCATTCATTTTTATAGTCATTGTGCCTTATTCAGAGTGATGGAGAGCCAAAGTCTACCCCTAGGAACGACACGTAGAGGGTAGGATTCACCTGGAAGAGAAATCTGTCAAGAATAACATCCCGAGAAGGTTTTTTTCTTTGGCAGTTTTACAAAAATTTAATTTATTGTCCTTTTCTATAGAAAATATACTGTAAGTCACAATAGACAGAAGACAATCTTTGCAATTCATTTTCTGCCCTTTTTACTTCTGCCCTTCTGCAATAGTAAATCTGTTCTCGTCAGCAGGATTGAAAATCTATATTTCACCCATAAACTAAGCTGTATGCATTATCACTAGATTTACAGCCAAAAGAGCAGCCCATTTGATAAATCCTTCAGCCTGTTTCTCTTCTTTTTTTCCCCTGTTGGCAGTGTGTCTTTGAGAAGACATGCATTGTACAATATACATGGTCCATTGTACAACATACACAGTACATCAGTCAGTACATCTTCTGGTGTTTATGTGTGTGGTTAACGAAAGAAAAAGTTGTTGGTGCAATGAAATAGCAGGCAGTAACATTTAAACATTTTTAAAAATTAAAACCCTTTCTAACTCTTTTTCAGTATGTCTCAGTAGGTAACATCTGCTCCTCCTGAGTGAGCTGTATATTGTAATGTTATAGAAATATAGATTGATGAACTGTAAGCCCAAGGCCTGTTTGAAGCATAAAAAGTTTATAGTTTATCCACATACCAATGTCATTTTCACAGCATTTGATTTGGTAAAGCTTATATAAATAAAACTTCCTTAATAAAAGAAAAAGTGTCTGTGTGCCCATTGTGGCCCACAGGGTCACTCCAGCTCTCCAAACCCGACACAGACAGACACAGACACAATTCCAGCAACACACAGACTCTTATTTCATTGTGAGAAACTCTTCCCAATCATTTCCCACACAGCAATGCATAGTACAAACATACAGTACTACAAGTATAAAGCAGCCGACAGCACTTTGTGTTCTTCCTTGTCTCTGTCTTTCTCTGCCTCCAAGTGTTGTCTATGCCCTCCTGACTCCTGGAGCAGTGGCAGCCAGCTCTTTTTATGTAATACCCGGGGAGTACTTTCAGTAAGGTAAGGTGGGAGCCTCGGAACCCAACAGGGCTGAGGCACCAAACTCCAAGTCTCAGGGTGCCCTGTGGGAATCCAGGGTGCTGTGTGGTTGAAATCAAACATATTAATTAATGAAAAAATGTTATCCTCTAATAAGACAAATCTGATAACCATTAGTCAGTAATCTGGCAGAAGAAAAGCTTGTCCATCTGCGTCAATCATTTTCACCTCCAGCATCTCTCACAGCGTCTGTTACAGCATGATGAGAATGGTCAGAGACACAAAGGATACCGGATCATTTTCTGAACTATTGAATTTGTATACAGTGTCAAACAATGCATACATTTACTCTGGTTAGTTCATTGGTTTACACCCAAATGATCTATATAAAATAATAGCCTATTTTTTTTTTCTTATTATTCTTTCACCACTTGAGATTTCTGTGTAACAACTGTTCAATCTTGTTGAATGCAGGTCATCTGATCTCTTAGTCATCTTCCAGTACATTTCGTATATTACATTTTTGTCCCTGTCGTTCAGTTGACCTTTATCTAGTATCCTGATATGCCTGAGCAGGTTTTTGACATGTATTAACCCTTTATGCTCTTTCTTTAAGATGAATGCTAAGTTACCCTAAAATTATTCTTCCACAGCTGTAGCAAGCCAGGGGGGCTGCCACTTAACAATCTGGAGGAGATAATGCACTGAGCATGCTTTTTTCCATCACAAAGGCATCCCAGCCAGGTAAAGGCACCAGCTGTCCACCACATCGTCCATTCCAACAGATGGTGTATCACAAAAATTTGTAGTAAGAAAATGCATTGCATTTGTCATTCCAGCAGATGGTGCCTCACAAATATTAAACACTGCTTTCATGAATCCCATACCAAATAGCATATAGAAGAGACATATGAATTGCATTTGTCATTCCTACAGGCGCATCTCAAAAATTTGTTGTAAGAAAATGCATTGCATTTGTCATTCCAGCAGATGGCATATCACAAATATTAACACTGCTTTTATGCATCCCATACCAAATAGCATATAGAAGAGACATATGCATTGCATTTGCCATTTGAGCAGGTTCATCACAAAAATTTGTCGTAAGAAAATGCATTGCATTTGTCATTCCAGCAGATGGTGCCTCACAAATATTAAACACTGCTTTCATGAATCCCATACCAAATAGCCTATAGAAGAGACATATGAATTGCATTTGTCATTCCTACAGGCGCATCTCAAAAATTTGTTGTAAGAAAATGCATTGCATTTGTCATTCCAGCAGATGGCATATCACAAATATTAACACTGCTTTTATGCATCCCATACCAAATAGCATATAGAAGAGACATATGCATTGCATTTGCCATTTGAGCAGGTTCATCACAAAAATTTGTCGTAAGAAAATGCATTGCATTTGTCATTCCAGCAGATGGTGCCTCACAAATATTAAACACTGCTTTCATGAATCCCATACCAAATAGCCTATAGAAGAGACATATGAATTGCATTTGTCATTCCTACAGGCGCATCTCAAAAATTTGTTGTAAGAAAATGCATTGCATTTGTCATTCCAGCAGATGGCATATCACAAATATTAACACTGCTTTTATGCATCCCATACCAAATAGCATATAGAAGAGACATATGCATTGCATTTGCCATTTGAGCAGGTTCATCACAAAAATTTGTCGTAAGAAAATGCATTGCATTTGTCATTCCAGCAGATGGTGCCTCACAAATATTAAACACTGCTTTCATGAATCCCATACCAAATAGCCTATAGAAGAGACATATGAATTGCATTTGTCATTCCTACAGGCGCATCTCAAAAATTTGTTGTAAGAAAATGCATTGCATTTGTCATTCCAGCAGATGGCATATCACAAATATAAACACTGCTCTTATGAATCCCATACCAAATTGCATATACAATAGGCATATGCATTGCATTTGTTGTTCCTACAGGCTCATCTCAAAAATGTTTAGTTATAACATGCATTGTATTTGTCATTCCAGTAGATGGACTGCATTTACAAATCTCATACTAAATAATATATAACAGAGACATATTAATTTTATAATATTTTATTCTTACTCATATCAGCATTTTATATTGTTTTTTGCATGGGTATGTCATGACAGCACACAGACTAAAGATTTAATGAGAAACATTTTTTGTGAAAGGCAATTAGTTAACATCTATCTTGTAGACCTAAACTAATTCCAGTTCCAAGAAGCAGATGTTAGCAATACTATAGAGCAAAACAATGGCAAATATATGAATCTAGTGATTAACCAGCTGAAAAAAACGTAGATAGAGGCAAGAGCCTCACTGCATTGCCACAGGACAGAGTTAGACACCACAGATAGCCTCCAGACAGACAGAGAGAGCCGTGTAGATGGCAGAATGCAGATGTTGGGACAGGAGATCATGAATGTCTGCTGTGTGCCTCAGAGTGTTATTATGCCAATACTCAAAAAAGCACATTGTACATATGTCATTATTATTATTTTAATGTGATTTGATGTGCTTGGTGATCAATCTGGACAGAATTACAGTGTTGAAGGCACAGCTGTAATCTACAAATAGAACTATGACATAAGAGCTCCTTTTATCCAGATGTCCCAAGGTGCTGTACAGTGCCAGGGCTACTACATCCTCTATAGACCTGTTGTTTCTATTTGCTATCTGGCATAACGCTCTTAATGTGTCCCACCACCTGTCTCTTAAAACACTTCATAAAAATTGAGATCACACTACTAGATGAGAGTCATTAAGGCATTCCATGTTCTTCTTGGGCACTGGAATGATAGTTGCATGTTTAATGAATGTTGGAACCATTGCCTCACGCTGGGAAAGGTTAAGTATGTTCTGAAAAGCAGCATGTAACTGATCACTGCACGTTTTTAAAGCTCCTCTGCTAATCTGATCAGGGTATGAGGCCCCTCATAGTTCAGGTCCTGCTGCCTTTATAATGTTGATTTTACTGAAGGCCTTTCTAACATCCTCTGTAGTGACAGTGCCGGTACAGTCGGCCTGCCCTGTAGGAATTTTCTCCGGAGGCTCTTTGTTGTTGCACTCAAAGTGGGCATAAAATGGGTTGAACACATTTGGATGAAAAGAGCCTCTAGCGACATTAAAGCATAAAATGCACATAAATCTAGGCTGACTAATAATAATACTGACAACAAATTGGGTGATCAATGTGTTTAAAAAAAAAAAAAACATCTTCAGGGCCAAGGAATTGAACTTAGCGTAAATCAAGAAAATTTTAAAAAGTGGAACATAAACGCAGATCATTTACAAGAAAAATATTAAAATTAGATGGATGGAACAAAGTGACTAATACAGGTTGTAACTAACAAAGGCAAGCCAGTGTATGTGTATATATACATATATATATTGTGACTACTGCTGCAGGGGGACACTGCCGCCCTTCAGAAACCCCCTCTTAAACAGTTTTTCAATGGGAAATAAACACTCTCTTCATTGCGGGATCAGCTGCAGGCATGCTGGCTTGCCATGCTACATGCTCCTTGTGCGGGGCTTTGAACATTTAAAAGACCAAGCCGCAGCCGTCCTGGGTCTCACCCTCCTGTCTCTCTTTCCCCAGGCTGTCTCTGCTCCGGCCGCTGTTTCTGAGCCGCTGCACCTCCTTGATGAAGAAGACTTTGTGTTCTTTTGTGCAGGAATTGTGGCCGATGCGTCAAGTTTGACGGCTCTTCTTTGTCAGGCTGGATTGCCTCTGAAAGAGACTTCTGTTTGTATCTGCCTGAACAGTGTCACACACGTGCGCATGGGAGGCAGCTAAAGGGCTTGAATAAGGGCAGTTCCGAGTCATACCGGGATGTGGCAGAGTGCACTGACTCTTTTTCTCCCTTTCCTGCAGACCATTCACGGGAGATTCCACCTGGTCATCTTGACGTCACTTCAGGGACTGAGCCTATGGAAGGAGTCCTTGCCAGCTCCCGCCCCTGTGATGTCACATCCGGGCTCGAACCTATGGCTGAAGACCTTCATGAGCCTGGTCCCTTTGATCTCACTTCCTGTCTTCCCCTTTAAAAGCCTCCACCTTTTCCCTATTCCCTCAGTTCTGTTTTAGACTCGGTTTTGTGCACATCAGTGCTGTACCTAATTTACGACTTTGCACCCAGGAAACTAATTATATGGGTGCCTGCCTCAAACCTTTCTATGACTCTGAGTCAAGTTTGTGACAACAGCAATAAAATTTCTACTCCTTGGAAAACCTTCCGTGCTCTGCTGTGAAACTTTATGACCCAATCTTGACAATATCTATATTTAAACATCATAACGGTAGGAATATTGTAGGGTTAATATACCGTCTTTTTCTGAAAATAAGACATCCCCCGAAAATAAGCCCTATCGAGATTTTCGGAACTTTTTGTAATATAAGCCCTCCCCCGAAAATAAGCCCTAGTTAAAATAATGTGAAAAAAAGAATTCGTTAAAAAATGCTGTTGATTTATTAAGTATGTTTAGCTTCCCTAATACTCGTATTTCAGAGAAATGTTTGAAATAAAATATTCCGAGAAATTCATTGTTTACCTCTACAGTTCGTTTCAAATTAATTCTTGGAATTTATCTTAAAAATACAACATAAGGCAGCATGAATACATAAATATTGTGTCCGCTCTGCTCTGCTGTGTTGTACTGCGTCGCGCGTATCGCAGAGTATGGTCGAATGAGGTGGGGAGGGGGTGGAGGGGGGCATGCATATGCGGAATGCGACGGAACGCGTCATTGGCGCACACTATAAATAATTGTTCGTTAAGGCAGCAGTCTACATTGAGCGACAGTGCAGATACAATGTTTGTTCATTTCAGTCTTGTAAGTCTGATTATTTCCTCATAAGTAATTTTATTTTTTATAAAGTGAATAATTTTTAACCGCAGTTAAAATGAGTACAAAACGAAAGAGCTATTCCGTCGAGTACAAAAAGGGAATTGTGGAAGACTCCAGGGGTGTAAATCTTGATTTATGACGATGTTCCAGAAGAAGATGACATGACTGTAATTGAATAAATTTTAATTTCTGTATTCTGTGTAAAATAAATAAATATTAAATAAAAATATATAAATATACTTTTATTTTTGTCCTCCCCCGAAAATAAGCCCTAGTGCGTATTTTGGACCAAAAAAGAAAGTAAGACAGTGTCTTATTTTCGGAAAAAGACGGTACATCCTGATTATTTTATAGTATCTACTGGTCCAAGGGTGGCATGGTGGCGCAGTGGTAGTGCTGCTGCCTCACAGTAAGGAGACCTGGGTTCGCTTCCCAGGTCCTCCCTGCGTGGAGTTTGCATGTTCTCCCCGTGTCTGCATGGGTTTCCTCCAGGTGCTCCAGTTTCCTCCTACAGTCCAAAGACATGCAGGTTAGGTGCATTGGCGATCCTAAATTGTCCCTATTGTGTGCTTGGTGTGTGGGTTTGTGCCCTGCGGTGGGCTGGCACCCTGCCCAGGGTTTGTTCCTGCCTTACGCCCTGTGCTGGCTGGGATTGGCTCCAGCAGACCTCCGTGACCCTGTAGTTAGGATATAGTGGGTTTGCAAATGACTGACTGATCTACTGGTCCCCTGCTCTATTTTATGTACTGTAGCTGTTTTTCGTTAGTCCTTTTTGAATTGTCTTTAATAAATACTAGGGGGCTTTGCCCCCTGCTTTCTTCACTCGCTAAACCCTGTGTTTGGTTAATCAGATATACAATTTTTAATTTTTTTTTTCTTTGGAATTGTTTCAATTTCATTATTTGCAGTTTTACTTTAAAGCTTCATTAAAAACAATATTTTTTGGAGTCACATTGTGACAATGCAACGTATAACTGCCCATGAGTGAATATTGTTTCTGTTTCTCTAATAAATAATCCGACTTTTTCTAATGTTTGTCCCTGTGATTTATTGATTGTCATAGCAAATGCTATTCTCACGATAAACTGTAAACATTTTAATACGAATGGCGCATCACGATCTCCTTTTGGTGTGTAATGTTATTTGAGGAATATATACATTACCTTTCTTTAGGCCTGTTAAAATTTGCATCGCTTCTCCGTGATCATCAATATACACCTGACCGAATTGTGTATTCTTTGAAAATTAACCTGTCGTTGCTTTAACTGTTCTGGGACCACAGATTCTCATAGCGTATAGTCCATTATTGTGTAAATCCACGTTTTGTGCACTGAATGATGCGAAGGCGAAGAGACTTTGTTGTTTACTCTTTGCCTTTTATTTCTGACCTCGATGCACCACAATAATGCTCACAGTCCTGTCCTTTCCTTTCCTTTCCTCTGTTGTATCCAGCAGGGGACGCTAGCTCCCTTGTTGGAATAAGTTCTTTTGTAATTGCGGCGTGTTACATAGCCCAAAACTATACAGATATGATATTAAAAGGCTTAGTGATATGGTGGTAAGAAATCACATAGGAGAAATAACTTAGCTTTCTTTAATGATGGTTTATGTGGCATAACTGACGAAGGAAGCCATGACAAGACTTTCGGGAGTGCCGATGTATAGTGTCTGCCATTTTTGTCGCTGCATTGGAAGGATTTTCCGGATCAGATGACGTTATCTCCCATCCGTCCGTTGGCTTCAAAGGTGTGCCGGGTAATGTTCCAAGGTTTTATACTCTTTCTTCATGTGTAGGCCCCAACTTACGTCAATCATGCCATTCCAAACAAGGCAAAGAGGATACAGTTTCATGCTGGCTTTGACACACAAAAATAGTATACAATGCCCATTTTCATAGCTATCCCTGTCCTGTCTTCTAATGCTTGCCTAGCAGTTCTATATGATGAACCCCTGTGCTAAATCTGGCTTTGTGTTAGCTGTGCATGTGAGTAGAAAGAAAAGTAGATTTATAAAATATTTTTGTTGTGACATATTAAGCGTATGTTACATCTGCCGCCTCCACTCCTCTCTCGCAAGCTTTGTCTTTTTCCTGCCGACTCCGGCTCCCAGAATAGAGTGAGGCGGCCCCTTTTATGTTGCACCCGGATGTGCTCCAGGTGCGCCCCAATGAACCTCCTGAAACACTTCCTGGTGTGGCGGAAGTGCTGCATGGGCACCCGGAAGCACTCCAGGTACATTTGGCTCCTCTTCTGACAGCACTTCCTGGTGTGGCGGAAGAGCTGCCATCCAGGGTTCCAGGATCATTCAGGTGCCCCCTGGTGGTGGCCCTGATGTAATCCAGGGGGCTACCCTCTTAGCTCCGGGGGAAGATATTGCCCCTCTCCCGGTCCTTCCCTTCTTCAGGCATCCCAGTGGGGCAAGGTCCCCGGTCGTCTGCCACACACCACACAAACAAAACTACCAATAAATGCAAAGGCATTTTGTGTTTTGTAACAATTAGTAGTGTAAAGCCATGTTACTATTGTGTTTTTTTAATTTGTTTTCTTATTAATTAATAAATGGTAAATATTCGTAATTGCACAACATATAATTGACAAAAAAACAAGTAAACACTAAAAAAAGTTTCAAGGAAAGGCCCAGAAAGGAGTGGCGCAGTGGTAGCACTTCTACCTCACAATAAGGAGACCAGGGTTCAAGCTCCCTGTGTGAAGTGTGCATGTTTTCCCGTGTCCATGGTAGTTTCTCTCTGGGAGTTCTAGTTTCTTCCAACACTCCAATATCATGCTGATTAGGTGGACTGGTAATGCTTAATTGACCCTATGCTGTGTTGTGAGTGTTTTCACCCTATGATGGGCTGGTGCCCTGTCCATAGGATACAATACAATTTATTTTTGTATAACCCAAAATCACACAAGAAGTGCCACAATGGGCTTTAACAGGTCCTGCTTTTTGACATCCCCTCCAGCTTTGACTCTCTGAGAAGACAAAAAAAACACCCAAAAAATAACCCTTGTAGGGAAAAAATGGAATAAACCTTGGGAAAGGGAGTTCAAAGAGAGACCCCTTTCCAGGTAGGTTGGGTGTGCAGTGGGTGTCAAAAAGAAGGGGGTCAATACAATACAATACACAGAACAGAACAAATCCTCAATACAGTATAAAAATAAAAATATTACAAGTACAGAGCAGAATTTAACAGTAGATCATATTACATAATATGATTTGGATTTTCCTGATGGTGCCCATTGCTTGCTGGGATAGGCCCCAGATGCCCATCAACCCTCCCCTGGATAAGCTGGTATAGAAACGAATAGATGGACATATAAGGTCTTTTTTGTGCATCACTTGTGGACTTTGTGTTTTATTCATCTGATATGTGTATGGGAGGGTGTTTGGTGGGAAATAAAGTTTGTTTTGTGCATTGCTTATGGCGCCTTATGGATTGTTTATGCGAATGCTAATTTTTTTCAATATATGTGTATCTGTGTTCTGTTTAGTGTTAATTTAATGTTTTGCTAATAACCTAATGCTTTAATTTTACTAATAGCTGTTTTTCTTAATGGTTGAGATGTGGGCCTGGATACATTACTTAAGTCCAATAGCTCAAATTCCTATTGGGAGTGGGCAGTGTGCATTATTATTATTTTTTATTTTTTGAGAGAGTATTTACAATTTAAGTTCTTTGTAGCAGGTAACAATCACCACTGTGGAAATTTAGTAAAAAAGTAAAAAAATCCAGCTTTGAATCTCTTGGTGTGAGCCTTTACTATCACTTTGCAGGTCTACAAGCACTTCAGGGGCTACAGCATACTCAGCACTTTGTGCTCTCCCTGTGTTCATCCCTCTTACTAACTGGCATAATTAAACTCTTAGTTTGAGTATATTTTGGTCCTCACAGTATCATTCTTGCATCTGGAAGATTACTACTACAGTACACCATCTTTGTTTGTGTTCATTTTCAAAATATTGGATCAGAACGCATCCATCAAAGGCAAAAAATTCCTGCTTCATTTGCGCACCTCCAGAGAATCACATGCAAGTAGTCACCCGCATCGGCAGCCTCAGTGATCCACAGCAGATCCTCTGCCCTGCTCCTGCTGAGTCATCTCACGTGATGCCTCCCTGTTGGCTATAGGTGTCCCTCTGCAAAACAATCTTCCATTTCTTACCTCTATGTGCCTGCTCCCTTTTAATTTGACACTCGGTCATACATTCTGGAGGCTTGAATGTAAACTTGTCATTGGCGTAACACATAAGATTAGATTGTATTCATACTGCAAAATTGGAGCTGATATTACCTTTACAATTCTTTACTCACTATGCATGGGCTTTCCCTCTTATTACGTCATTCTTTTACCATCCACATAAACTTCACAAAGAAATCCAAGTTGTGTTATACAAGCGGGCCCTCTGGACTAACCTTTCTTTTACAGCAGCATTACTTTCTCTTCAGCATGACAGGTAATTCAGTTACAGACCAAGTAGCTGTCAACTTGTCCGTCACAAAATGCCCTATTCAATAGGCTGTGTTTTCCAAAAAAAAAAAAAAAAACTCAAATAGACAAAACATAAAAAAAAAAAAAACTGTACCACAGGGCACACTCGCACTCGCTTCATTTAAAATCTGCCAATTAATCTAATGGCTTGTCTTCAGGATGTAAGAGGACAAAGGAGTGTGCAGAGAAAATCTTATACACAGTGGTCAGGTAGGGAACTGAATCCAAGACCCTGGTGCTACCACACCAGCCATACTGATTGACCTTTGAGCTCTAATACATAGGCATACATTCAAAATACATACTGGAACCACAAGGGGGCGCCACTGAACCCCAAACCACAGACACAATAAAGCCCAAGCAACGTTCAAATAAAAGTTTTATTTTTTAAATTTCCAACACCTTACAGCAACACCAGCCCAAAATGTACCAATACAAATTCTCCTTCCGCCTCCAAGAGCATGTTCCCCACTGCCTCCTGATACTGACTCGATTAAGTGAGGCGGCAGGCTGCTACCAGTCTCTTGCCCAGGCCATCTGGAGCATTTTTGGGTTGTGCAGAAGCCAGGGTGGTCCTCCCCCTGATCTTGACAGAGCTGTGTTTCTGGACTCAACTCCCATGTCACTCTGCGGGTGTTTTAATTGGGTTTAGCCCTGGGGAACACTGACAAAAGTGTTTGGGGGAATGAACTACTCCTGCCATGCTTGCTCATTCACTCCATCCATTATGGCCTCCTGGCTGGATACGAATCCATCGTTTATCAAGGCCAGGATGCCTATCCTACCTCCTTGGCTGTATAACAGATGAAAGAAAGAAAGAAAGAAAGAAAGAAAGAAAGAAAGAAAGAAAGAAAGAAAGAACTTGGACTGAAATTTCAGCCTTTATAGCTAAAGTGACAATAAACAAATGAGAATAATAGGAATAATAGAAAAAAAAGAGTACATCTTCAAAATAACAGGAAACGAATACCAGCTGTGATCATTAACACAACTTGTGTGGAGGTCTTTCAGTGTCTTCTGGGATCATCACTTTCAGCCATCACTGCTTGACACGTCTGACACACAGAGCTAAAGAGCCATTAAAAATGCGCTTGTTTGACGTTATTCCTGACAAAGTTGCTTGCCTTTAGAAGTCAGGTAGCCACACAGTAAAGGTGTTTTTTTGTGTTTAAGATTAGGGGGGAACGGCAGTCATTGGCAATGCCTGTGCACCAGCATTCCTTAGTGCATTTGTGTCCACAGCAGCTGCGTGTGTGGCCTGGCATTGTTCTACTATAGTGGCGGATCCAGATGTATGAGGAAACACATATATGTATGTCTCATTATATATATTGTGATGGACAGCACACATCGACTGGTGTTCAGTTCAGGATGGGGCTCCTGGAGGGAAAGCCAAACCTTCAGAAGCAGGAAAATGAAGATGAGGTTCATCCTGTTGAGTACAGAATTGAGTCCAAGATTGAACTGATTTCAGTGGGAGGTTGTCAGGGTTTTAAGGCAGGTTAGCAGAAGCTTTGTCTTTGTGGCTGGAATCGAAAGTGACGTCATCGGACCTAGGCAGAATTTCCCGTATTTGATCTGCAGGAATATCAGAGGAAAGGTGCACCTCACTGCCCTGGCCTGTCATGGAATTACCTTTGATTGGTCCCTCTAGCTGTCTCCCATGCCCATGTGTGTTCTTTCCATGTAATTGGAAAGAAAACACATTTTACAAATTAATTGAAAAAAAGCAAATGTGAGTCTAAGGGGTGATTGCCTCAAGATGGTGGCTGTTCTATTAATAAGGACTCCAAGCAGGAAGAGGCTGGTCTTGGTGGGCGGACACCAGAAGCGACATCAAGGGTGGTAAAGCCATCAGTCTTCCAGTCTGCAGAGAGAGGAAGAGAAAAGGCATTGGTAACTAGCGCCATCCTATGTCTTCACCCAAGAACTTAAGTTGTCCCCATTGTGAATGTGCCCATATATATATATATATATATATATATATATATATATATATATATATATATATATTGTGGCGGGTGGTTGGGGGCAGTGCCCAGCCAGGACGCCTGGATGGACTGGGAGAGTGACTACGTCTCCTCCGGACCACGAGAGGGCAGCTGCCCTGGTTTGTATGGAGGCCACGGGAACAGAGCATGGAAGCTCAACCCTATAGGGGCCTGTGGTCACTGCCAGATGCCTGAGAAGCCCTGGACGTCAGCACTTCTGCCACACCCGGAAGTGCCACAGGAAGCTCATCAGGAGGCACCTGGAACACGTCCGGGTGGACTTAAAAGGGGCCACCTCCCTCCATTCGTCAGCTGGAGTCAGTATTGTAAATATTGTAAATATGGATAATAAACGTGTTGTGGTGTCTAAACCATCGGTGTCTGCCTGTCTGTGTCGAGGCTGGTCTCCACAATATATATATTAATATCTACTCCATATATATAAAATCCTAAGCCTAAAAGTGCAACGATTTTGTGCAACGTTTTTATGTGACGTTTTTATGTCAAATTTTTTGTCACGCTTTAAATTGGGCTTATTTTAAAACCTACATATATATGTTTGGTATCATTCTTTCCAGAGTTTATCGAACTTTAATGTGATGTTGTTAGATTTTCAGATTCTTAATCCATTTTTAAAATATAAACTAAAAAATATCAAGAACTCACGTCCCACGAGACGAGATTTTGTGCCAAGAGATTTAACCACACCTGGGGCCGGAAATAAAAGACAAAGAGTAGGACAGCTGCTGTACAGGCTTTTAAATGTTCGAAGCGCCACGCAAGATGCATATGATGCAGCATAGCAACAGCAGCAAGCTAGCAGCTGATCGAGCAAAGAGGAGGTAAATAAAAAACTCTATTTGTTTCCCATTGTATTACCATTTAAGAGGGGGTTTCAGAGGAGCAACCGCGTCTCCTTGGGGTGCGTTCAGTCCCCCTCTTCACAACACAAGCGGCAGAGACGCAAAGTAGCTGGCATGTAGCGCAGAAAAGCAGTATTGGCGAGCAAAGCAAGCAGGGGGTAAGCCCGATAGTATGTATATATATTGCCTGCCAACCGGAAGGGGCAAAGTCAGTTGGTCTCATTAGGTGTCTACTCAGTGCTGTGAGGAGAGAAGGAAGGACAGGGGTACATCCTATTTCACAGAACGCATCATGGACGTTAAGTGGCGCATGCCTGTATACTATCAGATAAAAACGCAATGTGAGTATTGGCACTGGCAGAGGTGAGTGCTATAATAGCCCTCTTTAAAGGATATTCAAAAGAACTTGCTGCCACTCTCTGGATAGGCCCATTAGGCTTCATCGATCATAACCATCAAGATCACACCTGAAAATCCACTTTTTGCCTCTTGTCTTGTAAATCTGCTATTTCTGCCTTTATATCTTTCATAATTGACTCTTTTTATCCACTATAGTGATGCTGATTCTGCTATGCTGTCAATCACATTGCAGTGCGAATCAACTCCTACATACATTAAGTTAATTGCTTTATATTCTGACACAATGGCCTGTAAGCTTTATATAGAGTAAAAAAAAAATCCCTCAAAATTATGGTCAATTTACACTAGCTTGTCTAATTTACAGTACCATATTATCTATTTTTTGTTCTTTTTTTATTTTATAAAGTATCCTGTAATAGTGCTATGCAGAGTAAAGGCTCAAGCTGTAAACTAGGGTTTGCAGACTCAGGTCCTGGAGGGCTAAAGCTTCTGCAGGTTTTAATGCAATCAGTTTCTTAAATTCTTAAGTGACTTCTTAGTTAGTTTTTGCCACTAATTGGAAACAAAGGTGCCGTAATGGTTAGCGCTGCTGCCTTATTGATTCAGCATCCAGTGTTTGAATTCCTCACCAGGATGTTGAGTGCTTCTCAGTGTCTTTAAAAGTTAGTTGGGTCTTTTTACATTTTATTGTTACATGGCATTGAATCACAGATTAAATTTGGCTCTTTTCACACTGATCTCGAGAAAAAGACCCTTAAATGTCAAAGTAAAACAGTGAAACCAGATTTTTGGCTTTTCTTCTTCCCATTTTTATATGGGGTTGCTTTTTTTTTTTTTGACAAGACATTTCTACGAGGGACGTTCAAAATGATTCCACACTTTTTTAAACTCTGTTTACTAAGAATTTCAAAAACAAATTACATCACTTTTCTACATAGTCACCTTCTTCTGCGATGCAATTTTCTCAGTGTTGTACAAACTTTTAATGCCCAATTACTACTCCTCCTGCCTTCACCTTTTCCAACGAAAATATAAAAATGTGGAAACTTTTTGAACATCCCTCTTAATAGAGGTTTTGACATGATGCCTTTTGTGATGCCAACCCTATACTTTATTTAAATACAGTAGAATCTAGCTTATCCGACATAAACGGGCCAGCAGAACGTTGGATAAGCGAAAATATCGGATAATGGGAGGTGTTAAGAAAAAGCCTATTAAATGTCAAACTATGTTATAATTTTACACATTACGAACTTAATACGTAATGTTTTCGGTTCACGAACGTCTCTGAACACGTACAAATCGGGTTATGACCAAAAAGTGCGCCAAACTTTTTCATCTGTTCACACACTTGGTATACAAACTAGCCAGTTTCCCTTTCGGTTTGTGCGTGCCGATGATTTCCGCACAAGTTCAGTCTCTCCCTGTGCATTCCCTGTGCAGCAAAAGAGAGAGAGAGCGGGAGAAAGAGACACAGACAGACACACGCGCGAGAGAAAGAGAGACACACTCACACATGCGCGAGAGTAAGAGAGACACACGACCGTGAGAGAAAGAGAGACATGCACACACACCCGAGAGAGACACAGGTGCACACACGCACAAGCGAGAGAGACACAGGCGCGCGCACACACGCGAGCGAGAGAGACACAGGCACGCACGCACACACACGCGAGCGAGAGAGACACACGCGCGCACACACGCCAGAGAGGGCAGGCCACATAATCCACTGTAATCATGTTTTACAACAAAACAACAGAAAAATGTAACTGAAAAAATGAACTTGGCAACAAAAAATAGACTACGCTCATGCACGCAACTTGCAGTTCTTGTTGCTGATTGATGCGTTGTTTTGTTTTTTGTTTTTTTTGCGGTGGGACGTCGGATAATACAGAATGTTGGATAAGCGAAGGTCGAATAAGCGAGACTCTACTGTTTATTTAAAAAGGATTTTTAAACTTTTTAATGGACTTTCCTACAACATAAACTTTATTTATTATTATTATTATTATTATTTTTAATTTTATAGTGTAAACTAGGAGGGCAAGCACCCCGGCGCCTTCGGCACCCAACCACCAGTTGCAGCCAGTCTGCCACTCACGTTGTGAAGAGGGGGGCTGAACGCACCCCAAGGAGACACAGTTGCTCCTCCTAAATCCCCTCTTAAATGGTGATACAATAGGAAACAAATATTGTTTTTTTTTACCTCCTCTTTGCTCGATCAGCTTCTGGCTTGCTGCTGCTGCTGCCGTGCCGTGCCGTGCTGTGCTGTGCTGTGCTGTGTGATCTGCATCTCGCGCAGCACTTCAAACATTTAAAAGCCTGTACAGCAGCTGTCCTACTCTTTGTCTTTTATTTCCGGCCCCAGGCGTAGTTAAATCTTTTGGCACAAAGTCTCATCTTTCGGGACATGAGTTCTTGATATTTTTTAGTTTATAATTTAAAAACAGAATAAGAATCTGAAAATCTAAAAACATCACATTGAAGTTCAATAAATTCTGATACCAAACATATATATGTAGGTTTTAAAATAAGCCAGATTTAAAGTGTGACAAAAAATGTGACATAAAAACATCACATAAAATCGTTGCACTTTTAGGCTTAGGATTTTACATATATATAGAGTAGATTAAAATGGATGATTTAAAAATTAGTAAATTTGATAAATATGTGTGCCAGTACATGACTTAAGTCTCTACTACCCTAACCTCCTCACCTGTCTATGGTTCCAGTTGATTGTAGTATAAATGTACCTGAATGAAGAATGGCCAACTTATGGCGAATGAGTATGGTGGGCTAACATACACGACAAAGACAAAAGACCACTCCAAGCAAACGTGTGAAAAGTATTAGTCAAGGGATAGGGACAAGAAAGTATTCAAGTCACTGAATATCAAGTTAAATCAATAATGAAGAAATGGAACGAACATGACACAGCTGTAAATCTGCTCGAGCACTCCATCCACAACAAGAGATCATCCAAGATGAAGACGAGTGAGGGAGGCCACCAAAAAACCTCCGAGAACTCTGAAGGAGTTACAATCTAAAGCAAATGAGACTGGAGAAACTCGGAATACAACAACTGTAGTTTCATCAGTACACAGCTTTATGGTAGAGTGACACCTCAGCACCACACTGGAACAGTGTGAGGTTTTTTTACGGTGGCTGGAGTGCAAATCCTACTACCAACCCCCAGGTTTTCCTTGAAAGTTGAAGGACCTGATTGCAGGGCTGGATGCACATTAATGTCATACCCAGGATGAAGCAAATGCAGGTGAAATGGCAAAGAGAAGTCCAGAAGTTCGTTGGAAGAGCATTCTATGGTTTGATGAGACCAGAATTGAGCTTTCTGACCATCAGACTAAACACTATGTTTGAACACTGCACTATCACGAGAGATTCTCAAAGCATACTTCCACAAATGCCCACTAGAGGGGGAAATCCTGTCATAAACCCATGCTAGATATACAAAAGGGCCATATAAAATTCTTATAAAATAAAAGATGTATTCTTCCCAAAAATGCTCTTTAATAACAATGAAGCTCCATGGGGCACAAAAGCAATAGGATTTGCCCAAAACATAAAGGCAATCCAATTCAACAAATGTGCCAATATGAAGTCATAATTCGAAAATCAGAATAAATATAGAAGACCACAGTAACTGATTACTCCCTAGAGCTTTCAAAATAAACTACCATCAAATGTGGGAGACCCTCCATATTTACAGGGCAGAGAGCGTTTCCTGGTAGTGATTGGCAGGTGGCCGCGCCTCTTGGGGAACCAAACAGAAAAACAAATGGAACATAGCAGCACAGGCATAAAAAGTAAGTAAAGTAAAATGTACACAATAACTAAATGTTATGTTAGCATACCTCAAAAACAAAAAATTGAACAAAAAACACATAAAACAAGACAATATGTACATTATGAAAAACACAACATCCCACTGTGCAGCATGGTGGTGGCAGCATCAGTCAGTGGAGATGCTTCTGTGCAGCAGGCCCTGGAAGGTTTGTGAAGGTAAAATCAATGCAGCAAAATACAGGGAAATCAAGGAAGAAGCCTAATGCTGTCTACAAGAGACCTGTTGGTTGGAAATATGAATATCTCTCTATATATACCGCATATACTCACGGATAAGTTGGGAGTTGATTTTACAATTATGATATGCTAATGCCCACCTGAGAGACTAACCATGGAGCACACTGCCTTTTTTTTCTATGTATTGTGCCTACGTGACCACACGATAATACCAGAACTATTCTGAAGAGACGTTTGCACTGTTTTGTGTTTTTTGTATCTCACACCCTCATACACCTTTATCGTAAGAGCATCCCTTATCTACGATGAAGCGTTCAATCAGAAGAAAATATGAAGCTGGTTTTAAATTAAACGTTGTTGAAGTAGCGAAAGAAATTGGTAACTGCGCTGCAACAACTAACTTCCTCGCCTGGATTCATTTTTTTGATTTTATTTGATATACTTTGTTAATCCCCAAGGGGAAATTGTCTTTTTGCATGACTGTTTGGGGTAAGAGTGCAGGGTTTTGGATTGTTTTGGACTGTTGGGGTAAGAGTGCAGGGTTCAGCCATTGTACAGCACCCCTGGAGCAATTTTCAAGTTAAGGGCCTTGTTCAAGGGCCAAATGGAGTAAGATCCCTTCTGGCAGTAACGCGATTTGGTGTGACCAATGCAGATCCATAGCCTGTAAGCGGATTTGAAACCAACATAACCTTTCTCTGACAGCTCATTTATCTTAACAATACTCTGCCCTTACTTGGTGCAGTATATCTGGAGCTCTAAACTGGCCCTGTGTAAGTTAGTGTGGAGTGTGTGATGAGCCCTGCAGTGCACCAGCACCTTGTGTCACACACGTGGACAATGGGAACAGCTTAATGGCTCTGGTGGTGGTAATTCCTCACCAGTTCCCAGGGTGGCACTGTATTGAAACACTTCCTTCTCTTCCTCTATCTACAGATTGGATGATTGACTTGTGATGTCACTTCTGATGTCTGCCCACCCAGACTCACCTCTTCCTGCCTGGCTTGCATTTACCTGGATGTGTCGCCATCTTGCATGGTTTGCTCTGAGACTTGCATCCTTTTGCTTTAAAGCTGTACTGACTTTTACCTTAACAATATACGGGATTGTGATGTCACCCCAAATCTTCATCTTTGTTTTGTCCTCTCTTACATCAGGTTTGGTTCCCACCTTGCACCTGATTCTATTGGGCCTCCCATGAGCCTAAATTAGATAAGCTGGCTTGAAAACTGTCCTTAACATTTCCATCAACAATCATTAATATTCTAATATGTATACTGTAGAAAGCAGGGGCGCTCCACCCGCCCCAACCCGCAGAAGTGCAGCAAATAACACACTTTATTTCCATGGGGTAGCGCTTTTCCTCGTTCCCCACAGCAGCACAATACAAATAAGAAAAGCACCGACGCACAGTCCTTTTCTTCTCTCTTACTCCGCCACCACTCTTCTTCCGGCAAGCTTTGTCCACCTCCTCTGGCTCTCTGAGTAGTGGTGGCTGGCTCCTTTTATAGGACACCCAGAAGCAGTCCGTGCTGCCAAACAGGGCTCAGCAAATGTCCAGGCGCCCCCTGGCAGTGGCTACATGCCCCAGTAGAGTCGAGCTTCTATGCTTCAAACCTGTGGCCACGCTGCTAAGCCAGGGGGGCTGTCTTCTAACATTCCGGAGAAGATAATGTCCTGAATAAGATAACCACTATTAAAGCGTCCCAGCTGGGTAAGGGCTCCAGCAGTCCACCACACTACGGTATTCCTTTAAAAATAGGTAATAAAAAACAAACAACATTTTTCTTACCCAAGAGATCAGAAACTAAAACAAAAATAAAATATTTCAGTTCAAGAGAGCACATTCACCCTTCACCTCCCGCAGGCATATTTTTGTAATTGTTACACTGCATTAAAGAAAAAAAGCTACGCTTTATGTAAAATATTGACTTCCATCTGTTATTATGTAGGCTTCAAACTCCATTGTGTGCAAGAGCTGCTCGTCTACTAATTGGTAAGGGGCAGAGTAATAGCCGCATATCTCAATCTTATTACGGCCTAAACAGTAAAGAAATTAAAAGAAAACATATTGCATAAAGCCAATGCAGTATATAAAAGCAGCTAATAAAGCAGTATTAAAGCAATACGATTATGATAAATCAAGTCAGAACAGACCAGTGAAAATGTGCTATATATATAATTAAACAATCCTATTAAGGACCACGGGGTGAAACTGTTACGCTCCACTACCCGTGTAGTCATTTGAAAATTGTCAGCAATGTTTTTCAAGCAGTGTACTGCCATTGGAATCCAATTAACTTTCTGACCACCTCTGTATCTCACCGTTAAAAATGCCAGATTGAAATAGACAAGGATTATATTAGGTAAATGGAAAGTGAAACCAACATACCTAAAAGGTTAGCCATACATCAACAACAGAAATCACGGGCTCCTGTTTGGAGTAAGTACTCATACGCTGCGATATATTCATTGCCAGTCTTTTTATGTACTTTTCCGGGAGAACAATACAGTCAAAAGGATTTCAGAGACAACTGAAAGATGATTACAGCCAACTGTATTTATCAAAATGACAGAAAAAAAAATGAAGCCCTCCGCAAAGTTTAAAAGGAGATGTTCAACACCTATTTTAATTACAAAAAATAGTAATGTGGGAAATGTTAAAGAGCGAGGAAAGAAAGCTTTAAGCAACAGGAAAGAAAGCTTTAAGCAGAATTAATTCATTTATATTAAAAGGTTTCATGTACAGCGCTTATAAGAAGTACTCATGCCCTTGAAGGGTTTTCACATTTTCTTGTTATATCACGTTGAATCACAATGGATTTAATTTGGCCTTTTTTGACACCGGTCAGCAGAAAAAAATTCTTTATTGTCAAAGTGAAAGTGGACTAAATTAATTGCAAATATAAAACACAAAAAGTTATTGATGGCATTAATATTCACCCACTTCATCTGGACACTGCCATTTCTCCTCATTCTTCTTTGCCAAGCTGTGTCAGGTCTCATGCTGGTGGTGAGTGAGGACAGCAATGTTATTCTAGTTTTGCCTTTTTATATTAGATTTTATTATTATATTTGTTCTGACCTTACCTGGAAATTCAGTTTAGTTTTAGTTCTCCTTCATCGTGTATTTTTAGTTTTAATTTTTATTTCACAAAGACATTTCTATTTTATTTTTATATCTATTAGTTTCAGTTTTAGTTTAATTATTCTGGTACGGTTAAAGAGCTACTATGGAGTTCAGTTCTGTGTAACAATCAGACAGAACTGTATACTTAACGGGTTTGAACATAATATGAGTTTAATGTTAGTGGAAGCTGACTACACTACATGGTTCACTATCTGGTTTTGTTTTTGTCTGATAAAAATTAGCATAAGCAAAACCAGATATGAACAGTTTTATACAATTTTATAATTTTTAAAATATTTTCTATGTCATTTATGCTGAACAAATGTGTGCTAACTGTTGACACTTTTCGTCTTTTCCTTTTCTTACCCAGAATGGGCCAATCTATAATGAAATTTAGGAGAATTTTAAGGTTTGAGGGTTTTTACTTTAAATGCGTACAGCACGCAGCATATCTCGCTCCAAAACAATGTGCTTATAATGAATGCCTTCAATATTGCATTCAAAAATCTCCCATACTGGGCTTTTTATTTTCTACCAGCCATATCCAACTCAATCACATACACTATATAGACAGAATTTTACCACCTGCAGGCCTGAAAAGATATAAAAAATCAGAAAACAGATTCTGCTGTGTCATGAAAATCATGGGGTCTTAGAAAGAACAGGGGGGTATTTTCCGTACGTCACTTAAATCATCCGAGATCAGACGCCTCATCTTGGATGAGTTAATGCCAGTGAAACTCATCCAGATAAGTCGGTTTTTCAAATGCAGCCACGTAGTAGATTAGTCGAGCTGGATCTAATCATCTGAGATGAATGCGCGCGCCCGCGCTGACTGAAAAGCCCATATATATTGAGTCTAGAAAACATGATCAGCAAGTCTTTGATAGGCTGTAACAAAATGATGAAAGAACGGGCGCATTTTTTTTCACACAAGCGGAGCAGGATCTTTTATTCGAAGAACATGAAGAATTTCATGATTTAATATGCACAAGGGGTAACACTGCAAAAGCAGCCCAAACCAGAAAAGAAGGCTGGCAAAAAGTGGCCGACAAATTAAACGCTAAGTAGTGTACATTGTACTTACTGAATGCAGTGTTTCATTTCCTATGTGTCAGATTAATTATTTAATATGTCATAATTCCAGATCAAACATGAGCACAAGGAGAACATGGGAACAGGTAAAAGTGAAGTACAAGAATATACTTCAAACTGGTAAATATTGGTATATAACTATTTAAAGAATTGTTGACATAAAGAATCATATATAATATAAAAAACATTAATTTTAAAGCTAATAAGAAGGAAAAGAAGCAAAAAACAGGTGGAGGTCCACGCAGTCCAGAGCAAACCCCTGCAGAAGAGTTGGCTATCCAGCAAAATTCCCATCGCCCTGTTTCTGAGGGCATTCCGGGGAAAGCTCCTCCCCAGAACTAGTGGCAGGATGCAGTAGTCACTTCATTTCAGGTAAAGGATGGTCATTGCATATATTTGTCCTCAATGTGTGCCATAGGTAGGTTCCATACGGCCCTCTGATCAGTCCCATGTGCCCCAATCACATTTGGAAATCCTTGGTAATGAGAATGTTAGGCTGATTGTGAGATTCTTCAAGGAACTGTGGGTGTTTTTGGTTGTGTACTACCTACCTGCAATGGCATGAAATGCCTCTTTTATTGTCTGCACACACAGGTGTCCAGGAAACACAATGAAAACCCGAAGGAAATATTTCAGAGCCAAACAGACTTTACGAATTGCCTGGCAAACTGCACTTTTAGATAGATTTTCCGCATCACCTACAGTACATAAAAAAAGTGCCGCTTGCAAAAAACCTCAAAGCAATGCCTACTGTCTGTGTGGTTGTGAGAGCCCGACTTCGCCTAGTTTGACTTCAAATATAAGGTGCTAATAAATCTTTGAGGTACAATAGTCCCCCTCGGCTAAAGCGGTATCTTTCAAAAATAATTTCCTCCGGGAGCAATAAAGGATTTTGCCAATCGCGCAAAACCCTCTATATGAAATTCTCTTCTTATAATTTGCGTAACGATATCAATTGGTCACTCATTCATGAACGGTGAAGTCATGACTGAATGAATTCCATGCACGGACACTGATTAAGTGTGTGAGCTAATCCTTGTTTACACAGAGCAGGTTTGAGGATTTGGATGTGTTGCTATGACAACACATCCAGCAAGAGTTTCGAAAAACCGACAGATCCAGGATCAGGCCAAATCGTCAACAATTGCATCCGGCTAAGCGAGTAATCCACGTATGAAAAATACTCCCCAGGACTCTTAGACTTGAATCAGTGTGCATAGTCCCCTAGCTGTATTGGGGGAAACAAAGAAAAACAAGCATGTAGTGTGAAGGTTAGGAGTAGTGAGACTTGAATAGCCCATGCATAAGAACAGTAAACCCATAATGAGCAGAGCAAGAGCAGGTCATAGGAGTGTGCACGGGCAGAAAATGACAGGAACAGGATCTGAGATTAGGAACAATATCTACATTATCTAAACCTGATCATCCAGAGCAGGATCACAGGAAACCTGGAGCATACCCCAGCAGGTTTGGGTGTAAGACAGGAAAAATCTCTGGTCTGCAATACGTATGACATGGTTGATGTTAACAACAAAAAGAATATGATGATTTCAACTATCTATTTTGAGAGAGAGAGAGAGAGAAAAATGAAAAAGAGGGACAAATATCTAAAAAAATAATATTTTTCACAATATCAGGTATTTTAAACTGTGAATATAAACTAAAAAAAATAAATTAATAAATATAGAATAAATACAAAAACAAATTAGTATGTTTAGTTTTTCACCAGTTGGCAGAGACTCTTTTCTCTTACATACCTTTAGTTCAGTAGAGACATTGCCAGCTTGAGAATTTTACAAGAATTGTATCATTTTGTTGTTAAACGACTTTTTTAAAGGAAAAGTGATTGGTCAGCAACAACATCCTGATCTTGTATGTTCACCATCAGTCTCTCGATCAGTGCCGTTTTATTTTCAGAAAGGATTTCTCCTGAGCGAAGTGGCAGGTAGGTGAATTATTGTCAACAAAACGCAGACACCTGAGAAATAAACTGAAACGTTATTCACTCTTGATTTTTCCGTCCATACAGAAAAGGTTTTGTTGGCCAGCACATTCTGATTTCAGATGTTTGAATTACATCTTGATACACTAGAAGCGCAAAGAAAGGCAGCACTGTTAAACACTTTCTACTTCACATGATTTACGCACCTGTAGTCAGCTTGCCGCAATGCTGTGTGAACACCCGCCCTCCATCACCAGCCGCCATTCACTGGATTAATATATGCGGGCGACTCGTGGTCGATGAGTTTCTGTTTTAGGGTTAAAAGTTACAAGGGTTTAAGACTAATAGCAAGAAAATTCATTCAGAAACGAAAACTACAAATATTTTTTAGTAAATTATTATTTTATTTCAGTTACTTTAATAGTTTTGTTTAGTTTAAGTTTTTGATTTTGGTTTTGTTAATTATTTTATTTCAGTTTACAAAAATGTTTTTTTAATAATAGTTTCAGTTTTGATTTTAGTTTTCGTTAACTATAATAAAGTGGTGAGGAGCATTTTTCAAGTCCCGACACAAACCCTGAATTAGGTTCAGATCCAGACTCTGACTCTGCCACTCCAGGACATTCATTTTGTTTGTTTTGAAGTCATTCCTGTGCAGCTTTGGCATTATGTTTGGAGCATTGACTTGCTTTTCTTCCCCAAAAGTGCATGCTTCAGGTTTGCTTCCAGGATTTCTCCACATTTTTGCTGCATTCATTTTACTCAAACAAGCCTTTTAGAGTCTGCTGTAGAGGAGCATCCCCATCGCATGATTCTGCCACCACCTTGCTTCACACAGTAGGGATGGTGTGTTTTTTGGCAATGTGCATTGTTGCGCTCTCCACCAAACTTGGCATTTATTATAATGGCCAGACACCTCAGTTGTGGCCTCCTCAGAACACAGAACATTCTTCCATCTGATTTCTGGGTCTCCC
The DNA here is from genome assembly GCF_900747795.2 of Erpetoichthys calabaricus. Taxonomy (NCBI): domain Eukaryota; kingdom Metazoa; phylum Chordata; class Cladistia; order Polypteriformes; family Polypteridae; genus Erpetoichthys; species Erpetoichthys calabaricus. The sequence continues at coordinate 25,279,881 of NC_041403.2, read as the reverse complement.
ATGTGCCTTCTGGCAAATTCTAGCTGAGATGTCACTTTGTTTGTAACAGTGGCTTTCTCTTTGTCACAATCCCAAAAGCTGTGACTGGTAAAGTGCCAGGGTAACAGTTGTTGTTAATCATCAATAGTCTCTTGGTGGCCTTCTTCATTAGTCTTCTTCTTACATGATCACTTTCTTCCCGTTCCATGCAGATTTCCAGCTGTGCCAGACTCTTTTCCAGTTATGACTGATTTAATTGGATATTCAATGTGTGGCACAAGTCCTAGGTGCCAATGTAAGGTCTATTATTATAGATTTCCTTACAAAAAAGGCTCATTTTAATAGACACCGACACAAATCCCAATTTTTTCCTCCCTTTTCCTTTCTTGCTTCTCCCCCACTGAGACTCCAACTCACCTGGATGAGGTTGAGTGGCTCCTTTTATCTTAGACCTGGGAGTACTTCCAGTGTCAGGGCATAGCCTGTAGTCAAGCACTTCCATGTCAAATGGAAGCCACACATAGTAGGGATTGCTAATCACAGCAGCTCCTCCTGGTAGACCCCACGGAACACAACAGGGCTGCCCCAAGGGACTATGGCTCCCTGTATGCCATGCAGGTGTCCATGTCGGAATCTTAGCCTGGATATGCTGCCATCTAGCATACTGGGGGAGCCACTGATCTGAATACATCGTCTCCCCCCTGTTCCCCTATTACATGTGCCTCTCGGCCCGGCATATCAGCATATTTAAGCTACTCCAAGACTGCCACCTACTGTCAACTCCCTAGTAAAAGCAGGGAATAACCTTACTTTCTTCTTGGCCATTGACATCCCGGAAGTGACAGAAGGAATGCTCCTCCGCCAGGCCCTTGAGCAAAGCCCTTAACCTGCAATTGCTCCAGGATTCCTGTACAAAATAGCTGACTTTGCACTCTAACCCCATAAAAATTGAGTGTGCGTCTCAGGAGAGTAAGTTGCAAAAAATGACAAATTCTTAATTCAAGAAATTGTATATGGGGATTAAAATATAAAAAACTGGGGGGCTTGGCCCCCTGCTTCGCTTTGCTCACAAACCCCCCTACCTGCTCTACGCGCCAGCATCTTCGCGTCTCTGCTGCTCGTGTATGTGGATTTCACGTTCACCAAACAAGAAAACTTTTAATTATTGCAGATAGGCCCCTTCAATGGGAAGAACCACTACTTTTCCCTGATGGCAACACGAATTAGACAATCTACAAGTCTCCAACTTAAAGTTTAAAGCCAAACAATATCTACATACTTCTGTCATATCATCTATGTTCATATATTCAATCTCTTTACCTTTTTGTCAATATCACATTGAATTTTAATTCCGTGTTTGGAATTACATCGTGACAATGCAACGTATAACTGCCCGTGAGTGAATATTGTTTCTTTCTCTCTACACGAACTGTGTTTGACATGAGCATTCACACAAATGAAAAAAGATTGAATTGTGTGTGTGGTTGTAAATGATTTAGATGTTGGCAGGACTTTTCCAAATCTCTTTGCATAAAGTCTTGTCTCGCGGGGCTTGAAAACTTCTCTCATGGGATTTCACTTTCACCAAACAACAACTCTTTTAATTCTCCTGGATACGCCTCTTCATTGGGAAGAAACACTACTTTTCCCTGATGGCAACATGAATTAGATGATCTACAAGTCTCTGAATTAAAGTTTAAATCCGAACAATATATTCGATCTCTGTTCGCTGTTCCGTTATTTCACCGAGTAATAATTTCCGTTTGTTTGCATTAAGGAGATCTTTACTATCATTTCTTTGAGACTTTTGAATTTTCGTACTTCCATTATATGTAACCTGCTCTGCATGTGTATTGCACTGACGTTTTTAAATTCTTTACGACATTCTACTTTTTCATTTACTCTTTGTCTTTTATTTCCGGCCCCAGGTGTGGCTAAATCTCTTGGCACAAAGTCTTGTCTTGTGGGACGTGAAAGTGTCTCTCTGAAAAAGTGATGTCTCATCTCTCTTCCCAAGATTTTTTTATTATTATAGAGAGATAACTAAAAAAAATCACTTAAAAATCAGTACAGTGTTGTCCATTAGACCATTAGAACAATCTATACGAGAACAGGCCATTCAGCCCAACAAACCTTGCCAGTCCTATCCACTTAATTCTTCTAAAAGAACATCAAGTCAAGTTTTGAAAGTTCCTAAAAATCACTGAGGCGCAGACTAAGCAGCATCCTGTCTTGGGGATAAATTTACAATAATCGCTTGCTTGTACTGTTTTGACTGCCTGGACATCTTTGCCTTGTAAGCGCTATATAAATGTAATGAATTATTATTATTATTATTATTGTAACCTTTCCTTTTGCTTTTTATCTTTCACTTTTGATTTGGTCACTATACGCCTTTCAAATTAACGTTAACAACTTTGGCCAAATTTCTGGCTGTTCCTTTGTCTCAATTTTAACCTCCTGATCTTTTTTCAACTGTGATTTTTATGTCAACACTGAAATTTTCCAGCACAGGCGTAGTATGTGTGTCTTTTGTGATTCCCATCTGCTTTGTGCTTGTTATCAGATGGACAGGCTCCTTTCCTGGTGAGAACTTAATAGAAAAGCAGACTGAGAGAAAAAAAAGAGTAGACAGTATTAAATTTTCCTTGCATTCTTAAAGGTCTTTCTTTAGATTAGTTTTAAAAACACATACTTTAGGCAATTTTTTTTTTACTCCTGAAATCCTTCTGAAGAAGATGTCCACAACAGAGAACATATGGTCATGCTGATTTGGCTGATACCCTCTTTTTGATTCCAAACATTCCTTTTTTTTTTGCTGTTGGCAAAGTCGAATTATATCTTCGGTCCCATTTTGTGAAGTTTCCTCAAGGGGTCAATGTAGCAGACATGAATCTGCTGACTGTTGACCTCACTCTCATTCACAATACTAAGTGCCCTTTAGTTGCCATGACAACCCAGGAACTTGAATCTGAAAAAATAGCAATTACATTAGCAGCCGATATGTTGCAGGTGGTTGACGTTCTTCAATTTTGGTCCATTATTGCCTTGAATGCTCACTTGAAAACTTAGCTATACACTCTACCCACCACCAAAACACAATTTTGGATATATATTTCAAATATAGCAACTGAGTCCTTTTACAATATAATTTCAAAGTTTCAAAATGTCATCAGTGTGGTGGCCATATTTTATGTTCTATTAGACTGTTACCCTACAACAAGGATTCATCTTATTTCATTATTTCATTATACAAATTGAAAAGTTATTCCTTTACTGGCTATTTTCTGACAAAATAGTTAGCTTGAAACAGTTGTACTATATATTACATAACCAAGACCTGCTTCTTAAATTATGCTGCTTGAGGCAAGGCACATTTTTGCCACTCCATTCTAGCATTCTAGGCATTTGTTTATTTCATGAAAAGAATTCTTCGCCATTTTTGATAATTTCTTAGTACACCATTGTCAAAAACACTTTCTGTGACTCCTTAATAATATTGAACAACAAACTTCATCAACGCAGTATTTGCAGAGAATATGCTGTGTACACTGGTGACCTTGTTTGCAGAATAGTTTCCTGAAAATTCACTGTACAGTTGTCTTAGATGAACATTATTTTCTCAGTGTCCCATAGTACTTTGTGAGGCAAGCATGACATTACTGATCTGTAGCAGCCATGCGTAGAACTTTTGCATATGCCTATTGTAATGTCTTGCATGATATGTTTTGGACATATGTGATGATTACTCCAGACAGATTTGCAAACAAAAAACAAAAAAAATTTAGTTTGAGGAATGTGTTAAAGGACAATAATGAGAATATTAGGAGTGCTGCCATCGGATCAATAACAGTGATCCTTGTGTGCTCACTCACTCGCCACTGCACTACATGGCCAATTTTGTATGCTGGCTGAATCGATGCATAATTAGCCATGAGCCGCAGCTATGGGTCAAAACATACCTTAAATTTGTCCTGCCATTCCCTCTCCCCAAGTGAGGAAACCCTTTGAAATGTTACCAATAGATGTATTACTGTTTATAGGGCAATTCATTAAGGAAGCTCCTGTTATTGGTTCTAAATCAACAGTGAACAGTGACTGATAAGTTAGAAATTTTCTTTCTTTTTAATTTTCTTCCTTTTTAGTTATTCTGAATGCCTTGAAAGGCCCTATTACATAAAATGTTTTACTACTACTCAATTATTATTATTATTATTATTATTATTATTGTTGTTGTGGTTTCTTTCTTTTTGATGGAAGAAAAAAGTGTGAAGCATATGCATAAAGATATTGGAAATAAAAAAGACGTTCCAACTGTGCTTAGGGCTGCATTTTCAAACAATGGAATAAGCCAGCCCTGCACCACTGCTTCATGGCATGGCCAAAATATGTCTCCAGATTGGAACTTTGTGAGTGCAATGATACAGTATATATATCAACGTGCATAGGAGATGGTTTACAGGCTCAAGTAGTGTTATTTCTCAGCTGGACTAGGGGTTGGTGCTGTCACCTGATCCTTTCCCCTTTTGTGCCTCTGCAGATCAGCCGAAGAACCTGCCTCTCAATGACATCACCAACAGTCCAGCCCCTGTTGATATCACATCTGGCACCCTCTGATGATGTCATATTCGGTACCCAGAATCCATCTTCCTGCCACATCAATTCCTGTTCTGGTCTCCCTGACTCCATCTCTTCCTCCGTTCAGCCATATTTATAGAGTACCTTTCAACATGTTAGTCAGTTCTGTTTTGGACACCTGTCTGTCTGTCTATTTTTTTTGCTACCTTTTTTTAAATGTATGGGGTGGCCATACCCAAACCTTTTAGTGACTCTCTTCATCCTTATTACACTATATATATATACTGCTTGATAAAAGTAGAACACCTCAGTTTGAATGACCTAAAATGGTACAATGGTAAGCAGTAAGCTGCCAAATGTTTTAATTTTAACTGTAGGTTGCAAAAACTGAAAAAAGAAAATATCAGAATAGTACAAAATGGGCCTTCTTGAAGGAACAACTAATAAGTTATAACCTACAGATATTCTGCAGTAATTAAAGTAATTAAGCCTTGTAAATTGAAGCTAACAATTTGCACAGGTGGCCCAAATTCTGTTGATTACTTAAAAACCCTGTGTCTTTCTTAAAGCAGACTGTGTTATTACACCCTCTGAAGTACTACTTGGACAATATTACACTGTAGAAAGATATAAATTCCAGTGATAATGGCAAGAAAACTGCAATTATGAAATAAGATGGAGCATTATTACCCATAGAAGTGTTAGCCTTTCATTTAGAGAAATTGCAAACAAAAATCAAAGTTTCAGTGAGTACGTTGGTGTCCTACATCATCCAAACACAATTGGAAACTGGAAGAAACTCTGATAGGAAGAGATCTGGCAGACCCAAAGTCACAAGCCAATCAAAAGACAAGAGTCAGAGGGTCAGCAACTTGTGTGATTACAGGCGCCACAGCACAGCAACTTCAAGCACAGCTTAACAGTGCAGGTCAAAAAAAGCAAAAGTCAGTTTCTATTGTGAACAAATGTTGTGTAAACCCTATGCTAACATCAAAGCCATTTTTGTGTCTATAATGCCAGTTAGACTCTGCTCAGGAATCATTTCAGTTCATTCAACAAAACTTGAAAATACTTTAAAGGAGAAATAGTCACCTTGAGCATTAAGGTGACCTTTCAGATTTTTCTCAAGAAAAGTAATACAGATAGGTGAATGAACTGGATCTGCTGAGGCTAATAATGAACAGTTTTCTTTTTTTGTTTGGATCATAATGGCTTAAATGGAATGAGTTATCATTGGTGCGTCTCAAAATTTCTAACACTTACTTTCTCAGTTAATTATTCACTAAGGATTTGTTGGAGCTAAGCCATAAAGAAGGAAAACTCCAATTAATGAAATGTCCCTCTCCGTGGCACACATGTTGTCAATAAAAAGTCAAATAAATAAATCAAAACAGAAAACTTCTTCTCAAACTTTTAAGAGCACTGAGGCCAAGGGGGATGTATGTTGTGCAGAACTCAGCACACAAAGGATTTGATACAATATTGCTGAAGCCCACTATCCTCTTCTTAGTTACTGTTTTCCCTTTTAGCATCCCCTGTTACCAAAAGCTATGATATCTTTCTGGATGACAAGGTAATTTGTTTTCTTCTTTTTGCCCTGGAAAACAAAAGTTTGCATTTGTATCAAAGTTGTTTCAATGTTAAACTTTCGTTGATCTGCCTTCTCAAGATGCTGCCCTGTATGTGATAACATCCCTTATTTTATCCCAGGCTAATTCCGAAATAATGAATGTAGATTTGCCAGTCATTCCAGGTAAGACAATCCAATATGACATACTGTATAGAGAAGTCTCACAATGAAGCTGACGCATCGGATAATGGAACTCAGAATTTCTGGACCTTGGAAATTCATATAATTTTTTTTTTTACTTTTATTCTACATCCATAAAGAAACACTCCACCCAATAAATACATATTTTTCTATATGTTACATACCCCATGTAGTTTGTAATGATGGCGGAGAAAGCCTTTTTAATCTTGTCTTCATGCAGAGCGATGATAAAGTTTCTGATAGGTGGTGACAAATGCTGGACAACAGCAAACACCCCAGCAAATATGTGCATAGTGGCCCCCTGTGGACAGACCATGGGCAGTGTGGGCTTTGGTAAACCTAATTAAATTCTGTACTGGCCCAATATGGGGACTATTGCAAGGGGCTATAGCAAATATGCGCACTGTGGCCCAACTGTGGGCACACCATGGGCTGTGTTGGCTTGTAAAAACCCAGTTAAATATCACATTGGCCTAATGTGGTGGGCTGCTACAAGGGGTCTCTTAGGAATGTTCCCCTAGTGGCGCAAAATGGTTTAATCGCTGGCTGTAGAAGTTCAGTAAGCCCCTCACTGGCTCAGTGATGGTTTGGTAACACTGGCTGATGTTATCACTACCACTTCATTCTTCACTTTTTAATGTTGTTGTAGAATAGATACAGATAAGATATATAATTGTATAGATAACAATTTGAACTTTAAAAAGAATCCTTTTTATATTAGTTAAAACTGCATTTTTTAAATATATTATAGGTAATGTTTTCATGTTTGGACGGGTGGAAAGAAACTCCTGGGTGTCATAGAAGTGTTGGGATGCTAGCACGGTGCAAAACAAGCACACAATGCACAAAAGCAGTCACTTTAGCTTTCTCTCTTTTTCTAAGGTTAATGGCTCACTGGAGCAGGTCTTTCTTGACATGCCTCTTTCTGGGGAATCCAGTCTTTAATTGAACATTCCGGATGATAGAGGTGGAGCCCTCACTGTGTGCCTTTTCACCACTGCGGATGAAAAAAGAGGTGACAGTGTTAGCAACAGCACCCCCTCTTGCCCCGGAGTGGTATTGCTTACCTAGGATAATCTTGGAAGGTGATCCTCTGATGTGCATGTGTGACAAGGGTTGTAACACCACAAAAAAAAGAAGAAATACTTCAAGGACATATTAGTATGTTGTTTTTTTATTCATTTTCTTTTTAATAATAAATTCTAAATCTTCATAATTTTGGAACATAGAACTGATAAAAAACAACTAAACACAAAAAAAATGTTGCCTGACATTAAAGAGACCAAGGTTCACATCCCTGGTCCTTCCTGCATTTTTTCCCCCCATGTCCATGTTGGTTTTGCCTAGTCGGGGCTGGGTGGTCTCGTGCCCTTGGAACCCCTGCAGATTTTGCTTTTTTTTTTCGCCAGACCCTGGAGTTTTTTTTTTCTGTCCTCCTGGCCATCGGGCCTTACTTTATTCTTTGTTGCTTAGTATTACCTAATCATATTTTTATTTTTTCATCTTGCAAAACACTTTGAGCCACATCATTTGTATGAAAATGAGCTATAGAAATAAATATTGTTGTTGTTCTCTAGGTACTTTGGCTTTTTTCCACACTCCTAAATTATGCAGTTTAGGTGTACGGGTGGTGCTAAATTGGTCCTATGCTGTGTGTGTGAGTGAGTGTGTTCACCCTGGAATAAGCTGGTGCCCTGTCCAGGGGTTGGTCCTTCCTGCACTCATTGCTTGCTGGGATAGGCTATCAGTGCCTCACATCCCTACCCAGGATAAGCAGGTAGAGAAAATGGATGGATAGACTTGTAAGGTATGGACTTTTTTCAGGTTTATAACCAAACTTGGGCCCCCTGGTTGTTTACCTACACTAGGCCAGTGATTTGGGGCCAATCCTAGAAGCATGGCACCTCATAGAGCACATGAGTCCCAAATATAACATGTTTCTTTAAACACAACACATTGGATAGTTGGTTACAGTTTAGGCTCAGTGGGTGGCAGAACGTCCATGTAGTGCCGTCTTTTCAGTCGGTGACAAATCAGATGCCTTGTAATGAAGAGACGCCTTGGGGGCAATGATCCGAATCATTACCACAGCCTACAGTTTCTGTATCATCCAGATAATTGTGACTATCTTGATTGCTGCCATCATCTTCAAAATATTCATCTTGCAACAAATCTAGTTGTTTCAAAACATCAGCAGCTTTATATCTTTTTCGTGCAGACATGACTACAGACTAGATCTATTAATAACACTATATTCTGCAAGCTACTGTGTCTAAACAAATTCTATGAATATCCACTTGATGGCAACACTACAGTAGGAAAATTAAATATGGCAGCAGAGCTAAGCAGCAAGCTGGCTGCATCTGTAGTGACTGCATACCAACATAAGAGTTATATCATACATCACACACCTTGACAGGCTCAATGACATATGAGTTAACTTTCTCTACATTGAACAGAGTCATCAGTGGAATCTCAGTTGTCTGTCTTTGGGCCATTACTTTTCCTGATTTATATTAATGACAGTATACTGGTATAGTTAGTAAACTTGTGACATTTGCAGATGGCACTAAAACTGGAGGGATGACAGTCACTGAGGAGGCAGCAAAAAGAACTCAAGCTGATATGATAAAGCTTCAGAACTGGGCAAACAATTGGAAAATGCAGTTTAATGTAGATAAATGTGAAGTGCTACACATGGGCAAATGGAACTTCAACTATAAATAAAAGATGGGTGACATTGACCTACAGGAAGCAATGTCTGAAAAGGATTTAGGATTATATGTTGATCCAATGTTTTCATTGACTAAGCAATGTACAGGAGCAAATAAAAAATGTTATAAAATGTTAGGTTATATCATAAAAACTGTTTAATATAAGTCAAGGGATGTTATTTCTCAAACTATATAATGCAGCAGTAAGACCACACCGGAAGCCTCATTTATAAACGATGCATATGCACAAAAAATGTTGTGTACAGTAATCCCTCGCTATATCGCGCTTCGACTTTCCCGGCTTCACTCTATCGCGGATTTTATATGTAAGCATATTTAACTATATATCATGGATTTTTTGCTGGTTCGTGGGTTTCAGTGGACAATGGGTCTTTTAATTTCTGGTACATGCTTCCTTAGTTGGTTTGCCCAGTTGATTTCATACAAGGGACGCTATTGGTAGATGGCTGAGAAGCTACCCAATCAGAGCATGTATTACGTATGAAATAAAACTCCTCAAATATATTGTGAGTAGGGGGGCTGTTCGCACCCCTAGAGGATATGGACGCTCCTCAAAAAACGCTGAAAGACTACTTTCACATTGCTCCCTTCCTTGCTGGGCTTACTTGTTACTTTGTTGCACGATATGCTTCCCACACGGTGCTTCGCATACTTAAAAAGCCCAAACAGCACCTATTGATTTTTGATTGTTTGCTTTTCTGTCTCTCTCTCTGACATTCTCTGCTCCTGATGCGCACTCCTTTGAAGAGGAAGATATGTTTGCATTCTTTTAATTGTGAGACGGAACTGTCATCTCTGTCTTGTCATGGAGCACGTTTAAACTTTTGAAAAAGAGACAAATGTTTGTTTGCAGTGTTTAAATAAAGTTCTTGTCTCTCTACAACCTCATGTGTTTCTGTGCAAATCTGTGACCCAAGTGTGACAATATAAAAATAACCATATAAACATATGGTTTTTACTTTGCGGATTTTCACCTTTCGCGGGGGGTTCTGGAATGCAGCCCCCATGATAGAGAAGGGATCACTGTACAACCATTTCCATGCTCACATCGCGATGTATAGAAACTAAACTTTTTGTAAATTCACGCAGGTTTTCACGGCAGCCTACCCCATTGGGTACGCATGTTTCTGCTAGATTCTGCAAACTGGTGCACCCAGTGTCAAAGCAGTGTTACTGTTTCAGTGTGGTCTCCCTTTTTTCAGATTTGCATCAGTGACATGGAATTTATCAAATATATTGAAATTAACTGCATATCGTTTACAAATTTAATTCACTTGATTGTAATCATTCTGTAACAATATAATGGTGCGCGGAATGAACAAACTATTCCAAATACCATAACCGTTTTAACGTTGTTACTCTCAGTACACCACTCAGAGTATTTCAACCCATTGTATGTGTGTGTGGTATCATAGCTGCACAGCAGCTGATCGGAAAGCTCTATGGCAGGTTGTGTTGAGAGCACAAAGATCGGGATAAGGCTACCATCCCTGGAGGATATTTATAGCACACGCTACCTAAAGAAAGCCACCAGCATTAACATGATTTCACACAGCCGTGCCTCTGTCTATTTGAACTTGTTCCTGCCTCGCGCTGTATGCTAGCTGGGGCTGGCGCGACCCTGAATAGATGGATAGATGGATGGAATAATTAAACATGTATAATGAAGATTTTTCAATGTTCTATAGAAATTGTGAAGAATTGGCGTTCTAAGCTTACAGCTGGCTTTACATTTATTATGTAAAGTTGTGGGAGGCAGGAACAATCCCTGCACCACCGTGCCTCCACATGTTTAATACATGCTTTAATGCATTACATCAAAAAAAAATGAAAATGATATCAAGTATACATCTTACTATTCTAAAATGTTCAGAGAGCTGTAATATCATGGAATTTGAGATACTCAAGTAAATTAAACATCAATTTTAAGATGAACTTTACGACATTCTATTTTAATGACAAAATAAACTACAAGATTAAAGTGGAAATTTCGAGATTAAAATGTACATTTGGACCATTTTTTTCTTCAGTATGCCTAATTTTTTTTTATTTGTGCCCTAATATGACACTCTGATGGTGGGGTACAACTTGTCTTTTCACCTCGACTTTGACATCTGACCACTTCTTTTATATTTGAGGCAATGTGCGACTTTCTGAAATGGAACTTTCGAATGTCTCTTCCACGCTGTATCACTCCATCACTTTCCTTTTGTTGCTTATAACACTGCTTAAACCAACAAATAGTATATTTTTTCTTGCCTCCACTGCTTTTGCCATTGTCTTTTCACATAACGCTGAACGTAACGGGCTATTTATATTGATTTCCTTATTCAAAGGTGGAGCTGGGGTTGGGCGACAGGCACGTGCACGTGCTTTACTTTTCATGCTGACCAGGATTTATGGAGCAGAAGTGCGTGGAAGCTGGCTTTCATACGGTTTTGTGAATCTGAATTTTTTTGTGCGTACACACATTTCCCCTTTTGTCCGTACGCCATGTTTTAGTGTGAATTCTACACATGGCATTATACATGAGGCACCTGGAGTATTGTGTGCAGTACTGGTCACCTCAGTACAAGAAAGACATAGAAGCATTTGAAGTTGTGCAGAGGAGAGTAACCAAGTGCATCCTGTGCAGAGGAGACTGTGTTGGGACCTAAATCGACAAAGGCAATGTAGATCCAAGAAACATTCTTTCAGCTTAAGGGTGAATCACATACTTGAGGTCATGAGTGGAAGTTAAGTTAAAACTGAAGCCAGGAAGCAATTCTTTATATTAAGAGTTGTGGGACTCTGGAACAAATTACCAAGACATGGAGTTGAAGCAGAAACCCTGACAATCATTAAAAGAATATTGATGAGTTATTTCGACAACTTAGCTGCTAGCTAAACGAAGGTGTGTGATGGACTGAATGGTCTCCTCCTCCCTCATGTTTTTATGTACCTCACGTTCAAAGTGTTAATGGCAGTCTGTGAAACAGCACGTGCAAGCTAACCTTCTGCTTGTTGAAACATCTCAGATTCTGTCCTTGATGATGTTTTCACTGGCTGTTCTTTAACTTTTAAACTTTTATTGGATTTGTCTCTCATTGAACTTGGCACTGTTGATATCATTTGAAGCTCAATGAAAACATATTTTAACTTTGATATTTGGGGCTGGTAGGTGTAGATTGACGAGACATAAGTGCAAATTGATCAATTTATAGTTAACTTTACAACATAATAAAGTGTGCAGAAAGTGAAGAGGTCTGGATGCTTTGTGAATCCACTGTACTGGCATATTTCTTCATTTAATGCCATTGGCAACTTACCCTCAAAGAGAACTAACATTCGGGACAAATGGCCCATTTCCTCCACTGAGAGACCTTGGCAATAATTTGTTGCCTCATTAAGGCTGAGAAGCATTTTTTGCACAGCATTTCAAGAATAAGAAAGGTTATTCATCTGCTCTGCTTCTTTCCACTTAGTTACAAAGCTTTTGCATGTTAAATGGTGCGGTCGTCAGAAGCTATTTGGTCATGCTGCACTTTGTCTAATCAATATGCCATTAACTGTGTGATAGCTGAACTTTCGCATCCTTTTATCTGGGTTTCCCAGCAAACAATGAAAAAGAACCAAGTGAAAAAAAAGAGTTATGAAATCATGCTGTTCAAAAGAAAACAGTGTGAGATTCTTTATGAAAAGGAGCACGATGTTGTAGCCAGTATTTTAAGCTACAGCTATTTTATCAACTGCATTTCTTTGCCATTATGCATGTTGAATGTATTGACTAGAGAGAGCAACATCAAATTAAAAATAATGTGAGTGTTGCTGGGAGACCTCCTGTAAGAATAGTTTCTGGTCAACAATGATCTTTGCAAAACAGCATCTTGATACTTAATCTAGCCTTAGATCCTGCCATGAACAATCTCTGCTATATTAATAGTTATATCAGTCTTGTTTAAGCGTGGTATCAGATCATCTTTAATGTAAGTTTCTTTGGATAAAAGCATCCACTAAATAAATAATAACAATAATAATAATAACACAAAAGGCACAGAATAATCTTTTAGGTTCTTTTCTTAATGAGGGACAGGAGTAAATGACAAAATTAGCTATGTGACAGTTATCTGTCATCTCTTACCTATCTCCATGTCCTTATTTTAACCCTAAAGATCTCTAATGGCAGGCTACTCATTGGCAGGATTTGTCTTTAACCCAGTTTACCACCAATAGAGGAATCCACCAGGCATTTTTATTAACTTTAGAAACCACAGTTAGACCAGGAATGGGCAATCAACACTCCACTACACTACTAATCAATAATCAGACAGATACATGGTATTTAAGCTTTTAGTTAAAAATTATGTTTTTTGCATTATGACCAATAACAGCAACTATAAGCAAAAAAAAAGAACTTTACAGCCCGGCTTGGTTCACGCAGTTTACATTTAGTCCCAGATGACAGATCCCAGGTGGCCCTGTTCTTTAATTACTGATTATATATCATTAATCGAAAATGAAATGAAAGGTTTCACAAAGCTACTTGAACAAAGTCAGATAACAAGCTCAATTTAAATGCCCATAGCTAAAAGTGTCAGAATGGCAGCAATCAAAACCCTTACATTTTTGCAACACACCAACTGGACTAAAACTAAAAAATAAACGGTTAACTGAAGTGAGACTCTTTTTTTGAAAAAAAGTTGTAATGAAAGGCAGCCACTTTCTGCTCTTGGTTTTCTTGTGCTAGCAGAGCAGCTAGTACGTCACAGTTTTCTCAAAACACAGGAAAGTTACGAGACAAGCTAGAGTTCGATTCCCATGGGGATCAAAAGCTGCACTAAGCTGCAAACAAATTGGCTATGCCAAACATTTGGAGGTCCTGCATTGCCTTTAGGCTTCCCCAGAATACACTTCACTCCAGTTGAGCTTGATAAGTCTTTGAGGTATTGGCAGTTTACCTAAAATCTCTCGAGTTTCGAGGTTAAAGCATCCCCCATACATGTCTACACACCCTTGATGAATATTCCACATTTGTTTCTTTTTTTGAAACCATGGCAAATTATGCCAGTCCTCTTTTTCAAATATAATAAAAATCTGTAATCAAACAATAAAACAATAAAATAGAATAGAAAGCCTTTATTGTCATTATAAAATGATTTACAACGAAATTACGTGCAGCACTCCAATTGGGTACAAAAGCAAATGACTCAACTTTTATAAAAAAAAACAATGCTACAACACATGATACAAACAAGATGAACAAAAAATATATAAAATAGTAGTATTAAATGTAAAAATATACTTAAAAAGAAATGAGATAAAATAAAAAAGTGAAAAATAGTATGCATGGCATAACATTTAGGTTCATTTGGAGACTTAGTTAACCAATTTGAAAACTCTTGTGGGAAATAGAAAATAAAATGGAGTAAAACTCCAACATAGATGTCCTTTATCATAGGCTCCAGGAATCCTGAAGGGCCCAGAATCGAACCTGCAACCTCTTGATTATGAGTCAGCAGTTCTTACCATTGAACCACCAAAGCGGTCATGTCAGTGTTGTACCCTAACCCGATTTCTTTTATTCCAGTTATATTCTTGAATAAAAGTGCACTTGTTTTGTTATACGTATACCTTTGGTGAAAGTGTTTATTTGATATTTGGACTTCAGTCTTCACACCTTATACACTTCATGTCAAAATTTTGTCATTATTATTACAACATGAAAAAGTTTCTGTTTTATGTGTTCAACATTTCTTGCCTCAAATTTCTTGTCATCTTACATTTACCCAGATCGTTGTAGACATGGAATACACTTGAAATGCATGTATTCCAAATAAGAATATATTATTTACACTTTACAACTCTAGGCACCTCACACCTCACAAGACTTGAGCTGGGAGGACTTTTTGAGCATAAAGACTTGAGCATGCATGGGCTGGGATAGCAACTTGCTTGCTGCTTGTGCTGATCGACACATTTACAAAACAAAAGATGCTAATGATGATAGTTATAATTTGTTACTAACCCTCACCTATTCTGTTTCTATTCTCGGTACTCAAATGTGGCTCTTGGTGCCACTGCCCACCTGTCAAGTTGTTTTGCCTGCCTAAGGTAAAGTCATCCCTGATGGAGGATAACAGGAATCGTCGGGTAGATGGATCCTTGCATAGAATTGGCTGTCCCAGCTGTAGAATGGCCAATTGGAGGAGGCAGCTTGATGGCTGAAGTCTCCAGGACTATAAACAAATCCAAATCATATTATGTGATATCATCGACTGTTAAATTCTGCAATTTAAAATTTTTATTTTTATACTGTATTGAGGATTACTTCTATTCTGTTCTGTGTATTGTATTGTATTGTATTGACCCCCTTCTTTTTGACACCCACTGCACGCCCAATCTTCCTGGAAAGTTGTCTGTCTTTGAACTGCCTTTCCCAAGGTGTTTTCCATTTTTTCTCCCTACTAAGGTTTTTTTGGGAGTTTTTTCTTGTCTTCTTAGATAGTCATGGCTGGGGGGCTGTCAAAGAGGCAGGGCCTGTTAAAGCCCATTGTGGCACTTCTTGTGTGATTTCGAGCTATACAAAAATAAATTGTATTGTAATGGAGAGGTGTGAAGGGATTTAAGGTGGCCTGGGATTACAACTTTTTTGTAGGCTTCAGGGATTCTAGTGTTATTTGCACCAACTGGTGGAGTCCCACATGCTCTTGTCAGTGCAGCATGTCAGACTAAAGAAATCTAGTAGAAGGCTTTCTTAAATCAGCTAGGTTCATTTACATTTAATGATTTTGAAGGGTTTCAAACATGTTAATCAGCAAACAAATAAATGGTATAACTCAGCAACACACCTCTTTATTAATATTAATTAAATCCCAAAATAGTTAAACATTTTAAGAGTCGTGGGTGGATACTTGTCATGTTATGTCATTTTCTAACCTACTTAATCCAGGTCAGGGTCATTGTAGGGTGCTGGATATTATCCCACTAGCATAAAGCACAACATACCTCTGCATATGGCGCCAGTTCATTGCTTGGGGAGTGTATAGTTAGTTTAAAGAAATAAGACTGCTTATATGTAAACTGTTATCATGGAACAACATATGAAGTTAAATGTTTTATATGATCTCCTTTTCTAATTTGAATGTGCTGATACAATTGTCAGGATATCTGAGTTAAACAGGCAGGCAATTTTAAGTACATGATTCTCTTACAGGAGCATGTGCATTTTTTTTATTGTGCGCTTTGCCCTTCGTGGACACTGAAAGTTATCACATTTCTGCTTGTTAAATATTTTTGTAACAGTCATATTCAAAAATAACAGTAATACTAGAAAGCAGTTACACACATTAGTAGACTACATTAATTACATGCTTTTTAACAGTACTTTACAATGTCATATAGTTAAAAAATGGTGCCCAGATAGGCTTGTGATGGCCCAGTAGCTTTCATAGATAGCAGCTTTCATTTCAAGTGATATAAAAAGATCATCGATTGATGTACTATTGTTAGTTGTTGGTTGAGGAGGGTCTAGCAAGCACTTTGAGCTACATTATTTGTATGAAAATGTGCTATATAAATAAATGTTGTTGTTGTTGTCTATGACTAAGTGTAGCTCAAATTTCTTAAATGCAGCATTTTTGAAAGATCGTTCTGGTGGAGAATAAAATTTCTGTTAAAGTCATAAGGTGCTCCGGACCATGATGGAGAGCCAGTCTGGAGCTTTGTACAGTGGAACCTCGGTTCACGACCATAATTTGTTCCAAAACTCTGGTCGTAAACCGAGTTGGTCGTGAACCGAAGCAATTTCTCCCATAGGATTGTATGTAAATACAATTAATCCGTTCCAGACCGTAGAAACTGTATGTAAATATATACATTTTTTTAGTTTTTAAGCACAAATATAGTTAATAATACCATAGAATGCACAGCGTAATGGTAAACTAAATGTAAAAACATTGAATAACACTGAGAAAACCTTTAACAACAGAAAAAACTAACACTGCAATAGTTCGCGCTATAGTGCTAGGAACCGCTCTCGCTAAAAACACTTTTTTTAATGAGTTTTAAGCACAGGGGAAAAAAGGAACATTTGAAAAATCCGTAATTTAATAAACCACCAAGAAAAGTAACATTGCAACAATGCAGGCTACGAACCGATCACTGGAAACAGAACTGAAAACAAAAACAAGCCTTCTCTACCTTATGTGTCCCTCAATCGCTCTGTGTGTGTGTGCGTCTCTCTTTTGCGAGCCTGGAGCGCCTGTGTGTATCTCTCTAGCGCGCTCCTGTGTGTGTGCGCGCGCGCCTCTCTCTCCCCTCCCCGCCTGTGTGTGTGTGTGTGTGTGCGTGCGTGCGTCTCTCTTTTGCGAGCCTGGAGCACCTGTGTGTGTCTCTCTAGCGCGCTCCTGTGTGTGTGCGCGCGTCTCTCTCTCCCCCGCCTGTGTGTGCGTGCGTCTCTCTTTTGCGAGCCTGGAGCACCTGTGTGTGTCTCTCTAGCGCGCTCCTGTGTGTGTGCGCGCGTCTCTCTTTTGCGAGCCTGGAGCGCCTGTGTGTGTTGTCACGCTTGGGTCACAGATTTGCACAGAGACACAGGAGGTTGTAGAAAAAAAGGAACTTTATTCAAAGCACTGCAAACAAACATTTGTCTCTTTTCAACAGTTTAAACGTGCTCCATGACAAGTCAGAGATGACAGCTCCGCCAGGAGCACAGATTGTCTGAGAGAGAAAGAAGGAGAAGCAAGCAACCAATTTAACAAACTGAAAGAAGCCAGTGCAGGTTTTTTAAGAAGGCGGAGCACAGCACGAGAGGCATATTACGCGACAGAGCCGGCAAGAAGGGAAAGGAGGAATGTGAAGGTAGTCTGTCCATGTTTCTTAGGGGTTTTCCCAGGGACGTCTGTATTCTCTGGGGGTGCGATCAGCTTTGCAGCTCACAGTGTGTCTGTCTAGAGCGCTCCTGTGTGTGTGCGCACACGCCTCTCTCGCGCGTGCTCCTGTGTGTGTGTGTACAGCCCTCTGTCTCTTGCGCTGCCTCTCTCTGTGTGTGTGTGTGTGTGTGCGTTTGCGCACTCTATCTCGCTCGCTGCACAGGAAATGCACAGGGAGAGAATGAACCGAAAGGGAACCTGGCTTGTTCGTATACCGAGTGTTTGGTCGTGAACCGAGGCAAAAGTTTGGTGAACTTTTTGGTCGTAAACCGAGTTGTACGTGTGCCGAGACGTTCGTGAACCGAGGTTCCACTGTATAGTGTTGGAAAAACATTGAACCATTAGAATGTGCAGGTAATTAAACCATGAGTTTCTTTTTGGTGACTACAAATACAAACATTGAGCACGGATTTGTTCACTCTGCACCGACAGTAAAACACTTACATGATTCCTGTTCTCTTACATTTATTTCTAGGTAATTGGCATTTTATTATTTACTTTTACTTACCTCAAACAGCAGAAGTTAGCATCTTGTTTTTGTGCACGGTTCAATATCCGGGTCAATGTCACTGTCAGTACCCTGCATTGCAGTTTCTTCATTTGGTTCATCTAAGGTCCAATCCTCTGGTGGTTTTGGAATTGGAAGACTGTCATCATGTGGCACATGTCTCATTGCTGAAGGCAGATTAGACTTCTTGAACAGTCTGTCACATGGTCTTTCTGTTCTCGCCATATCATCGGAACAGTAAACGGCATCGTCTTTCGAGTGCCTCTGAGTCAGGCTCTCAGACTGACAGCACATGTCGCACAGCAAATGTGAGGCACCCATTCCTTGTCTTGATCACCAATTTTGCAGCCGAAATACAGATGATAAGCTTTCTTCACAAGAGCAGTCATCCAACATCTCTGAGGCACAAGTGTATATTCACCACAGATTTAGCAGAATGTATCGCGGCTGTTACGACATTGACGAGATGTATTGCCCGACACCGAAATGTCTATAGCATCAGGCTTACTTACTGTTATATTGCTACAGATACTATACTTTACTATACTGATACTATACATGCACACTGCCTATCTTAACCAAATGAGCAGGATCGGTGTATGCAAGCCACCTTTATAGCATGCTGAGACGGCGTCAAGCTCGTTCAGACCTGCCCAGGATGTCAACTTCCACAGAACAGCTTCCAACTTAGCCTGATTCCATGTCTGGACATGCCCAGGCTGCACAAACCATTGTTGATAAGTCACTTACGGGAGCAAAAATGTTTGTATACAAATATAAGAAAAAAATCGTGACAAAACTGAAACGGTACATGATGGGTAAATTTTGATGTGATATTCTGATCAGCACCCAAAAATCTATAAGAAACACCCAGCATTGTTCAAGAAGCAAAAACTTTGTTGTGCAGTATTTTCAATGAGAGATTTTGAAATTCCAAAATTATGTATGATTTATTAGAGATTTCTCAAAAATTGAACATTCCCAACAAATTTCCTTGAAAAGTAAATGTGTCAAATTGCAACACATTCAGTCTACTGGGAGCTGAGTTGTTTCAAGCAACAAATAGGTGGACAGACAGAAAGACGTGGCAATCACAGTAAGTGCTTTTCACATTATATATGAGCAAATCTAAAAAAATAATCATTTCTTTTTTTTTAACTTTTTATTGAATTTATTAAAATCAAATAATATTCCATAGAAGCAAATCAAGTTTTACAAAACAGAGTAAAACTTTAATAGTAGGAAAAATAAGTAAATAAATAAAGGGAAAAGAATCCTTTTCCCCAATTTAAATGCTTATTCTAAAATGTTATTGATTAGATCCTGCCAGGTTTTGCTAAAGTTTTGTACACATCCTCTAAGTGAGAATTTGATTTTTTCTAATTTGAAATATTTAACATCAGTTACCCACTGACTTCAAAGAGGTGGGCTAGGATTCTTCCAGTTGAGCAAGATAAGTTTACATGTGTCTCAAATGTTGTTAAGTCATCTTGGATAAAGGCGTCATCCAAATAATTAGTATTGATAGTAATACACTCAAAACAGGCCAACTTAGAATCACCAATTACTCCCAGTCAGCTTTTGTGCTGAGATTAAAATGTACATTTGGACCATTTTTTCTTCAGAGTCTGCCTAATTTTTTTTTCTTTTCTCTGTGCCCTAATATGCTTCCGTATGACACTCTGACAGTGGGATATAACTCGTCTTTTCACCTCAACTTTGACATCTGACCACATCTTTTATATTTGAGGCAATGTGCGACTTTCTGAACTGGAACTTTCGAATGTCTCTGCCACGCTGTATCACTCCATCACTTTTCTTTTGATGCTTATAACACTGCTTAAGCCAACAAATAGGTGAACATGTGGTAAAGATTTGCAGGATTCGGCGAATAGCGGCTTGTGTGTTTGTCAGCTTTTGGCAGGCTATTGTGGTTTAGAGTTGAGTCTAATAGCCTCTTGGCCAAACATCTAATAAGAAATGAGCTTTAATTGAAATCAAATTAAAATAATAGGTAAGAAACAACTCTTTGCTAATAGTCAATATGCCACTCGTGTTATTCACGGATCTGGCAGTGGAGAGCTGTAGTTTTCTGTTTTTTGCTGTTAACTCATTAAACTGGCACAGTCATTGGTCAGATGCACAGAATTGTATTTTTTTTTAATAATTAGAGCACCACAATTGGTAAGGTAGTGGCTAGGATAGATCCAAACGACACTCTGCTGCCATTGACTAAGCCTGGTAAATTAATAGCTACTTCTGTGCAAGTCTCTATAAAATTTAATTACAAGTTTATAAATTAACTGATTCATTATACACTGAACAGTAGATGACAAATGGGAAACTGTCAGAATAAATGTGCTGCTCAATCAACTGAACATCATAGCCTCATAACTAGTTTAATGTGAAGCATACATTTTTCAAAATGCTGTTACCAAGGTACTCACATATGCAAAGTAATGCAGCCTTGTTTATTCTTACATGTGTTTAGCTTGGTTAAAAAAAAAAAAAACTCTTACACAGAGGCAGCTTTCACAGCTCATTAAATACTGCTAACCTGGCGACCTTGTTTTAATGTGTTCTCCTGATTGATTAATTGATGCATGCCTATTTTCACTGTTGATTAACAGATTCATCAAAACCCACAACTGCCTCTCCGCCGTCTGTTCGTCTCAACTTGTTTTTAAAACTGTCAGAAGGCTGTTAAGTTATAAAAGTGTGTAGAGTATGTGAGAACCAAATTTATCTCTTTATACAGCTAAGTTTACCCTTATTAAAAATTAATGATGTTGATGAAAACATAATTCTTATACAACAGATAATGAAAAAGTTTTGAACTTAAGGCTGAAACGGGTGTTCCATGTTGTTGATTTTGTAGGTGGCCAAAGATTATTAGCTCCAGTGTAATAAAATTCATGTGGAAAAAGGTAAAGGATCTAAATATCTTCTGGAGGCACTGTATATAAAATTACAAGTTTATGAGTTACAAGTTTCTAGTATTTGTGGTTTGTTTCAGAATCAAGTCAGCATGGATACCTGTACTGTAGAAGAAAAGAGCAGAACTTTTCTCAAAGGGACTTTTGCAAAAGACTCCTTTTAGTTATCTGTGTTAAAAAAGCCTGAATTGTTATAAGTAAAATGTACCTTATTTGAATTTGCTGTTATATTCAGATTAGAGTTGCCTGTTTATTTTGATGATTATTTTATTGGAAAAATGTTAAAGGCTTTGAGACACTGTAAATCAGGAGTATTAGGAATACCACTGTGTTAAGGCCATGTCACACTGTACAACTTCACATTTTCATTCACAGACTTCATTGAAGCCTGTGATGCCCCCCACTTCTGGTGCTAGATTATTTTGTGCCCTAGGCCAAGCTTATTAGTGTGCCAACTGACTGTTCGGTAGCTAACTTGTGCGGCTGGGTTTTAACCCCCCCTTATGATCTATGCCTAATTCAGCTTAATGGTGGCGCACAGAGAAGTACAATACATATATGGGGAAAAAGGAACACAGGTGCTTTGGATGTGACAAATGAAAGAGAGACTCGTCTGTCTGATGATAACAACAGAATGAAAAAAAGTACAGAGACTGAGACTGAGGCTGAACTTGTTGTACATGTAAAGCCATTACAAGGCTATCGGCTTTGTCAGGGAGTATGTTATTGGCAGCTCCTGTTTTCTTGGCTTTTCTTCATAATTTAAGCACTAAGAACTGTCCACCTTGAACTAAGAGGACAAGTCAGATATGGACCTGGAAAGTACCATTCATCCATCCATTATCCAACCCACTATATTCTAACTACAGGGTCCCACGCCAACACAGGGCGCAAGGCACGAAACAAACCCCGGGCAGGGTTCCAGGCCACCGCAGGGCACACTTACACACACCCACACACTAGGGACAATTTTGGATCGCCAATGCACCTAACCTGCATGTCTTTGGACTGCGGGAGGAAACCGGAGTACCCAGAGGAAACCCACGCAGACACGGGGAGAACATGCAAACTCCACGCAGGGAGGACCCGGGAAGTGAACCCTGGTCTCCTAACTGCGAGGCTGCAGCGCTACCACTGCGCCACCGTGCTGCCTACTGGAAAGTACAAATTCACAAAATGCCACATGTTGCTTCTATCTGCTGTAATATAAAAAGAATATCTTGCACTCAACACAAAGGAAAATCAAAGGGTTGTTCTTGAACGATGTTACAGGCAGCTTAACATTCTCCATGGCTTCTCCAGACCCTTTCACGTCTGTCACATGTGCTCAGGGTGAACCTGCTCTCATCTGTGAAAAGCACAGGGTGCCAGCGGTGGACCTGCCAATTCTGGTATTCTATGGCAAATGGCAATCGAACTTCACGGTGCCGGGCAGTGAGCACAGGGCCCACTAGAGGATGTCGAACCCTTGGCCACCCTCATGAAATCTGTTTCTGATTGTTTGATGAGAGACATTCACACCAGTGGCCTGCTGGAGGTCATTTTGTAGGCTCTGGCAGTTCTCATCCTGTTCCTCTTTGCCCAAAGGAACAGATGTGCTGAGAGACACAGCAAACCTTCTGGCAATGGCACGTATTGATGTGGCATCCTGGAGAAGTTGGACTACCTGTGCAACCTTTGTAGGGTCGGGTATGGCCTCATGCTACCAGTACTGACACTGACCGTAGCCAAATGCAAAACTAGTGAAAAAACAGATGAGGAGGGAAAAATGTCAGTGGCCTCCACCTGTTAAATCATTCCTGTTTTGGGGGTCATCTCATTGTTGCCCCTCTAGTGCACCTGCAACACCAAAGCAGCTGAAACAACTCCCTTTGCTACTTAACTGACCAGATCAATAGCCCAGAAGTTTCATTGACGTGATGCTATACTCTCATTAAAAAGTGTTCCTTGAATTTTTTTGAGCAGCATATTTTTTTTCACCTGCAAACAACCCGATAAACTTTGAGTGACCTTTCTTTCCAGTTTGCTGTTAGAAGTTTTTAATCCTTCTGGGATACACCTGAAAAAAGTAAAAAAAAAAAAAAAAATCAAGCCACAAGGGGAATAAGCAATAATGAGTCATGGACCTGCAATCTCCCCTTAAGTCATACTTGATGCACCACTGCGCTGCTCACTGCAAGGCTGAACCTTTCCCACTACAGCACAGACTTTATTTCCAGCAGAGAAAAAACAAATTGTTTTTATTATGTGTAGGTTTACTTATATTATTGTCCATTTTTAAGCATCATGACATTTTTGAGACCTTTTTTCCCTTTCAGATCATACCATTAAAAAAAATGGTTAAATGTTTCGACTGATGTAGGCTGGTGAACAATAAAGCTAAACAGACATTTTTGTAATTTTTAAATCCTCATTCTTCAAACTTGAATTACTGCATCCCATAGAAACATGTATTTATCTGTTTAACACAGCACAAACTATATAGCCAAAAGTATGTGGACACCCCTGTAAATGAGTAAGTCCAGGTTCTCCATCCACAAGTGAATAAAATCAAACACATGGCCAGGCAATCGCCATTGACAAACACTTGCAAAAGAATGGGTTGTACTGAAGAGCTCAGTGACTTTAAATGTGGCACTGTCATAGCATTGCCACCTGTCAGGACATGAAATTTCTGCTCTGCCATATTGGCCCTGGTCAAGTGTAAATGCCACTATTGAGAAGCAGAAGCATCAAGGAGCAACAACAACCCAGCCACAGAGCAGTAGATCACGCAAATTCACAGAATGAGCCACTGAGATTGTAAAAATCACTCACTCTCTGTGACATCACTCACTGCAGAGTTCTAGAATTCCTCCAGGAGCAACATCAGTGCTTTGGGAACTTCATGAAATGGGTTTCCATGGCTGAGTAGATAGATAGATAGATAGATAGATAGATAGATAGATAGATAGATAGATAGATAGATAGATAGATAGATAGATAGATAGATAGATAGATAGATACTTTATTAATCCCAAGGGGAAATTCACATGTAGTAGAGTAGCTGCGCACAAGCCTAAGATCAAAATGCACAATACCAAGTGTCATTAGGAGTGGTGTAAAGCATGCCACCATTGGACTCTGGAGCAGTGGAAATGTGTTCTCTGGAGTGAAGAATCATACTTCACTATCTGGCACTCCGATGCATGAATCAGGTTTTGGTGAATGGCACTTCTACCTGAGTGCTTACTGTAAAGTTTGATGGAGGAGGGATAATGGCAGGGCTTGGATTAGGTCACTCGGTTCCAGTGAAGAGTCTTGTTAATGCTACACCGTACAAAGACATTTTAGATAGTTGTGAGCTCTCAGGGGTGTGGCAACAGTATGGGGAAGGCCCTTTTGTGTTCTACCATGACTTCTGCACAAAACCAGGTCCATGAACACATGGAACAACTCGAGTGTCCTGCGCACACCTGTGACTTCCTCTCTACTGAACACCTTCAGGATGAACTGGAACATAGATAGATAGATAGATAGATAGATAGATAGATAGATAGATAGATAGATAGATAGATAGATAGATAGATAGATAGATAGATAGATAGATAGATAGATAGATAGATAGATAGATAGATACTTTATTAATCCCAAGGGGAAATTCACATACTCCAGCAGCAGCATATTGATAAAAAAATATTAAATTAAAGAGTGATAAAAATGCAGGTATAGCAGACAATAACTTTGTATAATCTTAATGTTTACCCCCCGGGTGGAATTGAAGAGTCGCATAGTGTGGGGGAGGAATGATCTCCTCAATCTGTCAGGGGAGCAAGCCAGATCTTCTCGTTCAACCTCACAAATGCTCTTCTGGCTGAATGGACACACATTCCCACAGACACACTCCTGAATCTTGTGTTATAGCCACGAAGAGAGGAGACTAACTGCATATCAATGCCCATTGTTTTGGAATGGATTGCGCAGCAAGCTCATATAGGTGTGGTGGTCAGGTGTCCGCATACTTTTATCCATCTATTGTAACATTCACAAACAAATTTAATTCAGTTCATGGTTGTTTGGAAGCTGGAACCAACACTGTTAGCTTCAGGTGAAAAGCAGGAAGCAGCCCATACATAGCCTTACTCATACACACCAACATTCATGCTTGATCTATTTAGAATTGTAAGGAAGTCTAAGTACATTATTGAGAATATGGAATGAAAACCCACACAGACACAAGGAAAAAGGTGCAGACACCACACAGCCAATGACTGCGTCTCAGGATTGGGACCCAGGATGCTGTGAGGATGTCTCCATCCATCCAAGAATAGCAGTCCGGGTCAGCTCCACACTCCTTGATAGCTTGAACTTGGATCCATCAATAATGTACCCAGAATGGACTACATCACACACAGCAAGGAAAGGTGTAAGAAGTGTCGTGCTTTCATTATCAATCAAAATAATGTTCATTAAGAGCAGTGCAGTTCCATAAATAACAGTAAATAGAAAGAGGTTGGGAGCATGCGCTGATTACAGCACGTTACCGCACCCACCACACGACAAGCCACCTGGATTGAGATCCGAATGCAGCCAAGCAACGGGTGACACCTCAGCACCACACTGAACAGTGTGAGGTTTTTTGCAGTGGCTGGAGTGCCAATCCTGCCACCAACCTCCAGGTTTTCCATGCAAGTTGAAGGACCTGCTAGTAGGACTAACATTAAATAAGGCCATAAAAACCAGTGTCCAATATGGAAGATAAAACAATCCATAACAGAAAAAAACTCCATTAAAAAGCAGACAGTTAAAATCAGTTATCTCTTTCTCTCCTGAGCCCCGGTGCCTCTCTTCTGCACCTCTCAGGCCCTGTTCACCTCTTACAGCATACTCAGCTGAGACACACTGGTATGGATGGTCAAGCTTTTATATAGTTGCACTCCGCTATCTTTGCCTGTCACTGCTCTGTTGTCCCCCATGACAATCCTTGCACTGGTGTGTACAGGACAATCCCTTGTAGCGCGTCCACATAAATAAAAATAATATGTTTTTCTGCTGTCAATCAGGTTTTGTGGGGATTGTACTTGCAGACTGAGATTGGCAGAGGTGGGACTTCTGATTACCTTTTTTCCATTTTTGGGGAGCAATTTGCATAAAGCACGTCGTTTAAAAGGAGAGAAGACAGCCAAGAAGAAGACGGGGGAAAATCAAATGAAGCAGATCAGCATCTGCCTGGGCCATGAGACAAAGTCCTGGAGCTTCTAAAGTCCTGACGGTTAGGTGGAAGTTGGTAATTCTTATTTGACTGGTGAATTGGGCATTCTGCTATTTCCCATGGACTTGGGTGAGCTTCTCAAAGACCTTACTGTTCTATATCATGGAGCAGACTGACTGTATAGATTTTACCGTGAAGATTTTTCGCTGCTAAGAGTCAGCACCTATTAGTACTCTTCGTTTCACCGGCTGGCCACAGGGGCTGGAATTGTGGACTTACTTATAAGCTCTGGAAGGGGAACTGGGGGAGGGATATTCTTATTGTATATAGATATATTTTTTGTATCGTCACATATAAGGGTTATTTTGGGTTGAGGGGGAGCAGATGGAAGGAATTGTTATGCTTTTTATTTTCTGCTGTCTTTTCTGTGATGTAATATATTCCTCGTGTTTATGGATATTGACCACTAGTCTTTTTTTTTGTCTAAGACTATAAATGCTCTGGCATCAGGTTTGACTGAACATTTTAAAATAAGGTGTGTACAAGGGCGATACAGCAGGGTTTGATATTGGCCTATCCTTTTTATCATCAGCCACAAAATAAGGACAGGTTAGTGGTAAAGATCGTCTCGTGTCAGCGTGGTGGGCTGAATTGTTACATCCTGAAGCCCTTTTCTCCTCCCCGAAAGCTCAACAAGAAGTGATCTTCCCATGAAGCATCATCCACTTGCTCCCAGTGGGACCTACTCCCAATCGCCATGCCCCCTGTCCTCCACATTAGCTAAGTCACTCAACCTCCTTTCACGCCTCAGTCTACCTTTCCATCCTTTTGTTACTTTTTTTTCCTACCCTACTACTCAAATCGTCCCCTTGTATGCCTCTGTGGATAATTACTCCATGTACCGATGTGAAAGAAGTGCGCTAATTTATAGGCAGCTTGTTGTCCACACTGGAACCCATGGCGGCACAACATCTCAGCTGTCATTTCTTGTTGTGCCATCACATTCTCTTGTAGGCTGCACCCTTAAGTGATTCAATTCTATTGCATTATGTGGTCTTGTACTTATGACCTGAGTGGTCTGTGCAGCTTCGTATGCATTGTTCTAATATCATGATGTGTGTTGTGATACAAGTGTACAAAAAAAAAAGTCTCTCTCTTTGGGTGTTTGACATAAAGGTTTATAGGGGATACTTTTCAACTGGCACATATCAGGCAATCGTCTTATCAAGCTGAATGGGAATGTAGTGCATGCTGGGAAAATTGGAACAAGAAGAGTGTTTCTAGAGTTTTTTTGGCTTAGTCACCCGCTGCCCTTGGATCCCAATCCTGGTGGTTCGTCGTGTGGTGGGTGCGGCAACACACTATCAGCACATGCTCCCAACCTCCTCCTAGCTTAGAGTTCCTGAAATAAAATATCCTTGAATTGGGTGTGGAAGGACCACTTTAAAAGTAATTCAGAGGACCCTTGAGCCAATACTTAAATAAATGCATGGTTGAAAGGTAAAAAAAAAATCTAATTTTATGATTTTGTTAAACTTTCTGAATTGCAAACATTAATAATACCAACTACAGTTATCTGTTGAGATTCACAGGGGTCCCTGTGCGAAGATCAAGTGTGAAATGCAGGTATATTTTGGGCCCATAATTACTATATATTGTAAGGGAAAAGAAAAAAAAAGATGCTTGAAACTGCCTTCCTATTAAACTAGGACATCATGACTTTATTTGTACCAGCACACTTTATATTAGAAAATGAGATCATTAATAATATTTAACTTTATGCTATGTTCTGTGATAACAAGTCTTATTCTATAAACTAAATGTTTAGACAAGACTTTCAATGATTGACTATTGTGAGACCTTTGGGTGTTGTTTGGTGTCAGAGGGGTATTGCTAGAATGTACCTTTGATCTGAGTGCTCATTGGTGGGATTTCAAATGTTTACCAGTTATCATATGTAAATGAGCCTAAGTGATAACCAGAGCTGTTCTCTTAACACTACAAGCTGGCATATTATACCTTTTGTGAAAGTGTTTATTTGATATTTGGACTTCAGGCTTCACACATTATACAGTTCATGTCGACATTTTGTCATTTATTACTAAAACATGAAAAACGTTTCTGTTTTAACAATGTGTTTACATAGATTGTTGTAGACACGGAACACACGTGAAATGCAAGTGCTCCAAATAATGATATACCCTCTAAAACTCCAGCACTTCACTCCAAGATAATCAAGGCTTGAGCTGGGAGAACTTCTTGCCCTTTCTGCGGTGGTGGTTTGGGGGTGATATAGCAGGCTGCTTGCTGCTAGTCTTGATTGGCACATTTACAAGACAAAAGACGCTAACGGAGAGGTGTGAAGGGATTTAAGGTGGGCCTGGTTTACAAGTTTTTTCGTAGGCTTTGGAAATTCTAGTGTGAATACTAAGCAGACTTGCAATGGGGAGCCTTGCTGCTCACATAGTGAGTCTCCATCAGTTGGTTTCTATAAAGGACACCTTTAGATTTAATTTATAACAATGATTCAAGACTTTTCTATTTATTAAGTATTTTCCACAACAATATTCTAAACAAGATGCACTATAATAAAATGCAAAAAGTTGTGAAACATCAAATAGAATAATCACTGCGCAAGTAACTTTATATGTGTTTGGTTAGCAATTCTACTTATGATTTATTACGGTTCTCAAAACAACTTTCTGCCTTTAAGACTTTGAATTTCGGTCCATGTTTAGGCTTCGATGACAGCTCTATCTGGTTCCCTGGTTATGACTTCAGCCCCAAAATTTGACTAAGCTTTTCTCACGGTCATTTTTCATTAGAAAGTTGCTGCCTACCTCTAGTACAAAATTGAATTCACTGTATATGAAGTTACAGCATAAACTCTGTATTACAAACATTATAAGGGAATAAAAAAAAGGAAAAAACTTGAAAATGAGAAAGAAGCCAATTTCATGGCCCCAGGTCTTTATAGGCTGCTGTCACCAGAAAACATCAAAACAGTACTGCACTCATTAAAGATGTTCTTTCAAAGTTAGATGTGTGGATTTCATTTAGTGAAGCTCAACAACAACAACAACATTTATTTGTATAACATGTTTTCATACGAATGATGTAGCTCAAAGTGTTTTAGATAGATAGATAGATAGATAGATAGATAGATAGATAGATAGATAGATAGATAGATAGATAGATAGATAGATAGATAGATAGATAGATAGATAGATAGATAGATAGATACTTTATTAATCCCCAAGGGGAAATTCACATACTCCAGCAGCAGCATACTGATAAAAAACAATATTAAATTAAAGAGTGATAACAATGCAGGTATAACAGACAATAACTTTGTACAATAACTTTGTATAATGTTAACGTTTACCCCCCAGGTGGAATTGAAGAGTCGCATAGTGTGAGGGAGGAATGATCTCCTCAGTCTGTCAGTGAGCATGACGGTGACAGCAGTCTGTCGCTGAAGCTGCTCCTCTGTCTGGAGATGATACTGTTCAGTGGATGCAGTGGATTCTCCATGATTGACAGGAGCCTGCTGAGCACCCGTCGCTCTGTTACGGATGTCAAACTGTCTGGCTCTGTGCCTACAATAGAGCCTGCCTTCCTTACCAGTTTGTCCAGGCGTGAGGCGTCCCTCTTCTTTATGCTGCCTCCCTAGCACACCACGGCGTAGAAGAGGAAGCTCACCACGACCGTCTGCTAGAACATCTGCAGCATCTTACTGCAGATGTTGAAGGACGCCAGCCTTCTAAGGAAGTATAGTTGGCTCTGTCCTCTCTTGCACAGTCCAATTTATCATCCAGCTGCACTCCCAGGTATTTATAGGTCTGTACCCTCTGCACACAGTCACCTCTGATGATCACAGGGTCCATGAGGGGCCTGGTTCTCCTAAAATCCACCACCAGCTCCTTGGTTTTGCTGGTATTCAGTTGTAGGTGGTTTGAGTCGCACTATTTAACAAAGTCCTTGATTAGGTTCCTATACTCCTCCTCCTGCCCTCTCCTGATGCAGCCCATGTTAGCAGTGTCGTCAGCGAACTTTTGCACGTGGCAGGACTCCGAGTTGTATTGGAAGTCCGATGTATATAGGCTGAACAGGACCGGAGAAAGTGCAGTCCCCTGCAGCGCTCCTGTGTTGCTGACCACAATGTCAGACCTGCTGTTCTCAAGAAGCACATACTGAGGTCTGTCTGTAAGATAGTCCACAATCCATGCCACCAGGTATGAATCTACTCCCATCTTGTCTCTAAGGAGCAGAGGTTGGATGGTGTTCAAGGCGCTAGAGAAGTCCAGAAACATAATACTTACAGCACCACTGCCTCTGTCCAAGATGAAGAAAAGAAAAAAGATGAAGAAAGAAAAAAGAAAGATATAAAAATAAGGTTAGGCAATACTAAGTAACAAAGAATAAAGTAAGGTCCAATGGCCAGGGAGGACAGAAAAAACAAACAAAAAAAACTCCAGAGGGCTGGAGAAAAAAAAAACAACAAAATCTGCAGGGACTCCGAGGCCACAAGACCACCTAGTCCCCTCTAGGCATTGTACCTCACATAAATGATCTCAGTCAGTCCTCATGGTTTTCAGGCTTCACGTGGAAGAATTAGATGGTCATGTGGACATCTGGCCTTCAATCCATCAATGTAGGGACTGTATGGTGCTTTGATCGGGTGGTGATGGCACAGATCGCCACCACAGAAAATTGGATAAAGAACAGCAGAGAAAGTAGGGGTTAGTACGGATTGCAGAGCCATGATAAAAACAATAATTCAATAAAAATACAGAATATCAGGGTTACACTGAAATGAAGCTATGAGAAAGCCATGTTAAAATAATGGGGTTTTAGCAGTTTTTTAAAGTGCTCCACTGTATTAGCCTGGAGAATTTCTATTGGTAAGCTATTCCGGATTTTAGGTGCATAACAGCAGAAGGCCGCCTCACCATTTCTTTTAAGTTTAGCTTTTGGAATTCTAAGCAGACACTCATTTGAAGACATAAGGTTACGATTTGGAGTGTAAGGTGAGAGGCATTCCAAGATATTGGGTGGAGCGTTAAGGCTTTGTAAACCATCAGTATTTTAAAGTCAATTATAAATGGCATAGGTAGCCAGTGTAGTGACATCAAACCTGGAGAGATGTGCTCAGATTTTTTTTTCCTAGTTAAGAGTTTGGCAGCTGCATTCTGCATTCGTTGTAATTAACTGATGTCTTTTTTGGGTGGTCCTGAGAGGAGTGTGTTACAGTAATCTAGTCGACTGAAAATAAAAGCGTGAACTATTTTTTCAGCATCTTGGAAAAGTTATAAGGGGTCTAACCTTAGCTATATTTCTGATGTTAAAAAATCCTGTCCTGGTAATCTGATTAATATGTGATTTAAAATTTAGGTCAGAGTCAATAATTACCCCTAAATTCTTTACCTCTGTCTTAACTTTTAAGACTAATGGATCAAGTTTACTTCTAATACCCTCATTATATCCATTTTTGCCAGTCACTAAGATTTCTGATTTCTCCTTATTTCGTTTGAGAAAATTACTACTCATCCATTCAGAAATACAAGTAAGACATTGTGTCAGTGAACCAAGAGAGTCGAGGTCGTCAGGTACTATTGATAAATACAGTTGTGTGTCATCAACATAGCTGTGGTAGCTCACGTTATGCATTGAGATAATCTGACCTAATGGAAGCATGTAAATCGAAAAGAGCAATGGACCCAGGCTCATAGAAATAAAACATTTATATAAATATTCTTCATGAGGAAATAATAATCTCATGTCCCACACAGACCCTAAACAAACCAATTTAATAAAAGCACCCTTAGACAAACTCATCGATAACTGCAGATGACTCTTATGGATTTATGAAGTTAAGTCAATAACTATCAGCACTTTCGTAATCAATTTGATTTGGGTTGACTGCACAGCTTTCACTGTGCACATGTGAAAACATGGCATGTCTGTGGTCACAGTAGTAAAGTTTTGTCTTTGATCAGTCCGTTTTTCTTTTTCTTTCATGGAAGGCTTTCTGCACAATACGGATAGAGTGTTTTACCATAGCAGGGTGATTACAAGTGGATTGAAGCAGTTCAAAATGGGTCAGACAAGTGTTAAGCACGAAGGAGGAGTGGGACAGCCAACAACAACATTGAGTAAGTCTGTACTTGGGTTCTGACTCTGATGAACCAACAAAGTTTTTGGGCCCTGGCACACCTTCAGCCCATAGAAAGTAAATTACTGCCTGGTGTTCCTCTTTGGTGTAAATGAAGAGTGGACCGGCCATGTTTCCTTCTAGAAAACAACAAGAGAAACTATGTAATCAAGGAAAACTTTACCACTGTGATGTATCATGTTTGCACACATGTGTGGGGAAAGCTGTACATCAAATCTAAACAAAATTTTCACAAAAGTGTCGATCATTATTGACTAAACCTCGTACACACACTTTCCATGCACTGATTTACTGCCATGCTGCTTTTAATTTTTTGTGCCTTCTTAAAGCTAATGTCTTCTTGTTTTTTTGGAATCTGGTAGAGGAAACTTTTCCAAATTAACAGTCAATTCTTCTGAGTTCTGCCACCTTTCTAAATCTGTACAGCCAGGCAAGTTAACTTGTGAAGCCAACATCCTTAATTCTTTTTATGCTTTGTAATTGACAGCCGGGTCCCATGCTTGGCAGGGACGCCCCTGCTGCATCTGTTCCGGGGGAGCAGCCATGGACAGTTCAATACCTCCCCCAGGACGCTTGGTGGCAGCCTCCCTGGCAGACGATGATTCCCCAACCCGGCGCATGGCTCCATGGGAGATGGAGTCCTCCACAGCCAGGTTGGGGGCTCGGATGGCCGCTAGGGGGGAGCTGCATGGAGTCAGCAGCCTGGCTGGTCGTATCTTCAGCCCCACCCGGAAATGCAATTAGGACCAGGTGGTCAAGCACCTGGAACGCTTCCGGGTGGGATATAAAAAGGGCCAGCCACCACCACTCAGAAAGCCAGAGTCGGGAGGTGCAGGACGAAGCCTGAGGAGGAGTGGTGGGAAAGTTGAGAGAATTGTGTTTGTGTTGGACATGTGCTTTGTGGGACTGTGTATTGCCTGTGGGTCACGGGGAAGACGTGCGCCCACGGGAGAAGAAAATAAAAGTCCTTGTGTGTTGTATACGTGCCTCTGTGTCCTTCTGTGTCGGGTCAGGCGCCTATATAGCGCCTTTGTTACAGCTTGCACTTTGTGATCACTGCATATTGTTTTATATTTGACAGAATGAAGAAACAATGGAATTAACAAGTTATTACAACTAATATCCTTTGACCTATCTATCTGCGTTAAATGGCAAAGTAAAGTCTGCAAATACCATAATTCCATCTTCTGTTGTCCTGGTGAGTTAGTATTGTATGTTGGATGAAGGTGATAGTATCATCCATGGAGCAATATGTGAATTGTAATGGATCTATCTATTTATCAATTGATCAATCGAGGGAAGCCAAAGTTTCATAATTCATAATTTGGGGGTGAGGCACACATTTCATAATTTCATAGTAATACCAGACTGAAACTGTTAAAATGATGACTGATTGACAGATTTAAGTCATGCCCCAAAATTATGAATTATGATTTATGCCCCACCAATAATGAATTATTAAATTTATACTCCACACTTAAATTGTGAATGATGAAACTTAGGATAAATTTTTAAATAAATGATCATGCCAGAGGACGTGCAGGTTCAGAATCGAGTGCGGGTGTGAGTGCTTCGTTCCAGGGACGGTTGGGGCGCCTGGCTGATTGCTTGTGCACGTGTAAATGTAAGTGTCATTCAGGTGCCTTATTATTGCCTCGCGTGTTGCGCCCTACTGAGAAGGTCATATAAGAGGTGCCTGCACTCCAGGAGGGGGAAGACAGAAAAAGAAATAAAAGAAGAAGGAGATTAAAAGATGGAGAGAAAGAGAGATATGTGTCAAGACTGGAAGATGACAGGGTACGGAGGGCAGGAGGCAGGCAGCTGGGAGGACAGCCCCTTTGAGCATGAGGATGACGCTCGGGGCTGCAGAGGGTCACCCCCACTAAGTGTTTCATGGGAGTGTGGAGTGACACGAGGCAGAAGGTTTGGTCTTGTTTAAAGCCGTGGATGGCAGTGGGAGATGATGGAGCATAGGGAGGCTTAGCATGGCACCCTGCTGGGAAGCCATAGACAGCAGAGACCCGAGCCTGAAAAAATTTGGGATTTTTAACCTCCACCTTTAAAATGCCTTTTATGGGATTATTTATTTACTTATTGAAGAGTTGGCACACTGCACGTTTTGAACACTATTTGATTTGAATTAAAAGGACAAAGCACTGTTACACCTACCCCTTGTTTGGATGCGTGTTTCCTCATTCGCCCAGCTTTTCTCCGTTATGACTACCAACGGTGAAAGTCAATAACCAGTTCTTTGATTTGGCTGATGTTAAAATGCAGACAATTCTGTTTGCACCAAGAAACAAAGTTCTCCCCCTGACTCCTCTCCTCTGTCTCACCCCCTTATCAATACACCCCATAAGCACAAAATCATCTGAGAATTTCTGCAAGTGACTTGACAAGGTGCTATACTTGTAGTTGGTGGTGTACAGAGTAAAAAGGAGACAGGACTGTTCCTTGTGGTGCTCCTGTGTTGCTCACAGCCATATTAGAAACTATTTATCTATACAAAGTACAGAAATCAAATTAAAAAGCATATGATTATTATTTAAATGTTCAGTTTTTGAAGATACAATATAAAATATATAATATTCTTGAAAATTGGTTAATAGTGACTGATCCTAGATTGTTTCGATTACATCTGAAAAGAGAGATGGTGATTTTAAATGAAACCTCTTTTCATTTATTTTAATACACTGATTATAAACAGATTTAAATGGCTTTTAAACCCTTTGCAACCTAAATAAAAGCACAAAGTCTCATGACAGCCATCTCAGTAAGTCTAAGCGCTTTTAATATAATACATAAATAATGCTATCAGCAGGCAAAATCGATACAAGACATCTAAAAAAGGATTTTCAAGCACAGCAGCCTGTCTTGATATAAGACTAAGAAAGGGTCACTGCAGATTCGGTGGAGGTTACAACTCTTGCTTGTTTGGGTGACTGCAGGAAAATAATAACTTGTTGACAATGTTACTTTGTAAATAATAGATATAAAACATATCCATGCGTTCATTGATCCATACGAGAGGCTTTTGAATGGGACAGGCTCTGGTACTGTGGCTGGCATGGGCAGTGATGTACAGTCAGGTCAGAGGTCATTTCATAGATGTTTTATGCCATTACAGAAAGTCGATAAAGATCATTTACATTGACGGCGATGGTGCTGAGATCTGGAATTACAGCACCAAATCAAATCCTTCTGAGAGCTATTACAAATTATAATCTGCGCAGCAAGCTATGCCCTTCATTGTCTACTGATGATCTTTCCCAGCAGTGTGATAAGATTAATGGATACTTTATTAGACGTCTTTGACTCCACCCTCAGCAGGATTGATGGAGTTTAACCTGACACAGATAACTCTTTGCAAGTCTTTCAGTCGTTATTGTACATTGGTCTGTAGTTTTACAAAACAAACGAGATAATAATACAAGTTGTGCTACAGCTCATACAATATGGACAGCACAGAAAAAAAGACTGCATGAAGATGAGATAATCTTCCTCCTTCTTACTATCCTCCTGTATAATCCATCCATCCAGTATCCAACCCGCTGAATCCGAACACAGGGTCATGGGGGTCTGCTGGAGCCAATCCCAGCCAACACAGGGCAGGAACCAATCCCGGGCAGGGTGCCAACCCACCACAGGACAAACACAAACACACCCACACACCAAGCACACACTAGGGCCAATTTAGAATCGCCAATCCACCTAACCTGCATGTCTTTGGGCTGTGGGAGGAAACCGGAGTGCCTGGAGGAAACCCACGCAGACACGGGGAGAACATGCAAACTCCACGCAGGGAGGACCCGGGAAGTGAACCCAGGTCCCCAGGTCTCCCAACTGCGAGGCAGCAGCGCTACCCACTGCACCACCGTGCCGCCCCCTCCTGTATAATGATCACCATATATATTTTTACTATAAATGAACACGGTGTATAAAATCAAAGAAAGTGTAGCCCAATAGTGCTGAGTGTAGCACCTTTACATCATGAACTCCATGCTTTGAGTTTTAATCCAGTGCATGTTCATTTTCTGTGTGGAGTTTGTATGTTCTCCTTGTGTCTCGGTTGGATTTCCTTTTGCATTCCTCCCACTTTTAATATATTGCTTTTGGTCAATCTATTGTAAGAATAAAACAAACAAGGCCAGAGTGCTAGGGCACCTTTCAGCAAAAAAAAAATAAAAATCGCACATAAGTTAGAGTCTTACCAGCCTGTGTAAATTTTGCTAGTTGTAAAAATTAGTGTTTGTTTTTAGTTCAATTTTATTCTCTCAGTCACGTTCACGCTACCCCCAATCTGACGCTGTTAGTTTTCAAAGAAAGATGTTATATAACAAAACAAGTGTGCTTTTATGTGTGATTTTTTTTTAAATTTGGTTTTTATTCAGCTTTATTTTTGAATAACAGCACACTTGTTTTGTTGATCTGTTTGAGGCTCAAATCAAATGTATGTATTTATTATATAATAGTATAATAATTACAATAAAATCAGCCCATCACTTTAAATGCAGGGAGGACCTGGGATCAAATCAGCAACGTTCCAATTATGAACCAGCAAGTGTTTTGCTTGCACCAACAAAGCAGATGTCTGTGAAACCGCCGCGTTTCCACTGTGAAACACACACATGCATGGAAACGTCTTTACTTTGCATCGACTGATATTTGGGTTTCAGTTTTCACACATTGACAGTAACGTATAGATTGAACAATGTCTTTTTCTTCTTTTTTTATTCTTGAACGCACGCATTCTTGTTTTGTTATACCTTTTTATTTGATATTTGGACTTTAGCCATCACACATTGCACACTTCACAACCACATTTTGTCATTATTACTATAACATATGAAAAAAAAATTCTGTTTTAGTTTTGTATTCAACATTTCTTGCCTCGCAAGAAATATCATCATACGTTTACACAGATTGTTGTAGACATGGAACACATATGAAATGTATGTATTTCTAATGTTGATATATTGTTTTCCTATACAATTCCAGACACCTCACTCCCAGTTTAAGAGACTTCAGCTGTGGGAATCTTGTGTCCGACTTCAGCAGTCCTGGTTGGGGTGGGATAGCAGGCTGTCTGCCTGCAGCCGATTGACACATTTGCAAAACAAAGGTTCTATTGGTGAGCAATTAATGCACTGATGAGGAGGTGCAAGAAAATTAAGGTGGCACGGGATTACGAATATTTTCACAGGCTTCAGGGATTCTAATGTTAAATGCTGAACTGTAGTCTGTAAACAGCATTTACACGTAATTCCCTCTCCTGTTCTCTAGGTAGGCCAGTACTATATGTGGAATTAAGATGATGGCATCATCTGTGGATCTACTCAACGATTATGGGAACTGTAATGAATCTATCTATCTATCTATCTATCTATCTATCTATCTATCTATCTATCTATCTATCTATCTATCTATCTATCTATCTATCTATCTATCTATCTATCTATCTATCTATCTAGTGTAAAAACATAAAATGATGTAATTGAACAAAATGTATGTGTGTAAGTACAGAAAATAGAACAGAATGATCAAACTTGTTTGTGTTTTGCGTACGTGACAAAAAGCATGTATACTTTCTGGAAGTTTTCTTTTAATGATGTGTGTGACAAGAAAATATACCTTTAGGGTAATGACTTTACAAAATTGGAAAAATACAATGAGTCAGGACGCTATTTTTATTGCTTACGTGGTCAACGATCAGGAGATTAGAAAGGTATAAAAGAGCAAGGACATCTGCGCTCGAGGCAGATGAAGTGCGGTGTCCTAGGACTGTGTTTCTCTGTCATTTTACCCTTGTCTGGTATGTATCAATAAAAAGGTTTTTACTAATTTTAATTTTCTTCTCTGTCTTCAGTCACAAAAAGTGTCCACAGTTTTTGGCGCCCGGACGTGGGGCAAGAGACGGCCGGTCGACTCCTCCAGCGAGACCATTTCAGTGATCCGTCTTACCAGCGGACTGCCGTCAACTTGAGATCTCCGGCAGCAGAGCATGCAGCTCCGGCAAAAGTTAGGACTGCCCTGTCCTGAAACAGTTCTTGCGTGAGGAGCCCCTGGTCTCCTCTTTGCTACATCCACAGTGACTGAACGGATTTCCAGACAGAGCTTGCACACTTCCAGGCTGGGGTAAGCACCGGGGGATTTCCGAACATTTTTTATTTTCTAAATAACGGGAGAGCGAGTTTCCTGTTGACCGTCTAGTCATACTCATATCTCAACGGGTTGCTTAAGGTGATGGAGACTTGACCCAAGCAGTTTGACGCATACGAAAGGTCTGATGAAAGGATACTGGCCTCACCCATATCCTAGACTCGGCTGGACGTATTGATGTAGTATTCTGCTGAACCGAATCGGACACGAAGTCACCTGAGCTGGAATCCGGGGATGTGAGCGGACAGGCTAACGGGACGAGTAACGGGGTGGTATATATATATGTATGG
This sequence comes from Erpetoichthys calabaricus, assembly GCF_900747795.2. NCBI lineage: Eukaryota > Metazoa > Chordata > Cladistia > Polypteriformes > Polypteridae > Erpetoichthys > Erpetoichthys calabaricus. Next base: position 25,240,653 of record NC_041403.2, on the reverse strand, counting down.
AAATATAAACCGAAAAAGAGCACAGATTGCAGGATTGCTGTTAGGAACGGAATAAATAAATCTACATACGGAATAAGCAACAATACCGTGTTCTCCTGGGAACTGGGACAGAACCGATAGTTAGGTGTCTCCCCTTGGGAAAAAGAAGGGAACAGTAAGGGAACAGTGAGTGGCACACTTAATACCTCGCTGATTCATACGGACAAGGGATTAGGCGAATCAGTATATAGTTGGAAAATTAAATACAGAACCCGGGAGGACAAGGGGACATAATGGGAACTTATAACAGTAAGCCTGTTAATCGCCGCACAGGGGGATCAAAATCATTAATGCTGGAAGAATTATTTTCGGAGGATCAACAGACGCCCCGTAAAAATGGGTCTCCTAGAAAATTAATAGAAAAGAAGACAGGTTTAGATTTCAAGAAGGCATGTAAGAAACGGAATAGACAGAGTGGTGGGCGTTGGCCGATAGAGGGGACAGGAGATGTAAGTGAAATACAGGAAGTCAGGAAGATCCTGTGTAGGAATAAGCAGGGTTGTTATAATAGTGGACCGTATCGAATGGATATGTTCGATAGATGGGAATTAGTAATAAAAGACAGAAATTTAGAAGCAGTACAGAAACAGAATGAATTGTTGCGGGCAAATGAGGGAAAGGCTAAAAAGGAGAAAGAGGAATTACTAATTACATTACAGAAAGTTCAGATAGGCACTGAACCACAGGCAGATGGGAGGAAAAGGAAGAATAATCCAAATAAAGACCCCCTTTATCCTATTATTTTTCCCCTCCTCAGTACCAACCTCAGGCACCTCCATTATCCCCTCCTCTATCCCCATTCCGACTGCCCCCCCTGCACTACAACTAGCAGAAGTTTCCCCTGATGATTCCCCAGGCACAGATCACTATGACCCCTCTACCCATCGTGATGACCCACCCTGTACTAGACAAACCCCCGTCTCCAAATGCACTCGAAGTCACAAACCAGCTCCAACTTTTTTCTCTTCTGATCCTTCACCTTTACTTACTTGCCCTTTAATAGAAGTTCCCAATCCCCATTATAACCCTGCCCATCCAGCCGGACCCCAAAATCCCACAACAGTTATGATAAATCGGAACTGGGACATCCAAGAACTAAAAGATGTCGTGAATGCACTTCCAGATCCAAAGGAAGTAGGAGGACTAAAATTTGTTGAACAACTTGATCAGTTAGATAGCATGTATAAGCCTAACGCTGCTGAATGGACCCAGGTACTTCGTCGAAAGCTTGGGACCACATGGGCCACTGTTAGCAGGGGTGTCCGCAATGACATTCCATGGGTATGGAACCCAGCTTTAACTCGAGGACAGGGGATAGGTGGAGAAGGCGAATTTAACCCACAATGGGAGGCGTTGAGACAAAATATTGCAGAAAAATATAAAAAAGGAACGGACTGGTCCCTTATTTCTGCTGCAAAACAAAAGAGAGACGAAACGGTTGATGAATGGGCACATAGGATTCAAGACCTTATGGCTAATCACTCGGGCTTGGGAAATGCTGATGACCGCACCCGAGCTGCAGTTCCACCTTTTGTTTCCGGTTTGCGCCTTGATATACAAAACAAGGTCCGCACTTCCTGTATTGAGTGGGAAAGTGCCACGTTTGATGAAGTCAAACGACATGCTGAACATGCCGAAAAACAAACTAAGCAGAAGGAATCGGACTCTCATGCCAAATTATTGGCAGCACAGATGAACTATTATACCAGGAATGCTCCTGACCAAGGTCGAGGATATGGCTTTAGAGGAAGGGGACGAGGACGAGGAAGAGGACGAGGTGGTTTTAGAGCTCCTCCTGTTGACCACAATAAGAATCCTTTTATTTCCCTCTCCCTTAAATTCCAATGCTAATTCCTTCTCTTGCTACGCCTGTGGTGAAACTGGACATTTTCGTCGGGAGTGCCCTCACAGACAGCAACAGCCCCCACCTCCCCTTATTCCACCTGTTTTTTTCTGACACCCCTGACCAACCATACTGGCCATAGGAAAACGCTGGGACCTCCAGCCACTCTTTTCAACTACCTTTGCTCACTCATAATTCAGAGACTGATCCTTTACTGACATTGTTCGTTGATGGCACTGAGACTATTTTCTTAATCGACACTGGTGCCACTCGATCTACCCTCTCGCTGGCAAAGGTCCCTGCCTCGAACGAAACTGTTACTGTGCTTACTGCTTCTGGACAACCTCACCTTCTTCAAGTATCAAAACCTCTTCAAGTCCAGTCACGTCCTGGCGGACATACCTTACTGCATCATTTTCTTTTGAATCAGCTTTGTCCAGTTAACCTTTTAGGAAGAGATCTCATGACAAAACTTTCTCTTTCTATTTCTATGACTGACAAAGGTTTTTTCTGTTCAACCCCCAAGTTGTTGTGTCAAATTACCCCTTACCCCAAACCCTCTTTTGCAGCTTGGACTTTAGATATTTCCCCACACACCATTCTCCTCAAAGCCCTACACTCTTTTTCCCCCTGTCTCTTTCCCAATTTACAGGCCCCTGACATTTTACACTGTACTGCCCAATACTTCCCTATAGAAGTAGACACCCCCTGGCTAGAATCTTTCCTTACTTCTGGTATTTGCCCCGAAACCCTTCACATCTCCTGTGTTTTTATTTCATCCACAAAGGCAGCTGCTTCTGTTCATCTTACATGCTCACAGCACATATATTATCTTGGCGGCACAGTGCCTCATATTTCCTTAGCTAAATCACGCACTGTTAAATGGGGGGAAATAGGACCATGGGTAGAAAAATGCCTTGAAAGAACAGACTGGTTACAAGTTACTCCAGGTATTTTTGATACTCCTGACCGTTTAATAACTAAAGTGGTGCTTCAAACTGATTTTTTAGTACATCGCGCTTTGTGCCGTCCTTCCTCTTTTGCTTGTTCATTACAAACCACTTTCCCTTCTTGGCTCTCTATGCTCCCTGATTCACTATGGTCCCAGGGAAAGAATGATTATGGAAGGATAGCCCATTGTGAGCCTCTGGTGATCCACCCGAAATCCTCCTTCCGCCCGCACCGTGCCCAATATCCTCTGTCTCCCGAAGCAGAGGCTGGCATCTCCGCCGTACATCCCGATCTCGTCAAACGCGGTACCGCCGATGGACATGGACCGTCATGCCTCAGGGATACACTGAAGCCCCTTGTGTTTATGGACAAGCTCTTGCCCAAAATTTAGAAGGCTTTTGGCCGGAAAGAGGTAGTACATTGATACAGTATGTAGATGGAAATGATATGTAGCGCTACGGAAGAAAATTGTACAAAAGATACCCAGAAATTGTTGCTGTTTCTGGGGGAAAAATGGCCATAAAGTTTCTAAAAGTTAAGCTGCAGCTAAATATCTAGGTCATGACATTACGTATGGAACAAGAGCTCTCTCTAGCGATCGCATTACAGCCATCCAAAATCTTCCTAGACCGGTCACAAAACAACAGGTTATGTCTGTTTTAGGTATTCTGGGCTACTGCAGACAGTGGGTTCTAAATTTTACTGAAAGAGCACAGCCGTTGCAACAATTGGCTAATACTCCTGGCATCCTCCTTTCTGGCCAGGTCCAATGGAATGAACAGGCTGAGAAGGCTCTCTGTAACCTCAAAACTGCTCTTCTATCTGCGCCTATCTCTTCTAGGTTTGCCTGATCATTCTCGTCCATTCACTTTGTTCGTGGACGAAAAGCAGGGATTTATGAATGCAGTACTGACGCAACAACATGGAGATAAACAAAGACCGGTGGCTTATTTTTCTGAAAAAACTGGATCCAGTGGCCGCAGCACTTCCTCCGTGTCTTCGTGCTGTGGCTGCAACAACAGAAGCTGTATTAGCAAGCACGGATGTAGTTCTCATGAGCCCCCTAACAGTTAAAGTGCCTCACGCTGTACATTCTATCCTAGTACAAGCCAAAACTTCACATCTCAACTAGTTACGCAGTGGTCCAAGGGGACCGCCTGCTGGAAGCAAATCGAATTTCATCAAGCTTGAGTGCACAAGCAGCTGAACTCGTAGCACTCACTCGAGCATGTCAGCTGTCCGAAGGGAAGATCGTAACAATTTATACGGATTCCAGGTATGCTTTTGGAGTCTGCCATGATCATGGAGCATTATGGAAACTAAGGGGATTTAAGACCAGTACTGGCAAACCCATCCAACATCAGAAATTGATCGAATCCCTTTTAGAAGCCATAACCAAACCATCGAAGCTAGCGATTGTTAAATGATAGCTCACACAGGAAAACAGGATCCTGTTAGCAAAGGAAATGAATTAGCTGACCACTTTGCTAAAGAGGCTGCATATAATAACACACCAATTTCTTTATTCCAACAGAGAAATGACCAGGACCCTGATAATCAAATTATTTCTTTACAGAGTGCAGCCACGGATATCGAAAGGAGAAAATGGTCCAAAGAAGGGTCCCTCTCTGATGGAGTCTGGACTCATAAACACACTAACAAACCTTTTCTCCCAAAAGCCTCTTTCCCAGGAATGGCAAAAATCGCCCATGGCCTCGATCACGCAGGTAGAGATGCCATGGTTCGAGATGTTGAAAAACATTGGGAAGCTGTAGGTTTCTCTACATATGCAGAGCAATTTTACAGATGCTGTGCAATATGTCAAAAGTTTAATGTGGGAAAAGGTACCCAGGTAAGTCCCGCCGTTACCCCTAATCCAATGGGTCCGTTTGAACACCTCCCAATGGATTTCATTGAACTAACCCCGTCTAAAGGGTACCGATATTGTCTTGTGATTGTCGATGTGTTCTCCCGATGGGTAGAGGCTTTCCCTTCAAAACACAACGATGCCAAAACAGTAGCTAAAGCACTAATTAAAGAGATTATTCCAAGATGGGGTATCCCTCAAAAGTTACAAACAGATAATGGCACTCATTTTGTGAACTCCGTTATAAATGAATTAACCACCTGGCTCCAAATTAATGTGCACCATTATTGTAAATACCATCCCCAAAGCGGAGGCATCGTAGAACGATGCAATGGCACTTTAAAAGCTAAACTCGCAAAAATTTGTGAACAAACTAATTTATCATGGCCGGATGCACTACCCTTAGCTTTAATGGGACTAAGGGGACGGACACACCCGACAACTGGAACTATCGCCGTTTGAGATTCTGACCGGACGATTGTAGGAAATGTGAATTTGCATACTGTGGACAATGATCTTCTCTCTAGTCTTGCAGGTTTGCGAACCTCGTTGAAGGAAATCCACCAGCAGGTTAATCAAGCCTGGAGGACCAGCCCCCTTTCCAAGGATTTACCAATTTCCTTGGGCACCTGGATCCTGGTTCGAGATACTCGGAGGAAACACTGGCATCAGCCTAGGTGGAGAGGACCATTCCAAATTCTTCTGTCCACACCACACGCCGTGAAGGTTGAAGGACTGCCTGCCTGGATCCACGCATCGCATTGCAAGAAATGGCTATCTTAAAAATACTTTTTCTGTTGGCTGTTACCCGCACCCTCTCGGGCTACCCAAGGATGGGTGGTGATCTTTATCTTTATAAGTTAAAACAGAACCAGAATCAGAGATACCTGAATATCACAGTCACACAGGGACTCACCACTTCAGTGCAAATTGATTTCTGCTCAATTGTGGACTGTGGAGTCGGACGACAAGAACAATGGACCTGGTCTGATAAATATGTTTGTGTTTCAGCTCCTACGGATTACGAAGACTGGTGCAGTCGGTGGGATTTAGTCTTTGCAAATACAGGGTCAGATGACTGGGGATATTCTCCTTATAAAAGCCTGCAATACGGTTTGAAGACCCGATTCTCTATAATTAAGGGGCATGCCGTTACTAAATGTGATGAGAATCAATGTAACCCTCTAATTATTACGCTTAAAAACCCTACTGTTCATGATACTGGCACTTATATTCTTGGGGCTTATGTCTCAGGAATTGACCCCTTAGGAAAATTTAATATTAGAGTACAGGACCACCTTCTTTCACCCTCCAATGTTTCCTTTGAAACCTCCACCCCCACCACCATTCCTTTACCTGACGATTCGGCCCCTATAGTTCGCGTGTTAAATCTAAACACTTTAACAAGCACCTTTTCAGTAGAAACTGGTTATGGGGATCAGAATAGATGGTTGCAGTGGGTTCTTTATTCAGCTAAGCAAGTTAATCGTTCTCATTGTTACGCGTGTGCTGCAGCCCGTTCCCATTTAGCTACAGTCCCTTTCCCATTATCTAACATTACTGACCCCGCGGGGTTGCCCTGCCTTCTGTACTTATTCACTACTTCCAAGAAACCCCTCTCTGGTTCAAAGTGTTCTAATCTATCTATTCTTTTTCCCCCCACCCGTCACATGGCTACCCCTATGTTTCAAACTCACGAAGGAAATTATACATGTTTCAAATCTAATGGAACGACATGGGTAGGAGAATTACCATTTTCTTTCTGTTCTCAAACTTTTCAGGTCAACTTTTCTCTGAACACCGTTCTGTCTTCCTTTCTTCTCTCCCAAACCACTCCTAGATCAGATATTTGGTGGATGTGCTGTAGGTCCAAACTATTTGCCACCCTTCCCCCTAACTGGTCTGGTACCTGTGCTCCAATCCAATTAGTTATGCCTTTTAGACTTCTATCCTTACCTCCCTCTCACTCCCCATATTATTCCACACCTCCTTTTTATTTCCGACATACCCGCTCCCTTTTCCATATGCCTACTAATATCTCCTTACATGGCCCTGGAGTATACATAGATGCTATTGGAGTCCCTAGGGATGTCCCAGACAGATTTAAAGCTAGGGATCAAGTTGCTGCCGGTTTTGAATCTATTATACCCCAAATTACTATTAATAAGAATGTTGACTGGATTAATTACCTTTATTATAACCAACAACGTTTCCTTAACTTCACCAAAGACGCTATTGAAGGCATACATGAACAGCTTGACCGTACTTCTCTGATGACTTGGCAAAATCGTCTAGCCTTGGACATGTTACTTGCGGAAAAGGGAGGTGTCTGTGCTATGTTTGGTGATGCTTGTTGTACATATATTCCTAATAATACCGCGCCAGATGGATCAATAACTCGTGCATTGGCAGGCCTCACTGCTCTCTCTAATGAACTTACCACTAATTCTGGCATTACAAATCCCTGGGATCAGTGGTTTGCATCCTCCTTCGGATCCTGGGGACAATGGATAAGATCTGTTTTCATTTCTTTGGTTGTGGCATTTTGCCTCCTCCTCCTGGTTGGTTGTTGTATTATCCCTTTGTTTCGCTATATAATATCTAAGTACTTTACCGCCTCAATGGAAAGGGCATATATGCTACATGAGGAGCACATGTCTCGTATAGCTTCTTCCATTTTCTCCTCCCCATCCCCTTTTCCCCCCCCTTCCCCTTCATCAACCATTTCAATTTAATTATATTGCCCACATCATTTTGTTCAAAAAGGGAGGAGTGTAAAAACATAAAATGATGTAATTGAACAAAATGTATGTGTGTAAGTACAGAAAATAGAACAGAATGATCAAACTTGTTTGTGTTTTGCGTACGTGACAAAAAGCATGTATACTTTCTGGAAGTTTTCTTTTAATGATGTGTGTGACAAGAAAATATACCTTTAGGGTAATGACTTTACAAAATTGGAAAAATACAATGAGTCAGGACGCTATTTTTATTGCTTACGTGGTCAACGATCAGGAGATTAGAAAGGTATAAAAGAGCAAGGACATCTGCGCTCGAGGCAGATGAAGCGCGGTGTCCTAGGACTGTGTTTCTCTGTCATTTTACCCTTGTCTGGTATGTATCAATAAAAAGGTTTTTACTAATTTTAATTTTCTTCTCTGTCTTCAGTCACAAAAAGTGTCCACACTATCTATCTATCTATCTATCTATCTATCTATCTATCTATCTATCTATCTATCTATCTATCTATCTATCTATCTATCTATTGACAGGTGAAAAGTGCCATAATAATTAAAGATGAAGTTTTTAGACACAAGGAAAAGTTTTCTAAAGATTTTCTGTGCAAATTCAATTAAGCCATTGTTGCTATCTGCTACATCTCCATTAAGTACAAATGACAGTAACATTTCATAAAGATTTGTTTGTGATCTTCAGTCTCTATATGAATAATATTTTTGTCAAGTTCACCACACTTTGTAGTTCTTTGTGTTTGTTTGCTGAACAAATACCACACCAGACTGTAATGCAGCCAGTAAGAAAGATCTTTACTTTGTACCAACTGATGCTGGTGAGCAGACCTGGAGATATTCTGGCTTTCCCCAGATTTCTAAGGAAGTAAAGGCTTACTTGACATTAGTAAAGATGTGATGAGCTCAATTTAGGTCATCAATGATGGCATCATATGATTCCATTGTTAAACAAGCTAAATTAATTTTGGTATCATGGGGGCCAGAGCCTAACCTGGTAGCATCAGGAGTAGAAATTGGCTCAGGGCAGGATGACACTCTCTCAAAACATCGGGAACACTGGGAGAGTGAATGCAACTTCAGAAGCAGTGCTGGAACAGGTGTGACTAGTTTGAGTCTCTATTACTTTATGAAACATTTCTCATGGCCTAAACTGCCAGAAGGTGATTCCTCTGAAAGTATGGCTGTGGATGACTTAATATTAAATAAATACAGCAGTTATCAGGGTTTACCTATGTATCTGTCTTTTCATCTTGATGTTTGTTAAAGTATAATTCTTAATGTTATTGTGAAGTGCCCTGATTCTGCAACAGGTTCTAGAGTACTTCATGAGAGTGGAATAAATCTTTTATATGAAGGTATTATTTCCATTTGATGATGATGATGATGATTATTATTATCATTCACATTTGTGGTGTATCAGAAAACGACATAACATCTTCATGATTTCGAAGGAAACTTCAAAACGCAGACATGAGTTCCATTTCATGAGGTCTTCTAGATGCCCTAAGATTGTAATGTCACTCATTCTCAAGTGTGAACTCCTCCTCATCGCTGGGAGTAGGAGAAGGATGCTTCATAACTATGTCTCATGTTTTACTCTTCGGTAGGACAAATTCCTATCCTAGTCAGATTATTAGTGCAATTACACTGTGTAATTCTGAATTGCTTGTTAAATACAAACCCAGGACTTTCTTTCTTTTTCATTTCTAAGTTAGTTTGCCATTTAGGAAACACGCCACCTCATTTTTTTACCTGCCCATTTCATTCTGGAATCTCTATAAGGTTATTTTCTTTGTGTTTGAGGTCTTTCAATTAAAAGTTACAAAAGGCATTTCCTTGCACCCTATGCTCAATATTACTAGACTGAGTCACAGAAGCAAAGACTTGCAATTGTATAAAAATGTGGGTAAGGATGTGCAATCTGTCTTAAGAGATAAAAAGCAGCTGCATCAGGGATCCTTGCAATATATGACATGTTTTATCAGTTTTTTAGCCCTGATTTATAATTCTTTGTCATAATTTTGCCAGCTGCTTTGTAATTTTTTTCCTCCATTTTTGCATACATAGTATTAGTTTTAGAATAGCATCTCTTTTTTATTTCCTTGATTTAAAATGGATCTGCTGGCATAATCTAATATGCACAGGGTAAGGTACAGTAACAATTGAAAGTAAGATAATTTATTTGTTGAAAGTGCTAAAAATAGTAAAGTAAAACTAATGTAAACATTTCTGATTTGTTTATTTAAAAAACATTTGAAATTTCCTGCCCTGCATGGTGTGAAGGCTAGGGGGCTGCCAGAGAACCCCAAACATAAACACACAAGACAGTCCCGGATTCAAATAAAGGGGTTGTTTATTGCACTGCTCTTCTCCAGTCAAATGTTGCCTTTGTTCCTCCCAGCTCCGACTCGCCTGGACAATGTAGCGTGGTCCCTTTTTATTGAGGAGCTCTTCAGGGTCATATGAAATTCCCAAATAGTAGGGAGTGTATCTCCCTGCAGGGCCCTCCTGTGGTACCATCAGACCCCAGCAGGACTGCGTTACCAGACTACAATTCATGGTATTCCCTGCTAGTGTCCAAACGGGCACCGATCTCCAGAGCTGCTGCCATCTAGTGTCCTGGAGGATAAAACGGCCCCCAGAGACAATCATTTCCTGTTCTTCTCTTCTATCCCAGCCAGGAAAGGAACTGGGCCGGTATGCCTATCCATCAACTTGGGGCATCCTATTCACGTAAGGAACCTTTCTCTCTCTCTATCGGGACGCCTGTCCATCCACTTGGGGCTTCCCGCCCAGGTAAGGATTCTTCCACTCTCTTAGCCGGGATGCCCCTCCATCCCGTATAGTAGTTACAAAGGAAAAACTGAAAGTTAGTCAAATGTAAAACTTAAATGCACCCTCTGAAAAGAAAATGCCCACTGCCTCTTGTCTACCTTCAAGTCTCTTTTAAGCCCTCTTGCTGCTCCAAAACCATCGTCCTTCACTGATAGTGATTTTGCTTCCTTCTTCTCTTCTAAAGTCACCAACATTCAAAGACCCCAAAACATCCTCTGACCCTCTTCTATGTCATTCTTGTCTTTCCTCCTTCTCCACTGCACCCTGGACCTCATTCCTTCACATCTTCTTCAGTCCATCATTCCTTGTTTGATCTCCTGCATCTCTTCTCTTTTCAATGCCTCACTGACCTCTGGCATCTTCCCAACTAATTTCAAAAAGTCTCAAGTAACCCCTGCCCTCAAGAAACCCACTCTCAACCTTTCTGCCATTGAGAATTACTGCCCTTTTTCCCTTCTGCCATTCCTGTCCAAGACTCTAGAATGCATAGTCCACAAATAACTCTTTTTATTTCTCTCTGACAATAATCAACTAGATCAGCTTCAATCTGGATTGTACAAGGGTCCCTCTCCTGTGACTGCACTGTTCTTAGATCAACTGGAGCTGTTCCTCTCTCCTCTGTCCTTATCCTCCTTGACCTCTCATCAGCATACACTATTGTTAACCACTCTGTACTTACCATATATACTTGCGGATAAGTTGGGACTTCATTTTACCATATAGTTTCTGGTATTTTATAATGTCGGTCATATAAGTCGAATGCGGAAAACTCACGCTATTGGTCCAAGAGATTATGATATGCTAACGCTCACCTGAGAGAGTAACCACAGAGCACACTGCCTTTTTTTTCTATGTATTGTGCCTACATGACCACACAGTAATACCCGAACTATTCCGAAGTGACGTTTGCACTGTTTTGTGTTTTTTGTTTCTCACACCCTCATACACCTTTATCGTAAGACCATCCCTTATCTACGATGGAGCGTTCAATTAGAAGAAAATATGAAGCTGCTTTTAAATTAAACATTGTTGAAGTAGTGAAAGAAATTGGTAACTGCGCTTCTGCAACAAAATTTGATGCATCTGAGAAACTGATGCGAGAGTGGAGGAGGCATGAAGATGTAAAAAAAATGTAAGTGTTGCATTTTTGAACGGGCGTATAAGTCGGGGTCTGATTTTATGATCAATTTTTCAGGTTTCAAGACCCGACTTATACGTCAGTGGTATATACGGTATATTTTCCGTTGAGAAACTTGAAATTAGAGGTTCTACCTTAGTCTGGTTTACTGTAATTCCTACCTCTCTGACTAATCATTTTATGTCTCCTGGTCTAACTCCCTGTCTTCTCCACATAAACTTTCTACAGGTTTTCCTCAAGGGCCATTGTTGGACCCACTACTCTTTTCTCTCTACATTCATTATTTAGGCAATGTCATTTCTTTTCATGGCTTCTCTTACCATCTCTATGCTGATGACACACAGATCTTCCTCTCATTTCCCTCTCACAACCCACAGGTTGTCTCTCTGCCATCTAATCTTGGAGGAATGATCATCACCTTAAATTGAACCGTTCCAAGTCAGATATCTTGTACTAGCAGTCTGATTCTCCTTCCTCAAATTTGTCTCTAAGCACCACTCTTGAAGATTTTACCCTTTCACCATCTTGGTGTAATCTAAGACTCATTGCTTTCATTCATCAAACATATGTTTTCAAAGACCCAGGCATGTTGTTTCTTTCTTCATAACATCCAGAGCATTCCACCTGGTCCTCTTGACGTCACTTCCGGGACCGAGCCAATGGAAGGAGATCTTGCCGGCTCCGGTCCCTGTGATGTCACGTCCGGGCTCGCACCAATGACAGAAGACCGTCATGAACCCGACCCCTTTGACTTCACTTCCTGTCTTCCCCTTTAAAAGTCTCCACCTTTTCCCTGTTCCCTCAGTTCTGTTTTGGACTCGGGTTTGTGCACATCAGTGCTATACCTATTGAAAGCAACTTTGCAGCCAGGAAACCAAATTATACGGGTGGCTGCCCCAAACCTTTTCACAACTCTTATGTCTGGTTTTTATGACACCATATATTCCTTCAAGAAGTTTCTGTTATGCCTCTCTCTGTCTACTGATCATCCTGTCTTCTGCCAGACATGCCAAGATGGGCAATGCTTCTTCATTCTTGGTCTAAAGTTGTGGAATGGTCTCCCTTTATCTATTTGTTCTACATCCAATCTACTTGTGTTTAGGAGTCTTTAGAAATTGTTCCTTTTTATTTAATATTTTTGATCTGCTTAGCTTCTTTCCTAGTAGGATAGTTGCTGACAAAGAGTGTAGAATACAAATTTTCTTAGCCTAGTTGTAGGTATAATTATGTAGTACAGTAGTTCTACTTCCTTGTGCTTGCTTTTTTATCTTGTTCTCTGTTGTTGGTACTTGCACCTTTATTCTTGAATGGATTGTAAATTGGTTTATAAATTGCCTTGGATAAAGGCATTTAAAAAATAAATGAATGAATGAATGAATAATAATAATAATAATAATAAAATGGACCTTAGTCCTGTAAGATTCAAAGCATATCAGCTGTATATAAATGGGTCAAACAAGATAATCTTTTAAACATAACACAGCACAGAAGGATTATTATAAGGGGGCTAAGGATGTTAGTTCAATCACTTCACTGGGTGACCTGAAGCAAACAACATAACATTCCAGTGCCCCAGCAATACTCTACAGAGACAACAGTGTGTTGCATTATTTAAAATATTTAAATAAACATGTTATTTAACTGAGTAATTTACTATAAAACATTATGAAAAATCAAGTAACAAGCAGTAATGTTTAGTTTTGAGGGTCAGAGATAAAAGGAGAAGGTCCAGCTACTGTATATCCCAAAACTCCCATTATCAGTATTTGGGGTCTACAGGGTTTCTACCACAGACTCTTTCAGAGAGCCTTCTTATTCATGGTACTGAAAGAAACCAAATAACTATTGAACAAAGGCTCCCATTATAATTCTTCTGAAGTCTGGGAGGAGCTGTTTAGAGGATCTTTAAGTTTATTTATTTAGCATATCCATACAGGTAACATACAAACATTAAATATACCCATATGAATTGCAATGCAAACTGCTAGAACCTAATGATGGGAATAAATACTGGTGGCTTTTGAGGACCGAAAATTATACCAAATCATGAGAGTCTTCTTAGAGCAGTGGTGGGTGGGCAATGTCGGTCCTGGAGAGCCACAGTGGCTGCAGGTTTTTGTTCCAACCGAGTTTCTTAATGAGAAGCACTTACTGCTTAAGTGACATTTTGATGCTTCATTTTAGTGGTCTCACTTACTAAGGTTCCCCACCCTTAATTGCTTATTTCAATCTTAAAAAGCTACATTCACTGTTTTAATGGCTCCTTATTAGCAATAAGATGTAAATGACAAAGCAGCCAGCAGTTCACCATCTAGCTTGTTTCGATTTAAATCTCTGTGTGTTCATCATGCACTGTTTGATTTATTAAAACACTTAATAGAAAATGTGACAGACTGAAAATAATGCATTTTAGGCTTCAAATCATTTTGATGACATCCTTGGAAAGGAAAAAATCTACGATATACAGTAAGAACCTTACTTTGCAGACTAACAAGCCATAAAATTAAATAAGGTCTGAGATTGGAAAGGATTGGTTTATAATTAAGGAATTGGGTTGGAATGAAAACCTGTAGCCACTGTGGCTCTCCAGGATCGACATTACCCACCCCTGTCTTAGAGAGTCAAGACTGTGGGTTGTCAAAAAACTGGGCCTGTTAAAGCCCATTGAGGCATTCCTTGTGTGAGTTTGGGCTGTGCAAGAAATCAATTGTTGTTATTGTATATACTTGTCTGTTACCTATCTAGTACTTCCATAATAACCCATGACCTTACGGATGGTGAACCCCACATAGTCCAGTTGCATTCAGGTTTAGTTTACCAAGGCTACGACATGAGATCAACTAAGCTACGTGAGTCACCCTGTAAACTTTGCACTCTCGCCTAGTTCCAGACACCAGTCCCAGTACCCCTATTTGGATCTGAGGCAACTTTAATATAGTTTTAGTCATCTTGAGAGTCATACAGTATATTTGGATTGTTCTTTGTATGAATAGTTACATTAAGAAAGATTTCAGGCTGAAATACATGAGTATTTATAATTCTTGAATGTCCTTTGGCACTCTGGTTAATCAGAATTTAACTGTTAGTTAAGGGCACATCTTTTGTTATGTCTATCTCCATCCATCCATCCATTTTCTTCCGCTTATCCGAGGTCGGGTCGTGGGGGCAGCAGCTTGAGCAGAGAATCCGGGAGAATCCCGAGGCGTTCCCAGGCCAGCCGGGAAACATAGTCCCTCCAGCGTGTCCTGGGTCTTCCCCGGGGCCTCCTCCCGGTTGGACGTGCCCGGAACACCTCACCAGGGAGGCGTCCAGGAGGCATCCTGATTAGATGCCCGAGCCACTTCATCTGACTCATCTCGATGCGGAGGAGCAGTGGCTCTACGCTGAGCCCCTCCCGGATGACTGGGCTTCTCACCCTATCTTTAAGGGAGAGCCCAGACACCCAGCAGAGGAAACTCATTTCAGCCGCTTGTATTCGCGATCTCGTTCTTTCGGTCACTACCCATAGCTCATGACCATAGGTGAGGGTAGGAACATAGATCGACTGGTAAATTGAGAGCTTTGCCTTACGGCTCAGCTCCTTTTTCACCACAACAGACCGATGCAGAGCCCGCATCACTATGGACGCCACACCGATCCGCCTGTCGATCTCACACTCCATTCTTCCCTCACTCGTGAGCAAGACCCCAAGATACTTGAACTCCTCCACTTGGGGCAGGATCTCGCTACCAACCCTGAGAGGGCACTCCACCCTTTTCCGGCTGAGGACCATGGTCTCGGATTTGGAGGTGCTGATTCTCATCCCAGCCGCTTCACACTCGGCTGTGAACCGATCCAGAGAGAGCTGAAGATCACGGCCTGATGAAGCAAACAGGACAACATCATCTGCAAAAAGCAGTGACCCAATCCTGAGTCCACCAAAACGGACCCCCTCAACACCCTGGCTGCGCCTAGAAATTCTGTTCATAAAAGTTATGAACAGAATCAGTGACAAAGGGCAGCCATGGAGGAGTCCAACTCTCACTGGAAACGGGTTCGACTTACTGCCGGCAATGCGGACCAAGCTCTGACACCGGTTGTACAGGGACCGAACAGCCCTTATCAGGGGGTCCGGTACCCCATACTCCCGGAGTACCCCCCACAGGATTCCCCGAGGGACACAGTCGAACGCCTTTTCCAAGTCCACAAAACACATGTAGATTGGTTGGGCGAACTCCCATGCACCCTCCAGGACCCTGTTAAGGGTGTAGAGCTGGTCCACTGTTCCGCGACCAGGACGAAAACCACACTGTTCCTCCTGAATTCGAGGCTCGACTATCCAACGGACCCTCCTCTCCAGGACCCCCAAATAGACTTTTCCAGGGAGGCTGAGGAGTGTGATCCCTCTGTAGTTAGAACACACCCTCCTGTCCCCCTTCTTAAAGAGGGGGACCACCACCCCGGTCTGCCAATCCAGAGGTACTGTCCCGGATGTCCATGCGATGTTGCAGAGACGTGTCAACCAAGAGCCCACCTCCGAGTCCCCAGGCTCTGCTTCCTCATTGGAAGGCATGTTAGTGGGATTGAGGAGGGCTTCGAAGTACTCTCCCCACCGACCCACAACGTCCCGAGTCGAGGTCAGTAGTGCACCATCCCCACCATATACAGTGTTGATACTGTACTGCTTCCCCCTCCTGAGACGCCGGACGGTGGACCAGAATCTCCTCGAAGCCGTCCGAAAGTCGTTCTCCATTGCCTCCCCAAATTCCTCCCATGCCTGAGTTTTTGCCTCAGCAACCACCGAAGCCGCATTCCACTTGGCCTGCCGGTACCTATTAGCTGCCTCTGGAGTCCCACAGGACAAAAGGGACCGGTAGGACTCCTTCTTCAGCTTGACAGCATCCCTCACCGCCGGTGTCCACCAACGGGTTCGAGGATTGCCGCCACGACAGGCACCGACCACCTTACGGCCACAGCTCCAGTCAGCTGCCTCAACAATAGAGGCACGGAACATGGCTCATTCGGACTCAATGTCCCCCACCTCCCTCGGGACATGGTCGAAGTTCTGCCGGAGGTGGGAGTTGAAGCTACTTCTGACAGGGGGCTGTGCCAGACGTTCCCAGCAGACCCTCACAACACGTTTGGGCCTACCACTCCTGACCGGCATCCTTCATCACCATCGAAGCCAACTCACCACCAGGTGGTGATCAGTTTACGATGGGCCCCTTGGTGCAGCGGTTAAGACAGCGACTTCCCAAGCCCAAGGTCCCGAGTTCGAGTCCCAGCCCGACCACTTCACTCCTCATCGTTACCTGTTAGTATGTCTGTCTGTCCTAGGAAAATAATTCTGCTAATCTTGTTGAATTTCAGAGTCTGAATTTTGCACTAAAAAGTCTATGTTTTAGTTTAAAATAAAACTTTGTTAATTTAAAGCATTTTCCTTCACTAAATATTGCTTGTGGTGGAAATTTAGGACTTGGCTGAGTTAAGTGTGCATTTGCTGGGTTCACCAGTGAGGATCCTGGCCAGTTTGGAGGATTATGTGGATTTGTTAAAGTATAACTCCCTGATGCAGGACACCTTGACACTTCCCAAGAGAAGTATAATAAATAAGATTGTTAGATTTACAATTGTTTGTTGTTTAATATTAGTGTTTTGAGGTCTACTCAAGAAAAGCATCTTCTATAATGAAGACAGTCTTCATTCTGAGTGCTTCAAGAAAACATCATTAGTGAGGACTCTTGCTGGATTTTGAATTTAATGTTCCAGAGAAGAATATTTTTGAAAGAAGGAAAAGAAATTTAAATGGATAAGGAGCTACAGCATAATTCCTGTGGTTTCCAAAATTGTAATTTTCCAAGATATCTCACATTTTCTGCAGAAGATAAAGTAAGGCCGATTTTACTAAAACATGTTTGGCTAAGTAAGCAAGAAACAGTAAGGAAATCACTTTTTCATGGAGGGGTTTTCCAGAAAGTGATTCTTTGAAAGTATATAATTTCAGCCTAACAAACAAAGACAAAAAAATAAAATAAAATTTACTGAGGACTTCTGTAGGCAGAGTGTGTTGGGAGCAGTGTGGTCTAGTACTTGAAACCACAAAGTTTGTAGTTTAGATCAGTGGTCTCAAACTCCAGTCCTGGAGGGCCGCAGTGGCTGCAGGTTTTCAATCTAACCCTTTTCTTAACTGGTGACCTGTTTTTGCTTCTAATTAACTTCTTTTGAATTAGTTTTATTTGACTTGCTCTTGAAGACTCACACCCCTTAATTGTTTCTTGTTCCTTAATTAGCAGCCAAACAATAATGAGATACAAAATGAGCCAACACAGGACAAGCAAGCTGTGATCATCATACAATATGTGAAAATAAAGAAAGATGAAGGTCTCAGTAATGTTGATCTGCTCAAGTCCACAAAACATGTTAACAGTGCTCTTAGAAAAGAGAAAATCAACAATTTTCAGAAATGTATGCCATTGCACAATGAGAGCAGCAGCAAGCCATGGAATTAAAGAACTTGTTTAATTAACAACAAGAATCAGCACCTAATTAAGCAACCAGTTGGAGTGAAATTGGTTGGAGTCTGAGGCCCTGACTTAGTTGGTCTCCAGTTAGTTGACTCACTTCACATTTCATTTCTGTTTGGGTGCCATTTAACACTAGAATCCCTGAAGCTTACAAAAAAACTGGTAATCCTGGCCCACCTTAAATTCCTTCACACCTCTCCATTAGCGTCTTTTGTTTTGTAAATGTGTCGATCAGCACAAGCAGCCTGCTGTCCCATCACCCTTGACGGAGCTCAACTCGGGCAAAAAGTTCTCCCAGCTGAAGGCTCCTTATCTGCGTGTGAGGTGCCTGGAGTTGTACAGCGTGAATAATACAGTATATCGTCACTTGGAATACATGCATTTCATGTGTGTTCCGTGTCTACAAAGATCTGGGTAAGTGTTAGATCAAAAGAAATGCGAGGCAAGAAATGCTAAACACATACCTAAAGCAGAAACTTTATCCATGTTATACTAATAATGACGTGAAGTGTATAATATGTGAAGACTTTACTCCAAATATCAAATAAACATGTGCTCTTTAATTCAAGAATATAACCAAAGAAAAAAAAAGCAATCGATTTACATGTTGCTGTCAATGAGTTAAAAACCAATGAGTCAAAAATGTCAATCGACAGTGAGTTATACGAATTCTTGAATGGTGCAGTGGTGAGAACTGCTGCCTTATAATCCATAGGTCCTGGGTGTGAAACTGGGCGCGCCGTGTTTTAAGTAGTGAGCTGCTATTATTATTATTATTATTTCTACAATATAAATAAAAACATACATTTGATTTGAGTATGTAACACCTGGTGTAAATTTTGGCTACTTGTAAAAGTTAGCACATTTTTTTATTATTCAGTTTTATTCTCTCAGTGACATTCACATGGTGCAATGAACTTGCTTCACCCTATCTGAGTTGATGGCGTTTATTTCTGTTCTTTTCACAAGAACAGCAATGACCACAGTTGGTGCCATGGCTGATACCTGCTCAGAACTATTTGTTGTACTGGCAATCAAAGATACAATGTCCCATGTTGAACTGAGAGAACTTTTTGCCCGAGTTGAGCTCCGTCAAGTGGGCAGGGAATGGGACAGCAGGCTGCTTGTGCTGATCGACACATTTACAAAACAAAAGATGCTGATGAAGAGGTGTGAAGGGATTTAAGGTGTGCCAGGGTTATGAGTTTTTCGTAGGCTTCGGGGATTCTAGTGTTGAGGAAAGAAATGAAGCAATTCAGAGGAACAATGAAGAAATTCTGGAGAACAAATCTTAAAAAACAAGTCCATTTAAATGAAAGGATAAGGAGTTAATTAGCAGCAAAACTCGCCAGCAAACTAAGAAAAGGGCTAGAATGAAAACCTGCAGCCACTGTGGCCCTCCACGACTTAAGTTTGAGACCACTGCTTTCAATCCTACTGCTCCATCATGATGCGAGATTGGAAAGGTCAAGATTGTCTTAAAAGTTTCTAAATCATAAATCAATGCATGAGAAACACTTTGGTGCCTGAAAATCACAATGGGATGTGGATAGCCATTAAAATTGTTCTGTAACATCAGGTTCAGTCCTGGTGCAGTTCTATGTTTTTAGGTTTTCGTTCATAATCAGTGAGTCACAATTACCTTTCTTTCATTTGCTGAGCTTTTTCTGCTCTTCTCCTGTACTGAAAAAGGTCTGAAAACACAAGGTTTATTTTTCTTATACCCTTAAATACAGTAAATGCCTAATTTGTCACATTCTTTGGAATTTTCCATTGTAACTGCATTCAAATATTAAAAGTTAACAAAGGGGCAGCAAGGTGGTACAATGATAACCAGTTGCCTCACTGGTTTTGTGTCCTAGTTTCAAATGCCACAGCAAGTCTTTGTTCTGGTGGAGTTGGCACGTTCTCCCCAACTCTGTGCAAGTTTTATTTTTTTCTGGTGTAAGAAACAAGACATTTTTAGCATAAAGTGTTGGGGCACCTGAATGGAAAATAATCTTCTCCTGTTGCCATTTTTTCTCATCGTAGATGATGCACCTGCACCCAGCCATCCACATGATTTAAAAGTAAATATGACTCATCAGACCAGACAGGCCACACTGTGAGTTCTCACACCTTTCTCTCATGGACAGCATGATGTTTTTCAGCAATTTTTGCCGTGGCATTGGAGCAGATGGACTAGCCTTTACTCCCAATGTGCATCAGTATGCCTTTGACACCCATGACCCTCTCACCAGTTCACCAGCTTATCCTTCCTGGGATCACTTTTGGTAGGTATTAACCAATGCATAATGGGAACACCCCAGAAGATTTGCCATTTTGGAGATGCTCTTCTTCAACTGGGTGATGGGCAACCAGACAAAAATGGTGAGGTGGCGCTAAATGTGGAGGTTTAACCTGAAAATATTACACCATGGCTATACTGAAAAGACATAAGATGATCACGTAGCATCAAGATCTGTCCCAAGCAGACATTTTGCAACAAACAGATTTACTGATAAAGGTCAAAGATAAATAATCCTAAAAAGCTTTTCTATGTATGAAAATACAGACAAGAACATTTATTTAATACAGCACGTTTTCATACAAATGATGTAGCTCAGAGAGATTTACAAAATGAAGAAAGAAAAAAGAAAAAATACAGGGTGTCCATAAAGTTCGTGTGCAATTTAAAATAGTTGTAACTTTGTAAGTATATGTGATAGAAAGAATCTGTAAAAAGAATTAGAAAGAAGAAACACCTACATTTTTCATTGTTCTTTTTAATTTTCAACATGTCCACCATCATTACTAATACAAAGGGTAATATGACTCTGTAGTTCTTGGAAAACATTTTCAAGCTGATTTTCAGTAATATCCGCAATCACATCACTTATCCTAGCTTGCAAGTCTTCTAAAAATTGAGGTTTGGTTGAATAAACATTAGTTTTCACGTGTCCCCATAAAAAGAAATCCAATGGAGTTAAATCTGGCGAATGTGGTGGCCAAGAAAATAGTCCACCTCTTCTAATCCATCTGTTAGAGAATTTCTCACGTAAAAACTGTCTAACATGCAAAGCAAAGTGACAAGGAGCACCATCTTGTTGAAACACATCTATCAGTCCTCATTGTTAAAGTTAAGGAATAAAGTAATTTTGGAGCATTTCTAAATAGCTATCACCATTAACAACACGCCCTTCAAAAAAGAATGACCCTATGACTCGATTTTTTTCCCAAAGCACACCACACGTTACCTTTGGAAGAATCTCTTTCATGTTCAACAGACTCATATGGATTTTCAATTCCCCAAATACTGCAAAAATAAAACATGAAGACAAAAAAAAAAACTAGATACATCAAGCTATCTAATTCTTTTTACGTATTCTTTCTATCACATATATTTACAAAGTTACAACTATTTTAAATTGCACACAGACTTTATTGGACACCCTGTATAAAACTAAAATTAGGAAATACGAATTAATAAAGAATAAAGTAAGGTCCGATGGCCAGACAGGACAGAAAAAACAAAATCTGCAGGGGTTCTGAGGCCACGAGACCGCCCACCCCACGACTAGGAAAAGACTGGGAATGCAGAAAAATGATGGAAGGTGCTCTGGATTGTTGATGCAAAAGTTGCAATTTTTTGCAAAAACAGAAGTCAGTTTGCTGTGATGTACAACCGAACTGTCGTGATAAACCTGGTGACTTCACTTACGTAAATCTGCTGCAGGGTGCAGTATCTGTATGTCAAAAAGTCAAATGATTGAGATCAAGTGGAAGGACAAGAAAGACGTTAGCCCCGTAAGCACTGTTTACAAGGCAGCAACTGTCCGTGTTTGTGTCAGAGGAAATGTGGAAGTCAATAAGCCTTGCGGTGTGGAAGCCGACAATCAGACGCAACGGGTGTCATCCATGTGTAGATCCAGCAATGACATTCCACCCTGTCATGCACAAGCAACAGAAAACAATATATGAGAAGTGAGCAAAGAAACTGAGTTCTACTGTTCTGATTGCAACATCGGGCTGTGCGTTGGTTACTGTTCCAAAGTGTGGCACACAAAGGATCACATCAGTACAGTAGTGGACACTAGAAATACCTTTACTATTGCAATTTAGCTTTATGTTTTGATACTGACATGTTTCTGCTACAGGTAATAACATTTTTTCTTGTTGTTTTTAGCTCATTTTTCCACATAACGCTATGGAAGTTAAATCCAATTTAGAGTCACAGGGGGAAGAAATCTATTCCAGTGGCATCAGCAGCAAGATGGGAAATATCCTTGGATGGATGCCAGACCATCACAGAGTACATTCAAACAGAGATATTTTTGAAATCAAGAACTAATTAACAAAATGCACACACATCTTCAACATGTTTTTTAATGTGCAATTATATTAAAGTGTAAGGCGAACACCTTTCTGTATACGAACGCCAACTTGGGCCTTACGCAGCGCCTATATTTGAAAATTGGTTTAATATTGCCATCTATTGGTTGCCTTGAAGAAAAGCATTGGAAGTTTAAAGAAACTGACATTTTCGTGGTTATAATTACTCTGTCTGGCTAATCTATAATGTTTTAGCATTGCCATTTTGATTGTTTATGTTTGATATGCACTCCATTGTAATGTTCCGATAACCAGTCGGAATAAATTCCAAGTTATAAATTTATTTCAAACTATACATTTTATACATAGTTACTCCTGCAGCCCTGAGTCGTCTGGGGCCTTCCTGCACCTAACCATAAGGATCCCTGCTGCCTCTGCCTGTATAGCTGCCTGATTAATAATCCAACACTTATATATTTACTGTATTTATTTATTTCAGTTTAGATATATATCAAATAAGCGGTTGCTCATGGAGTTCCGAATGAGGCACATTACCTGCATTGTGAGAGAGTGTCAGTTACGGCACTAGGTGATTTCACAAGGGTGATCCGACTCATTGTTGAGGACCCAAATGGGTGGACCGGCCAAGGGGATGCCCATGTGACACCTGGCTGAGACAGAAAGAGGGTCATTTCCGGAGGGTGGGACTGGACCGCGTATCAGCCTGGGGGGTTGCCCACCAGGATCCCGAGCTGTTTCATCATTTGGTGATTGTGGCAACACGCTGTACCAGTGCATGCTTCCCAACCTGACCTAAAAACCACACAAATGCACATATATCTATAAAAGTGTCTGCTGAAGAGCCTAGAAGGATGTTCAAACTACTCTCTGGTGTGGCTGCTGTTCTTTGTAACCGGAGAATAGGGCCAACTGGTGTACAGTCAGCCCAATAACATGCAACTGTCCATCACAAGTACGCTCACCACATAATAACTATTAGGCGGTGAAGGGATGAGAAATGTAGTTAGCCAGTTAGAAATGGTGTAGAATGGAGAAGGTCATGGTGGGCAATTTAGCCAAGACATCAGGGTACACCATACATTTCTTGAAAGATGCCCATATATCCTTTATGACCACAGAGAGTCAGGATATTGGTTTTATGTCTCATTTGAAGGATAGCACCATTTGTTACAGGACAGTGTTCTTATTACTGCACTGAGACACTGAGATCCACACACAGACCACAGAGTAAGTGACCTCTGATGGCCTCACCAATATTTCTTCCACCAGTTATTCTCATGTCCAATTACTGGCCAAGCTCAAACATACATATCTTCAGGTTGATGACCTGTTCTGAAGTGCAGGTGGTGGAACTTCTGGTGATAAGTGAGGAAAAAACGATTGCCCAGAAGAGGACCTTTGCAAACAGAAGTGGAATGGGTTACTCCACACAGGAAGTAACCAGAAAGATGATTTAATCCCAGGATGATGATTCATGGAGCAGCACCACTTACCATTATGCTGTTGTGCCACCCTGATTTTATAATTATGTGAGCATTTAGTCCATTAAAATTTTTAGGTTACCTATAGTTTAGTGATTCTAGTATGTCATCCAACTACGTCTTTATCACCATTGGGCTATCTACTTCAACTATGACTATTTTTAGAGGTGAATGCATGCCGCTTGCGTGAGTTGACCTCTCCTGTGAGCATCTAGCTTAACACTTTTGAATCAGCAACAAGACAATTCCAATAGCTGTGCATGTCAGTACTCAAACTGGCCTTTGCTCCCGCCATCTACCCTTTAATCCTCTCATTTCTGCAGTGTTCCATTTCAATTTTATTTCTAATAAATGCTTGGTTCCAATTTTTGATTCTCTTAAAGGCAGCTCCACCCTTCACTCACACGCTTTACTGAGCTGCATGTTTCACTAATTTGAGTGCTCTGTGACATTAGGTAATAAATGAAAAATTTATAAAAGAACTCATCTCTCTGAAGGAAAGAGATGGAAGAACTGCAGACTGTAATAAATAAAGAGAAAGCTTGTGCACCCAGCTGCAAAGAATGACCGTCAGCGATGGCCCATATGCGAGGAATCACTGTAAATAGATTACATGGATTGGATTTTAATCAAGGCGAGCGCGATTAAATGTGGAAGAACCTATTAAGATGTTGCTACAGCTGGAATTCATCACCTTATCCTAATTAACAATATAAATTACCTGCTTTAGTATAATTCTGTTTAATAAGAAAATAGTTTGAACCTTGCACTCAGGATGTTGGTAGGCAACATTTATGCAAATTACTTGATGAAACAAGCTTCTTGACACTAATTTTTGTTTTATGTCATACTCACACATTACATTATTAAAATGTAATTGTAGATTATTAGATATTGTTGAATCAACATGTTTCCCTGTCACTTGGCAGTGTTCTATTCAAGGTGCAAGGAAGCTGCAAGATTTATTTTCTCTACGTTTTATTGACAGGAATGTTACACTATATTATGATTTTGGTAAGATCATTTTTGGTATTGTTTTCACAAAATCAAGTATTTTTTTGAATTGCATTTTTATGATTATTAGAACATTAGAACAATCTAGACTAGAACAGGCCATTCAGCCCATCAAAGCTCTCCAGTCCTATCCAATTAATTCTTCTAAAAAACATCAAGTCAGGTTTTGAAGGTACCTAAAGTCCTACTGTCTACCACACTACTTGGTCACTTATTCCTTGTTTCTGGGGTTCTCTGTGTGAAGAAAAACTTCCTAATGTTTGTGCAAACCCTTAACAAGATTCCAACTGTGCCCCTGTGCTCTTGATGAACTCATTTTAAAGTAACACTCTCAATCCACTGGACTAGTTCCCTTTGTAATTTTAACCACTTCACTCTTGTCTCCTCTTGATCTCCTTTTTCTTAAACTGTAAAGGCTCAGCTCTTCTGATCTTTCCTCATAATTCAACCCCTGTAGTCCTGGAATCAGCCTAGTCGCTCTTCTCTGGACCTTTTCTAGTGCTATTATGTCCTTTTTGTAGTCTGGAGACCAAAACTGCCCACAGTAGTCCAGATGAGGCCTCTCCAGTGTGTTATAAAGCTTCAGCATAACATCCTTCGTCTTGTACTCCACACATCAGGGTGCTATATAACCTTATATTGTGTTTGACTTCTTATCAGTTTCTGAACAATGTCTGGCAGTTGATAGTGTTGAGTCCACTATAACTCCTAAATCCTTCTCATAAGGTATACTTTTCATTTTCAGTCTTTCCATTGTGTATTCAAACCTAACATTTCTACTTACTGTGTGTAATACTTTTCATTAATTACATTACATTTCGTCTGCCAGACATCTGCCCAAGCCTGTCTGCTGTCCAAGTCCATTTGTGATGATTCAACAAATTCGAGATTATCTGCCATTCCACCTAGCTTGGCATCATCTGCAAACTTAACCAGCTGGTTACTTATTTTCCTTTCCAAATAATTTTTATATGCAGTATTTATTAAAAATAGCAGTGGCCCCAGCACTGACCCCTGTGGAACACCACTCTTATCATCAGTCAGTTCTGATGAGGTTCCTCACACCATCACCCTCTGCTTCCTGTGTCTGAGCCAATTTCACACACATCAACACACCACACCCTGAACTCCCACGTCTCTTAATCCAATGTCCAACCTCTCATGTGGCATCTTATCAAATGCTTCATGAAACGTTCATGTCTCATGGTTATTGCTTTATTAGTGTTGTTTGGCAGAATTCACCAGAGCATTTTTGCAGTGAATATGCAATGCTTGCCAATGACTTTGTCCGCTGAATATTTTCCAAGAAATTCACCATATGGCCTGTCACATGATGCTTTACAAGGCCCTTCTGATACCACAGGGCTGCAGCAGCCAATGCTGTATGAGACAGCCCCCTGAGTATATATAACGCTGAACCTAGTAGTTGGCTAAAAATTAACAGAAAACTTGTGAAAACATTTTAACTCTTTCAGGGCTGATGTTGACTTTTGTCAACAGGAGGAGTTGACGATGGTAATCAACTGTAAACTGTGACAAAACCAACCGTTACATTGGACTCTCGTTGCTAGAAGGAAAGTTAGATTCATTGGTTTGACCGAGATTCCCTGCGCTCACGTGAGTAGCAAGACGCACACAACGGCAAAAATAGCACTGAGATCTGGCAAGAGATCAAAGCGAATGCGAAAAGCAAAATGCTCTGTGGACGACGTCTTGCCTATCATTTCTGAACTGGACTATGACTTGTCGGACTCAGATTTTGATACAAGTGATCAAAAATGAATGTTAGGTTCCAGCTTCAGCTGATCAGTTCCCAGCTAGTAGTGGTACTGACAATGTTCGCCAGGTAGGACTGCCACTTAAAAATGACAACAGGTAGAATTCAGATTGTAATGCACTGCGACCGTGACCGCCGCCGTTGCTGTCCCAGCCATGTGAAGACAGCCTGGCAGCAAGCCTGCCACTCATTCTTGGCAAACTGGCAGTCACAGCATGCAGCAACAGACGTTTTACTGTATGTTGATTTCTGTGTGAAAGCATCAATTTTTGGAAAAAATATTCAGCCCTCAAAGAGGTAAAAACAAAACACACACACAGAAGGAAACTGGAAATGTGTCAGCGTATTTGTGTTTTCAGACACGCGCACTTGAGAAACAACTTTAAGGCTCCTCGAATGTTAATTCCTTCCAGAGTTGAGGGTTGACGCTGTCATGTAATGTCTCTCCTCTTCTTCTATCAGCAGATCCAAAGATTGAAGGCTTGAGGACGGTTGATATTACTTCCAGCTTCTGGTCACTAGAACCTGCTCCTTCTCACTCTTCTGCCTCAAAACAAACTGAACCACCATCTTGAGTTAGTTTAGCATTGGATTCAAGACTGGAGAGATGTTACCTCGACATCTTGTTAAAGTTATTTTTGTTTTACTGCCAGTTATATGGGGACAACCAGCTGAGTGTCCCAACCCCTTTTTGCTTTGGTTTGTGCTTTATTCACAGTGTCTTAAAGGTGCTGTCATGTTATATGGACTTGTATGTGGTCTGTGTGAAATACGTGAGTCTGCCCATTTAAGTCTCAAATCCCTGAAGCCTACCAAAAAGTTGTAATTCTGGGCCACCTTAAATTCCTTAAATTTTGTTTTGCAAATGTGTCAATCTGCACAAGAAGCTAGCAGCCTGCTATCCCACCCGAACCCACAAAGACCACCGCAGCTCAAGTTGGACAAAAAGTTCTTCCAGCTCAAGTCTGTTTATCTGGATGTGAGTTCCCTGGAGTTGCATAGGGTAAATAATATATCGTTATTTGGAACACATGCATTTCATGTGTGTTCCGTGTCTACAACAATCTGTGTAAATGTAGGATGACAGGAACTGTGAAGTAAGAAATGTTGAACACATAACTAAAACAGAAACTTTTTTCATGCTATAGTACTAATGACAAAATTTTGACATGAAGTCTGTAAAGTGTGAAGACTGAAGTCTAAATATCAAATAAACACTTTTTACAAAAGGTACAAGTATAACAAAACAAGTGTGCTTTTATTCAAAAATATAACTGAAGAAAAAAAATATGGTTAGGGTACAACACTGACGCAACCGTTTGGGTGGTGCAGCAGTAAGAAACGCTGTCCCATAATCAAGAGGTTGTGGTTTCGATTCTGGGTCCTTTCATGCATTAACTGTTTTGAGTAGTGAGCAGCTATTATTATTATTATACAGTAGAATAAAAACATACATTTGATTTATTTGAGTCTGTAAAAGCCAGGATAAATTTATGGTACTTGTAAAGGTTAGCATTTTTTTTTTATTATTCACTTTTATTGTCTCAGTCACATTCACGCTCCCCCCGATCTGACACTGCTGTTTTCAAATAAAGACGTGCTATAACAGAGGTGAATTCGGATGAGGATGAGGGTTCTACATCGGAGGAAGAGAACAGAAGCCCTCCCCGCAAGAAACGTCCACTCACACATAAGAACAACTGCACCAGGTGCAAAGGCAAAAGATGGCACGTTTGGATGCAGCAAGAAGTCGGGCGTCATCCTGCCAGTGAATCTGCCACACACATGTCCTTCAACGAAACAGCAGGGCATACCGAGTCTTGTCAAGGTATTGTGCAAAGTTCTGTTTGTGATTATGTTTTGTGATGGTCTTTATATGAAAAAACATTTATATGTTACTTATATAATAGCCACATTGAATGTACTGTAATTTACCTATTTACCTTGATTTATTTACTTATCTTCCTACAGCATAAAGTCACAAGTAGACTGCAGAGCTTACTGTGTTTGATTGACACGGGCATGCTGACAAGGTGCATCTTCAGGGATTCTAGAGTTAACAGTATTCCCCAGAGTAATGTGCAGTTGATGCAAACAGGAAAGCACTCATGAATTCATGCCTCTTGTTTGACATTGTCTGCAAGAAATGCTACCATTCTGTTATTTAATTCTATTAATTTTATCACAGACAGCCATGGTGGTGCAGCGGTTTGCATTGCTGCCGCACATCTCAGATCTGGCCACAATAATGAGTCCAGCATAGTTGGCAGATGCTTCCCTAACCGTCATGGATACTGAAAAACACCACTGCACCATTATAAGCCACTCAAAACTACTTCAGTTTCTCCTTCCCCTTTTACTTCAAGGTATTTTGCCGAGTTGAGCAAAATTCCCGAACGTTTCTGCCAAAGTCAAGATGAAACAAATTCAGCGTGGTTAGCTCATCAGTGGTCATTGTTCATTTGCTCAGTCCTCTCCCTGCCATGTGGTGCTTGAGTCAATGGCAAGGCAGTGCCACTTATCTCTGTTAGCCTCTGCAGTGGGGGCTATCTGGAGGGTCAGGCCTCGGCTTTCGAGTTGTTTTTCTACTGTTGTGCACCAGATGTCTCTGGGTCTGCCATGGTTTGTCTTCAAGTATTTCAGCCCATTAAAAGTGGACCACTGCTTGCCATGGGTGAACCTACTATGAAACTAATGAAGCTTAACCTACAGGGTTTCTAATCCCGGAGGGGCCCCAGAAATCGACATTGCTGAAAGTTTTTGGGTGTCTGCGCAAAAACAAAGTAGTTTGTACTGCTGTATTGTATTTCTGAAGTGTCTATGATAGATTGGCCACCTAGCGTTTTGAAGAGGATTACAGTACCTGTGTTATGTTTTGTGTGTTGCATTTGCCCCAGTTTTTTACACCCATTGCATACCAAACCTACCTGCAAGGCCATCTCTCTCCAAAATGCCTTTCCCAAGATTTCTTTCAATTTTTTCCCCTACAAGGCTTTTTTTGGGAGTTTTTTCCTCATCTTTGTAGAGAGACAAGGCTGGGAGGTTGTCAAAAAATAGGGCCTGTTAAAGCCCATTGAAGCATTGTGAATTTGGCCTACACAAGAAATAAATTATTGTTGTAATGAGGAAACTGGCTGAACCGCACATGTCTTCATACACCAAATCCCTCATCAACACTTTGTCCACACCAGTACATGCACTTACACCTTCTTCTTCTTCTTTTGGCTGCTCCTGTTAGGGGTTGCCACAGCGGATCATCTTCTTCTATATGTCCTCTCCATCTTGTTCTGTTACACCCATCACCTGCATGTCCTCTCTAACCACATCCATAAACCATCTCTTAGATCTTCCACTTTTCCTCTTGCCTGGCAGCTCTATTCTTAGCATGCTTCTCAAATATACTCAGCATCTCTCCTCTGCACATGTCCAAACCAACACAATCTCGCCTCTCTGACTTTGTCTCTCAACCATCCAACCTGAGCTGACCCTCTAATGTACTCATGTCTAATCCTACCCATCCTCATCACACCCAATGCAAATCTTAACATCTTTAACTCTGCTACCTCCAGCTCTACATCATCCAACCTCTTCTCTCTCTCATTCTCTTACACCCACTGTTTAAAAAAAAACAAACAACAAAAAAAAACTCATGCACTGCCACAGACCCCCCCCCCCCCCCCCCAATGTGTTTTACCACAGGTATCCATTACCTTTAAAGATTTTTCCAACTTCAGATGAACCCCTAGCTATTTGTATTCACGTGCAATCCAAAGCCATTCTCAATATGGCCATTCATACTAAACGTCTAATCCCAGAGGGGCCTCAGAAGTTGGCATTGCTGAAAATTTTTGGGTGTCTAATGTATGAGAAGGTTTTCTAAAAAATAATATTAACAATATAGTATGCTTCAGTACAAAATAATAAGTAAAATTTAAATTAAAATGTTATTAACGTATCATGTAGGCTAGGCATAAATGAAAAACATTCAAATTAAGGAAATTTCATTCTAAATATATTTAATAAAAAATAATTAGTCATGTCACATTCTAACCTGCTTAATCCAGATCACGGTCTTGGGGGTGTGCTGAAGCCTATCCCAACTGGCATAGCGCTCAAGGCAGGAACAGACACCTGGACAGGGCACTAGACCAGGGGTCGGCAACCCGCGGCTCTGGAGCCGCATGCGGCTCTTCAGCCTCCTTGTAATGGCTCCTTTTGGCCTTGACAAAAAAAAAAAAAAACATGAAAATGAATAACGGCAATTTCTTTATTTAATTTGTATATAATATATGTAATATATATAATGTTTATTTACTACTACTACTGTTATACACTTTAACATCTAATTTTTATTTTTATTTATAATTTGTCAACTAAAATATGCGTCACATCTACGTCTATAGCCCTCGCCTTTACCTGCAGGTGGCTTCTGGAGTGTGCAACCCCTGCACTAACCATGAATAAATCCCAAAAATGAAAAATCCCAGAAGAGAACAGAGTTTAATTCTGCGTGGACAGAAGCATTTGCCTTCACCGCCAACGACGCTGGCTTACCGGTGTGCTTAATATGTGGCGATAAATTATCGAACAACAAAAAATGTAACGTTGAAAGACATTTTCGAAACAAGCACTCAGCATTCACTGAAAAATACCCAAGTGAAGATGAGCGAAAGAGAGCAATTTCGGAACTGCAACGGAAAGCTGAACAGAGCAAACAAAAAAAGTGGATCACTTCTCCACAATCAACTACAGCTGCTAGTTTTGTGGCAGCTCAAGAGATCGTAAGGAGGGGTAAGCCGTTCACAGACGGAGAATACATGAAAGAATCGTTCATAAAAATATCAGAGCATCTATTCTCTGACTTTAAATGTTTTGGCGTAGGATGTTTTGGTGTTTGAGCGCATGATGACAGTGTTTGCCAGAGATGTACAGAAAGGTACACTCTCTCACTTCCCCTCCCTGAGAGAGTTCAAAGCAGTGAACATTCACAAAAATTGTGATTATTTCCACCGTACAATTATTGCAATGCAAGCTGCATTTAGAGAAAGATTCAGTGAGTTCAGAAAGAAAAAAAACACTCTCTCCTTCCCTGGACATCGACCCATCCCTGCTGAACACATCCGCATTCACAGGAGTAAGTAAGCCCGATCTAGAAATTGAACTGGCCGCATAGCGGATAAAGATTTATGGATGTCCAAGTTCAAATGCCTGACAGCGGATCTTGAAGAAGTCGCCCGTCAGAAGGCTACTCTCGCTAAAGAGCACAAATGGAGTGATATTGAAAACCTCCCCAAACCCGACAAACTTGTTTTCAATACATGGAGTGCCATTCCCGAAACATATATGAACATGAAAAAATATGCATTTGGAGTCCTGTCCATCTTTGGCTCAACATACTTATGTGAGCAAGTTTTCTCAAGCATGAACTTCATAAAGTCCAAATATCTCTCCCACCTCACACATGAGCCTGCAGTCCTGTGTGAAGGTCAAAGTCACATCGTATAGCCCCGACATAGAACAACAACAACATTTATTTATATAGCACATTTTCATACAAAAAGTAGCTCAAAGTGCTAGAGATGATCTGCAACGAACTTCAGAAACAGAAGTCACATTAAACAGGTGAGAACAATAGCATTTAATAGGCTAATATTTAAAAAAAAAAAAAAACACATTAATTTCAGACCCGGAGCTGATGTAGGTTTTTTTGTATGTTCAGGTGCTTCAGTTGATTGCTGGCTGAGAGGGAAACCTGAAGAGGATGAGCGCACACTGAAATGGAATTTTATGTTTACTTTTTTAAAGCTGCTAAGCTACAGCTAAATGTTTTATTTATATTAAAGTGGGCTAGTTTTTATTTTAATTTTACACAGGTATAGGAAGGACTCAAACAGGCCTGCAGAGTTCAGTTAAATTTATTTCAAAGTAGGCCTACACATGCACACTGCACTTCTGTTTGTTGTATTCCGTGGTTGTAACATGTAAAATCTAAAAAAAGATTAAAACTTTTAAAAGTTTATAAGCTGTGTTATGTTTTGCGGCTCCAGACTATTTTTCTTTGGAGGAAGAGGGGGCAAAATGGCTCTTTTGATAGTGAAGGTTGCAGACCCCTGCACTAGACCATTGCAGGATGAACACACTCACACACACATACATAAACCCGGTCCAGTTTATTGTCACCAATTCACCCTATTGCATGTTTTTGGATAGTGGGAGGAAACCCACGTAAACATGGAGAGAACATGCAAGCTCCACGCAGGGATGTAAACTCTGGTCTCCTTACTGCAAGGCATTAGTGCTATGACTGTGAAACTGTGCTGCCCTATAAATAATTTAAAATGAGATGGATGGATAAAGTTAAAGAACATCTTTAGAAAAGGGGTTTGAGCGGGAAGGAGTTGCATCAGGCACATTGACCCCATATAGAAGTGGGAAAAGATGAAGAAGAAGAATGAATGCAACAAGAGAGAAGAGGCGATTGACAAACCCCTGATGCCATCTGAATTTCAAAATGCAGTACATTGCAGGAACAGCTGGAATCAGCAGGCCCACATGGCTATCCAGTGAATCTCTTACAAAGTTTTCTGCTAAATTAGCACCATTAATCCTTACAATGTTTGAAAAAGCTAGAGAACATAACACTTTGATAAAAACACTATATCATGCACCAGGAAAGAATGAAAATAAAAACCCACTTCAGTATGCATCCTTCAGGCCAATCTGTCTTTTGAATAATGTTACAGTACTGGCAAAAGTTTAACCTAAGAGAGTGGAGAAAGTGCTACCATCTTTAATAGCTCAGGACCAAATCAGATTTCTAAAAGGTAGATATTTAATTTGAAAATAATATAGTCCTCTGCAGTTTGAGTCTTCAGAGGTTTTTCAATATTTAGAAAAAGAAAAAAAAAATTCCATAAAGTCAAATGATGTTATATTTCTACTGTCTTAAGCAAATTGTAGGTTCAGATCCAATATATGTACATATATTATGTATATATCCTGCACTAATCCTAAAGCTTTGTTTCATATTCTGTAAATATAAATTTTGAATTAAGTTAGAATGTGGAACCAGATGGGTGTGTGATGTCCGAGTTGCCTGCAGCTGGTGTACTCCCTCGAACCCGGGACTTCCATAGTCGTGAAACAAAGGACACACTGGGTAATGAGGACACATAATCAAGCAGGGGTTGGTGCATCAAGTGCTTAGTGCATTTTATTTAAGAACAAAGTGTTAAAAAACAACCAAAGTGCAAAACTGCAATGCAAACCTTTCAATTAATAATCCTATGTACAAGACACTGTCTATGTGGAGGTTAAAATCAACAATAAATATTTCAATACATAGGTTAAAATCAAAGGTTAAAAACACAGGATCAGTCTTTTAAAATCACTCCTGAGCTTCTGTGCTTCCTTCTAAAACCAACACCTCCTCAGCTCACCCTTTTCGGTCTCGTCAACTTGAGGAGATGTCCTCCGACAAGCACAGCCAACCCTGTGAATCTGGCTTGTGTCCCTGCTGCCATCCCATGGTGTCTGAAGGGACCCCGTGAGCCCTGCTCCTTTCTCCCACCTACCATCCTTCAGCCATCAGCAGAAGCCCACTCATAGTGGTTGGTTCCTCCTACTCGTCAAATCCCTTGAACTCTATCACTACTCCACTCAGGGCAACATTCTTGTCCACTTTGCCTCCTCTCCATAACATCACTAGCTCAGCCATAGTCCTGCTGCACCTCTTCTTTTCCTTAGCCACTCCTCCAACTTTTTCTCTTTTGTTCATTCTTTTTTCTCCTCTCCTACTTAGGCTACTTTTACACCTCGAGTTGGGGCTAGGGTGGCCTAGCAGGTACTGCCTGAGGTGGCTATGACCCAATCTAAAGAAAGAGAATGACTGAGCCTGCCACTCAACATCTCCTCGTGCTGAGGACACCATAAAGGTAGAGCAGAGGAGACATCAGTTGTAGAGGGAGGCACCAAAGCTCATGTTGGTTTTAAAAGACGATCCTGACCGTGATCCAACTCCTTGCATTATTTATTTACTTTTTGATGACTGCATTTAACCTCCACTTTCAAGCATTTAACCTCCACTTTCAACTTTTTATCATGGTTTATTATTTATTCATTTATGGAAGAGTACTGAACATTGGGGTTATGAACCCCATGTTT
Organism: Erpetoichthys calabaricus; assembly: GCF_900747795.2. Taxonomy (NCBI): domain Eukaryota; kingdom Metazoa; phylum Chordata; class Cladistia; order Polypteriformes; family Polypteridae; genus Erpetoichthys; species Erpetoichthys calabaricus. Next base: position 25,205,960 of record NC_041403.2, on the reverse strand, counting down.
GACATTCATGTTGAGGCACTTAATTACTAACCTTAGATCGCTAACGATTCTCTGTATCCTCATGAGGCACTTGGTGCCAATGCCAAGTTGTTTACCTGCCTATGGAAATGTCATCTCAGGTAAATGAGCTTAGGAATCATCGAGTAGAAGAGTCCTTTCATCTGACTGGCCAGCCCAGCAATGACTCAATTATAAAATGGAAGATCGGGGGAGGTGACATGTTGGACGAGGTCTCCAGGACTCTGATTGTATGTGCCTTGTCTGACTCCTCTTCTACAATCTGACCATTGTTCTACAATTAACTGATCGATGGATATTATTTTTCATTTATGTTAATTAGTTTCGACTTTGTATTTGATGTATTTGAACAAATCCGTATCCTCGTATGTAATAGTTCTATATTTAGTGAGAGGTATCATCTATGCTTGTATGTTGCATTGTGAGTTGTTGCGGTGCTCTGTGCATGCACTTGGTGAGGCACACTGTGTAAAGACAAAGTAGTTTGTACTACTCTATTGTATTTCTGAGGTGTCTGTGATAGATCAGCCATCAGAGGATTAGCTGTGTTATGTTTTATGTGCTGCATTTGCCCCAATTTTTTACACCCATTGCATACCAAACCTACCTGGAACAGCATCTCTCTCCAAATGAACTTTTCTAAGATTTCATTCAATTTTTTCCCATACAAGGCTTTTTTTGGGAGTTTTTCGTGTCTTTTTAGAGAGACAAAGCTAGGGGGCTATCAAAAAACAGGGCCTGTTAAAGCACATTGAGGCATTCCTTGTGTGATTTTGGCCTACAGAAGAAATAAATTGTTGTTGTTGTAATGAGGAAACTGGCTGAACCGCACATTTCTTCATACAAAAGCAGGATCCGCCAATTCCCTCATCAGCACCCTGGGGCCACTTGTGCACACCAGTACTTGCATTTAGATAGATAGATAGATAGATAGATAGATAGATAGATAGATAGATAGATAGATAGATAGATAGATAGATAGATAGATAGATAGATAGATAGATAGATAGATAGATAGATAGATAGATACTTTATTAATCCCAAGGGGAAATTCACAAATTTACACCCACTATTTAAAAAAAACAAAAAAACTCCTAATGTGTTTTAGCACATGTATCCATTACCTTTAAAGATTTTTGCAATTGCAGTTGAACCTCTAGCTATTTGTATTCAGGTGCAATCCTAGGCTTAAAAAATATCTCTGTGTGCTGATGATATGGTGCTGTATGCTTTGGGCCCAATCTCAATATAGCCATTCATACTAAACCTTTTAGTATTTTTTGATAATATCTCGGGGTTTAATATCAATTTTGAACAAGGGCGTTCTCTTCCCATTGAACAATCGAGCATTCCAGATTAAACTTGATCACTTTTCATTGATTGTGTCAGAGCACTTTAAATATTTAATAGTAACTGTCACATGAAAGCTTAAAGAGTTAATTTTGGCACGTCGATAGGAATTATTAAACAGGAAGGTAATAAATCCCTCCGTCTCACTCTGCCTGGGAGATTTAACATTGTCAAAATGAAAATTCTTTCACAGCTCCTATATCTTTTTCAGACCACATCTGTTATGTTAAAAAGTTTTATTTAAGTCAGACTCAGTTGTAACTCTTTTTTATTTGGAATTCAAGATGACCCCACATTATAAAGACTGCTTTACAGAGACTTAAAGGAGAGGATGACATGGTGTTACCTCTCTGTCTCTTCTATTACTGGGCAACTAAACAAACGTACACTGAAACTTTGGGAGAGTCCAAAAGTCAGTGAAGTCACCTTGGCGAGCCATGAAAATTAAATTGTGACCAAAACTGTGATGTCTAAAACCAACTGGCTACACCAAGTGATAAATTAGGGGTGTCATATTAAAGGGGCTGCGGTGGGCTGGTGCCCTGCCCAGAGTTTGTTTCCTGCCTTGCGCCCTGTGTTGGCTGGGATTGGCTCTAGCAGACCCCTGTGACCCTGTAGTTAGGATATAGCGGGTTGGATAATGGATGGATGGATGTGGTCAATTCTCAGGTCCACAAAATTGAACTCATTAAAATGTTGATTTATAAATAGTTATTTTTATTTGCATTCATTAACACAATGAAAAATATAATTAGGATGCTTCCATCGTGTCACATTTAAGGTGAATCCTCTAAGACGAAGCCTTAAAAAGGCAAAGAACTACTTAAGAACATTTATGTTAGGCAGAATGACCAGTAGGGGCTGGGTGGTCTTTTGGCCTGGAACCCTTGCAGCTTTTTTCAATCTGTATTTCTATTTTTGTAAGAGTGCATTATTATTATTATTTTTATTTTACTCTTTATGCTTTGCTTTCCCTATTTATTGTTATTTTCTTTGTGTGTATCCACTTCTTTGACCTTTTGTAAAGCACTTTGAGCTACATTCTTTGTATGAAAATGTGATATAGAAATACCTTTTTGTTAAGTACAAAATTTAACAAGAAATTTGTATACAATGTATGCAGTATTGTTCTATATCAATTTATAATGAAAATATTAAGTCACATCTAACATTTTTAAACATACTGGATATGTAAAGAAAATATACCTGTATTTTCATTGGTTTTCCTAGTTTTTGTCACTTTGCAGATTTTTCATTTGGTGGTCCATCTCTATGAATCATCCTGCAGTAGTCCACCATCATACTGACATCCCACAAGCCCTGGAAACTTCTTTCCATATCCTTGATAACCTGATGTAATCTTCCACCCAGCTCTTTACTCACACAACAAGATTTTCATGGAAGAATTCCAAATGTGAATAAGGAGAAGCGGTTGGATCATCTGCTGGCTTGTTGCTGCTGCTGCTGCTGGCGAGCTGCGTATTCTGCTTGTCGTGCTGCACGTAGATCATTTAAAAGCCTGTACAGCAGCTGTCCTTTTGCCACTTCGTGTCTCTGCTGCTCGCGTTGTCAAGGGAGAGGTTGGCTTTTTGCATGCTAAGGAGTAGCAGTCGGATCATCTGCTGGCTTGCTGTTGCTGGCGGGTTGCGTCTTCTGCTTGTTGCTTGTTGTTGTTTTAAGAGCTGGGAGCACATGAAGCGTGTCTGCCAAAAGCATTCCAACAACTGCTAGGTTAGATGTTCGTGAACTTGTTTTAAATGTTGTCTCACTGCCTTGTCTCGCAGGACGTTAAAGTGTCTTCTGAGAAGATCATGTCTCGTCTCCCTAGTCTCCCTTTCAAGATTTATTTTTATAATAGAGAGATAGTACCGGTATATGAATTCTTATATGTAGTACTAGGGTGGTGTACCATGTTAGCCATCAAGCATGCAATGAGAAGTCAAGCAAAATGAAACCTTTTATTGGCTTACTTAAACAAAGATATTGTAATCTTTTTAGTTAGACAATAGAACTTTCTGCGAATGACGTTTTATGTTTTTAACTTAAGCCTTCTTTATTCAACGTTGATATTAGACTTTTATTCAGCTCCTCAATCTGACTATATGTCTCACTAAAAATTCAAAGCTTCTGCGCTACTTCAATGTGATTTTCCAAAATGTATTTAAGTCTTTCGATTTCAGTATTAAGAAAGTCAATCTTTCCTTTTCTTTAAGTAATCTTTAAGATCCACAAGCACATTCTCTGGCTTTGAGTCTGTACTCAGATCACTCCCAACTTCACTTAAGCTATGCATAGACATTGCCATGATGACAGCTGTTCGTTTTACTGACAGCAACTATCAGGTGCTCAGCAAACACAGACGGCTTCCTTTCATTGAGGCTTCCATGACTCAGGCAAAAACACAAACAATCTTCCACAATGCCTTACATCACAGTCTCTTAGTCTCAGTCTCTTCTCAAGTTTATCTACGGCGAACTTGCTTTCATTTATGATTATGCGGAGATAGAAGATGAGAGCACAGTACCTCGCAGTAGCTCAGTTCTTTTTCTTTCAATTGATGAGTTCAATCCTCAGATGGTAGTTTCCAGTTCAAGTTCAACTCCTTCAGATGGCAAGTTTTCTAACTAAAATGTAGCTGTGTTTTCCCAAAAATACCAAAGTTCAGCAGCTCTAACATTAAAAATGGGATTCAACAAAAGTCTGACACGTCAAAATGATTCCACAAACAAAATATCTTTGTTTTTTAAAAGTTTTAGTTAAAATTCAAAGTAAAACAGTTCACACAAAAAAGAGAAAATTGAAATAGCAAAAAAAGAAAAGTTCTGTTCAAAGCTCAAATCTTGTGTGACGGATGGCCCATGCCTGGCCGGGATGCCCCTTCACCAAATCTGCCAGGGGGACAAGAGTGAGAAGTCCAGTATCTCCCCCTGGATGCTAGATGGCAGCCTCCCTGGGTTGCAGCGGTGCCTTGGACTCCCCCAGGGCTTCATGGGGGTTGGAGTTCTGTGCAGCCCTGTGGGGTTCCACAGGAGTGGCTGGCCCATTTTGGGCACTGGTTTCGCCTTACCCAGAAGTGCAGCCAGATGTCGATAATCAACCACCTGGAGTTCTTCCAGGTACCCATAAAAGGGTGCCAGCGACCACCACTCAGTGGCCAGAGTTGGGTGAAGGTGGACAAAGCTTGCTAAGGAGGAGTGGTGGTGGAAGAGAGGAAAAGAAGAGTGCTTAGTGTACTGTACTGTGTTGGGGACTGTGTTGTGGCTGGAGGGATTACGGGGAAGACGTGTCCTCCAGCTGAAGAAAAATAAATAGTTTGTTTTATTTTACCCATGCATTCGTGTCAATCTGTGTCAGGTCAGGCGCTATATAGCATCTTCTTACATGTGTTACATTTCAGATCATTACAAATCACTTCAAAACGTTTCTGAATCATTTCAAAAATGGTTAGAAAACTGTATGCCAATCCCATTTCTATACTGAAAATGGGTCTTTTAAGTCCCTGAGCACTGGGACGTATTGTAAACATCAACTGACTCAATTATCACACTATATCTTAGTTATAGCAAGAAAGTTCTATCTCTTATTAACTTACAGGGGGACAAAGGCTATAACATTGTCTATGACTAAGAAAGACATTTATATTCTATTCAAATTAAGCAAACACTAATAGGAGTTTAATGCAAAGCTTTAACTTTCTAAGACTGGCTCTTACAAATAATAATAATATTTATGCAATATTAAATATAAGGACTCTGTTTTCTACTAATTATATATCTATGTTATATAAGCCTCACATTGGTTTACTTTTTATTATTTATTCATTATTATCATGGCCTAATTTAAGCTACATTCTGCGTATGAAAATGTTCTACAGAAATTCATGTTGTTGTTATGTGGATAAAGTAAGCTTGGGGTAATGAGTTTATTTGTCACCAAGCTGTAGCTATTTCCTAACTGGCCATTCTTTTTGAATCCATTGTCAATTATTGGCTCTGCTATCTCACTTGCAGAGAAAACATGAGAATTTTGTGTTCCCTGACAGCTGACTATTTATCACTGTGTTCAATTCCAGCTATATTCTGTCTTTATAATCAAACAAAATATTGTTTTACCTTTAAACATAGATTTTTAATATTGGAAAATAATACATTCAAGTAAATTACCATTAAAATCTGCTGTGAGTGCCAATGATTGAAGCCTTTAAGGCAAATAAAAATACAAATAAATTAAAAGTAATTATTGCACCTAAAGGTTATATGGTTAGGTTATATTGTAAAAACTGTTGAATATAAATCAAGGGACATTATGCTCAAACTATACAAGGAACTAATAAGTCTGTATCTGGAGTACTGCATGCAGATCTGGTCACCACAATACAAGAAAGACACAACAGCACTTGTAGCTATGCAGAGGAGAGCAACCAGGAGCATCATGGGACTTTAGGACACTTCGTACTGTGACAGACTCGGAGAGTTAAATCCGTTTAGTCTTGAGCTGAGGAGACGGCATATGGACCTAATCCAGGTCTTCAAAATTCTCAAAAACTGGTAAAGTAGATCCAGCAGAATTCTTTCAGCTTAAGGGTGAATCACGTAATTGAGGACACCAGTGAATATTAAGGGAAAGTGCATTTAAGACTAAAGCTAAGAAGCAAATCTTTACAAAAAGAATTGTGGGACTCTGGAACAAACTACTGAGTCATGGAGTTGAAGCAGAAACTTTGACAATCTTTCAGAAGTATCTGAATGAGATATTGAGACAGCTTAGCTAACAGTCAAACAAACAAGCCTAATGGGCCAAATAATCTCCTTTCACTTGTCAACTTTAAGTTTTCAAGTACTAGGGGGCTTTGCCCCCTGCTCGCTTCGCTTGACCAACCCCCCTCCCCTGCCCACGCTATGCGCCAATAACTTCGTGTCTTTGTCGCTCGCGTATGTGGATTTCACTTTCACCAAACAACAAATCTTTAAATTCTCACAGATAGGCCTCTTTATTGGGAAGAAACACTACTTTTCCTTGATGGCAACATGAATTTGGTGATCTATAAGTCTCTGATTTAAAGTTTAAAGCCAAACAATATCTACATACTTCTGTCATGTCACCTATGTCCATATATTCAATCTCTTTTCACTTTTACCTTTTCGCCAATATTGCTTTGAATTTTGATTCCGTGTTTGGAATTACATCGTGACAATACAACGTATAACTGCTCGTGAGTGAATATCATTTCTTTCTCTCTACAAGAAATGTGTCTGACAATAGCATTCACACAAATGAGAAATGATTGAACCATGTGTGTGGTTATGTGGGTAAGACTTTTCCAAATCTATTTTTATAAGCTCTTGTCTCGCAGGACTTGAAATTTTCTCTTGCGGGATTTCACTTTCACCAAACAGCCACCCATCCATCCATTATCCAACCTGCTATATCCGAACTACAGGGTCACGGGGGTCTGCTGTAGCCAAACCCAGCCAACACAGTGCGCAAGGCAGGAAACAAACCTGGGCAGGGTGCCAGCCCACCGCAGGCCGCACACACACACACACCCACACACCAGGCACACACTAGGGACAATTTAGGATCACCAATGCACCTAACCTGGATGTCTTTGGACTGTGGGAGGAAACCAGAGTACCCGAAGGAAACCCACGCAGACACGGGGAGAACATGCAAACTCCACGCAGGGAGGACCTGGGAAGCGAACCTCACCAAACGGCAAATCTGTTAATTCTTGTGGATACTACTTTATTTTTTCCCTGATGGCAATACAAATTAGACAATCTACAAGTCTCCAACGTAAAGTTTAAAGTCAATCAATATACCGTATTTACTCGTGCACCATGTGCCCTTGTGTAAGACGCGCACCCTAATTTTTACAAAGAAAATCACGAAAAAAATTTGCCCCGTGTACAACACGCGTTGTGATTGTATAGGAAGAGTTTAGGGCACGTTTTCCTCGAAATGCCCTTCTGTTTTTGTTGCATGACGAAAGAGCGAGCGAGAGAGAGAAAGAGTGCAAGAGAACGAGCGAGAGAGACAGCATGAGCAAGAGAGAGAGAGAGAGAGAGCACATGCAAGCGCGAGAGAGAGAGAGTGCGAGAGAGAGAGAGAGTGAGAGCGCGAGAGTGTGAGCGAATGAGCAAGAGAGAGAGAGAGAGAGAGCCCAAGCAGAAGAAGTAAACATTACAGAAAATAATGTCCTCGTGTATGACGCACACCTGATTTTCTAATGCTAATTTTCGGGAAAAAATATGCACGTGGCACACGGGTAAATACCGTATTCAATCTGTTTTTGCTGTTCTGTTATTTCACTGAGTAATAATTTTCGTTTGTTTAGGCTAATGAACCTTTTCTATCCTTTTTTTGAGACTTTCAAATTTTCGTACTTCCATTATCTCTAACCTGCTCTGCCTGTGTACCACGCCAATGTTTTTGAATTCTTTACGACGTTCTACTTTGTCATCTACTCTTTGTCTTTTATTTCCCCGGGCATGGTTAAATCTCTTGGCACAATGACTGATCTCGTGGGACGTGAAAGCGTCTCTCTGAGAAAATCACATCTTGTCTCCTTCCAAGATTTTTTTTATAATAGAGACATACTTTTTGCCTTTCTGAAGCAGCGAGTGTTGTATATATCTTAAAGAGATAGCAGCTGGGTTTTGGTAATATTTTGTGCTGCCTTCACCACCCTCTCTTCGAAGAACATTTTTTGATACACTTTTTACTCCTTAACAATAGTAAATCATTATTTGAATGTCGCTAATTATTGTTGCTATGGTTCAAAACCTATGACAGTGATTTCAGTTTATTCCAATACCCAATACAGTCCTCAGATCTTAATCTAAGTTAGCACCTTTGGGATGAGTTTGAAAAAGGAGCATAAAGGCATGGTGAAACATCTGTAGAAACTGCTATTGAGTCAAAATGGATCAAAGTCTCTAAAGTGTGGTTCCAGTACATTGTAAATGAAAAACAATTGTCACAGGTGTCTGGTCACACTTATAGGTAATCTAACTTAGACACCATTAAAATATCCGACTACGCCACCCAGTTTTATTAAGAGACTGAGAACTACTGAAATTTACCAATAATAGCACAAAGGTTTCTTTAAATTGGGCGGTGAGTAAACACACAATGAAAGACACAACAGTAATTTCAGAAAAAGGCAACAGTAACTTCTATTGTACAAGACAATATAAGGAACATTAAAAAGATAAACGAACATAACAGAACCTAAACATATCAGGAATTAATTTCCTTTTTTGTAAAAAGAAAATACACAGTCCACACTCTAAAAGTCCGTAAAAACAAGAATTGGAGGATACAACCTTTAGTGGTGCAGAGTCCAGTTTGGGCACTGTGTTACCCCAACACTTAATTGTTCATGGATGCACTCTGTTCCCCGGCAGAAGTTGTGTCAAATTGTTGACTCCCTGTCAGCGTCTCTTCGTTGTTCCTTTTTCTTCCACTCTGGGTTCCTTGTGTGGCTGGGACTTAGGCACGCCTCATTCCTCGTCTGTCAGCTTCGCTTGGTCCTCTCATGCGGCTTCCCTCTTTCGCTGGACCCACAACTGGCGTCTCTTTGTGGCGCTGTCTCTTCCTCCCTGGAAGTAAATGTTGCCGTCCTTGTGCCTCACGTTGTGCCAGCCAGGTACCCTTGTCTGCCTGCGAGCCCCTGTGCCCTGTCCGAGTGTCTTGGCAGTGTTTCCTGTGGACTCTCCCTCCTGCCTTCTGCTGGCCAGCAGTTTATATTTACTTCACCCCTCTGTTGTCAGTCCTGGACAAACAGTTTAATCAATGGCACATCTAAATTGCTTGGGTTTAACAATTAATAAAAACACAAGTTAACAAAATGTATGGTTACCAAACATTAATAAGTACAGATATGCTGATTAGGAACCAATATTTCCAAGCCAGGTAAATACAGACATTCTTCTAAGGCCAAACTTCAAAGCAGTGAGTCCCTTGCAGGACAGCAAATACCATTAATAAGTACAGATAGCCTTTTAACTTCTCACCCCCCAGTCCCAACAGTGGGTGCCTAATGGAACCACCCAGTGCACAAAAAAAATGTAAAAAGTGTCCCCCTCTGACATCCCCCCAGACTTAACCATTGTCACTCCCGGACAATCAGTTTAATCTTCTTATTCTCTATAACAGGCTGGGGGTCTCCCCAAATTTTCCCTCCTCAATCGGCGCAACTCCACAGCTCCCCTCTCTGGGTCATCACTATTTTCTCTAGAGGCTGTGTTTCCCATTGTCCAAAACCCATATATGGGAAGTCCAGATGGAGATGGTTTGGCCGTTGGGGTAGCTGAAGCACTTAGTGGAGGCAAACAACAAGGCTTTAAAGCATTACGGTGCACATTTTTCTCTCTACATCCCCCTTCTGGTCTCACTTTATACACCACCCCAGAATCCCCTACCTGGCCCAGCACCACATAGGGTTCTTGGTTCCCCCAACCTGTCAGCTTCCCTTCTCCTTGTCTACCTCTATTCCTCAGCCATACCCTTTCTCCCGGAAGCAATGTAATAGCCTGAGCTTTCTTATGCCAAGCTTTATTATGTTGTACTGTCTTATCCATCCTCCCCTTAGCAGTTTGACTTGTATTGGGTAGATTCTGCAGACGTCCCTTCCCCCATTCTTCCATCGTGCCCCCTCTGGCAGGGACCCTCACACTATGGCAGAAGGCTGGTTGTTTGTATCTGCTGAACTCATCATTTTTCCGGTGTGCCTTGGCATGTCGACACACAGCAGAGCTGTTAGACCCTGCTTCCTGCGTACTGGGGGCTGCTTGAGACAGTACAACTGGTGACTCTGGAGCCTGAAAAACAGCATGCCAACAAGCAGAGATTACGTTAATTCCAATCAGCAATGGGCTTGTCTGGACCTCGTCTCTCACAATTACAACCCCTCTGGCTGGTAACTTCACAGTAGCCACCTCAAAATCCATTGTGGCGTACCCTGTATAGGGGATATCCAACCCATTGGCAGCTTTCAGGGTAAGAAGAAACGGGGCCTGCCCAACTTCTATGTTATCTGCAAAATGCTGCTTGAAAAAGCTCTCTTGAATCAGGGTAACCTGGGATCCAGTGTCTAACAGTCCATTTAAGGTTTTCCCTTCAATGGTGACTTGTACCACGGGACACTCACCAATAAGAGGGGATATTGCCTTTTGGGTTTCACTGTCCAACCCTGCTATCTGGCCCAAAGCTGCAGGGTTCACAAGTTCAAAAGTACGGCGCCCACTAGAGGATGGACAGTTCCGTGCCAAATGACCTGCTTGTCTGCACTGATTACAAATGGACCTACCTTGTGAATCCCAGGCATAACGGCTGTTAGTGCGAGGCCTCCTATCTGGCTGAGAGTGTGCGAATGGCTGGGCAGCATCAACCTGTGGAACTGCTGGCCTCAGTTCCTTCAGCAGCTCCTGAGTCCATTCCTTCATCTGTGTTTTCAGGTCACCCAGAATCTCGGCCTTGAATGCTAGTCTCCAGTCTGCCTGTGAATGAGAGTTAGTTGCGGACAACTCACCAATAGCTCCGCAAGTTGCTTCCCTGTGTCCCGTATAATTACATTCCCCTTCCAGCAGCAGGGCCTCTTGATGCACTTCCCCAAAAGTTTTATGTGGATTATGGCGCACAAATGTCCGTAGTGCTTGTCGCAGTCCACTGTCATGGAGGCCCAACAAGAGCTGATCTCGCAGCTGTATATCGGAGGGGGCTTGGGCTGGGCTACACTGTTGTAACCTGCAATGAAGTTCTCTCAATCTAAGGACAAAAGCCCTGAAAGGTTCGTTAGTCCTTTGTGCACAACTGTAAAATTGGGACATCAGAGTAGCTAACGGGACTTGGTCACCATATAATCCATCCAGAAAAAGAAAAAAAGAAAAATCTTTGTAACCCTGTCTCTTTCTTCCACACTCAACACACTGATTTCCTGTTTGGCATCCCCAGTCAAGGCTCCCATCACAATACTGACCTTTTGAGACTCCCCATATTCAGCAGCTTCTAATAACCCCTGCATCTGTTCTTTCCACTCAACATATTTCAAATCACCTTTTTCCCCACTAAACTTGGCAATCCAAGGTGCACCGTCAAAAATAGGCATCATCATGGTGATAATAAAAACACAGTAAAACTACCCCACAAAATCAATAACTAAATAAAAATGATTTTAAAAAAAATGCCTAGTACTTCCAAGTGTGTTACTCACAAGCCCAATCCTGCCGACTACTGCCAAAATTATGTCACAGGTGTCTGGTCACACTTATAGGTAATCTAACTTAGACACCATTAAAATATCCGACTACGCCACCTAGTTTTTATTAAGAGACTGGGAACTCCTGAAATTTACCAATAATAGCACACAGGTTTCTTTAAATTGGGCGGTGAGTAAACACACAATGAAAGACACAACAGTAATTTCAGAAAAAGGCAACAGTAACTTCTATTGTACAAGACAATATAAGGTACATTAAAAAGATAAACGAACATAACAGAACCTAAACATATCAGGAATTAATTTTCTTTTTTGTAAAAAGAAAATACACAGTCCACACTCTAAAAGTCCGTAAAAACAAGAATTGGAGGATACAACCTTTAGTGGTGCAGAGTCCAGTTTGGGCACTGTGTTACCCCAACACTTAATTGTTCATGGATGCACTCTGTTTCCCGGCAGAAGTTGTGTCAAATTGTTGACTCCCTGTCAGCGTCTCTTCGTTGTTCCTTTTTCTTCCACTCTGGGCTCCTTGTGTGGCTGGGACCTAGGCACGCCTCATTCCTCGTCTGTCAGCTTTGCTTGGTTCTCTCATGCGGCTTCCCTCTTTCGCTGGCTCCACAACTGGCGTGTTCTTGTGGAGCTGTCTCTTCCTCCCTGGAAGTAAATGTTGCCGTCCTTGTGCCTCACGTCGTGCCAGCCAGGTACCCTTGTCTGCCTGCGAGCCCCTGTGCCCTGTCCGAGTGTCTTGGCAGCGTTTCCTGTGGACTCTCCCTCCTGCCTTCTGCTGGCCAGCAGTTTATATTTACTTCACCTCTCTTGTCAGTCCTGGACAAACAGTTTAATCAATGGCACATCTAAATTGCTTGGGTTTAACAATTAATAAAAACACAAGTTAACAAAATGTATGGTTACCAAACATTAATAAGTACAGATATGCTGATTAGGAACCAATATTTCCAAGCCAGGTAAATACAGACATTCTTCTAAGGCCAAACTTCAAAGCAGTGAATCCCTTGCAGGACAGCAAATACCATTAATAAGTACAGATAGCCTTTTAACTTCTCACCCCCCAGTCCCAACAGTGGGTGCCTAATGGAACCACCCAGTGCACAAAAAAAAATGTAAAAAGTGTCCCCCTCTGACACAATGCTTGAAGTATACATTCTGGAATCAAATTGGATCCTACTTTGCATTTTAGAAGATTAGAAAAGTGGCCATTATGTGTTGTAATATTAAATTCAGACATAGTTGCAGGGTGTTGGGGGGCTTAAAGAGCAAACTCTGTTTAATGAATAATAAAAGAAAAGCAAAAGAAAAGAAAACCAAACTGAGCGGCAGGTCTGTTATTTTATAATTCTGTCCTTCACAGGATGAGACTTCGGAGTGAATGCTGTCTTGCAGTGTCTTCACTAGTTATACAGTGATCTGGGCGGAAAGGTAAGAGGCGGAAGTGCCATCAGAATTCGTCAAAATAATGCTCCTTAACTCCACGGGAAACAATACAGAAGTAATTAACGGCTGTGTGCCCTGCCACACTGCAAAAATTGTTCAGGAATAGTTTGAGAAACATGACAAAGAGTTCAATTTCTTGTGGGATGTGTTGGAAAAACAATTCCAAGCCTTGGAGATCCTACCTTACAACTTACAGGAGTTAAACCCTTCTATACTAAAGTTTTTTTGGCATTATTAGACCTAAATTACATACCTGGAATAAATGGTTATTACTCCTGTATTGTAATAAAGGAGCTGCAAATAGCAGAAAAGTAACGAGTATAACACTTCAAATCTCGAAAAGGAAGTATTTATTTGATTAAAAACTTGTTTACAGTACACCAATATTAACTTGTGGCAGTGTGCATTGGCTCCAAACTACCTACTGCATTATGGGAGCCTCTTGAACCTGCACAGTAACGTAACTGGGTTGAGCCAGGCAGAGAAGTACACATACACACCCATAGCAACAAGTAAACAATTAGTACCTATCCTCTTTAATAAAATCCCTTTGTGCGTCCAGGTGTCCGTGTGTGTGTGTCTTCTGGTGAAGTGCGCATGCGCGGCGGCACGGTGCGACGCGCGATATTAATGTCAGAGAAAGTTACAGGCGTTTTACAGAAATACAGACCAGTATTACTGCGAGAGGAAATTAAAGGTACACAATACAGTGACGCATATTACAGCCACATACAAGCCAGTATTACTGTCAGAGGAGATTAAAGGCATATTACCGACGCGCATGCCTGTATTACCGCCAGAGAAAAGTAAAGGTATATTACGGACGTACAAGCCAGAGAACGTACAAGACAGTATTACTGTCACAGAAAATTAAAGACACACAATACACGGCGGCAGCGCATGAAGAACGGTCAGCTCAGCAAGTAAACATCAACAAAAGAAAGGCAGAAAGAAAGAAAAATACGACCAACAAGAAGAATGAGGTCAAGGTCCCTTGCCATTTAATATACACTGTTCCTACTAATGTTTATGCACTACTGTCCTAGCACCCGTTATTGTAACGGGCTAAATGACTAGTATATGTATAATTATGCTTTATTAGCTTGGCACTGATCTGCCATTTTCTCTTAGATGTTTAGGTTTAGGTTTAGGTTTAGGTTTATTTGTCATATATAGGTTAACACAGGGTCAACATACAATGAAATGTATATGACGAGAAAAACAAGTCACTCAGCCTAGATCCAATAAAGCTTAAAAAAAGATTACAAGTTAAAAATAGACAAGTCATATAAAATAAAATGTGTATGTTTTAAAAGAAGTTATAGAGCAATATGAGTGTTTCTCTATTAGCCTAAAATGATTAAACCAAAGATTCTTGCATAAATCTAGAAGATGACATGTGTCTGTCTTGAGTTCTTATGTGGTATTATATATTAGTAAAAATAACCAGATTATTTTACACATTTACAAAATTAATTTCTATGAATATTTTTTATTATGGGACATCATTTCCATCACTAATAAACATGATAAAGGCTCATGACGGTGATGCATTTCATTATTAAATAAATTAATGATCATGAAATAATTATTTTTACCTAAACAAACCTTGAATCAGACCCAGGCAGCCCACTTTTTTGATTCAAAACCAAATATTTAATGCTTTATAACTTTGGCTCTCATTATTTTAAAACATATAAAAAGCAGATTCTTTTAATAGGTTGCGCACCTCACTCTCTGACTAATGAAATCTTTTAAATTTCCATCATGCCTAAGTGTCAATGACTTGTTTGCTGGATGAAAAGAATCCTTCTCGAAACTTCAGAGATGAAGGTGAATGTGTGCTGCCAGAGTAGGATATTAAGCTGATAAGTCTGGACAGTATCATGAATCTTCCTAAATAAAATGAAAAATATGGTAATCAAAAAAAAAAAAAAAAAACTTTATTCCAAAAATGCTAGCACATTTCTCTAGTTCTTATTAGCAACTTTGTGAGTGAGGCGGATGTAATTCATGAATCACAGAGCCAATAGTCATACTTTTTAAATGTAATTACTGAATGATGCGTATTATACGCAAAAAGTTATTTTACCAGGGCAGCTGACATTTTTCTTTCTGGGATTCGCCGTAATTGGGGTCTATACAAGGTGATACACAAAGTGTAAAGACATTATTCACACAAAAGGCTTTCTAATAAGAGTGTTACTTTCACAAAACGGAGAAACAGAAGAAGGTACTTAATGAGGATGGCTTTGGCAAAGACATATTGTCTCATTAAATGAACTGTCGTGCTTACAGGGAATTTCTTAAATACACATTAAGGAGATATTTAAGCGGCAGAAACGTGTGCAATGGAAACAGGGATGCCAGAGGAGCAACAACATTAGTGCCTTGTAGGTTATGATGAGTATTTTTTCATTCGCTAAAGGTTAATTAACATGTAGGAGGAAGTGATTTCATGTTGTCATGATTTCAGGCGATACCACTGCAGGAGAATTAGCAGGAGAGCTGTTAAATGATCACATTTGGATTGATGGTCCACAGCAGACATCTGGGAAGGACTTTTCAGTGTGTATATATAACTCAGCATCGTGTAGTGACTTGAAATGATTGTTGTTGCAACTGGGGTACATTGTTGTGACCTAAAGGTGAACTCGAAAACAGAACCAGATCTTTTGTTGTCTACATTTTTTGATCAGAATATCGAGTGTAAGCAAAGAGTCTGCACTGTACTTTTTGAAATTGTTCTTAACTTTAATTTACCGTAAAGAGGGTCAAAACTCAGCAAGCATGTCGTGATCCAATGGTTGATCTATTATATGCATCCTGTATAGCTGCTGAGGATATACTTCAATTTGGTTCACTTACCCATCCATGTCTTGCAAAGGAACATGTCAGTTCACGATTTCAGTTTGCAGATTGATGCCGATTTTGGATTATTTTAGTATTATTGATGAAACGTTTGCAACATTAGTTTTGTTTGAAATATATATTTAAATACATATATGCTATCTTTTATATTTTTTTAAATTTTCATTTTGTGCAAAAAATTTGAACTTCTACTGCTTGAACTTGAACAGCATAATACCAAAATAAAGTAACCCCTGACTGATTTGAAGATAGGAAAGCCTATACCTCCAGTGTCATGTGGTAATGGTGAAGGGAAGCTGACATTTGTAATGATAGTGTCTTCTCAACCCACAGTCATTGAACACGTTTATTGCAAAACAGCATTAGCTTACCCCAGCAGTATCCAGTGCTGTATTATCATGGAGTGAATGAGGCTCAGTGGATTCAGCATTGGTTGACCACTTCCTGCACACCCTTAACTGAACATTCACACACACAGACTAAAGCACTGACTATGCCACTCATTCATCTAGTGCTTCTGATTAGACTGGACATCTTTTAGAAAGGTACACATGTACATCACTGGCATAGGCAGGACTAGACCTAATGGTGGTCTCCAAGACAATTGAGGCTAGTGGGCCTTTTCCCTTGCTGTTACTCACCAATGCCTTCTACTGCTGCTCATATTTGGAGGTGTCCCTTCTCAGCTGTCTAACCCTCTGGGAGAGAAGTGACAGTCTGCCCGTACCAGGGCACTTGTTCATAAAGATTGCATATGCACAGATGTGTGGACGTAACTTCACAGGCAAACGTCAAGAATAACAGAAAAAAATCTTAATGCAAACCCACAGGAAAATTTTAAAGCTCAAATATTGATCTGCTGATGGCTCATGAGACTTAAAAGAGATTCGCATTCATGTTTCATTTAAGAATCAACTTTGTCACAGATGTTTCTCCTGAGGAGAAACAGATTTAGACAAAAAAGGAAACGTGAGATACAATTGAGGCAAAATGAATCAAACTTGATCAAGCTTGTGTTATTTTGTGAGATCTTTTCTAGTCTTGCTTTAATCTCTTTCAAGACTTCATATTTTTTACTTATTATTGGACTGGTGCCTAATCAAAGGTGACTTCCAACATTTCAGATATGATCAGTTACATTTTTTTTGCCAGGCAAATGAAACGTCTTTCTTGTGGTCACATGCTGTCAGTACATTAGAACACTCTAGACGAGAACAGGCCATTCAGCCCAACAAAGCTCACCAGTCCTTTACTCTTATTTCTTACAAAACAACATCAAGTCAAGTTTTCAAAGTCCCTAAAGTTTTACTGTCTACCACACTACTTGGTAGCTTATTCCAAGTGTCTATCATTCTTTTTGTAAAGAAAAACCTCCTAATGTTTGTGCGAAATTTACCCTTAACAAGTTTCCATCTGTGTCCCCATGTTCTTGATGAACTCATTTTAAAATAACAGTTTTGATCCACTGTACTAATTCCCTTCATATCTGTAAAAACTTCACTCATGTCTCCTCTTAATCTTCTTTTGCTTAGACTGTAAAGGCTCTGCTCTTTTAATCTTTCCACATAATTCAACCCCTGTAGCCCTGGAATCAGCCTAGTCGCTCTTCTCTGGACCTTTTTATGGCTACAAGACCAAAACTGCACAGCCTGGTAGTGGATTTGAAGTAGTGGGATTTGAATCCACAACCTCATGGTTTGAAGTTCAAAGTCTTAACCACTATGCCACACTGCATGCTTTTTCTTCCAGAAGCTGTACAATCCGATTGGAGCAACTTAACAGTATTATTCAGATGTTTTATAGTTTTACAGTTTTTATAATCATAGTAAAGTGTTTTATTACCGTAAACAACTGTCCATACATTTCACCATATATTACTGAGCACATAATGCAAATACTTTTAAACTGTAAAGAAATATCAACACACTACTTGAGAAATCTGATCCAATTGTGTGAGTTTCCTGTGATGTCTGCTGAAACTCAAGAGGAAAATACTTGTGAGACTACTGCGGTATTTTTTTCTCAGGAGAAGAAACTGAGAAGCAGGAGACAAATATAAAATGTCTCCATTTTATTTCTTTGTGATATAATTGTTATCTAGGTGAAACCAAATTGATATTAAGGTATCTCTTCTTTGATTCTTTATTGCTATAGGAAAGGTTGCGTATATTTAGGGCAGCTCTGACCTATGCGTACGCAACATTTCAGAGAAATTGGTAAGTGACAACACCCTTGATCAAGTAGAGAAATGCAGTCAAACCAACTAAAGGACAAATCATGCAACTGATGTATATATTAATTTATATCATTGAATCATTATTATAATGTGTGTTGATGTGACAAAAATATTAAACCTTAAAAGTGATGAATATGATGCACGGACCCTATTTTAGTTCCCTTTTAAGAGGGCCAACGCTGCGTTTTTGCTCTAAAGCACTTTTTTGGTTTATCTTCAGTTTATATCAGCTACCTGTTGTCAGTTCTCAGGGAAGTGGCCAACAGGTCAAGAATATCCCAGCCAAGCTTCAGACTATCATGCCCGCTGTACTGTAAGCCATTAGCTGTCTGCTACATCCAGTTTTCAATGGTGTGGGTACACATACATAAACCATTTTCTAACATTAAAAGGCAATTTGCAGCTGTGACCAGTTCTCCTAACACAATCAGACCACTTTACTGTACTCATATTGCAATAAGGAAACATAAAGCATTGATTTCATTCCTATGCTGTTGACATTCAACTGTATTTATCAATTAAACCAAATTATATATTTTCTATTATGTCATTATTTGCTCTATTTGTGGTGAATAAGTAAATAACAGAAAATTAGTTGTCTTTCACATAGAAAAAAAGAATTCTGTGGAATGTCTATAAATGCCTTAGCAAGAGACTCTTCTATATTCTTGACTCAAGCGTCAGAAACATGTATTTGAATCAAATGCAGTTGTTAGCTTTGATATTGATTTAACCCAGTGGTCCCCACACCCCTAGAAAATGTTTGATTTATGTTCTCACTCCATACAAAAGCAGTATCACATTTAAAGATGAAGAAGTCAAATTTCTAATTTTTGAACCACATACAGTACTGCGGGTGAACAAATTAAACTAAAAAACTAAGCTTTTAACTCAATGTATAAAATTTAAATATGAATTGAGAAATTTGCCTTTATATATCTCATTAATCTAGTAAATGCTTAATGAAGCTTTTCGATTGACAATCTAGGAGTTTGGGATATCCCATGAGCATGATGTGCCACGAGGAAATGACACATCACCAACGATCGAAGGGTTTGGGGGATATTCAGACCCCTGTGAAGAAACGGGTGCAGGCACATAGCTAAGCAATGAAACACGGTCAATGAGCTTTGTCACCTCAATAACATCTCACTGCAGTTTACATGCAAATGCATCACTCAGTGAAAATTACTGTGCTACTACCAGGACCACCAGATGGAGAAATGTACTGAGTGTTAGCAGCAGGTGTCGCATTCAATTCAGTCCCGCCCTGGTAAAAATATCAATCAAACCTCAGAATCAATGATGTTTCACAATCAGGGCTTGCACAGAAATCAATACTTGACCTCACCCTTCTCTGCGGTTCATTGCAAGGTCCAAATTCTATCCTCTTAAAAAGCTTTCTGAACTTTACAAATGCTTCACTCACAGCAAGGAACCTTGCGAGTATGTAGCTCATTCACAGGTGACAATTGTGCACACATTGTTTGATTTTTTTTTCATATCATAGAGCAGGAGGACTAACTAATAAATGACTTACAAATGACAGCACACTGCAAGACACAGATTACACCATAATAAACTCGGGTGATGCACTTTACTCAATTTTGGCAAATCACAATGCTGCCTTCCACTTTGTCACACCCCCTGAAATGCCATCTCATACCCCCTGGTGTTGAAGGCACCCCAAGATGGGAACCCCAGATTTAACCATTTGTGCATCAAATTTATATATTAGTGTGCTTGGTGTTTGTGTGTGTCCTGCGGTGGGTTGGCACCCTGCCCGGGATTGGTTCCCTGCCTTGTGCCCTGTGTTGGCTGGGATTGGCTCCAGCAGACCCCCGTGACCCTGTGTTCGGATTCAGCGGGTTGGAAAATGGATGGATGGATTTATATATTATCTGTGTTCTTCTTTCTAAGGTTAGAAATACAATAGTTTCTTAAAATGTGGGGTATAATAAAAAAACTTACTTTATTAACTTGTTTGAAGCAAAACTAATTACTGCCAGGATGTTCAGATCCTTCTATCATTTATCTAAAAGTGATCCAAAATATTGCAGTGAGGATCATAACTAGAACTAGGGAAGCATGGCTGTATATCTCCATGCCTTTCAATCAGAGGTGCCCCATCAGCATCACCTGGATTTTGGGCTTCCCAATTGGCAGAACCCAGCTATCATATTTCAGCCAGGGTTCCTCCCTTGACTGGGGCTCAAATGCCATTTTAATGTCTGGTTTGTTCATTTTTTATTTCTTTGTTTATGTTAACATTGTTGAATATTTAGTTTCTGTATGTCTAAGTATCTTTGTCTATGCACTGTGTTTTGTGAGTGGCTCCCCAAGAGGCCGGGCCACCTTCCAGTCAAGGGATTGCCCTTAACCCTTACAACAGTGGAGAGTATCCCACAGTGCCTTGAGGTTCATTGTAGATGCTCTCTGGAGTTGCTGAGTTTTTGGGTTTTTTTGCTATTCTTTGTGCTTTTTATGATTTTGAGAATTTTTAACCTTGCCATTGGATTACTGTATTTTGAGTTTGTTTACTTTGAGATTGCCTTTGTTACAGGCAACTCCTTTTGCCTTTGTGCTTTACTGAACTTTCTTTTGTTAGAAAGTACAGTAATCCCTCCTCCATCGCGGGGGTTGCGTTCCAATGCCACCCGCGAAATAAGAAAATCCGCGAAGTAGAAACCATATGTTTATATGGTTATTTTTATATTGTCATGCTTGGGTCACAGATTTGCGCAGAAACACAGGAGGTTGTAGAGAGACAGGAATGTTATTCAAACACTGCAAACAAACATTTGTCTCTTTTTCAAAAGTTTAAACTGTGCTCCATGACAAGACAGAGATGACAGTTCAGTCTCACAATTAAAAGAATGCTAACATATCTTCCTCTTCAAGTCAGGAGCAGATGTCAGAGAGATAGAGAAAAAAAGCAAACAAATCAATAGGGCTGTTTAGCTTTTAAGTATGTGAAGCACCGCCGGTACAAAGCTGTTGAAGGCGGCAGCTCACACCCCCTCCGTCAGAGAGAGAGAGAGAGAGCCAGAGAAAAACAAACAAGCACAAATCAATACGTGCCCTTCGAGCTTTTAAGTATGCGAAGCACTGTGCAGCATGTCGCTTCAGGAAGCAGCTTGCACAGAAGGTAGCAACGTGAAGATAATCTTTCAGCATTTTTAGACGAGCGTCCGTATCGTGTAGGTGTGCGAACAGCCCCCCTGCTCAATCCCCCTACGTCGGGATCAGAGAAAGTCAGCGCAAGAGAGAGAGAGAGAAAAGTAAGTTGGGTAGCTTCTCAGCCATCTGCCAATAGCGTCCCTTGTATGAAATCAACTGGGCAAACCAACTGAGGAAGCATGTACCAGAAATTAAAAGATCCATTGTCCGCACAAATCCGCGAACCAGCAAAAAATCTGCGACATATATTTAAATATGCTTACATATAAAATCCGCGATGGAGTGAAGCCGCGAAAGGCGAAGCGCGATATAGTGAGGGATTACTGTATCAATAAAACTCATATTTTATGAAGAACCTGTCTTTGTACTTGTATCTATCCAGGGTTTGGCACTAAATCTCTCTCTAGTGTCCATTTTTGGAAGTGTTTTCAGGACTTACCTGCTTTGCGACACCAATTTGTAACACACACGAGAACGCCACTGTGAATGCACTCATGGTGTGGTGAGTTCTCTTGAGCTTATGCTCATACCTTCGTGATTACTTTGATTTTTTAATCCTTGCTCTGTTTTTTGCTCATTTTTGGATTTCGTGGACATTGTTTGCCTTGGATTGGCTTTGTTATTTCACACAACTCCTTTGGTCTTTTGTGCTCCTCTGAGCTCTGTCCCTCTTTTTTCATTTTAGGTGAAAAAATGATCACAATAAAATAATTTTAAAATATTTTGGCTTTTTTTTGGTAGTAAATTTCTGTGAATGAGGCATACCTCATACCATTATATGACCCCGTGATATCTTTAAACATGACATCCTGGATTACTAATAACTCAAGATATGTATACAGTGGTTAATGTGACAGTACATAAATACTAAACCATAAACAAATGTAACACAAATTGCATAAAAATATGAAAAATTCTTTTAAAAATAATAATAATAATACAGAAAATAAACATAACCCAGGGAATAAAACCCTGCCTGTAACATAGCATCTGGTGCCCCCTCCATACTGAGGTACAGGGCAGTAGTTGCTGTATAGTGTGTGGATTCACCAGCACCTTTAGTCCTTTTCTAGGCCCTCAGATTGGTACTCAGACTTCCATTATGGACTTCTATTTCTCAGGAAGTTCAAAATTGGACTTTCTATGCCTCCTCAGCATCACATCTGCTGCTGGTAATATGTGACATCTGGAACAACCCTCATATGACAAGAAGCACTAATAAAACATTAATTGTGTTATAGCAGGTTTGGTCCAAAAATGATTATAATGACTTTATAGAAGAAGGATAATAAGTTTGTAAGAAGGGTATTTAATTTTGTGAAGGTTATATGAGGTTAAATATGCTATTTTTCTTCTGTTGGAAATGCAATATTAGGAATTCCCAATATATAAATGAGAAAAAAAGGTTATTAATACATACTGTACCATAAGGTTATTAATGACAAGAATGCCTGCAAGAAGGTATTCATATCAGTTCTCTAAGAGCTCTTCTGAATGAATTTTCATTTTTTGCAGTATATTAGAGAGCGAGAGGGTCAAACTACAGTATATCAGCTGACTTTACATTCTACAGTGCATTAAAAACGAGACGCCTGGAGAACTTGTGTACTCTGCTGACTCCATCTGCTCAAGTGTGGCCGGAGATCTTCAATGATAGCCTCATTAAATTACTATCAGAGTGTGCTCATTAATCTTGTGACTCATTCTCTGCAATTCTCTTTGCATTTGCTTTTGGAAGCTCTGTCAGGCAAAATTAACTTTTCCCTTTGACTTTCTATGATTTCTCTTCTATTATTTTGTTTCAGACATATTTAAGACCTTCCCCCATTTTGAAACTATCCCCTTTATTTGTTCAATGATTTCATTGCAATGCTGTTCCACTTACAACA
Source organism: Erpetoichthys calabaricus (assembly GCF_900747795.2). NCBI lineage: Eukaryota > Metazoa > Chordata > Cladistia > Polypteriformes > Polypteridae > Erpetoichthys > Erpetoichthys calabaricus. The sequence goes on along the minus strand of NC_041403.2, from coordinate 25,182,742 downwards.
AAATGCCCCTACTTGAATACCGCAGACTTTTTATTGACTGCATTTATTTCAAGGAGGCACCTGCTCCGTAACCTCATAGAGTTTATTGACCAACACTGATCTACATCTTCGTTCTTATTTTATTGTCACATGCATAGTGCTGACTCTTAGTGTGCAAGACAGACAAGCCCAGTGAGAATTGTAGGAGTCTGGAATTCAAAATGGAAATGGATGTTACCAGCTGTGAGCTGTATCTCTGTGAAACTTGATCTCATTTCCACAAGCTACTAGTTAAAGTTCCAATAACAAGGATTCACCTCATCAAAGTTTTCACAGTTTATTGTTATACAGCATTGAATCACGGTAGATTTGATTTGACGTTTTTGACATTGATCAATAGAAAAAGACATAGGATGTGAAATTGAAAGCAGACATCTGCAAAGTGGTCTAAAATAATTTCAAATATAAAACACAACATAATTGTTTGCATAAATAGTTTTGTTATTGGAGTCTCAAACATGACGGAAATGGATGCGATACATCTAAAATGAGCCACAATACAGGCCAGCCCATTCACCATCCTGTCCAGATTCAGCCCAAGGCAGATATCAGTTACTTAACCTGCAAGCTTCGTTTTCGCTAGCTGAGGAGCTGACATTCTAATGTTCGAAATGCAATAAAAGTCACAAAATAAATAAAAATGTCATACAAGGGAGAGAAAATCATAAAATGCTGGCTTGTAGAGATCATACAAAGAGAAATATTTATAAACTGAGGGATATGTTATCAAAGTAGAAAAAAATCAGGGAAAAATTTTAAAATTTGCAAAAAAAAGGCAAGAGACAGTGAACAAGTCTCAGGATCCAAATAGCATCATCCAAGAACACAAAAACAGAAATATCAGAAGAAAAGTATACTTACAAAAAAACACTGCAAACTTGACGCTCTGCTGCTAGGTTTCTATTTCGTGAATCTAAAGCCAGAAGGCGGACCAGCAGCAATGATGTCAGGATGGCCGCGCCTCTTGTGGCTCCACCCACAAAGTACAGAAAATGGCAGCACGTTTAAAGAGACAGAATACAAATAACAAATAACACTCAAATCTAACAGAAATAACATTAAACATGAAAAATAATGCATTCAAAGTTAACAAAAAGTTAACAGAAAACACCATAAGACAGCAAAACCCTGGATATAACAAAACACCTTTTAAGTCACTATTTACTGATTTTTCTTCATTGTTCTTCATTATAATTCCAAGAGCTAAACTTTAAAGAAATGGTGAGGTGGCCTTCTGCTGTTATGCACCTAAAATCTGTAATAGCCTACTGATATAAATTTGCTAGGCTGATATGGTGGAGCACTTTAAAAAACTGCTAAAAACCCATTATTATTATATGGCTTTCTCATAGCTTCATTTTAGTTTCACCCTGATATTCAGTATATGCATTAGTAGGCCCTGTGCTCACTGCCTGACACCATGGAGCTTGATTGGCATTTGCCATAGAATACCAGAATTTGCAGGTCCACCACTAGCACCCTGTGATTTTCACAGATGAGAGCAGGTTCACCCTGAGCACATGTGACAGACATGAAAGGATCTGGAGAAGCTTATTGTTATGCTGCCTGTAACATCGTTCAGCATGACCGGTTTGGTGGTGGGTCAGTGATGGTCTGGAGAGGCATATCCATGGAGGGACACACAGAACTCTACGGGCTAGACAACGGCAAATCCTTGGACCCATTGTCAGAGCCTATGCTGGTGCAGTGGGTCCCGGCTTCCTCCTGGTGCACGTCAATGCCCAGCCTCATGTGGCGAGAGTATGCAGGCAGTTCCTGGAGGATGAAGGAATTGATACCATTGACTGGCCCCCACACTCACTCGCCTGACCTAAATCCAGTAGAACACCACTGGTTGTGACATTATGTTTCAGTCCATCTGACGCCACCAGGTTGCACCTCAAACTGTCTAGGAGATCAGTGATGCCCTGATGCCAGTGATGTCCAGGAGATCAGTGATGGTGGCCATACAAACTACTGACTATGTATTTGGAGTTCCTGCAATGAAATTTCAGCAAATAAACTAGCCTGCCTGCCCCATCATTTTTTCACTTTGATTTTCTGGGAATCTTTTAATTCAGCCCTCTGTAGGTTGATAATTTTCATTTCCATCAAACAATGTGGCATTGATTCGTTCCTAACACATTACCCAGTCCATTGAGATAGAGATATCCAGCAGGATTTTTTTTTCCCATTGAGATCTAATGTGTTTTCAAAAGTGTTCCTTTCAATTTTTTGAGAAGTTTATATATATGTATGTAGACACAGACCACCTTGCAGAGATCTGTTTTCACTTTGATATTAAACAGTCTTTTTCATTGATCAGTGTAAAAACTCAAATTACAGTACATCCACTGTGATTTCTGTGCTGCATAATAATAAAATGTGAAAACGTCTAGGGGCATGAATATTTTTATAGGCACTGTATATACTCCATGAGGAATCACATTGAACCTCTTTTGCCTTATAGCTCTCTGGAGTATGGAGAGGAAACAATGTTGTGTTTCTTTTTAGTTTGATGGATGTTTTGTGCGTGTGTGCTTTTTTATTTTTTGAATACAATGGCTATCTAAATGTATCTTTGACTGAACCGTATGTCATCATATATGTTTTGCTCTCTCTTAAATATGCTAAATTAAACATAAAAGTATAACTGCAGTAATTAGAAATTTCCTTGAAAACATTTTATTTTGAGACAAGAAACACTTGATGTTCCTCTGTTTGGAAATTAAATCTCGAAATTATTTTTAACAACTTACTCAACAGAAATAGTTTTTATAGTTCAACCACATACAAGCATGGCCAAGTTTTCAAATGACATTTCTGCATAAGAGAATTCAGTCAAATCCTTGTTAAAAATATATGACAAACCAGCCATGCTTGGCGGGGCTACAGGGACTCTTCTCTTCCATGCTCCAAAGCAGTTCATGCATCGTCTGATTTTTAATGTCATATATTGTCTATGACATATAGTAATTGCTTTTTGTTCTTTGAGTAGCAATTTCCAATAAATCTTTATTGTTGACTTGAGGTTAAAAACAATCTCTTGTGGGGTTTGTGTGTAAATTGATAACAGATGGTTTTAGCTGGAATTCAAGCTCAAATATTTAAGTGTTATGTTCGCTGACCCCACAGACATGCAAATGTTTTTAAATGAGAATATAATGAAATGATTTTACACAAGAATCCTAGAGCTTTTTTTTTTATTATTATTTTAATAAAACTAACGCATATTCACTACATACATATTCAACACTTCTTCACACAGTATGCTTTCAGAGACAGCTTAATTCAGTCCGGTGTTTTGGGAAATAGCTCTCCTGTTGCATTACCTTTAATGTGCATCACAGGTAAATTAATGGAATGAATTATTAAGGAAAAGATTGAGCAACACCTGGCAAGAACACATGTCAGCATGGGTTCAGAAGAGGGAGGTCATGTTTTACCAACATGCTAGAATCCCATAAGGAAGCAACAAAAAGATATGATCAAAGTGGAGCTTATGATATTATTTATCTTTCAGAAGGCATTTGATAAGGTGCCACATGAAAGGATGGGCATCAAGCTGAGAGAAGTGGGAGTTCAGGGTGTTGTGTGGAGATGGATGAAGAATTGGCTCAGACACAGGAACCAGTGGGTGATGGTGCAGGGAACCTCATTGGAATTGACGTAACCAGTTTGTTATGTTTGCAGATGATACCAAGATAGGTGAAATGGCAGATAATCTAGAATTTGTTGAATCATCACAAAGGGACTTGGACAGCATACAGGCCTAGGCAGATTTGTGGCAGATGAAATTTAATGTAAATAAATGTAAAGTATTACATGTAGAAAGTAAAAATGTTAGATTTGAATACACAATTGGAGGTCTGAAAATTGAAAGTGCACTTTATAAGAAGGATTTAGGAGTCATAGTGGACTCGACACTATCAACTGCCAGACAGTGTTCAGAAGACAATAACATGCAAACAGAATATGAGGTTATATAGCTCCTTGATGTGTGGAGTACAAGTCCAAGGAGGTCCTGCTCAAGCTTTATAAAACACTGGTGAGGCCTAACTCTAATGGGTTTGTTTCAATATTAGCAAGACAGAATCCTTTATGGACTTACTCACACTGTATTTCCTTTTGATAGACGTACATTGTTATACACTGAAAATTGGAAATTCAGCCATATGAGCTGGCGGATCAGTTTCCTCAGAAACTCAAACCACTTGTGAATTTTATCAGTGCTGTACATCTGGGTTTTACCAAAGTAGCAACTGAGAATACCATCATATATCTGTATGAGTTTAAACCCTTCCTTAATATACTATATACTAATATACTGTACTTCCTTAGAAGGCTGACGTCTTTCAACATCTGCAATAAGATGCTGCAGATGTTCTATCAAACGGTTGGGGCGAGCGCTCTCTTCTACGCGGGGGTGTGCTGGGGAGGCAGCATTAAGAAGAAGGATGCCTCACGCCTGGACAAACTGGTGAGGAAGGCAGGCTCTATTGTAGGCACGGAGCTGGACAGTTTGACATCTGTGGCAGAGCAACGGGCACTGAGCAGACGCCTGTCAATCATGGAGAATCCACTGCATCCACTAAACAGTATCATCTCCAGACAGAGCAGCAGCTTCAGCGACAGACTACTGTCACTGTCCTGCTCCACTGACAGATTGAGGAGATCGTTCCTCCCCCAAACTATGCGACTCTTCAATTCCACCCGGGGGGGGGGGGGTAAACGTTAACATTATACAAAGTTATTGTCTGTTATACCTGCATTTTTATCACTTTTTAATTTAATATTGTTTTTTTTTTTATCAATATGCTCCTGCTGGAGTATGTGAATTTCCCCTTGGGGATTAATAAAGTTATCTATCTATCTATCTATCTATCTATCTATCTATCTATCTATCTATCTATCTATCTATCTATCTATCTATCTATCTATCTATCTATCTATCTATCTATCTATCTTAATTGAAATACAGTCAGTCAGGACATTCAAAAACTATTTGTAAATTAAAAAAAAAAAAACAATAATTTAAATAGGGCGGCACGGTGGTGCAGTGGGTAGCACTGCTGCCTCACAGTTGGGAGACCTGGGGACCTGGGTTCGCTTCCCAGGTCCTCTCTGCGTGGCGTTTGCATGTTCTCCCCGTATCTGCGTGGGTTTCCTCTGGGCGCTCCCGTTTCCTCCCACAGTCCAAAGACATGCAGGTTACATGGATTGGCGATTCTAAATTGGCCCTAGTATGTGGGGCTTCCATGACTTCCATGTTCTCGCCAGTTCTCAGATCTTTCATATAAGGTGTGCAATAGTTTCAAGCTTTAGACCCAGCTTTGTGTAATCGTATTATCTATAAAACCTTACCTTTATTTATATTAAACTAGCCTTCCCCCACGGCACTGCCCGTATAGTAGTGAAACAGGACAAACATTAAAAATCAATAAACAAACAGGTATCACAAGACTCGAAAGGAGGCTGGCGCATAAATGAGGAGGGCCCTGTCCGGCTCCCTACTCCTGACGTCACGCTTCCCCCTCCTCTTGGCCCGCAGCCTCTGTCTCAGATTAGCGTGAATATAATGTTCCTGCAAGCCAACTATGATTCTTAGCATGATGAGAGAAGTCTCAAAATCAAACAGAATGTTCAAGAAAATTATAGAAAAAAAACGATTTAAATCCATTAAGTAGTTCTCTCATTTGCTAGCTAAGCAGAGGTAAGGTACACCCCGAGGCTGGCGCCCCGCCCCCCTTCCCTTGGCCCGCTGCATCTCTCTCGGATTCGCGCAAATAAATCGGTATCGCAAACAAACTATGATACTTAGCGGGATGAGAGAAGTTGCAAAATCAACCGGAATGTTCAAGCAAATTATAGAAAAAACCCAATCTAAATCCATTAAGTAGTTCTCTCGTGAAAAACGGACCGACATATATACAGACAGAAAAAGAGACATTGGATTTTTTGTATATATATATATATATATATATATATATAAAGATTTCACCTGCCACATATTTAATGAACTCTGACTTCAGTCCTTTTCCACTCATAATGATTTTGTTAATCTACTATAAACTTATCCAGGTCATTAATTACAGTTTTATCCAAAACTTTTAAAAAGCAGCAGTCCTGGGGACCTTCATCTAATTTGGAAAATGTTCCTAGTACCAAAATGGTGGTAGTCCAATTTCTTTGAACTTAAATTTAGAATAAGGAAACCTCTCTAAAGGAATTATAATAATTAAAGAAATTTCATACATTCTATTATGTATTACATGATTTTCAGAAATACATTTCATAAAAAGGTCAAAAACAATAATATTTTTATACAGGTTTTCTTTGAATATCATTCTATATGTTAGCATGTAAATGTGAAAATTGCTTTCATGTCCTTGAACTTAAACAAGGTTACATAAACTGTTTCCAAAAACTGAAAGAGGAGTATTAATAATAATATTTATGATAAAAGCCTACTTTAAGGCACAATAGGTTTTGCAGTGAAAATTATGTTATAAAGGCCAAATCCATTTATCAATTTTAAGGACAATGGTTTCCACATATAGAAAAAGGGAAGTCTTGCATGAAAAATGGAAACTTTAGTGCAATTTAACTGGACTGTTGAAGTGGAACTCATTATTGAGTTGAAAGAAAAAAAGAAAATGTGTGAAAATGTTTTGAGTCAAAGCACCTTCCATACTGCTGGACTGGCTGAATTCTCTTTAAAACTTCAATATGGTGGAGGATCACTACAGCAGCTGACTGGAGTGTTTGGTTCTAACGTGTGTGAGGACCCGTTAGTCATACAGAGGGTTGTGTTTAATGTGGTGGAGTTGAAAACTGTTCAAAAGAAAAATGCATGCTGTTATGTCTCAGCCCGGACTCCCCTTCAGCTTTAACTGCCATTATTGTGTCATCTTTGTTCATTATTGATTCTTTTGTTTGTGTTAATATTTCCAATTATTATATGTTTTATTCTTTGTTTTAGATTTTGTGCATGAATTTATGCCTGTGTAACGTTCCATGTGTTTTGATCCCCAGGAGTTGGGGCTCGTCCCCCTCCCTAAACAACCCCACAGTACCTTGAGGTTCATTGTGCTCTGGAAGGGATTGATTTCTTGTGTCTTTTGCTGTGTTTTGTGCTTTTTGTGATGTTCTGGATTTTTGACCTTCTGCTCTTGTTTTTTTTTTGTCTACAATCTAAAACAGTCACTTTCACTCAAAAAAGCTGAGAAGACTGGTTCTAGCGAGTCCCGAGTTTTAACTGGTGAAACATTGATACACCAGACTTAAACTTTCGGCCATCAAATGCCACATTTACAGCAGTCATTTTAGATAATGGCTCCTAATTAGGAATTTGGAGTTCATAGAATTAAAGTAGCTGTTTCACACAGGAATTTTGGGCAACTTTTTCTCGCACTCGTAGTTGGCGTGTACAGTCATAAGTCAGTTTGAGCATGCGCATGAGCCACAGGATTCCTAAGTCAAGGAAAGTACAAACATCCACTCTGCAGGTGATTCTTAAATCAAAAATATTTCAATAAACTCCAATACTAACTCTGTGCCCCGTTCCTGACTTATAAAACCAGTAAGAGAACCCAGTGGCAGTGACGTCAGGATTGACCCACCACTCGGGGTTCACCCACAAAGTACACAGAATAACAGCACATTTAAACTTACAGTATCTTTAACTTCTTCTATGGCCCAAACAACGTCACAAAGTTGGTCAAGGCCTATTTCCAGGATTGTTCCAAAGAACAACACCACTACCACCTGGCAGAATCTGGAGATAGGCATTATGATGGGCTGCACCATGTCTCCTCTGGCATTCACCACTGGAATGGAGCTCATTATCCATGCATCCTGATGTGTGGTGGGAGGTGAGTGGTTCAGGGATAGGCTACATCTTCCACCAATCAAGGCATACATGGATGACATGACCACCAGAACAACAACAAAACCGTGCACCAGATGCCTACCACAGAAACTCCAGGAGTCGAAATCAAACCAAGTAAATGTTGCAGCATCTCAATTGTCATAGGCCAACCCATAAATGGTTCCATATCAATAATGAACCATTTCCAACAATCCTGGAGAAGCCCATCAAGAGCCTTGGAATGTGTTATAATGCAGATCTCAAAGGTACTCAGCAACTGGAACAACTTGGGCAGGATACAGTCAATGACCTCAAGCAAATTAACAACACTGCTCTGCCAGGGAAGTTGAAGCTGTGGTGTTTTCAGTTTGGTTTGCTACCGTGACCCATGTGGCCAATAACCACGTATGAGGTAACACTATCGCATGCTAAGCGACTGGAGAGGCTGATGAACTCACAAGTAAGGAAATGCCTTGAACTATCAAGGTGTCTCAGCAGCATTGGAATCTATGGGAACGGAGCAATCTCCGCCAATCTCTAGCCTAGTGGAGGAATTCAAATGTGCCAAGGCAAGGCTGGACACGCTACATCTGCCCTCTGGCAATGAAATATAGTAGGCCACATCCAGCAAGGCAGAAGAGGATTTGGCCTGGGAAAAGACCTGGCAGAAGGCAACCCCAAATGAACATCAGATCATGGTAATAGAAGAGGAGCGCAGACAGGAAAAGGTGGTCCAAAGCCGTAGGTCAAACATGACAAGACCACGGGACGAGTTGGGAGGGTGTTGAGAAGAGGAAATTCACATGGAATGAACTGTGGAGCAAGGAGTCAAATAGGCTAAGTTTTATCATTAAGACCGTCTATGACTTTCTAAACTTAAATCTCTGGCTAGGAGATGATCCAGCTTGCCCACTGTGTACAGCTCCAGCAACCCTTAAGCACATCTTAGACCAACCTAACTCAAGGTAGATACACCTGGAAACACAATCAAATGTTAAAGCGCTTGGTAGTCAAACTTGAGTGCAAGCAAGTGACCATCAATGCCATAATTCTTAACAAACAGGCAGTCCTCTCTTGAAATCAAAAATGAAATCTTAACAAATTATAAACAACACTAACAGAAATAACGTAAGAAGATGAAAAATGATAATTCAGATATAACAAAAACAACAATGAAACAAAAAAATAAACACGAGCCAGGGAATAAACTCAGACTGGAACATAACATTTCGGTCCAGCAGCAGGCTTGTTCTTTTGTTTTTAACCATGCATTCTTCATCGCTTCCCACTTGCCATTCAAACCTGATGGTTCTGATACTTCATTTGCTCTTCAGAGCAAATTTACTTCTCACTGTCTCCTCATTAAAATTCCAGAAATAGTCAACCTTGGGACATTCTGCCTCTTATTTTACTTAATGTATCAGATAAATGGTTTCCTACAACCAAATCATGTTGTTATACACAATCTTCTCCAAATATCACCTTCACATTTTTATCGATTTCTCTCACCATCAAATGTCTTAACATAGTTCTGCTAATAGCTTCCTTTATTCAGGACCTGCTTTGTACCACAAGCTGTTTCTCCATCTTTTTGCCTCGATGTGGTTTTCTAAAATGGGGTGACTCAGCTGTACATTTTATAGTTGTTTTTTTCTTTTACTTGCCAGCTAGTTGTGACAGTTACTAATGTACAGTAGGTGCTGCTGCACAATGTATATTTAAGATCTGCACAGTCTCTGGAGCATTTTTCCTTATTGCTGTTTTTGTGATCCAGTAAAACTGCTAATTGCATTTAGTTATGATTGGTCATTGTAATAAATATTTATGCCATATTAAAGCATTTCACTGCCAGCCTCAGGCTAGGAGGCAATATTAATGTTATTAATTTACAGTATTATATTTGTATTAAGGCGGTATGGTGGCACAGTGGTAGCGCTGCGGCCTCGCAGTTAGGAGACCTGGGTTCGCTTCCCGGGTCCTCCCTGCGTGGAGTTTGCATGTTCTCCCCATGTCTGCGTGGGTTTCCTCCAGGTGCTCCGGTTTCCTCCCACAGTCCAAAGACATGCAGGTTAGGTGGATTGGCGATTCTTCATTGGCCCTAATGTGTGCTTGGTGTGTGGGTGTGTGTGTGTGTGTCCTGCAGTGGGTTGGCGCCCTGCCCGGGATTAGTTCCCTGCCTTGCGCCCTGTGTTGGCTGGGATTGGCTCCAGCAGACCCCCGTGACCCTGTGTTCGGCTTCAGCGGGTTGGAAAATGGATGGATGGATATTTTTATTAGCTCTTAACAATTTACACTTCAATTCTAATTCTAATTTGAACACCACCCGACCCACACCAAAACCCAACTACATGTACTACAACTTAGAAATAAAGGTGCAAAACTGTGGTAGATCATTGAATTGCTGTCTTTTTTTCAGTTTATGCATTTCCCTAAAAGTGCCTAGAAACTCGTTAATTAATTTTTCCTCTCATCAATTGATCCTCAATACTCCTGAATCACAAAAGTGAAAACAGGATTTCTGGAATTTTTGCAAATATATTAATAATACATAAAGTAAAACATCCCATTTTAAACAAGGATTCAGACCCTGTGCTATTACACTTGAAATTTGTTCTGTTGAACAACATTGAGATGTTTCCACGCCTTGTTTTGGAGTCCACCTGTGGTCAATTTAATCGATTAGACCTAAATTGGAAAGGCTCCCACCAGACTATATAAAGTCCTATTCATATAATAGTTTCTTTTGTCTTTATTATTTCATTATATTACTTAGTGATTGTCAGTAATGATAATTCTTTTCTTAATTTGTAGTATGTTTATGTAAGCCTAAGGAGTTGGGGTCTGCTGACATAACATTGGCAGAGACCTATTTAGGGGCCTAGCATGGTTCAGGCAAACTGCTGAGGCATTAGTTTCAAACATTTCATGGTCCGATCCCTTGGTGTTTCTTGTTCTTCAGGGTTGTGTCTTTAAAAAATGAATTTGGATTACATGACTTTATGGCTTGTTACTTTGCTTCTTAGATTGAATTTTATACAGATTCAAAAAATGTTCAGACCTCTTTACTTTCTGCACAGTTTGTTGTGTTGAAGGTTTAATTTTAAATGGTTAACTTTGCCCATCAATCTACACTCAAACACCCATTATGACAAAGGGAAAGCATGTTTTCAGCAAAGGTTTGCAAATTTATTGAAACTCCAAAACTGAAATCTCTTGTTTATATAAGCATTCAGACCCTTTGCTGTGGCACTCAAAATTATGTTTTAATACTTCTTGAGATGCATCCAGAACTTGATTTGTAGTCCACCTGAGGCAGACTGAATTGACTGGGCATCAATTACAAAGGTACACACTTGTGCATAGAAGATCCGCAATTGTCTTGTCATGACAATAAAACAAGCCCTGAAGTTCAAGGAACTCTCTGCAGACCTCCACCAAGCATAGATCAGAGCAAGGATAAAAAACATTTCTAAAACTTTCAGTGTTCCCAGGAGTTTGGTGGCCTCAAGAATTGTGAAATGGAAGAAGTCTGGAACCACTAGGACTCTTCCTAGACTTGGTCGTCTGGCCAAACTGAGTAAATGGATAGGAAGGGCCGTGGTCAGGGAGGTGACCAAGAACCCAAAGGTTAAACTAAAAGAGCTTCAGAGATTCTCTGGTGAGATGTCAGAAGGAAGACTATCTCAGCAGCACTCCTTTCTCATGTTCTCAGTGTCCTCGCTTGGACTTTAAAAGCATGAGGAAGAAGATTCTCTGGTCTGATGAGACAGAAATTGAACTCTTTGTGCAGAACTCCAAACAATATGTCTGGCACTGCTCATTATTTGCCTAATACCATCCCTATGTTAAAGCATGGTTGATAGCAGCATCATGTTATGGAATACTACTCAGAGGTAAGGACAGTGAGACTAGTCAGAACTGAGGACAAGTGGAATACAGACAAATAGAGAGATGATCTAAAAGAAAACCTGCACCAGAGTGCACATGACTTCAAACTGGGGTGAAGGTTCATCTTTCAGCACAACAATTATCAAAGTGTGATTGCAAGGGTGGGTTCAGGACAAGTCTCTGATTATCTTGAGAGGCGCAGCCAAAGCCCAGACTTAAACCCCACAGAATATCTCAGGAATGACTTGAAGATGGCAGTTTGCAGATCTTTCCAATCCAATCTAAAGGAGCTTGAGAGGATGTGCCAGGAAGAATGGGATAAGATCATGTGCAGAGCTTGTAGAGACTTACCCAAGAAGACTTGAAGCTGAAATTCCTGCCAAAGAGGATTCTACAAAGTACTGAATTAAGGGTCTGAAAATGAATGAGAGATTCAGTTTTTCAGTTTTCAATTTTTAATAAATGTACCAACTTTTTCTGAACTTATTTTTAAATTTTTTATTATGGGTTGTTGAGTGTAGATTGATGGGCAAAAATGGCATTAGAAGGTGAAGTGATCTGAAGAATTTCTGAAACCACTGACACTTAAAATGTTTGGTTTTGGATGACTTCTTGTAATTGTTTGCCTATTTTTTGTTCTTTTGATTTTTGGAAATTTACTCCCTTTTTGATAGTCTTTAGTCTGCAGGATTATTGCACTGATTAGACCCCATTCCTTTTCTCAAAGCATTCATGGATTTTTGGTTTTTGGTTAGCCTTTAATCCCCTCCATCTCCTCCATATTGTGCCTCTTGGGGTCTTTTCTGGCCACTGCTATCAGGCAATTCAATGCTTCCACTCAACTTACTGGTTAAGTTCATTTTGAGATATCTGCACAATATACATTTATGAATGTATTTATTTATCTATAGTAGAAGGGTGTTGTCCGATGTTAACCATTATGGATGCAATAAGAACACATGGTTGCGTGGGTTTTCTCTGAGTGTTCTTGTTTGCTCTTACACCCAAAAGCTGTAAAAGAGAGGATGATGATTGATGACTCAGAATTGATATGATATGAGAGAAGGTGCCTTACAATGGGCTGCAATCCTATTTTCAAAAACCACAGCTGTCACGTCTAAAATATACTATTCACCAAAAGTCTTTACAAATAAAAATCATATTCAGCCATCTCTCTAGTTTCTTTTTTTATAAACCTCATTAAAGAAATACCACAATCATTCATCATCCGCTTTTATTTGTTTTAAAATAACTATGCTCAAAATTATGCAACATTTTTATGAGTTAACATAAAGCTTGAACCCCTGGCCAGCTATTATTTTACCGTATGACCATAAGCAAGCCCCTTAATCAACTGCAGCTACGTCCTTCAAGAGGGGAGTCGTAATCAGCAGATGTCAACCAAAAAGCCAAACCCTGAGTGAAGTGCTCTGGGGGCTTCCTTTGGGAAAGGAGAACTCTATATATATGCAAATAGTATTATTACAAAAATTATAGGCAATAAAGTGATCTCGTGAAAAATTTCTCACCTCATTTTAAACGTACATTATTCAGCAGGGTATTTAAAATTGAAGTGATTATTTAGACCTTTAGCGAGCATTATTTTAAAAAGACGTCTTTGATGTCAGATCAGCAGTAGTGGAGGTAATGAAATCTACCTTCTATCAAGAAAGTGAGATAAAAATGTAAGACAATTATTGTGATTTATGTCACTTGTTGGTTGAAATGAATAATGATTAATAATTGCTAATTAACTGAAAAATGAATGAAACCATATACATGATTTTTAACCAAAATAACAGAAAAAGTATATTGTGTGAAAACTAGTTAATAGAAAAATAACAAGCTAATAAATAAAGGACACTACTATTACCATCAAAGTAAATTCAACTATTCTTCTTATATAATACAGTATGCTGGCGTGGCTGTTTGTTTGTCCAGGATTTTAAATCAGCTGTAGCTCACAACCCGTTTGACCTATTGACCTGAAATTTGATACACATATACTATGTAACGTCTACTATCCACTTTTGGGGTGATGATTGACCTCCAAGGTTATTCCTCTTTTTATTTTTATTTTATTTTATTGTAGAATCAACTCTCGGCAGTGGCCAGCAGGGCGGCCATGCGGCACATGCGTACTGGCGCCGTTCTCATCCCTACCACCTTCGCCATCACTTTCCCTACTTCTTCATATCTTAAATCATTCTTGAGGCAGATTGAAGACTGAAGTGCCAGCTTAAGTGAAAAATTAAGGAAAACGTATTAAGTAATTGCAGCACAAACACGGACTTAATCAGTTTCAAAGCGAAAAGATGCCAATGAAAGAAGAGAAGAAGTGGGCCGCTAGGGTGGAGAAAAGAAGAGCTGCTCAGGAAGCAGCAAACGCATCAACCTCTGAGCAAATGAATGCTAAACGTACAGAGAAAGAGGATGAAAACTATGAATGCTCAAGTCAGGTGTATTCACTGCACCTTAATGTGCAGTGCGCCATTACTGGTATAACATAAACTTCAGGTTGTGGGTTCAAATCCCACTTGTGATGCTGTGTGACCACGAGTGAGTCACTTCACCTGCCTATGCTTGAATTTGAAAAACCAGCTGTATCTCACATGTAGTCAGTCACCTTGCATAAAGGCAACAGCCAAATACTAAGCAATAATAATAATAATTCTATCATGATTTGGCATTTTAAATTTTTTACAGTTCTTCATAGTACTTTAAAAATAATTGTAAAATCATCTCAAGAGTTTTACAGGTTAAAGAATCTGCTGGTCACATTAGTTCTTGAATTTGATACATTTGTAATTGTGTTTAAAAGTATACAGTGGCATGCAAAAGTTAGGGCACCTTTACTTAAAATGTCTGTTACTGTGAATAGTTAAGTGAGCAGAAGGTGAACTGAGTCATACAAGTAAAGATGACACATTTCTTTTCAGCATTGTATGCAAGGTTAGTGTGCTGTTTTTGTTTTGTACAGGGGCAGCACGGTGGTGAAGTGGTGCCGCTGCTGCCTCGCAGTAAGGAGACCTGGGTTTGCTTCCTGGGTCCTCCCTGCGTGGAGTTTGCATGTTCTCTCCGTGTCTGCGTGGGTTTCCTCCAGGTGCTCTGGTTTCCTCCCACAGTTCAAAGGCATGCAGGTTAGGTGCATTGGCGATCCTAAACTCTCCCTAATGTGTGCTTGGTGTGTGGGTGTGTGTGCCTTGCCCGAGGTTTGTTCCTGCCTTGCGCCCAGTGCTGGTTGGGATTGGCTCCAGCAGACCCCCGTGACCCTGTATTAGGATATTGCGGCTTGGGTAATGACTGACTGACAATTGTACAGTGAATAGGGAAAGGAACACCATGCAAAAGTTTTAGCACCCCAAGATTTTTAAGGTCTCATATAACTTTTCTCAGGGTTGTCTCAGACCTTCAGGACTATGGCTTGTTCCTAGTTATTGTTAGAAAACCCCAGATGATGCAAACTGCAAAGTTGTATAAATTCTCAGACCAAATTCTTAAATTCCTAGTGCCTCTGAGGCTAGGGATCTGCGCTAGCAATCGGAAGGTTGCCAGTTCAAAACCCATAAATGGCAGAAGAGGCTCTACTCCGTTGGTCCCCTGATCAAGGCCATTAACCTGTAATTGCTCTGTCCTGGGTATGACGTTAACCTGCATCCAGCCCTGCAAGCAGGTTCTCCAACTTGCAGGAAAAACTTGGAGGTTGGTGTCAGAATTAGCACCCCAGCCAACATATAAAACCTCACACTACTTCATTCCATCTGAACTAGTGTGGTGCTGAGGTGTCACCCATTGCACGGCTGGGGATCCTGAGGTGGTTTGTCATGTGGAGGGTGCAGCAACGTGCTGTATCAGCACATGCTCCTAACCTCCTCCTCCTCCTCAAACCTTGTCCTAACAGTTAGCATCCACAAGCTGCTAAACTCCCTGTACCTGTTAACCCATCGTAAAGCACCGGCTTTGTAAGGCAGCACCTTATTGGCTGTAAAAAAAGGGGGGAGCAGGATTGTGCTAATAAGTGATGATGTAATTGCTAAATTTGTCATTCCCAGTGATTTCCTGGCCATGTTTGGCGATAGCTGTCAGAAAGTCTCACATACCCAATGAGTTCAAGTCGCTTAAAGTGACATCAGCTTCAGACAGCACTGCTAGGATCCACCACACTGTTTCAATGCATTGTAAACTTTTACCTCAAAGTGAATTAATCAGTCTTTACATTACTAATAAACTTTTACATCTAGCATGACCAGAAGTTACACAAAAAAAGTAAAAAATACATTACTTACAAGCCAGCTCTGCATCAGTTTGTTCTACTAGTGTTAGAGGCAACCCAACTAACAAACTATGATTCACTCCGATTAGTCAACCCAGGCCAAGGTCCACATCTGAAGCTTGCTGGTGGTTTACTCACAGTGCCATTCCTGCTCCATCTCTCACAATGTTTACAGTGCTGCTTACATAGTTTCCATGTATCCCACATCCTCCGTTGTAACTGGTGCTCTTATTCTTCCATTTCCAAAACTGTTCAGGAATTTCATAGACTATCCCATTAGGCAACATCCCTTGCCTGTACGTAACAAGTCTGATGCTGTTAGGGTCAGATCAGGAGGGGAAGATGGAGAGCATGAACGTGACTGAGAGAATAAAACTGAAAAAAAAGCTAACTTTTACAAGTACCATAAATTTACACCCGATCTGATGCTGTTCATTTTTAAATATTATTGCATTAGTGGGATGATGTTTTCTGATTTGTACTATTCAGGTCATAAAATTATTTAATCAAAATGTCACATATATTTGTCACTTTCTTTTTTTCCCCAGTGCACCAGATGGCATGAGCTTATTCAGTGCGAACAGGAACAGGTGGCCGGTTGCTGTGTGATATAACAAGCTAGACCTGGCAGCGATGAATGCACATATACTGTACAAGGCATGCACGGGTCCACTGAGAACAGAAGAGTGTTCTTCGCTCAACTTGCAGAGGAACTTTGTTGTCGCTTCTTACAAGAAAAGGTGATGGAAAAAGAAAGAGAGGATGTCACATCGACAACCTTCTGTTTTAAGACCGCCGCTTCCCCCATGAAAGCAAACTCAGTCAGTGTCAGGAACCCCTTCAGTGTAACAGGAACCACAGCATAGAGAGAAGTGTGTACATTGCAACAAGTACACATGTCGTAAATGTAGGAAAAACAGGTGTGTGGGAACTGTTAACATTTGAATTTGATGATTGCATATGGCGTGGAACTGACCTCTCTGTACTATTCTTTCCTCTGCATGTCATGGAGTACAAAAGAAACACCACCATGCACCAAAATGTGGAGATTGGGCAAGATCGGGTAAAAAAAACGCAGTCACTGATTACAACAACAAAAAGGCATGCGAATGAATATGAATAATATGAATAATGTTGCATCCATGTGACACTGTTTTCTGAAATGTATTATACAGGTCATAAATGAATTATTCCAAATGTCATATATACCTATGTCTTTGTTTTTTGTAAGTGCGGCTTTGACATCATGGACCATAAGGTGTACACTAATTCAGCATGAGCAGGAACACTCAATAAAACTGAATAAAACAAAAATTCCGGTGACAGTGAGATATAAAGAAGGCAGATTCACCAGCGTTTGTGTGTCAGCTTTTATCCCTCCAGATCAGCGAATTTCCAGTTCCATTGTCTCAAAACACCACTCAAATCACCTCTCAAATAAAAAACTAACAGATCTGGGGTGGGGGGTTTGTATCGTGATCGTTACTGAGGGAATACCCCACAAATCAAATGTATGTTTTTATTGTATAACATTAACAATAAGAGCAGCTCACTACTCAAAATGGTAAATTTGCGAGACACCCAGGATCATTTCCGTGGCCCCTTGATTACATGTCAGCAGTTCTTACCGCTGCACCATGGAGGCTGTCATATTATACTTGCGCATTTTGTGAAAGTGTTTATTTGATATTTGGACTTCAGCCTTCACACATTATACAGTTCATGTCTACATTTCGTCATTTATTACCAAAACATGAAAAACATTTGTGTTTTAATGATGTATTTACATAGATTGTTGTAGACACGGAACACACATGAAATGCATGTGTTTCAAATAACAATATATTATTTACCCTCTAAAACTCCAGCACTTTACTCCAAGATAATCAAGGCTTGAGCTGACAGAACTTCTTGCCCTTTCTGCAGCGGTGGGATAGCAGGCTGCTTGCTGCATGTGTTGGTCAACACATTTACAAGACAAAAGACGCTGATGGAGAGGTGCGAAGGGATTTATGGTGGGCCAGAATTACGAGTTTTTTCGTAGGCTTTGGTAATTCTAGTGTTAAAGTATTCATGCATACGTTTTACTTTTATGAATAAGGTAAGGCAATGTGGTGCAGTGGTTAGTGATACTGTCTGCCTACTCCAGGAGACTGGCCTGGTCACCTTCTCTGTGAATTTTGTATATTCTACATTTGTGTATATGGGTGGGTTTTTTTGGAGCACTCCACTTTCCTTCCATACTTAATGTGTTGGTTAGTTTAATTTACGACTCTTAATTGATCCAACTTTACTGAGTGCGTAACAGAATACAATTACTTGAAGTGTAAGAACACAAAGTTTTACAAAAGACAATTAGGTCCATCAAGCTCTTCCGATTCACTCATAGCTAATAGTTTTTGTTCCTGCCTTGTTCCTGATACTTCCAGTATAGACTCCAGTCATATAGAAGAGGTTTATGTTAATTAGGATCATAAAAGGATGGAGAAATTATAACAATTATTATTAGACTGACACTGTGATTTATTGTTTGAGGAGAATTATTCCCATGCCTTTATAATTCATTAAAAAGGTATTATTTTAACATAATAGTCTGCATTCTGGGGATACTCTACAATTTAGCAGTATCCTCCAAGCTAAAAATATAACATTTTTAAATGAATTTAAAGAGCCAGATACATTTATTGTACTATGTTTTAAAATTCTCAACACTGTATATCCAAATGTTCTTAAAAATTCTGCACTTAATCCCAAAGAATTTTTCTGGGGATTTCACATAGAAAAAGCAAAGCAAATATGGATCTTACTTTAAATAAATAAAACATTATAGTCATTAAATGTTTTATTTAAGACATGTCATGTCTGATGCAAAAAATAGGAAACAACTGGTTTCCAAATAATGGCAGTGGAACAATGAACTTGAAAATCACAGTAACATATTTGACTTTAATGCCTTTTACATTTTAGATACCTTGCTTTCCGTAATTACAAAGTAATTTTAGTGTCACTGTGCTGTTCTTCAAGACGGCCGGTTTATTTATAACACCATCTTTGTGTCAATCTGTCTAGTTTCTTTATCATTTGTTCATCTTTGTTCACTGTGTTTTGTACTGGAGATTTTCTAATCGCACCAGCACCCCACTGCAAAGGACCTCAGTAATGTAGCGTAGTATGCAGGAAAACCGCAGGGCAAAAAGAACTTACTGAGGTGCACATCTTTTATATTCTGCAGCCAACATTATTTGGGCACGGCCATCAGCAGTGTGTCTGTCTGCGTAGAGAGTGTTGACCTTGTTAAGAGCTTTACTTACCTTGGCAGTGACATTCATGTCTCTGGTGACTCTTCCTATGAAGTCAGTAGACGAATTGGGAGAGCATGGGGGGTCATGAGGTCGCTGGAAAGGGGTGTGTAGAGCTCCCAATATCTATGCAAAAGGATGAAGGTCCAAGTCTTTAGAGTCCTGGTGCTTCCTTTCTTGTTATATGGTTGCGAGACATGGACGCTATCCAGTGACCTGAGACGAAGACTGGACTCCTTTGGTACTGTGTCTCTTCGGAAAATCCTTGAGTACTGTTGGTTTGACTTTGTGTCGAATGAGCGGTTGCTCATGGAGTCCCGAATGAGGCACATTACCTGCATTGCGAAAGAGCGTCAGTTACGGCACTACGGCCATGTGGCGCGTTTCCCCGAGGGTGATCCAGCTCGTAAGATCCTCATTGTTGGGGACCCAAGTGGCTGGACCAGGCCAGGGGGTCTCCCATATAACACCTGGCTGCGGCAGATATGGGGTCATTTCCGTAGGGTGAGACTGGACCACGTGTCTGCTTGGGGGGTTGCCAACTGGGATCCCGAGTTGTTTTGTTGAGTAGTGGGTGCAGCAACGCACTGTACCAGTGCATGCTCCCCAACTTGACTTGACTTGATTATTTGTTAAGGGCTTCCCTCTTTGTCTTATTGTTCTACTTTAAACCAGAATATCGTATGGCAACTTTGTCAATCAGACGTGATTCTCAGAAAAGAATACATGTCTGTATTCAATCTATTATATCGAGTAGCAGAACATGAGGGGGAAATGAGAAAGCTGTTGTTAATCCCACGAATTTACCGGTGGCAGGTCTGTGAAAAACACTAGAGCGAGTTAAGCTCCGATTTTACTTGTCGGGAATTAATGAAGAAGTTCGCCATTTTTGTGTCTCCTTTCCAGAGTGTCAATTACAGCAAATTCCTAGGAGGGACAGCGCTCCTCTTGTTCCCCTTCCCCTGGTTGATGTCCCTTTTGAATGCATTGGGGTCGATATAGTAGGACCCTTGGAGCCCTCAGCCTGAGGACATAAGTACATATTAGTCCTTGTGGATTATGCTACTCGGTATCCTGAGGCTGTTCCTTTGTGCTCAGCCACATCTAAGGCAATCGCACGGGAACTGGTGGGGTCTTCTCGCGTGTAAACATCCCTAAAGAAGTCCTTACGGATCAAGGGACGCCTCTCACCTTGGAGACGTTCAGGGAGACTGCCAAATTACTTAAAATAAAGCATTATAAAGACAGCGGTGTATCATCCTCAAACCGACGGTCTCGTAGAGAGATTTAATCCGATTCTCAAGCAAATGCTTTGCCCCCTCATTCTCTTTGCATATTAGGAAGTCCCACTAGCCTCCATGGGGTTCTCACCATTTGAATTATTAAATGGACGATAACCCAGGGGAATATTGAATATTTTAAAAGAATAATGGGCAGGAGAGGCTCTTCCCTCTACTAATATATTAGAATATATCGCACAATTACGCAATATATTTGGGAAAATTTAACTGACCTTACAAAGTCACATGGAGGAAGCACAAGCAGCACAGGCCCACTATTATGACTGTGGCACAACCCTCCGAGAATTCCAACCGGGGGATCAGGTCCTGGTCTTGGTTCCAACCTCTCATTCTAAATTACTTTCCCACTGGCAAGGACCTTACAAAATTAAGGAGAGAAAAGGGCTCGTGGATTACTTGGTGAAACAGCCCAATTGTTGACCGAGTGAGCGGGTTTATCATGTAAATTTGCTGAAACCCAGCTCATTCTTTGCTCAATCTACCACCCCTAATTTCGGAACAGAGCTAAATTAAATTAATTTAAGGGCGGAGTGGTGTCTCTGAGACTAAGGAATTGTGCTGGTATCCCAAAGGTTGTCGGTTCGAATCCCCGTCACTGCCAAAAAAGAGATCCTACTCTGCTGGGCCCTTAAGCAAGACCCTTAACCTTCAATTGCTCCAGGGGCACTGTACAATGGCTGACCCCGCGCTCTGACCCCAAGGGGTATGCGAAACTAACAAATTCCTAATACAGTAATCCCTCCTCCATCGCGGGGGTTGCGTTCCAGAGCCACCCGCGAAATAGGAAAATCCGCGAAGTAGAAACCATATGTTTATATGGTTATTTTTAGAATGTCATGCTTGGGTCACAGATTTGCGCAGAAACACAGGAGGTTGTAGAGAGACAGGAACGTTATTCAAACACTGCAAACAAACATTTGTCTCTTTTTCAAAAGTTTAAACTGTGCTCCATGACAAGACAGAGATGACAGTTCTGTCTCACAATTAAAAGAATGCAAACATATCTTCCTTTTCAAAGGAGTGCAAAGCAAGCAGTCAAAAAAAAAATCAATACGGCTTTTTGGCTTTTAAGTATGCGAAGCACCGCCGGTACAAAGCTGTTGAAGGCGGCAGATCACACCCCCTCTGTCAGGAGCAGGAAGAGAGAGAGAGAGAGAGAGAGAGAGAGAGAGAGAGAGAGAGAGATAGCGAGAGACAGATAAAAAAAATCAATACGTGCCCTTTGAGCTTTTAAGTATGCGAAGCTCCGTGCAGCATTCCTTCAGGAAGCAGCTGCACACAGCCCCCCTGCTCACACCCCCCCTACGTCAGCGCAAGAGAGAGAGAGAGAGAAAAAGTAAGCTGGATAGCTTCTCAGCCATCTGCCAATAGCGTCCCTTGTATGAAATCAACTGGGCAAACCAACTGAGGAAGCATGTACCAGAAATTAAAAGACCTATTGTCCGCAGAAACCCGCGAAGCAGCGAAAAATCCGCGATATATATTTAAATATGCTTACATATAAAATCCGCGATGGAGTGAAGCCGCGAAAGGCGAAGCGCGATATAGCGAGGGATCACTGTACAAGAAATTGTATAAGGCGAAATAAAGAACAAAAAAAAATTTTAAAAAAATAAAAAAATAAAGAACAAAATTCCAGACAGAGATAGGCGCTGGAAACAGTTATCCTCTCCATCCCAGAGGTTGTGAGTTAGAAACCCAGATGGACCTTTCTGATTACGCATGATATTGTGACAGAACCTAGGGTTGTCATTCGAGAGCGCCCCTATTGACTTCCTGAAGCAAAGAAAGTTGAAGTCAAACGCATGCTGGACCTAGGTGTGATAGAGGAAAGTTATAGTCCCTGGTCCAGTCCCATTGTTATGGTTAGTATGCCTGATGGGAGTTGGAGGTTTTGCAATGACTTCCGTCGGCTTAATCAAGTTTCACAATTTGATGCTTATCCGATGCCTTGAGTGGACGACCTCCTCAAGAGGCTTGGACAGGCAAAATTGATCACCACACTTGACATGTCAAAGGGGTACTGGCATATTCCTTTAATGGACTCTGCAAAGGTCAAGACCGCATTTAGTACCCCTAGCGGACACTGGCAGTATCGTGTCCTTCCATTCGGGTTACATAGGGCACCTGCAACTTTCCAGCGTCTGGTGGATAGAGTGCTCTGCCCCCATAATGTGTACAGCGCTGCCTACCTGGATGATGTTGTCATCTATTCCAGCACATGGAGGGAACACGTACAGCAGGTCACTGCAGTGCTACGGATGCTAGGAAAAGCTGGAAAAGCTAAATATTTGGGCAACCTGGTGGTCGGGGTACTGTTAAACCCCAGTGTTCAAAACTTGAAGCCATATTACAATGGCCCCATCCAACCAAGCGGCAAGTGCCAAGCCTTTCTCGGACTAGCCGGGTATTACCGCCGCTTTGTACCCCGGTTTTCGGAAAGTCTGGTGCCCTTGACTAATTTAACAAGGAAGAGGGCCCCTAATAATGTGGTATGGGATGATACTACGGAGGCTGCATTTAGTGACTTAAAACAGGCCCTTAAATCAGCACCAATTTGGAAAGCTCCTAATTATTCTCTTCTTTTCATTCTCCAGATTGATGCTTCGGACACAGGTCTCGGTGCCGTGCTGAGACAAAACGTCGATGGTATTGAACTCCCCATTATGTACCTGAGCCGGAAACTGTTGGATCGGGAAACCAGGCATGCGGCGGTGGAACGAGAGGCACTTGCGATTAAATGGACGATTACACAGGTGATACTACCTCTTGGGTCGGGAGTTCACTCTTGTGATGGATCATGCGCCCTTACAGTGTATGGCCCTACACAAGGAGTCAAACCCTTGGGTCACTAGGTGGTTTCTTGATCTTCAACCATATAATTATTCACTCATTCATCGTAAGGGCTCTCTCCATTCAAACGCCAATGCTCTTTTCGTTCTCACGACCTCTTGGTGCAGGATGCCTGACCCAACAGGACTGGACTGCGGTTGGGGGCCTTGTCACACACATGCAATTAGGAGGCACCTAAAGGTCTTAAGTAACTGTAATGCTACATCAGATCAGGGGGTGGAGGAGTGTGCTGTCTCTCTCAGTCTCTTACAGACCATTGCCGGGAAATCCCGCCAGTCTCCGGCGCCTCTGATAACATCACTTCCGGTCCCGGGGCCTTTGATGATGTCACTTCCAGTCCCAGCATAGATGACATCATTTCCTTTTCTAGCCCTTAAAACCACCATCTTACCTCCACTTAATCAGTTTTGTTTTGGACTTTGTCTTGTAAACAACTCAACTTTTCAAACCTTTTGCAGCCAGGATTATATTATATGGGTGGCTGCCCCAAACCTTTGTGACTGTCTGAAGTCAATTTGTTACAACGGTTTTATACTTCATGTGTTTGAAGGTGACTCTCTCAGCAAGCCCCTGAAAACTTTATTAAGATCTCTTCACTGGTGCTCCCTCTCTCAAGTGCATTCCCGTAAAGGCTTACTTTTCAGATTATGTCATTACTTTCAATGCACTATATCACCAATTGTCCAGTTGTAAACTTGCCATCTTTGAAGGCAACTCTCTCATCATGCCTGAAATGCATCTCTTCCTCTTCATGCATCTCACACTCTCACTAGCACTTCCTCTTCCGTCTCGTCACTAAAGCCAAACTGAGCAAACAGATTGCTCCGTGGAACTGGATGCACAGATCCTAGTGTTTTATTATATAGTAGATAACTGGAAAGGCAGGGAGAGAAAAAAGAAGCTGAACAAAAGATGTGACACTGAGAGCAAAAAGAATGATAAAATTGCTTTAATCAGTTCAAGAGCTCAGTAACTGAAGCTTGATGATTAATTTATATATCTTGCTGTGATTGTGACTATTGCATCACTGCATGACATGATAGAATCAAATTGTGTTTAAAGAAGCATTGTGGTTTACATATATTTCCATCACTCTCTCTCTCTCTCTTTATATATACTATAGATAGATAGATAGATAGATAGATAGATAGATAGATAGATAGATAGATAGATAGATAGATAGATAGATAGATAGATAGATAGATAGATAGATAGATAGATAGATCTTTATTGTCATTGCCACTTTTACAAAGGAACAATGAAATTGAAGGTGCAATCGACCCAGTGTGAGGAATAAGAGTTAAAAAGACAAAAAGACAAGAAGAGAGAAAATAATAACAAACCGAATAGTAATAAATATACAAATTGCACTTGTTGACTTAAGGTCTATATTGCACATTGGAAGAATAATATGGAGCAGTTTTATTCTGAGTTCAGGGCCATGATTGCTTTCGGATAAAAGCTGTTTTTAAGGCGGTTTGTCCTAGTTTTCATTGCTCTGTATCTCTTGCCCGATGGCAAAAGCTGGAAGAGGCAATGACCAGGATGTGATGAGTCCTGTGAAATGTCTATTGCTTTTTTGCGGCTTCGGGAGGTGTAGATTTGTTCCAGAGTGTGGAGGGTACAACCAATTGTTCTCTCCGCTATATATAAAATAGGTCATTGTGAGGGGAAAAAACACAGGCCACAAATGTGAAAAGATGGGACACCAGCCAGGTTGTCCTGTTTAATTTTAGCAAAAAATTAAAACAAAACCGTGCACGGAATTGCAATCTCAATAGCGTGCAATAAATGAAAAGAAAAAGGCCTCAATAGGCGAAGGTTAGCCATCCTTTGAAGTAAGTCTCAAGTCTTGGTCAGAAGGGAGCTCCATCAGACCAACAGTTGGTTATAAACGTTATAAAGTGTTCTGCCTGGAAATGGCCACAAGGGAAATGACATGGTTAGCAACAGTGCCCCCTCTCATCTGAGGGTGTTATGACATAATTCTGTTGAGCAGGGAAGGTGCTCCTGTGACATGCATGTGTGACATATATATATAAATATAAACCTGAGATATTTGAGTTAGGGATAAATGTAGGGGTAAATGTACTTTTTCTTCATGCAAAATTTGTGTTCATGTTTCTATACGTTAAACAGTGGACTACAAAATGTAAATGTGGTGTGATGTTTGTTATACTACTTCACCTCTATCTATAGATACTGCTTAAATGAATATCAAATCTTGATATGTGCACATCTTGTATATAAACGTCTACGCGTGGAAGTCTGTCCAGCCCGGAAAAAGCGAGGCTACAGCATGAAGCTCAAAGAAAGTGACTCTTTCGCCAAAGTGAAATTGCCGCCGCTAATACACAAGCGGGGCGAGCACAGCGACAAAACGAAACTTCCGAGGAGAGAAAAACTCACTTAGCCGCTGATAGACAATGGAGGCGAGCACGTCAACAAATTGAAACCAACGAGCAGCCGCAAATACACAACTAATGCAATTGATTGCCAGAATCCATGGTTTGTAGGAGCCCGGGCTTTTTACAGCACGGGCTTACACAGCTAGTATGTTACAATAGAAAAAAACATTTCATGGGATGTCCTTACTTTATCACATGACTGTATATTACCTTGTGTGTCTACCTATTGTCTGTAATCCTTACATGTCTGTCTGTCTGTCTGTCTGTCTGTCTGTCTGTCTGTCTGTCTGTCTGTCTGTCTGTCTGTCCCAGCAGTATTTAAGCAATTTACTCTGAGGTGGGTAATTATGGTGACTGGGCAGGAGGTTCAAATCTGGGCCATTGGATCCAGTAGACAGACACACACCATGAGTCCTTTCCCATTTTTCTTACATCACAGACTGTTTTTATTTTGCAAATGAGAATCTGAAAATGGCTCTATTGATTTTGAAAGAAAAGCTTTCCTTTGAGGTCTCAGATGAATGGCAATGCCTTTCCCTTAAACGCCAATTCAGAAATGAGAAACACTTCTTCTTTTCCCAGGAACTGAAGTTTCCAGCTCCCATCTGTTATTATGTTGGACTTTGTATTGTACTAAGACACATGGACATCTTTGGTACAACCTCATTTCCTTTAATATATGACTGAATCACATTTCCTTTTACTTTGTACTTTGTACTCCAGCCTTTTGGTGCCAAGACCTAGACAGTACTTGAGGAGTTTAGCACACAAGATCAGAATGCTAAGCACTGTGGAAAAGAGGCTGGAGCAGAATCTGAATACATTTACCTTGATGTACATCACTAGCTGAGCAAAACAGCGGAGGGCTTCGGAATCTTTTGTCCTTTTTTGTTTTGCTTTGTATTATACTATTCTGGTCCCTTATGTGAGTTAAGGAAGGAATGCATGAAAGCAAGAAAGAAGTTATACAAATCCTTCCCATCATATTATCAATTTAATGGCCTTCAAAAACCTCTAAAAGATCAAAAGTTAATAAAGCCTCATAATCATAAACTTTCAACCTTTTTTGGCTCTGAGGGCCCAGTTTTATCTATTTTTGTATGGCACACATTATCAAATTACAGTAAATACACATTCAACATTTAAATTCAGTGTGGGTAATTGATGAAACACCCGGTACTCATCCAAAAATAGCTCTACAGAAGGGTGTTTAATACTGAATCAAATTTAGTGCCCATTGGTCTTTTCAATGGCTAACCTGAGCTTGTGTGAATTTTAAAAGTTTGTTAAAATCAGGGGTAAGTAAAGTGAGTTCTTAGAGGAATATGTCTTAGTTTACTAACTCATCTTCAATGTTTGTGTACATATCTATTGCACAAAGCAAGACGAGCTGCTGTGTAACCGTGACCACTTTTTAGTATATTTAGCAATTGGATGTGCAACAAGATGATGCCCAGAGTGGTTGCTGGCTTATTGTATAAACATGCTAGAATGTTTTTTGTATAAGCCTCCTGATTTCCATTTTTTTCATTATAAAAAAAAAAAGTTAAATGATTTACTTCTGTAAGTAGCCTGCTTTGTTTCCAAATGTCTTTATTTTTTGGAAGGATTCATATTTTCATTTGATAGCACCACACGGCAGACAGCACACAACAGCCACTGAGTGCTGCATTTTATGGTAAAAGTAAATCTATACATCAGAAAATCTTCATTGTATGTTCCTTTAACATTCCTGTTTGGTTCAAGTACTTGGGATGAAATTTGAAAGGGTGATACAGAATTGAAAGAGTTTGGAGAAGGTTATGTTACAATTCATTTAAGGAACCTGTCCATGTTCATTGGCTTTCTTAATGAAGCATACAGTCTATAACAGGTTGTCATCTGCTTGTAACTGGACTTATTGTAAGTCAATCGTTTCAATTCCCCAGTACACAGGAGCAAACTTTCTCTTTGACTGGGTACAGAACTGAAATCTACAATTAGCAGCCCCCTAATATTAAAGCGACGGCTGATTTAATTATTTGATTTTTTTTTAACTTACAGTAAGCTGATGGCTCATCTATAGCATCCAGCAACCCATGGACTGAGAAACACTGCACTGAGGTATCCATTACATAAGCGAGATTACATTTCTTGCTGAAGAATAACAGACAGAGTGGTGCAACAGCTTCAGAGAACTGGCAAGAATTTGAAGACGTGTCACTGCCGGTATGGAGTTTGTATGGTCCTGCCTGGTGAAGTCTGGATATTCTTGAGTGTTCTTGAGTTTTCTCTCAAACACTAGTTTTCTTCACACATAATAAAGAAGTGCGGGTAAGTTTTTGTAAAGGAAGTGAAACAGGCCAAGTAACGTCCTGTTCTTGGTTTAGTTCCTGCCTGGTGATTCCAGATGGACTGTGTCTCCTGTGACCCTTAATTATCTACAATAGGTCTAGTATATAGATGTTTGGCTTTCTGATAACCCCAAAGAACTTCTTGCAAACCATTCAACAACTCAAGACGGTATGTGTTCTGTGTACGAGTGGAGAAACATTTAGAGGTGGAAAGAGCACTTTGAGGAACTCATAAGGTTGGTGGAGGTGTCCTCCTCCGTTTTAAAAAAATTAATTGTGTCTATGTTGATTTCTGTTGCTCAGGTCAGTGGATTGTTTAAAATGCTCTTTAGTGGCAGTGCAATCTTCATGGGGAAATGGATGAGATCTGACCAGTCTGGAGAAATCTTATCATAAAATGGTCTTCATGGAAGAGTTGTGACCAAAAATCCATTCCTCTGAGATGGAAATAAAGCCAAAAGACTTGCCTATGCATAAAACCACAATGACAACAGCACAGAAAAATGTATGGCTCTAACAAAAATCAGTTTGCCTGCTGAAGTGCTGGAGAATTGTACGTGGATGAATGTCAGCAGTCAACAGTGAAACACAGTGGAGGTGCCCTGCAGATTTGGGTTAGCATTTCCATAAACAGAGTTCATGAGAAAACTCAGAGAAAACTTATGTCAAAGTGATATTTTAGTTCTTTTCTTTTGATACATTTGTAAAAATGTCCTGATTTTGCTTTGTCCTGATTTCACTTTGTCATTCTGAGGTATTTTGTGTTGTTTGAAATGGGTAAAAAAATAATCTAAATGACTTTAGCACAAGGTTGCAACATAGCAAAATGTGAAAAAAGTGATAGGGTCTGAATACATTCTGAATTTAAACTCTTTCTCTCTCTCTCTCTCTCTCTCTCTCTCTCTCTCTCTATATATATATATATATATATATATATATATATATATATATAAAATACGTCTGTCTGAATGTCTGTCTGTCTAGTAGTGAAACAGGACAGTGAGGAGGGCCCCGCCTGGCTCCCAACTCCTGACATCACGCTTTCCTCTCCCCTCGTCCCTCTGACCTCCCCATCTACTTTACTCTACTTTAGAGGAGCTCCATCTCACGGGTTGCTTGGCCAAAATGTAAAACGTCTTTGCAGGAACCGTGGAATCTTATGGAAGCAGTGCATTCACCAGGTGGCTGCTCTGCACTGTGGGGAAACAAGGAGAAGGCAGTGGCAGCACTCCCTTCCATCTTGGCAGGTTATCACATACCTCAACTGAGCCCATAAGGAAGTCATCCAATGTGCATGCGTGACAAAAGAAAAAAAAAATATATATATATATAATATACACAGTATATATATATATACATACATACTGTATAGTACAATATCTAGGTCTTCTACCTTATCCTTCCACTCTGTGACCAGTTGTGGTTAACTGAGGGCCACAGCTGTTTGCCATTTCAAATAAATAATCGTTGCACTCGCGGCTTAAGGAGGGGTGTGGTAGTGGTTCCCGGGCGTGATACAGGCTTGGGCGTTTCCACACTGAAGTGCACAGGTGCGGAATCGCCTGTGTCTGTAATTGATGCCGGGAGCTGCTAATCGCCACACCTGTGCCACATTCCCATTACAAATAAGAGGAGCATGAGTGTGGAAAAAAAAAGAAAAGAGAGGACAAATGTTAAGAGTGAGAGAAGAAGGCAGGAGGCGAATGAGCCGGCACGGGAGCGACTGAGCGAAAGTGAGAGAGAGAGCAGGCTCGCAGTAGTAATGGCAGGCAGCTGGGAAGAAAGCCCTGGTGGAGTGTTTGGCCGGCACTCGGGGAGGATGAATTGGGTCACTTCTGCTGAGTTTTTCAGAGGAGCAGGAGTAATCAGGTCTGGCCCAAATCTTGGTCTGGCATGACGACTGCACGTAGCCAGGGGATGGAAGGCTACTGGAGTAGCTTTTAAGGAAGCTACACCTGCTGAAAGTAGTGACTCCTCTGTTGCTAGGCACGAGAGGGATAAGCAGAGGAGCCATCAGAGGAAAGGTGAAGGCACCGGGATTTTAAAAGGGGACTGCTTCCAGCCATTTGTTTTAATTGGATTTTTTAACCTCCACTTTTGTTCATCCTGTTTTTATGGATTATGTATTTATTGATGTTTTGAGCACTGCACTTTATTTGAACACTATTTTGGCTTTGCTTTGACTGTTTTAAATAAAAGCACTTTGCACCTTTTAGCACCGTCCTCTTGCTCAGTTTGATTTGTCCCCATCCAACCAGCTCATCCAGTTACATTACCGACAGTGTCAGGTTCAAGAGGCACTATCACACCAGTAGCCTTCTCTGGGAGGGTTGGGTACCCTCATGGACAGGTCACTCCATGGCCTAACATCCAGACTCAGTGTGACTGGTGGTATTTCTTTAACCAATATTACAGGGTGCATTCTCAGACAATGCGGTGGCAGTCACTTTTTAAATTGTGTCGCGGGCAGGCAGTTCTTGAACTCTCAATCAGTCTTGCAGATGTGTTCACTTTCTTCAACAAATGTCCACTGTCAGCCTTGCTTTAAACATAATCAACAATTTATTGGTTCTTACTTGTTCCTAACAACATTCCAGATGTATCACAGCGTAACCATAGCCTTTCTCTTACTGTGTATCAAGTATATATTAACCCCGACCTTCAGAGACTATTTAGCACTGAAGTAAGAGGATAATTCACTTGGTGTGCTATACAGCTTGAATAAAGATTGTCATTAATCTCCAATAAAAGCCAATTTGCTCCAATTTACCAATGTGCACTGTGAATGTCTGGACTTTGTGCTATCTGTAGGAGACTTATTCAGTCTGGATTGCAAATCATTTTAGAATTAAATATAAAAGGCAGGGTGAGGTTTGCAATGCGGCGGTCAAATTTGCGTTAGTCAGATCCAGCACAAAGCTACTCTGTCTTGATAATTTTAGAATTACAATCCACAGAAATATGACATTTATGGTTTAAACACAATCTAGATAGTTTCAATGGGCTTATCTGAGTTTTTATTTGTACATTTAGGTTATATCTGAGAGTAATAATGCATGTGTTCATATTAAATAGGAATCAATTGTAAAAGGATCTTAAGAAGCTTAATAAAAAACAGAATTAGCGTAAATGAGACAGCTTCAAAATTCAGTCCACCTCTGACATAATCAACAATGGATAAGCACTTCTGTCTTTTCAATTAATGCAGGATAATTAATACACTGGTAAATCAATCGCAACAAGAAAAGAA
The DNA here is from genome assembly GCF_900747795.2 of Erpetoichthys calabaricus. Lineage (NCBI taxonomy): Eukaryota > Metazoa > Chordata > Cladistia > Polypteriformes > Polypteridae > Erpetoichthys > Erpetoichthys calabaricus. Next base: position 25,151,228 of record NC_041403.2, on the reverse strand, counting down.
ATCACATTCAACTGGAATTTAATTGAACAGGTTCTCATTCTGTTTTGGTCTTCTCAAGGTGACAGAGCATGCTGTGGCGAAATTAAATATTTGAGGGGTGTCATTATATTTCCATTATCATTTAGATCAGTTCATTAAACAACCAGATACACCAATGATGAGTCATTTAGTATCACATTTAAATAAAAAGTAATATGTTTAGAAAAATGCCCACTTGTATCCATCATTCAGTGTTATTTATGCATGGAACATTGGCTAGGTAATTTTGGTTTATTTTATTATACCTCCAAAAGTGAAAAGCATTTTTGTTCTTATTTTCTTCATCAGTTTAGCCATTCATTTTTAAAGTACATGATAAGGACAATTTTTTTTTTCTCCAGATTATATACACTCACCGGCCACTTTATTAGGTACATCTGCTCAACTGCTTGTTAGCGCAAATAACTGCTTATAAACACTTATAAAATTTGTTTATAAAATGTTTATAATATAATATAACATAATAATATATGCTACTAGAATTACAAATGATAGACTTAAGAATATCTTATATAACACAGTTACAGTTAAAATAAAGTTGTTTCTGTATGTTATGTCACTGGCCGGTCAATCAGGATCAAACACTAATTCAGAAATAAGCTTTCTGCATTCTGCCTTTGCAACTAAGTGGAGCACACTGACTGAATATCAATCCATCCATTTTAAACTTTTTGAACTTCTGTAATAAGATTCAGGGATGTGGAGACCCAGAGCCTCTCCAAACTGCTTTGAAGATAAAACAGATACAAACCCTGGATTAGACTCTACCTATGCCAATGGAAAGATTTCAAAAGTTAAATTTGAATAGAAAAAAACACATTTCTGTGGTTATGCAGTAGACTGAGAAAGTATCCATACCCCTTCATTTTCTGTACACGTTACACCTTTCTGAAAATATAGTTTCTCTTTGTCATTATGGGTCATTGAAAGTAGAGTTATGTGCAAAAATGGCAAGTTTATCCATTTAAAATGAATTCTATAACAAAATAAAGTATACAAAAAGCGAAGGGGTCTAAATACTTTCTGAATCCAGTATTTGTGCAGGTTCATCTAAATTTTCCTAATAAACCACATAAGGTGTAAAACGTTCTGTGTCGTCCTGTAGCTTAACCGTTTCCACTTTCATGGTGACAATGAGTGGTGTTTACGAAGGGATCTTAAAACAAAAGGACTCAGAGGAGACACAGATCACACTGTTGTGTAATGGCTAGTGCTGCTGCCACATTGGCCCTGGGATCTGGGTCGTGTTCCCAGACTGATCATATCTACAGGAGATCACTTCTTACATGGTAGCTATAAACAGATAGATAGATAGATAGATAGATAGATAGATAGATAGATAGATAGATAGATAGATAGATAGATAGATAGATAGATGTGTAAGGATTACGGACAATAGGTAAACACACAAGGCAGTATACAGTAATGTATTAAAGTAAGGACATCCCATGAAATGTTTTTTTTCTATTATAACATATGTGGACATGTTGAGATTTGATCTTCATTTAAGCAGTATCTATAGACAGAGATTAAGTAATATAACAAACATCATGCCACATTTACATTTTGTAATCCACTCTTTAATGTATAGAAACATAAACACAAATTTTGCATATAGAAAAAGTACATTTACCCCAAGATTTATACCTAACTCAAATATCTCAGTTGCACCATATCAGCTGCAAATGTTAAGAACGTTGTTAGAGAAGATTTTGGTTGAACCTGTGTGAAGCATTATATCACAGAAAGATAAATAAAGAGATATGAGAGAGACTATTCTCTGTATCTGCATGTGCTACTTCTATACTGCCAGACTACTCTTCTGCATGTGGGAAAAGACATCTCAGATAAAGGAGCATTGGAATTATGAGATAGTAAGATTTTCTCATCAGATTGGCTGGCCAGCACAAACTCCACTGTAAAAAACCAAGGAGCTGGTAGGCGGCCAGTTGGCTGTGGTCTCCAGTTCTGTGACTTTGTCTTTAACTTTCTTTTTTACAATTTTGATCTCCTCCTTGGTCGACTGGCCATAGTTCAGCAATTATTTAATTGACAGATATAGTTGGTTTCCAGTTATGTTCAATAAGTTTCTATGTTGTTCTCTGTGTGTTTTAATCAAATCTGCATTTATATGTGTACCAGTTCTGTATTTCGTAATTAGGTTAATCTATACTTGTATTTTAAATGTGAATTGTTCACATTGTTCTGCCCCTGAACCAAATCAAGATTGCTATACAAATAATATTTGTACTATAGATAGATAGATAGATAGATAGATAGATAGATAGATAGATAGATAGATAGATAGAGTAAGTACTTAAGTAAGTAATTTGTGACCAGAGGGGGGCATGCATAAGCAGATCCTGAATCCAAAATTAAACACAAAATTAAATTCAAGTAGGTCAAATACAGTGTATATTATAAATATGAAATAAAGGGATTTATAGGAAAAAATATATTAAACAAAAGGGAACACGATTTAGGAGATGAGGATACAAAAAGATGTGGACAAGTCAATAAACCTTAATAGTACTCTGAGGCTAAATAAGCAAAATTCACTCCCGGCCTACTAGGTAGGATGGCTGGTTATCTTGTCTTAATTGTCATCCATCTGTTCATCCCCACCAGCCCAACCTTTCTGTCTTTATCCTTTCTGTTTGGCTCTTCTTCCTCCTGTCTGTTTTGCTTGTAACATTACTATATCTACCAATTCCAGGAGGGCAACTTAAGTCCAATAACAGAGTTGCTTCCATGGAAAGCCTACCTACCATTTCTGGGCTCAAGAAAGGCCTTGGAATGTCTTGGGGTCATCCTACCAGGACCACCAGATGACACCAAATTTCCCTGCACACTTGGATCCCTGCCTTCTATTAATCTCCATCACACTGTGGGTTAGAGAGAGCTCTATTAGATGGTAGATGGCCTTGCTGCATCTTAACAGCATGAGAGACTTCAAGCAAGCATCCCATCATCCCCTAGTGTCCATGACCTACACAGGTGTCCCAGGGGTCATCTGTACTCCATCCTCAGTATTGGACCATTTGATCCCCTATTTATGGTGACCTGTTGTTACTAACAATGATACTATTCATGGTACAGCATCCTATCATAAGGTAATTTGATTCATTCTAATGTTGGGGTCTAAGCAGGTTAAGTAAATTACTCAGGATCAGTGTAATTTATTATTCATGTTCTTGACTGTTTACTAAGGTCCTTTATGGCAGCCCCATTTGAGGAATGTGCTTAAGTGCAGAGAATAAGGATTAGCAGATTGACTCTAACTTTTGAAGATACAAGAGCCTCTCCAGTTAAAACGCTAATTCACAAGTGTTGCTACCTGGAAAAAAAAAAAACGACTTACATCCGGTTCTCTACTTTTGTGTTGTGTCCAATGGAATACATCAGCCAGAAATGCAAAAGCTTCTGCCAGTTATTCTTCAAGTGTTGTTTCCATATTACTAGTATTTCTAAATGTAAGAATTAGAAACAACATGCTTGAATGTGCCAAGCAATTGTAAAAATTAGGGCACCTCTAATTTCCTCTTAGATTGCAATACCCCCAGCGATACAAGGAACTGTAAACACTGCAGGTCGTTAACAGTGCTGTCAGTCAACATAAATTCAGCGATTACATTAGCATGATTTTTTAAATTGAAATTAATTTAACAGCCTAGTCAAAATAAATTTTAATTAACAATTTGTTAATTAACATGGCCTCAGTGTTGTGTCATTCAGATTTTATAGCATATCATGCACGGCTAAACCACTGCTAATGAAATGCATTGTAAGCAGGTCAAAAGTTTCCCCTTGATTTAGAGAGCTCCTCTTAGATGCTTTATTATCAACCTAATCTGCCTTGATGCTATCTATCATAAAAACTTAAGAAATTTGACAAATGAGAGGAGACCATTCAGTTCATCATACTTGTTTGTTTAGCTAATAGCTAAGCTGTCCCAAAATCTCATCCAGAAACTTTTTTAAAGTTGTCAAGGTTTCAGCTTCAACTCCATATCTTGCTTTTCTGTTCCAGATTCCTACAACTAAATGTGTAAAGAAGTGCTTCCTGGCTTCATTCCGAAATGCACTCCCCATGAATTTCCTCTGGTGTCCGCGAGTACGCGATTCACCCTTATGCTGAAAGAATTCTGCTGGATCTACTTAATCAATGCCATTGAGGATTTAAAGACCTGGAGTAAGTCCCCATGCAGTCTTCTCTACACAGGTTTAACACTAGAATCCCTGAAGCCTATGAAAAAAGTCATAAAGCTGGGCCACCTTAAATTCCTTTGCACCTCTTCATCAGCATCTTTTGTTTTGTAAATGTGTCGATCAGCAGAAGAAGCAAGCAGCCTGCTATCCTATCCCCTACCAAAGCAGCTGAAATCAGACGCAAAATTCTCAGAGCTCAAGTATGTTTATCTGGGGCTAAGGTGTCTGGAATTGTATAAGGTAAATAATATAGCGTTATTTGGAACACATGCATTTCATGTGTGCTTCGTGTCTACACGGAACTGCAAAGTAAGAAATGTTGAACACATAACTAAAATAGAAACTTTTTTCATGTTATAGTACTAATGACAAAATTTTGACATGAAGTATATAATGTTTCAAGACTAAAGTCCAAATATCAAATAAACACTTTCACAAAAGGTACATGTATAAAAGTGCACTTATTTTGTTATATGTGTACCTTTTGTGATATTTGAACTTCAGTCTTGACACATTAGGCACTTCATGTCAAAGGTTTGTCATTAGTGCTATAACATGAAAACAGTTTCTGGTTTAGGTATGTGTTCAACATTTCTTGCCTTGCATTTCGTGTCATTCTACATTTAAACAGATCATTGTAGACATGGAACACACATGAAATGCATGTGTTCCAAATAACGATATACTGTATTATTTACCCTATACAAGCTGGGAGAACATTTTGCCCGTGTTGAGGTGCGGTGGTGGGGAGATGGGACAGCTGTCTGCTTTCTGCTTGTGCTGATGGACACATTTACAAAATACAATACAATACAATACAATTTATTTTTGTATAGCCCAAAATCACACAAGAAGTGCCGCAATGGGCTTTAACAAGCCCTGCCTCTTGACAGCCCCTTCAGCCTTTACTCTCTAAGAAGACAACGAAAAACTCCCAAAAAACCCTTGTTGGGAAAAAATGGAAGAAACCTTGGGAAAGGCAGTTCAAAAAGAGACCCCTTTCCAGGGAGATTGGGCATGCAGTGGGTGTTAAAAAGAAGGGGGTCAATACAATACAATACACAAAACAGAACAAATCCTCAATACAGTATAAAAATAAAAATTTTACAAGTACAGGGCAGAATTTAACAGTAGATGATATCACAAAACAAATGATGCTAATGGAGAGGTGCAAACGAATTTAAGGTGACCCCGGATTACAACGTTTTACATAGGCTTCAGGTATTCTAGTGTTAATTCTCTGAGTCTGTCAGAATATGACATGTCCTTAAGTCCTTGAATGCACCTGGTTGCTCTCCTCTGCACAGCTTCACCATAAAATCTTTCTTGTGGTGACCAGAAATGCACATAACACTCTCAATGCAGTCTCAATTGTGAATTGTACAGTCCAAGCTAAAAGTGATATAAAAGTTGTGAAAGCACATAAATCACATATTTCAATGGTAGATTAGGTCAGATAGAACTTCATTTGTGCCCAAGGGGAGATTTTGCATTTTTTAACAGAAGCTCTTTAAATAAATACATAAATAACTAAATACATAAATATATAGGTAAATAAATGTATATATACACACACACACTGTGGTCTGAACACACACACAAATGACTAAAAACAAAGAAAGCTTCTACCTTGGTAGTCTCAGTCGTTCTGAGGCATTGTACAAGTGTTGGCCGAAATTTCTGTTTTAGTTTTTCAGAGAGAGGATGTGCAGCATTGTTCATAATGGCAGACAGTTTTGTTTTAAGTCTCTCCTTTGCTACAGCCTCCAGGGGGTCCAGAGTGCATCCTATAACTGAACTTGCCCTTTTAAATAGCTTGACAATTGGGTGGGCTTACCCTGAAGTAATGTTGTCACCAGCCCAGCATACAACATCATTGAAAATCACACTGGCCATCACAAAAATGTAATTTTACAAAGGGATATTATAGATGACACAAATGTAAAAAGAGAGAAGGAGTTCAGTTGATATACATAGATGATATATATATATATAAATATATATACAGTATATACATATATATAAATATATAAATATATATACAGTATATACATATATATATATATATATATATATATATATATATATATATACTAGATGTACCCGACCACGCGTTGCTGTGGCTCAGTCTGGTTAAATGGAAAAGAAAGAAAAGAGAAAACGCACATTTCTAATATGTTTAATTTCACAATGCTTGTGGGTATACAGTATTTTTTGTTGTTCCATTGTCTGAATGGTCCGATGTTTACACGCAAATCTTGCAATGATCGATCAAGAGCCTTGAGCGATTTTTTGTGCGTCATTGTGCATTCATCACAAACAATAAGTTTGAATTTCTGCAATACTTTTCCCATGCCAGATGCTTTGGAAATGTTGTACGTGGAAGTTTCAATGAATTGCATGTTCAATGGCAATTTCAAAGCAGAATGAGCAGTTCTTCCACCTGGTAGCAATGTCGCAGCTATTCCGGACGAAGCAAGAACTAAGGCTATGTCATTTTGGGATCGAGTTGCTGCCAGAATCAATCTAATTAGCAACATTTTACCAGTTCCTTCTGGCGCATCTAAGAAGAAGATTTCTCCAACCCTGTTATTGACAGTTTGCATTATTTGATCGTAAATGTCTTTTTGCTCAAGCGTTAGCTTAGGAATATTTGATTGCACATACGACAAAAAATCATCCGTGTTGTAATTTTGTTCACGTTTGTCTACATTGAACGAAGCAGCAGCAGATCGATTCGGTGATGGCATTCCCAATTGATTGATAACTTTGTTCGCGATTTCTAAGCACAAATCTTCAATCATTATCAACGCTTCGTTGTAGATTTCTGGTGTGAAATCCATGTTCATATTTGAATTTTCCTTGCGTATTCAATGGAAAATATCTTCAGCCATGTGCGATTTATATTTCTCCCATAACTGTGTTGGAGATGAAGGAGAGCAGGCGATCAATATGATTGCAAACAATGCACGAATTTGATTTGGATGTGACGTGTTGCACGCGTCATTAATGCATACATCCCAGTGTCGGTCATCTCCAATAAATTCAGAGCTTGACATGCACTGCGGAAAGTGGCATGTGTAACGCCGTTGACAATTCTCAATTGCTGGAAAGACGTTGGACCAGGCACATTTACCAACAACATGCAAAGAAAGAAGCATTCATCTTGATTGGGATGCACGGTGTACAGTCTGCCTATCGTAGTTTCTTTGAATATGCCAGGTTGTCTGTTGACTCGCTCTCCTTGTTTGCGTCGTTGAAATGATTTTCTACTCGCATTCCATTTGTAATACGTAGGCACTTCCGAATACAGCAGTGTTTTTGCAAACGCATCATTTTGACATAACATGAAGAAAGCAGTTAACGTTGTAGCCGGTGGATTCAGGGGTATTTGTTGCACATTTGCAGCTGTGAAATAAACATGTTGTCCATTTTCTAGATGTACTGCTAAGTGAACAACAGCCGGACTTCGTTCATGTATGGGAAATGAAAGAATTCGCCATACAGCTTCATTGCTGTTTATGTATCTTCCAGCCTGATACTGTGCGATTTCATCGATATGTATGACCGCATTCCTATCACTTCTTTCTGGTTGCACGCCAAAAACTGCCATGTCGCTGTCTTTATTCACGTACTTACAAATATATTTGACCGATTTAACGGAGTTAAAATCGTAAATGGATCGTAAATCGGAAACATTGAAATGGAATCGTAAAGTATTTAGTATAGCATGTGTTGCTTTTATGTCCAACTGATGGCACTGTTTTTCAAAAAAAGCATGTTTTTACCTGTCACGGGTGTGACATCTATATAATATAGGTATATAAAAACACGCGCGTATTCGATGCAACGCTTCAAGGCTGTCATTGTTGGGTTTCCTTACTTCCTCACGTCTCCCTCCTCGTGACTGTTGCCTTTTCTTTTACTCCACCGCTTCAAGGTTGTCATTGTTGGGCTTCCTTACTTGCTCACATACGTCTTTCTGGTGCTGACTTCTGCTTTTCATTCCCTGCTCCACTGCTTCTCGCCTTCCTTCGTACTTTCTTTCTCAACAGGTGCAAGTTTACCCCAAATAACATGTCTATTCCGGTGATCACCATCGATCACAATTTCATCGACTCATACCCAGTGGTTTCCATGCCCCAAGGTTGCGCCTGCCTCTTCCATTCTCTCTCTTACTGCATGACCATATCAGTCACAGCCTTGATATCAGCAGAGACACTGTGTCATATGTACTGAATGACTGGGACAGGTTCAAGGTGTGGACTGATGATGGTACAGGAGACAATTATACTGCACAGGACCACTATAGTAGTGAAATGCTTAGGCTCTCAACCTATGTTCTACATGTGAACTGATAGCTGCCATGCAATAGTTTTGTTGTAACTTTCAAGTGTATATTCATCCATCCATCCATTTTCCAACCCGCTGAATCCGAACACAGGGTCACGGGGGTCTGCTGGAGCCAATCCCAGCCAACACAGGGCACAAGGCAGGAACCAATACCAGGCAGGGTGCCAACCCACCGCAGTTCAAGTGTATAGAAATGGGGAAACATTTTACCCCTTTGGACAACCAGGAATGCCTGTTAAACATCTTAGATTCATGGGTAGCGATTTGGGTAGTGGACACTTCAATGTTTATGAATGTTTCAACTCTGACAATGTGGACACAAAGTTATCAATAAAACCTGTTATATCTTTACAACGGTTGACAAATGCGGAATGTAACTTGAACACAACACGTCCTCCAAATACGAACCCAACTGAAAGAAATAATGATAATCAAATCCTTGATGACAGCAATACTCATAACAGTGACAAAACAATTACATTGACAATAATGTTATGTTATTTTTAAAATGTTTCCTTTTCTTTTTCATAACTTCTTTAACACACTACTTCTCTGCTGCGAAGCGCGGGTATTATGCTAGTATATTATAAAGCAAAAACAAAAAACTTGAGTTAACATGTGGCAAGAGTAACATCTTTACAGATGCAAGTGTATCGTTAGACTGGAGACAGATGACGGTGGTGGCATCTCCAAAATGGCAGGTCTCCTGGGGTGTTTTCGGTGTGCAGTGAATAGTGCCTACCAAGGAAGAACAACTTGTGAACTGGCGACAGGATCATGTGCACCCATGGCTCATTGGTGCGTGTAGGGAGAGAAGCCTAACCCATCTAGTTTGATTCCACAGAAGAGCTACTGTAGCACAAATTGCTGAAAAACTTTATGCTAACCAAGAGAGAAAGGGGTTAGAACACACAGTGCATTGCAGCTTGCTGTGTATGGAGCTGAGTAGCCACAGACTAGTCACAGAGTGTCCACGCTGAACCCTGCCCACCACCAAAAGTCCCCACAATGGGCATGTGAACATCAGGACTAGACTATGGAGCAATGGAAGAAGGTGGCCTGGTCTGATGAATTGTGTGTTCTTTTAGATCACGTGGGTAGCATGTCTGTCGTTTATGTGGGGAAAGAGATGGCAGCAGGATGCACTATGGTAAGAAGGAAAGCTGCTGGAGGCAGTGTGATGCTCTGGACAATGCTCTGCTGGGAAACCTTGGGTCCTGGTATTTATGTACTGCCTAACTAAAGATTGTTGCACACCGCATACATCGCAATGGAATTCCATCGCAATGGAATTCCCTGATGCCACTGGTCTCTTTCAGCAGCAGAATGAACCCTGGCATACTTAAAATTTTTTCCGAAAAGTTTGTGGAATATGAAAAAGAGTTCAAGGTGTTGTCTTGGCCTCCTTATTCCCTAGATCTCAATCCAATCAAGCATGTGTGGGAATGTTCTGGAAAAACAAGCCTGAGCCGTGGAGGCCCCACCTGACAACTTAAAGGACTTAAAGGATGTGCTGCCAACATCTTGGTGCCAGATACTACAGAATATAGTCAATACTGATGCTCTGTGTAAGAAAAGACAGAGCCGGTTATACTTCCTTAGAAGGCTGGCGTCCTTCAACATCTGCAATAAGAAGATCAGACGGTTGTGGCGAGCGCCCTCTTCTACGCGGTGGTGTGCTGGGGAGGCAGCATTAAGAAGGACGCCTCATGCCTGGACAAACTGGTGAGGAAGGCAGGCACTATTGTTGGCATGGAGCTGGACAGCTTGACATCTGTGGCAGAGCGACAGGCGCTCAGCAGGCTCCTATCAATTATGGAGAATCCACTGCATCCACTGAACAGGATCATCTCCAGACAGAAGAGCAGTTTCAGCGACATACTTCTGTCACTGTCCTGCTCCACTGACAGACTGAGGAGATCGTTCCTCCCCCAATCTATGCGACTCTTCAATTCCACCCGGGGGGGTGGGGGGGAATGTTAACATTATATAAAGTTATTGTCTGTTTTTTTCCTGCATTGTTAGCAATCTTTAATATTGTTTTTGGTATCAGTATGCTGCTGCTGGAGAATGTGAATTTCCCCTTGGGATTAATAAAGTATCTATCTATCTATCTATCTATCTATCTATCTATCTATCTATCTATCTATCTATCTATCTATCTATCTATCTATCTACAGGAAACCTTCAGACGTCTTGTGGAGTCCATGCCTCAGCGGGTTAGAGCTGTTTAGGCGGCACAAGAGGGACCTAAACAATATTAGGCAGGTGGTTTTACTGTTGTTACTGATTCATGTTTAAATGTACATACAATATATATATATATATATATATATATATATACAGTATATATATATATATATATATATATATAGTAATGGTCAACTTTGGCTCTCTAGAGGTGGGTGGGTTCTGGATAAAGTGATTGATAACAAGGTATTCACAAGTGTGCTGAGTGCTGCATTCCAGGAACTTTCTCGTTATACCGTTGAAGTCTGAGAAGGGTCGAGAAGGCAGGTGGAAACTCCCATGGCATTTTAAATACAGACTTACTGTACAGATGATAATGGGGTAACTGCAGGAAAAGCAACATGACACAGATGCTGGACAGCAATCGGTGACACTTTGAAAGTGGAATAACTTGCATAGTGAAGTGCTGTCATTTTTACAGGGCGTTTGCAAGTTAGATTCTGCTAGAAGGCTGCTGTAAATTATTTGTTGTGGAATAAACATGCCTATTATTGGGCTTAACTTCAATTCGGTGTGGGTCTCGGTCTTTCCATCTCGGTGTTCATTACTATATATATTGTGACAGGCGGCTGGCGTCCATACTCAGTCGGGACGCCCCTGCACGCTATAATCAGGGGGAGCAGCTATGGACACTGCAATACCTCCCCCTGGATGCTAGATGGCCACCTCCCTGGGGTGGAGCAGGACCTCGGGTTCCCACAGAGCATCCTGGAAATTGGGGTTGGGTGCAACCCTGTTGGGTCCCGCAGGCCCTGTCAGGGGGCGCTGTGTTTGGGACTCCTGAGCCCGTATGGGCAACATATTCATCACACCCGGAAGTGCAGCTGGAACTCAGGGATCAAGCACCTGGAGCACTTCCGGGTGAACTATAAAAGGAGCCAGCAACCACCACTCAGGGGCCAGTCGGGTGGGAGGAGGACAAAGCTTGGTGAGAAGGAGTGGTGGTAGAAGAAGAAGAAGAAGAAGAAGAAATGTGTTGTGTGTCTTTGCTTGTGCTTTTGGGACTGTGTTGGGCCTGTGGGACACTGTGAAGACGTGCCCCACAGCTGAAGAGAAAATAAAAAGTCTTTCATTTTGTACGTGCCTCTGTGTCAGTCTGTGCCAGGTTGGGTGCTATATAGCGCCTTTATCACAATATATATAAAACAGTTTGATTTTTGTAAATTGCCTTGAATAAATCTTTCTGATAAATAATAATAATAATAATAATAATAATACACCTCTGTGCATGCAAAGATTCCATTTAAAAATATTTTAAAGCCTTTTGTAGACTGTGGTCCATCACAGTACTTCATATATACTGAACTAATTAAACAACAGAAAATAGAATTAATGAAATGTAAGAAAAGCATCAAAATTCCAACTTTGGACTTTTGGTTAGTGAGGTAATTAATTAGTTAACCAAACAGGTTGCAATTTTATCAAACTTTCATATTTAACGGTAATTTATTTCCTTTTGATTGATTATTTCATGTAATTTTAGATTATTTTTGGTTAGTTAAACAAACATCAATCCTAACATTAATTGGATGCACAGAGAGCATATCTCTTGGGCGGCTAATTATAGAAATCAGTGCATGCAAGTTGCATTAGTAGCCATATCCCCTCTTTCGAAATTGCCAAGCTGCTATTCAGAATAACAAGATGTGTTTAGCAAACAAGAAGCATTTCAGTTACTCACACACAGACCATCTAATTCTGCATTTATTTGCCACATAGAGTTCCTTTACCTAAAAGTATATAGTATGTCTTATCTGCTCCTGAGGCTATAACTTTGGATGATTGTATAAATGAAAACTTGGAAATTAGTTTAAATAAGCCTTAAAGTTCACCAATTTGGCCTGTTATTTCCTTTGTGGTTAACTAAGAACATCTCACGACACAGAGTGTGACTCATAATTTTTGATTTTAACTACCAAAAGCCAGCTGGGCTACAGCACCATATCTTTGTTTGTACTGTATATACTGATAGACTATTGGAAAGTAGGAACATTTCATCTGTCAACCAATCATTATTTCTATTATAGTTGTTAGTAAAAGGTCATGCTAGAGGTGAACAATGATTAAACTATAACAAAAAAGTTAGAAATATAATTTTTGACAGTACTTATACTGTCAGAAGTTAAATATGGTGTCCCGCAGGGCTCAGTGCTGGGACCTTTATTGTTTTCTCTTTACACGCTTCTATTGGGAGCTATCATTAGAAAACATAACATTAATTTTAACTTATTTGCAGATGACACCCAATTATACCTTTCTTTTAAACCAAATTACGTTTCCCCAATGCTGTCCTTAATTAACCGTGTCAGTTATTGAAAGCAATTGGATGAATGTGAACCACTTGTCTCTGAAAACAGAAATATTAGCTACTGGAAGGAATGATACTAACCACAACAACATTTTGTCACTCTTGAACTCATTTGGAATCACCGTTAGCAAATACACCTGCTTATCAGACTCTTTCATTTGGAGGCATCTTGCTCGCCTCCTGTCCGCTTTTATAGTTCATGTTTTTGAAATGTGACTCTCAGCATGCCTCCTACACCTTTACTCCTCCTCATGTGCCTCATACTCATACTTCTTCTTTCAATTATGTCACTAAATTTAAATTGACCAATCACACCAAAGCCAAACTTACCAATCAGATTGCTCGGAGGAATTGGATACACACATATGTGCAGACCTTAGCATTTTATTATATAGTAGATAGCATGTGGTTGAATAGCCTTTTGGTAATGTGATGTGTCTAAGTAACCAACAGGTGCGCTTCTTAAACTTTATAACTTTATTCTGTAATATATTTTATATATATTACAGACTTTGTACAAGAATGCTGTTAATTAGACCTTTTTTTCTCACAACTATCCCATTAGCGTGGGACCCAGAGTAGATGCCTTCCTGCCTTTCTGCTGGCTCTTTCACGCTTCCCATTTTAGAGCAGGACTAGAATACGTTCAACAAAGTTTGATATTTCATGCCCTACGTGTATCTTCAGCACCTTTCTGAGGTATCCTCTCTTCACGGGCGCATTCCCAGTATCAGACTGTGTCATTTTGAGGCATCTTGCACGCTTCCTGTCCGCTTTCCTGTGTTTGACTCTCAGCATGCCACCAAAACCTTTACTCCTCCTCATGTGCCTCATACTCACACTTCCTCTTTCAATTATGTCATTAAATTTAAATTGACCAATCACACCAAAGCCAAACTGACCAATCAGATTGCTTAGAAGGAGTTGGACACACACATACATGCAGACCTTAGCATGTTATTATATACTAGATATCATGAGGTAGAATAGCCTTTTGGTAATGTGATGTGTTTAAGCAACCAACAGGTGACCTTCTTAAACTTTAGGACTTTATTCTGTAATATACAGTATTTTACCAGTAACAGCGCACCACATGATAATGTGCAGTAAATACACTTGACCTGAGCATTCATAGTTTTCATGCTCTTTCTTTGTACATTTAGCATTTGTTTGTTCAGACGTTGATGCACTTGATGCTTCCTGAGCAGCTCTTGTTTTCTCCACCCTAGCAGCCCGCTTCTTTTCCTCTTCCATCAGCATCTTTTCGTGTTAAAACTGACTAAGCCAGTGTTTGTGTTGCAATTACTTAGTACGTTTTCTTCAATTTTTCATTTAAGCTGGCAATTAAGTCTTCAATCTGCCTGAAGAAAGATTTAAAATATGAAGAGGTAGGGCAAGTGACAATGAAGGTGGTAGGGAATGAGAACGGCGCCCGTACGCATGCGGCACCGAGAGTTGATTCTACAATAAAATAAAATAAAAATAAAAAGATGAATAACCTTGGAGGTCAATCATCACCCTGAAAGCGGACAGTAGTCATCACGTAGTATATTCAGGTCAATAGTTCAAACGGTTTGCGAGCTACAGGTGATTTAAAATCCTGGACAGACAAACAGACAGCCACAGTAGTGTATTATGCATAAAGATTTAGAGTAGACTTTGTATAAGAATGCTGTTACTTAGACATTTTTTTTGTCATGACCCTCCCATTAGGGTGGGAACCAGAGCAGATGCCTCCCTGCTGGCTCTGCCACAGACACAGACAATGAGTGGCCATAAGATTTTAACCCAGGAGACTAAACACATGTAGCCTCAATGCTAACCACCGTCGTACCGTGCTACCTTGTAAAGGGCTGCTAAAATAAAGTATAGGATCAAGAGGGGCTGGCCTCTGTAGAATAAAGGTAGCATCTCATTGTGAAGAGACACCATTCTGTCTAAGCATGTTGTACATCAGAGCAATTTAAGGTTGTACGATGACCCAGCAAAGCATAAGAGGATGGTAATGAGAAACAATTGAGAAACGAATGCATCATTCCTTTGAATATCTCATCATTTTTCTTTTTTTGATTGACATTAGGAAAACAGTATTTGATAGTGTGCTGGTGCTTGATTGGCTCACAATTTTACATTTAATGGCATGCCAATTTTTCTCAATGCATTGAGGGCATCTGGGATGGTTTTAAAGTTGTTATTTTACTCATCTATTACCCAGCATCCAACAGAAAAAGCAAGTACTGCTGTCAAGCATTGAAAGTGAGATTAACACAATTTGGATGTGCAGTTATCCTTCTGGTTTGTTGGTGTCAAACCCAAAAGTGTACAATTTCAAACGGCAAGGCACTTATCCATCTGGCTTTTAGAGTCAGAGTGGCATCAAAACAAAGCAATAAAGTTTAAACACCCATTTTCATCAATCTGACTCTTTTTAAGCTTGTATCAACATTGAAATGAATGTTATTAAGCTCTATTCTACTCAGATGTTGAGTGTTAGTAGAAGGGGTGGATAGGAGCCTAGGTTATAAAATGAGAGATGGGATATCCCGGAGGAAAGACTGTTTTCATTGCAATCAAAGGTAGAAAACAATTTAGCAGTAAGTGGCGAAACAGGCTGGCTTTCAGTTGCCACTTAAGAAGGCCGTCTCGAGGCTTCTTCTTGTCATTATGCCCAAGGGACGTTTAATCGCATTAGGCAGACAGTGGCTAATATCATTTGACTGTTTCTAATGACTTATGCCTTTTAGTGTGTTTACTTTAAGGCTAAAGAATTATCAATGCCAGGAATCCAACGGTGTTTTAACAGTAATGTACTGAATAATGCATAAAATGCAAAACATACGTGGAGTATAATTGAGAAAAGAGATTGGCACCGTGCATTAAGCCAGCAAGAGTCAATGAATTAGCCATCTGAAATGACCATATCTTAATATCATTTAGGTGGAAACCGTATATCCCATTCTTTATATTACAGGTATTTTTAATATCACATTTAATGTTATTATTTTTTAATGTGTTCTTATGATGTTTGTTCCTATCCTAATATAAACTTGGCCCATGGTTCATTTTAGGCCAGATTTTTTGTCTTTTTGACACCCACTGCATACCCAACCTACCTGGAAATGGGTCTCTTTCTGAACTGCCTTTCCCAAGGTTTCTTCCATTTTTTCCCTAAAAGGGTTTTTTTGAGAGTTTTTCCTTATCTTCTTAGAGAGTCAAGGCTGGGGGGCTGTCATGAGGCAGGGCCTGTTAAAGCCCATTGCGGAACTTCTTGTGTGATTTTGGGCTATACAAAAATAAATTGTATTGTATTTAGGAATGGGAAACTCTTGTGATAAAAGAGGCAGGACTAACACACCCTGCGTCATTGAGATGAGAACATCTCCACTGTGTTTTTTATAACATTCATGTATTTGCGCTTCTTAAACCTAATCATAATTGGGAAACATCATCACCTTTCTGTGCTTACTAAGAATATGAAATGTAGTTGTGTTTGTAGAGGGTTTCCAAATAGTTCAGAATACAGCTACTAGAAAGGCAGTCCAGCAGTTATAGTGTGACTCGTTTCCAAAAATGGCTCCAGACATCGACAAATTTGTTGGTACCCTTAAATCTTATTGAAAAAGTGAACAAGTGTGGTTTCCTTCCTAAAAAGTGGTTAAATCAAAAGCAATTGTCCTACATAGAATGTCCTACATAGTAGGTCATCGAATAAAGCAAAGCAAGTGTGAGAAAAGATCAAGTATTGCTTGTTCTACAAAGATATTCTAAAATGGCTTAGACACATTTCTTGGTACACCCAGGTAAGGTCATAAATAATTGGATCAGATAAACAAGTTGTTTTCTTTAATTACTATCGCACACGTCTACAATTGTGTAATCAGTCATTCAGCCTGTTTAACTCTTTGAGGGCTAATTAATTTTTTTTTTTTCGTTTTGGCACAAGGTTGAATCTTCTTCTTCTTTCGGCTGCTCCCATTAGGGGTCGCCACAGTCGATCATCTTCTTCCATATCTTTCTGTCCTCTGCATCTTGTTCTGTTACACCCACCCCCCCCCCCCCCCATGTCCTCTCTCACCATATCCATAAACCTTCTCTTAGGCCTTCCTCTTTTCCTCTTGTCTGGCAGCTCTATCCTTAAGATATCCTTAAGCTCTATCCTTTGGCACAACCTTGAATATTTTTTCCAAAAAGCTCAGTTTTCTGAAAAGCACACAAGGCAATAATTTCACACATAAATCAACAGAGAATATTTATTTATGACAAATCTCACTCTGGTTTATGCTCCACATACCTAAACAGTGTGTGTATTTACATATCTATAATATAACTGTTTTTCTCATCACTCATAAGGTAAAAGTCACTTCCTTGAAAAAACAGCTTGAAGTAGTTGAGTGGCTGGTAATCCATAGTGTCCACTAGCACGGCATGTCGTTTTGTGAAGTCTGGCGGCCAGCTTGCCTCCCACGGGTCTATGTCTGGGTACAGTGCCTTAGTTAGGGGCAGGCGGAGGGGGTGGTCCACTCCGGGCTGCACATTTTTGGGGGCAGCATTATTGACCAAAAGGCTCAGTACACTCATGAATGAAAAAAGTAGAATTCTCTGATTTTTATCCACAAATGCTTCAAAAATAATTTTCAGACTGTCCTTCTGTGACGGACACAGCAGTTGAAATTTATTAGGCAATAACAAAAATAAATGTAAACATTACACTGATAATAATTTCTAGGAAGATAAACAACTAATTTACAATGTATAATTTCAATTCGTTATCAAACCGAATGTGTTCTTGCTCTGCGCAGAAAACATCCCCACCTATCACTTGTACACTACACTGGCTCTGGTTTTTGCAGCGTAATTATATTAAACTAATAATTAGAACACGGCTTACCAGTGCATCTCTACTAATTTTTGTCTAGTTGACGCTTATAAATACAAAATTACTGCTGTTGCTCTATATATGAATAAATCTATGCATAATTTATCTTAATTTGTCTCTATGGAAGCCCCTTACCCCGAGCGGCGCAAACTCTAGCTATGCCACTGTCTGGGTAGTCCTCTCAGGCAAATGTGGATGTATGTGCGTTAGCTACACAAACACATTCAGTACTATGATCAGTTGGAGACCGATCGGCTTATGCAGATACCTGAGTTTCATTTTCGACTTCCAGATCACTTCCATCAAAATCAGAGTCTGATATTTCAGAGTCCGATCCAGTAATAATATACAAAATGTCACACTCAGAGTATTTTGCTTTCCACATTCACTTCCCTCTCTCGCCCGATGCCATTTTAGACGTTGTTTACTCTGTGCTACACATGCAGGAATTTGAGGTCAAATCACTGAAGCTGACTTCCCTTCTAGCAAAGAGAGTTGACCTGTAATATAACATCGAGTTTTGTCAGAGTTTACAGCTGATTACCACCCTCTACCCCTGGATGTCAACATTAGTCAACATCCACCTTCATATGGAGGTGTCGACATAAGTTAACTCCACCCTCCAAAATGTTAAATGGAGTAACGTGGTCACTCTGCTGTTTGGTATCATTGTGTGTCCAACACTGAATATGGACCAGAGAAAGCAAAGGAGAGAGCTGTCTGAGGAGATCAGAAAGAAAATTGTAGACAAGCATGTTAATGACAAAGGCTAGAAGACCATCACCGTGCAATGTGATGTTCCTGTGACAGCAGCTTCAAATATTATTAAGAGGTTTTAAAGTCCATGGGACTGTAGCCAACCTCCCTGGATGTAGTCACAAGAGGAATGTTGACCCCAGGAGTGGACAAAAGGACAGTGAGAATGGCAGACAATAAGCCAAGGACAACTTCCAAAGAGATACAAGCTGAACTCTAGGGTTAAGGTTCATCAGTGTTTGATTGCACCATTTTTCACTTTCTGAGTGACAGTGGGTTCAATGAAAGAAGACCCAGGAGGCCTAAAGTGCTCATTGACAAACCACAATGCTTCTGGGAGAATGTCCTTTGGACAGATGAGGTAAAACTGTAGCTTTTTGGCAAGACACATCAGCTCTGAAAAAATGAAGCTTTCAAAGAAAAGAACATCATACCTAGTGTGAAACATTGAGGAGGCTTGGTTATATTTTGGGGCTGCTTTGCTGAGTCTGGTGTGGATAGGTGTGCCACCAAGGTGTCGCAGACAGTGCCAACAACTAAATGTTCCATGGCCATAGAATTGAGATGGAAATTGGTGGGTAGTTTAATAGGAGTGCCCAGTTCAGCAAGTGGAGGTCCAATACACAATACATTGCCCAATGCTATACATTATTGTTTGAATCTACAGTATATAAATAAAGATCACTGAGAGGAGTAGCTGTGAATCAGCCATAAAACTGAAGCACTAATAATCCTACAGTATCCTCTTTAATAAAATCCCTTTGTGCGTCCAGGTGTCTGTGTGTGTGTGTCTTCTGGTGAAGTGCGCATGCGCGGGGCTTCTGGTGAAGTGCGCATGCGCGGGGCACGGTGCGATGTGCGATATTACTGTCAGAGAAAGTTAGAGGCGTTTTACGGAAATACAAACCAGTATTACTGCGAGAGGAAATTAAAGGTACACAATACAGTGACGCATATTATAGCCACATACAAGCCAGTATTACTGTCAGAGGAGATTAAAGGCATATTACTGACGCGCACGCGTGTATTACCGCCAGAGAAAATTAAAGGTATATTACGGACATACAAGCCAGCGGACGTACAAGACAGTATTACTGTCACAGAAAATTAAAGACACACAATACACGGCGGCAGCCACGAAGAACGGTCAGCTCAGCAAGTAAACATCAACAAAAGAAAGGCTGAAAGAAAGAAAAATACGACCAACAAAAAGAATGAGGTCAAAGTCCCTTGCCATTTAATATAGACTGTTCCTACTAATGTTTATGCACTACTGTTCTAGCGCCCGTTATTGTAACGGGCTAAATGACTAGTATTGCAATATTAGCCTTCTATATTTGTGAATTGGAAAGGGTCTTTGATTTAAAATCCTCACCAAAATGTGGTGAAAAAGTGCTGTTCAATCCCAATATTCCCTTTTATACAATCCAATTCTGTTACATTTATCCAGGGCCTCTGCAATGGGATATGTTTAAATTCCCTTTTTTTAAGTCCTCTTTGTTCATTTTTTTTATTCTTTGATTATTATTAATGTTATTTTAATATTGTTTTTATTATTTTTCTAGTTTGTACTATTTTTTTTTGTGTGTTTCTTGAGTATTTACTTTCTTTGTGCATATTTTGTTCTGTTATGTTCCTTGTATTTTGTGGGCGGTCCACCAACTCCCGACCACAAGGAACCGCCCCATACCTTTAAAGGCAAACTGAAGGAGGGAGTTTCTTGTAGTTCATTGAACGTGCTTTGGAGGAGAGTTACATGAGTATTGCTGTTTGTTTATTTGGATTTCTGGTTTTGTGATTTTTTTCTACGCTTGTTTCCGGATTACGATGTACGTATGGATTTAGGATTGAATTCAGTTACTTTAGATTTCCTGTGTTATTTTCTTGTTACCTTATATTTTTATTTATAAAGATTCTCGGAGGACAATCCTTTGCTCAAGCCAAAGGTTTTGCAATATTTTTTTCCCGTTCCTTTAAGAGACATTTTGAATTATTGGAATATTCAAGTGTATTTAAACATTTTGAACTTGGCCAGGTGTCACTCAGGCTATAAGGAAGTGCGCCTTTTCTGGGCAGGCCAAGGTCTGTTTCTTCCTCTAGTTTGAAAGCCTCACACTGTTGTCATTTGTGAGTGCTCTGAGCCATAACAAAACAAATCACCAAAGAAAAAAAACACATTCTTCGGAGTTGGTCTGTCCGAACAGAGCTTCATTACTTGCAGAATTCTCTTGAGAATGTGGATGAATTTTTTTTAAACGTTGAATGACTATATACCACCCATAGGTAGAATCCATATATACCACCATACACAGGATGTAATGAATAAATTAGTAGATATCTTGTCTCTTTTTTGGAAGAAGGTATATTTTTGACTTACCTGATTATTTAGCAGCATGCCAAAGAATTACCTCATGGACATTTTTGTGCCTTGGGCTGTTAAAACAAGAAGAGAAACCAAACCTGCAAGTTTGATTTATAACCCAAGTCTCCAGTTTTCGCTTCCCCTTCTGTTAAGCCACAAATTCCAGATTTTGCTATGGACTGCCATTGTACCAGTGCCAGTTATTATTGCTCCTATTATCAAATTTCCCATTCCCATGGTTGCTGTTTCTTTCATAAACTCACCTATAGTCGTGTACTGTCATCCCTGTTATTAGTTGTGGTAATCTGGTCCTTCTGCCATCCAACCATATTTTAACATTTAGAACCCAAAACATCACTTGGTCAGGTATAGGTTGAAGGCAGACTTTTGAGTAGTTACCCGGTGTGGGATATGGCCGGCCATTCATCCCAGCCACTACCCCCAGGCCACCAGATGAAGCCCTCCCTGCAGCGTGGAGGTGCCCCAAATTACAACAGGGCATCATGGACATTGGAGTTTTCCTGGACAGCCCTGCTGGATAACGTCGGGGCCAACAAGGGCCGCTGCAGGGAGGCCCAGAGACTTCTATTTTACGTATAACCTGGAAGTATGTCTTAGTCACTGCAACAGAGGAAATGACGTACTTCCGGGATGAAAAAGAAGAGTTTTGATCCGACCTGGAAGTGCTAGGAAGTCACATGGACTGAGGGTTCAGAAGCACTTCCGGGTCGAGGACTATAAAAGACTGTGAGAGATCCCAGACGGATGAGCTGAGTTGGGAGGGAGGGTGGCAACATGTCTGGGAGTGGAGGATTGTTATTGTTTATTGAGAATTGTAGTGATTTAGGAGTATTGTGGAGTGGAGGGTGCTTGGTGCACATTATTATTATAATAAAGTCAATTATTGAACTTTTATCTGGTGTCTGGCGTCTGATCAGAGGGTTCAAGGAAGCGATAGCGCCCCCTATCTGTCACACTGGGCTGCAGGGAAGTGAGCCCTTTTGGGGTAGGCTGGGTAGGATATTGGCCTGTTTTCGGCTCTAGTTTGGAAGCCCCGTTTTCGAGTGCTCTGAGTCATAATACATTTTCCAGTTCAAATGCCACCAGTACAACATCAACAACAACATTTATTCCTGAAGCACAATTTCATAAAATTAATGTATTGTAGTTCAAAATGCTTTACAAAATGACGCAGAAGTAATGACATGCAAAGAAAACCAAATTAAGAAATTTAAGAAAATGCATAAATAGTATACAAAAAAGTAAATAATCCACACTTACATAAGATAGATATATTATTAAAAAAACTAGAGTCCTAAAATATAGAATTTTTAAAGTTGTTTTAAGTCTGATTGATGATCTGATGATAAGGTCAGTTGGCCAGGGTGAACAGAAAAAAATAAATAAAAAAACACACAGTTAAACTGGAGGGAGAAAAAAAACAAAATCTGTAGTGATTCCTGGCCGAAAGACCACCTAGCCCGTCCCCGCTTCTGCTTAACATATGAGGGATGTTCAAAATGTTTCCGCACTTTTTTTTTTTTTTTTTTTTTTTTATATTTTTATTTTATTAATTTTCATTGTAATCATTCCATACAAACAGATCAATTTATAACCCAACAAATTTAAAAACAAATCAAACCCCATCCCTGAGAAGGAGAGCTTAGCTAAAGGAAAATTTCTTTAAGCTTTTTAATAAGGCAACATTAGACAAAAGAAGGGGAGAAGTAAATATCTATATAAATAAGAGATGGAGAAGGGAGTTAAATGCAATAATAGTTAATTCTCTTATTCTAAAATAATATTGATTAAATCCTGCCAAGTTTTGAAAAAATTTTGTACAGATCCTCTAACTGAAAATTTGATTTTTTCCAATTTCAAATAATATAAAACATCAGTTTCCCACTGACTTATAAGAGGAGAATTAGGATTCTTCCAATTTAACAAAATAAGTCTGCGTGCCAAGAGTGTAGTGAATGCAATCACCGTTTGCTTGTCCTTCTCCAATTCAAGTCCATCTGGAAGGACACCAAACACAGCTGTTAGTGGGTTAGGAGGGATTGTGATACTAAGGCTGTCTGAGAGGCACTTAAAAATTTTTGTCCAAAATGATGTTAGTTTGGTGCAGGCCCAGAACATGTGACCCAGTGAGGCAGGAGCTTGGTTGCAGCGCTCGCAGGTTGGATCCTGGCCTGGAAACATTTTGGACAGTTTTAAGCGAGACAGATGAGCTCGATATATAATTTTTAGTTGAATAATTCTATGCTTTGCGCATATAGAACTCGAGTGAATTCTCTGCTTTGCTACCTTCCACTCCTTTTCTGATATATTGATTAAGAGATCTTCTTCCCAATGTCCTCTTGGATCTTTGAAAGGTAGGGACTCTAAGATTTTATATATTGCGGAAATAGTGTTTGTTTCCTCGGAATTGAGCAGTATTTTTTCCAGCATTGTGGAGGGTGCAAGGTGGGGGAAATCGGGCAATTTCTGTTTAACAAAATTTCTAATTTGAAGATAGTAAAAGAAATGTGTAGCTGGGAGGTTAAATTTTGAACGTAATTGTTCAAAAGATGTAAATATGTTGTCTATATAAAGATCTCTGAGCATTTTAATCCCAAAACTTTTCCAGGTATTAAAAACTGGATATACTTGCGAAGGTTGAAAGAGGTGGTTCCCTTGCAGAGGTGCCACTGATAAAAGATTTTCCATCTTAAAATGCTTCCTAATTTGGTTCCATATTCTGAGTGAGTAAAGCACAATTGGGTTATAAGTATATTTGCGATAACTTTCATTTATTGGAGAGCAGAGCAGGGAATATAAAGAAGTACTACAGGATTTTACTTCTATTGCAGACCAAGCCTGTGTATGTGCATTTATTTGTGTCCAGGTTTTTATGGCTTGTATGTTTGCTGCCCAGTAATAAAACGGAAAATTAGGTAAAGCCATGCCACCGTCTGCCTGAGGTCTTTGTAGGGTCGCTCTTCGGATACGTGGGTGTTTTGAGTTCCAAATGAATGAGGTTATTATTGAATCTAACTGTTTAAAAAACGATTTATTGATATATATTGAAATGTTTTGAAATAAAAAGAGAAGTTTAGGAAGGATATTCATCTTAACAATGTTAATTCTTCCGGCTGGAGTGAGATGAAGGGTTGACCATCTATGCAAGTCTTGATTAATTTTTTCCATACAGACGCCAAAATTTTGTTGATAAAGAGCTTTATGTTTACTTGTGATATTTACCCCTAGGTATTTAAACTGATCTGCTATGGTAAAAGGTAGGGTGTCTAATTTAATATTATATGCTTGTGAGTTCACTGGAAAGAGTATACTTTTATTCAGATTAATTCTAAGACCAGATATCTTTTGAAATTCTGTTAGTGCTGTTAAAACAGCAGGGACAGTGTTTTCTGGGTCCGATATATATAAGACCATATCATCTGCATATAGAGAAATTTTCTGTTCCAGTCCTTCTCTGACAATCCCCTTTATCTGATGAGAATTTCGGCAGTGAACCGCCAGTGGTTCAATAGCGATTGCAAACAACAGTGGCGACAAGGGACATCCTTGTCTGGTACCACATTCTAGTTTAAAGTAGTCTGAGCAAATTTTATTAATACAAACTGAAGCTTCTGGACTGGTATACAGTAGTTTAATCCAAGCACAAATATTCGGGCCAAACCCAAATTTCTCCAATGCAGTGAAAAGGTAATTCCATTCGATCATGTCAAATGCCTTTTCTGCGTCTAATGATAGTAATATCTCTGGGGTGTTTGATTTTGCTGGTGAATATATAACATTAAACAAGCGTCGGAGATTTGAAGATAGATGTCGGCCTTTAATAAATCCAGTTTGATCTTGTGATATTACCGAGGGCAGCACTTTCTCCATCCTTCTAGCTAGGATTTTTGAGAGTATCTTAACATCATTATTCAGGAGTGAAATTGGTCTATATGATGCACATTGTAACAAGTCCTTATTTTGTTTAGGAAAGACGGTGATTAATGCTTGTCGAAATGTTTGAGGTAGTATTTGGTGGTCTTTAGCTTCTGTAAATGTTACCAATAAGAGTGGAGCTAGCTGAGTGGAGAATTTCTTATAAAACTCTACGGGGTAACCATCAGGGCCTGATGATTTCCCGCTTTGTAGTGACTTTATAGCGTCTAGTAATTCTGTTAGCGTTAGAGGTTTATCTAGTTCCTCAGCACTTAAAGCATCTATTTGTGGTATTTGTGAATTATCCAGAAATGCATTAGATTGCATGTTGTCTTCTTTGGGCTCAGTGGAATATAAAGACTTATAGTAATCTCTAAATGTGTGCATTATTTTATTATGGTCGATGATTTCTTCTCCATTCTTGTTGGTGATTACTGGTATTGCATTGTGAACTTCTTGTTTATGAATTTGTTGAGCTAAAAGCTTATTAGCTTTTTCTCCGTGTTCATAGTAATGCTGTCTAGACTTATAAATAAGTTGTTCAGTTTCTTTAGTTGTTAAGATGTTAAGTTCTGTATGCAGGGCCTGCCTTTTCCTGTGAAGAGCTTCACTTGGACGCCTGGCTTGTTCTTCATCTATTCTAGTAATTTCATTTCTTAGCTCTGACACTTTCTTGGTTTCTAATTTATTTCTATGGGAAAGATATGAAATAATCTGGCCTCTTAGGAAGGCCTTTAGAGTTTCCCAGAGTGTTCCTGCAGAAACCTCTGTAGACGTGTTTGTCTCTAGGAAGAAGCTGATTTGTTTGGATATAAATTCTGTGCAGTTCTCGTCTGCCAATAAAAGAGGGTTAAGACGCCATCTGCGAGGTGAGTACGAGGGGCTTATTGATTTTAGCTCCAAGACTAGAGGGGCATGGTCAGAGATAACAATTGTGTCATATTTGCATGATTTAATTGTAGGCAGGAAATTATTATCTATAAAAAAATAATCAATTCTTGAGTAGCTATAATGCACTGGTGAGTAGAACGAATATGTTCTTGAGTTTGGGTTAAGAAACCTCAAAGGGTTTGATAAGTTGTGATCATTTAAAAACTGTGTAATTATCTTTGCAGTATTAGATGTCGTCCCCCCTGTCACGGGAGTCCTATCTAAGAGTGGATTTAAAACACAATTAAAGTCCCCAGCAATTATAATTTTATGAGTGTTCACATTGGGAATGGATGCAAATAGATTTTGCATGAATTCCTTATCATCAACATTGGGTGCATAAACATTTATCAAAATCATTTTACTGTTATATAAGTTGCCCATGACCATCACATATCTCCCTTCAGGGTCCGACACTACCTCTGATGCTACAAATGGAACTGTTCTATGTATGAGAATTCCCACCCCTCTAGTTTTCTTTATAAAGCTAGAATGGAACATTTGGCCAGTCCAGTCTTTTTGTAATCTGAACTGATCCTTGGTTAGTAAGTGGGTCTCCTGTAAAAATACTATTTTAGCGTTTAAGCCTGTTAGGTGAGAGCATACTTTCTTTCTCTTTAATTCGTGATTCAGGCCTTTAACATTCCAGCTCACAAAGTTAACTGTCCCATCATGGAGACATTGATTCTGAGTTTTTAATGTCATTTTATAGTTTTAATTGGTAATATGGCAGTTTTAATCTTAGTTTCAAGATTCCCCAGGAGTTGTTGCATGTTAGCCTGTTGCTGCATTGATATTTATAATTATAAGGATTATAAGAATAGATTAAATATAACCTGCTCTCCTTCTCTCCCCCCTTTATCCCCCCACCGCCCCATTTTGCCTCCCCACATGAGGCTAGACCCCACTTCGCGATGTTCCAGTCCTCTGACATACGATGAGACAGAGCACGTCCAAAACAAAAACAAACCCCACCCTGCAGCGGCGTTACAGAATTAAAACAGAGATATCTTTTACAGTTAAATCCTTAATACTATCTGCCGAAAATGTTCTCATTAACAATATTTAAGCTTGAAATAATCTTCAGCGCTTTTAAGTTAAGATATTAAGATTAAAAAAAAAAAAAAAAAAAAACAACCCTGGGAGTGATTTTAAAAACTAGTCTAGGATAAACCTGGTAATTCATACTGTAATAGTATAATGGTAATTGTATAAATAGTAGAACAAGCATTAAACCAAGGGTATGAAGTTAAACAGTCTACTTTAAGGTATAGTAAAATAAAAAAAAAATAAAAATAAATAAATAAAAAAAAAGGAATAAAAAAATAAATAAATAAAACGAATCCTACTTTAATCACTTCCACATTTTCACACTCACGTCTATAACTCTATAACTCTGATTAAAACATAAACATATAACATATAAAGTCCAGATAAAAACAAAAAAGAAAAAAAAAAAAAAAAAGAAAATAAGATGTATAATTATAATACCAGTCACTTTAAACATGGATCCAGCGATCAGATCATAGGTCTTTCCCGTGCCTTGATAGAATACGGCTCTTTAATTTTAATTAACTTTCAAAAAAGTGTCGGAAACAGCTTCTTTAATTCTTTTTCAGCTTCTTCTTTGCTGAAGAAGATATAATGTCCATCTTGAACTTCCACTTTCAGTTTGGCAGGATACAAGAGGCTGTATTTGATATCGGCTTCCCGTAGCATCCTTTTAATGTCGTTGTAGGATCTGCGTTTTGCAGCTGTTGATGGTGAGAAGTCGGGAAAAATACGAATAAGATTATTTTCGAATATAATCTCTTGCTTGTGTCTGAGAAGTGCCATCACATCAAGCTTACATCTTAGTCGTTCGAAGCGGACAATAAAAGACCTAGATTTAAAGGCGCTTGGTATCTTTGTGCGGTAAGCCGTGGCTATCTCATTGTCGAGTTTAAAGTCATCTCCAATTATTTTAGACAGTAATTCTACTGCAAATTTCACTGGGCTTGAGCTTTCTCGTTTCTCAGGTATACCCTCAATTCTTATATTATTTCTTCTGCACCCATCCTCCAGGGCTGCAAGTCTGTCTCCAAGTTTTTTGTATTCCGAGTTCGCAGCTGTGGCTTTTTCATCGGCGTTAGATGCCATTTGTTCCGCTGTTTCCACTCGAGCCGTGAGTCCCTGCTTAACGTCTTCCAGCTGATCTGAAACGTCATTAATATGATCATCAAGCCTTTTCAGTTTGGAGTTAGTTTCTTCAATGTGTTCCACTAATTTCTCCAACATGCCTTTAAAGTTCACGTCGAAACGTTCAAATAGACGCGTTTCCTTATCTTTGTTATCCTTCTTGAGCTCAGTGGCCACCTTCTTAAGATCATTTGTGTTATCTTTCTTAAGCTCATTCATGGCCGTAACCATGGCAGTGGCCAGTGTAGTGTTCATCTCTTTCTGTGTAGCTATCTGTGTAGCGATCATCTCTTTCAGTTCGGACAGTTCGCTTCTGCTTTCGTGCTCCGCAAGTGAAAATGCAGCTCCTGTTACAGGCTCGCGATGAGTAGATGAGAGCACGTCCTGCAGAGCCCTTTCTAGTCTCGAATGATCCTCAGAAATCGGCGATCCATCGCGACCTGTATCACTTGCGCCTTCGCTCCCATTTTCACTCTCGACTGGAGACGATACAATGGAGCGGGGCCCCAGGAATTCTGCGCACTCGTCTGCCTGTTCCAGGTCAGTCTCCGTGATGCCATACCTTACACTTGCACTCAGGCCGGAAGTCTGTCTGGACTTCGATGCAGCTTTAAGTTTCTTTTCCGGTTCTTTCTGACTTTTCTTCTTGTTACTCATGCTTGTATATTGTAGTGGAAGTTCCTTGGTCGGGTTAAATACAGGATACCTCTAAATAATATGAAATACGTGGGAAAATAAAGCCGCTGCTAGCGGAGCTCTGCTTCAGACGTCCATCTCCTATAAACGGACGAAATACTTCCTTTTTTTTTTTTTTTTTTTTTTAACTCCTATTTATTTATAATTTCGAAAACAAATAACCTCACTTTTCTACATAGTCACCTTCGTTTACGATGCAATTTTCCCAGAGTCGTACCAACATTTTAATGCCCAATTACTACTCCTCCCACCTTTACCAACAAAAATATTAAAGTGCAGAAACTTTTTGAACGTTCCCCGTACATGTTTTTAGAAAGTTCTTGATTTTTTTTTTTTATGGGCTTCAAGACTTTGATGCATTGGTCTTGGTAGATGACTTGGAAAAAAAATTCCTCCATCTTCAAAGAAGACAGTCACAGAGCCCAGGTGATAATGCAGAACATTTCTTTATTTGCACAAAGTTATGCAAAAATGTCTCAGTCAATGGGGTGAGCAAACAATTCATCTGCTTTTATTCTTTTTCAACTTACCATTACCTCATCTAATATATCACATCAACTAACTGTTAATGTATAGAACTTTATCACCCCCTTCAATGCCACCAGTAATTGACAACTCATGTCAGCTCTCCCATTATTATTCTGATTTGTGGATTGTCTTATTGATCTTCATTGGAGGAGGGTGTGTGGGCTTTCCCATCAGTTTATCCCTGCTTTCTGGAGGGGTGTTTGTTACTCATTTACCTCATTCTAACCTGGGAAAATGCCATTAGTAGTTTTTCTAAGACGAGGCAGAGACCTCCTGTGCTGTCATCTTTAAGTTGCATTTAGTTAACCTAGAGTTAATCATAATCCTTTTCGTTGTAGTAATTCATGCTGTTATGGCTTCATATACAGTATATACTTGTAATAAACTGTAATGGATATATTATATATTAACTAAAAATTACATACAGATTTGGTTATCCACTTTCAATCAAACATTCCAACATCATAGGCAGATGAACAGGGCTTTGATCAAGATATGGTGGTACAGAACGCCACCACAGAACAACTAGAAAATAAAACAGAAGAGTAAAGATTATTAACAGTAGAATTACCAAAGCCTATGAAAAAACTTGTAATCCTGGTCCACCTTAAATCCATTCGCACCACTTTGTCAGCATCTTTTGTGTTGTAAATGTGTCGATCAGCACAAGCAGCTGGCTATCCCATCCCCCCACCAAGGGCAAAGGGCAGAAAGTTCTCTCAGCTCAAGTCTGTGTACCTGCGTGTGAGTTGTCGGGAGTTGTATAGGGTAAATAATATATGGTTATTTGGAATGCATGCATTTCATGTGTGTTCCGTGTCTACAACAATCTATGTAAACACATTGTTAAAACAGAAATGTTTTTCATGTTTTATTAATAATTGACAAAATGAAGACATGAAGTGTATAATGTGTGAAGCCTGAAGTCCCAATATTAAATAAACACTTTCACAAAAGGTACAAGTATAACAAAACAAGTGCAATTTTATTTAAGAATATAACTGCAGAAGAAGAGCTTGTGCTAGGGTGTAACGTTGACACCCGCTTAATACAACTGCTTTGTTGGCTCTGTGGTAAGAACTGCTGACTGGTAATCAAAAGGTTGCCAGTTCAATCCTAGACACCTCTGTTTTTGAGAAGTGAACTGCTCTTATTTTTATTGTTATAGAATAAAAACATACATTTGATTTGAGTCTGTAACAGCCAGTGTAAATTTATGGTACTTGTAAAGCTTAGCATTTTTTTTTTTGATTGACACATTTATAACACAAAAGACACTGACAGAGAGGTGCAAACAGATTTAAGGTTGCCCGGGATTACAAGTTTTTTCGTAGGCTTTGGTAATTCTAATGTTAAAGACTGCAGATTCATTGAATAGCATGATAATTCTATACATACTGTATCTAGTTTATTATGTGTAGAACTAAATTGTATTTATGAGAAGACCAAATTAAAAATTGGGTTTTAAGGTGATGTTTTTTAATGATCTACAGTGTTAGCCTGTTGTATCTCTATTGGTATATTCTAGTATTCTGAAGTTTTCAAGATCATTGTCTGTTTCATTAAGACCCTTAATAATATACTGAATCAGATTTTAAAGACAGAAGGTGTTAACTTATAATCAAGCCACTTCTCACATGCAACATTTTTCCTCCTACTATATCTATATAATTTTACATTAACAGGGAGTGCATGCGTTACCAGGAACACTACTTATCGCTCATGATTTAACAATGCTTCAATTGCTTTTAATATTTAAAAAGTATATTAGTGTCCAGGAGGGAGAATTATGATCTCTATTCAAAATTGGTTGTTATTAAAATTATATATAATATATACAGTAGCCTGTAACCTTTGTGAATGCTGGAGTACCTCAAGTAGTATATAATGGATTTTCATGCTGGAAAAATAAAAAGATGGTTAGGAACACAATATTTTTGTTACTTCACCTTCACCAGATGCAGCGTGAAATAACCTTTGCCTATTTTGTTTTTGTTTTCCTATTGGAGCTGCATGTGAATGCCCTTCTGTATCTCCCTAATCTTAGCATGTGTACACCCAAATACAACTGTTATTTAGACATTTTAAACTGGTTTATTTGACAAAATATTGTTACATAATAAACTGAAATATTTACTATTTCAAGGTTCAGCTCCAGATGCAAACTTACCTCTCTCTTTGTCTGACATTTCCTTTACAATACCTGAGGGCATACAACAAGAGTGGCTTTACAGCAAAGGGAAAGTAAATGCTGTCAGCCGTCGTAATGGATTTTACATAGTAAATAAAAGCCTTCGCTCTGGCAGTAAAAGTGAAGTGGTTCTGAAGCTTTCTTAAGGATTAACTTTTCAACAACATTATATTAGCCACTCACTGCTAGATTAGTTCCTCCATGAATGGAATGGCATAATTTAAAATACTTTGGTGGCAGGCAAGTACAGTTTATGCGGCATGCATTTGCTGACATTCTGTGCTGCATACAAATAGAAAAGGTTGATTGTCTTTGTGATTTATGCACAGCTTGGGCTGTATGATCACACAATAAACACATGCTTTGAGGAGTACATTTCTTTTATAACTTGACGAAATTTGTTCATAGCCATTGATCTTGTGGAAGTTCCTCATAAATCATGTTGCTCTGCTTGCCACTGTACCAAGTTGTATCAGGGTTTGTAAATTTTGGCTGAATTCCTGCTAACCTTCCATTTGATTTTGTTAAAAATGCAGACTTCGTATTCACTGTCCTTTTTTATTATTATAACTGAACATTAAAGGTGTTCTTCACACTCATAGTCCATTTGTGCCGAATCAGGTGACTATTGGGTACTTGTTTCAAGCTCCTGGTACAGCAGTTCTGTTGCTTTTCACACAGCAAACTTTCAAGTGAACCAGAAGTAGCAATGAATATCATGTGGGCTTCTTCTGGACTTCTTTTAATAAGCAGAAACCTTTTTTTCCCTAGAAGAATTCTCATGAAGAGTCAACACAGCTTTACTATGTTTGCAATGATTACACCAATCAGCCACAATGTCATAACCACTGACAGGTAAAGTAAATAACATTGATTATCTCATTAAAATAGCACCTGTCAAGAGCAGCAAGTGAACAGTTGGTTCTTGAAAGTATTGTGT
Source organism: Erpetoichthys calabaricus (assembly GCF_900747795.2). Taxonomy (NCBI): domain Eukaryota; kingdom Metazoa; phylum Chordata; class Cladistia; order Polypteriformes; family Polypteridae; genus Erpetoichthys; species Erpetoichthys calabaricus. The sequence goes on along the minus strand of NC_041403.2, from coordinate 25,118,676 downwards.
TGCAGACAGGAAAAATGAGCAAGCGTAAGGATCTGAGCGACTTTGACAAGGGCCAGATTGTGATGGCTAGGTGACTGGGTCAGAGTATCTCCAAAATTGTAGGTCATGTTTAGTGTATGCAATAGTAAGTACCTACCAAAAGTGGCCCATAGAAGACCAACTGGTGAACATGTGACAAGGTCATGGGTGACTAAGGCTCATTGAAGCACTTGGGGAATGAAGGCTAGCTTGTCTAGTCTGATCTCACAGAAGAGTTACTGTAGTACAAATTGCTGAAAAAACCTCTTACTGGCCATGAGAGAAAGATGTCAGAACACACAGAGCATCACAGCTTGCTGCATATGGGGCTGCATAGTCACACACCAGTAAAAGAGCCCATGCTGAACCCCGTACAACACCGAAAGTGCATACAATGGGCATGTGAGCATGACACCTAGAACAATGGGCAATGGAAGAAGGTGTGCCTGGTCTGATGAACTGTGTATCTTTTAGATTAATTTTGATATTATTCTGGGGCTCTTTTAAAATTCTTTTAGATCAACTATCTTATTTTAACTGCATTGGATGGTGTAAGAACCAATCTTAAAAAGTTAAAGGTTTGAGTTAAACCCATATTAGTGTTTGCTTAATTTGAATAGAATATAAATTTCTTTCATAGTCATAGACAATGGTATAGTCTTTTCCCCCAGTAAGTTAGTATGAGATAGAACGTTCTTGCTCTAACTAAGATACAGTGTTTTAATTGAGTCAGTTGTTGTTTAGAACAGGTCCCAGTGCTCAGGGACTTAAAAGACCCATTTTCAACATAGAAATGGGGTAGGCATACAGTTTTCTGACCATTTTGAAATGGTTCAGAAACATTTAGAAGTGATTTGTAACAATTAGAAATGAAAAAGATTTATAAGTTTTGAACAGAACTTCTCTTAAACAAGAACATTTCAAATTTTTTGCTATTTCAGTTTTCTCTTTTTTGTGTGAACTGTTTTACCTTGATTTTTTAGTAAAGCTTTCAAAAATGAAGATATTTTGTCTGTGGAATCATTTTGATGCGTCAGGCTTTTGCTGAATCCCATTTACAAGTTAGAGCTGTTGAACTTTGGTAATTTTGGATAACCGCTGTTACAGACGGTTTGAACCTAGGGCCAGTAAATACTGAAAACTACCCAAGTCACTTTCTATGAATTTAAGAAAATGGATGAATGGTAATTTTAAGGAGTAATGTGTAAGTCAAAAACTGGTATCAATAACAAGAATGTTTGCATGGTTGCTAATTACAAAAACCCAACTCTTTTCTAATCAGCTAACTGAATGTTAATGTCAATGAGAACTAGAGCTATTGTTGGAAACATCAGGGTTGATGTAGGAGTTAACCTTTGGAATGGATGCCATGCAACACAAGGCACACCTGTAAGCTGATGTTCAACTAAACATGAACATTTCTAAGGATTCGCAAGTTACCAAGAAAACCTCAATAGAGTAGCAGCGCAGGATATCATATAACGCAGAAACCAGTTGTATGGGAGATATTTTAAGCTTTTTTCCAGCTGACATATGTCAGATAATACGGCTAACCCCAAAAGTCTTGTCAATCTGAACAGGAGTGCCGTGTATTCCGGGAAAGATGAAAAGCAAAGCATTACTTACAGTATTATGTTTGGTTAGATTGTGCAGCATTTGATTTTCATGGGAGTATAACCTTCAGCTTGTGCTAATGTTTTAGCACAATACCAAAATACCATTTTGGGTATCTTGAAAAACTGTAAGCACTCAGGTGGCCCAGGATTACGACTTTTTTCACAGGCTTCAGGGATTCTAGTATTAACACACAAAAAGGTGAGCCAGGTGTTTATTTTTGCCGAGAGGGTGGCTGCCTTTTATTAGACTATTTTTTCAAAACAGATTTCTGGCCAGTTGCTGTTTTTGGAAAAACTGAGCTTTCTTTTAGTGCAGTTGTTGTTCCTTTTCTGACACTCTTGTAAAGAGCTCTGCTCAGTCTCAAAAATGGACACTTACAAGGAGTCTTTCTCTAGCTAAAATGGACACATTTATTGATCATTATATCTGCTTAGCTGCTGGACATTTTCCAATGAGCTCTCTCTTTTGCAAGAAAAACTTCATTTTTGGATTAAGGACAAGTAATTTGCACCAAAAATAAAGCAGCCAGCTGGGAATGGTCATTTGGGACTGAATGAAGACTGCCTGTATCCATTTTGGTTGCATAATTCTTTTTATTGCTCATATTTGCTGTTGGTTTTCCTATAAATAAATGTTTTTTTAAGTGAAAACTTAAATCAATGTCTCTCTCTGATTGATACCAGCAAGCCAAGAAGGTATGATTGTTTTCCCTTGTCCAACTGCACCCCCTTAAGGTTTCAAGGTGACATTTTTGAGAAGCTCTCTGTTAATGATAAACTGGATGTTAATGAAACAGTCAGGGATTTTCCCTGGTGTTTTATCTTGGAAGGGTTTTGGGGTGACTCTATTCTAAAACTTGGATTCTTTTATTCTCATGACCAGGTTCTTTGTTACATACATCAATACATCTGACTTCGACTCCAGCTCTTGTTCTCCTAGACTTGCACTCACCTAGTCTGGAAGGAGACGCAGCCTGCAGACGCAATGCACTTACCACTGAAACTATGGCTCCAACTTCACTCAGAACTGACTGCTATTGTGCTTCACTTGTCCTATTAGAGAACGTCTTCTCTTTTCTTTGTAAATGAGATTGCAAGAAGGCAAGCAAGGGGAGCAGGCTATTATTTAGTCAGTACAGTCTTTGACATTATTAAAAAATCTCAATGTGTCAGAAGTGGAAGAAAAGGCACATTTGATGTGGCAAGTCACCACTAATAAAACTTAGCTATATCAGGAGGTATCATAGGCAATACTGGCCGGCAAACCCAATGTGTGTGACATTCATTCTCTAAAGGGGCCAATGCTACCTCTCCTGGCATGGGTTTTCTTGGTGACTGTGTTATTCCTTCATCTTCTTCTTCCCAGTTCTCCTTTGCAAAGCTTGTAAGAGCCAATGTGAACACCCCTAGTCAATTTCTATCCAATGTCAACAGACCATATTGGTACATTTTCAGCTGTGCAGATCACAAATGGTTTGAGAGCTGCACTTTATGCAGAAGTGGAAAGTCCAGAAAATGACCAAAGTTCCGACCTTTCATCTTACTAGAATGGCCATTTTACAGTGGTAAGTTTGATTTTTGGTAGTTTAGCCTGTTTTCTGCTATCTCTACTAACACTTCTTACTGTGGTTAAAACTTTCTACTTTTACAGCTGTCAAATGTTCAAGTGCAGAGACCTTACAGTTTAACATAAAGAAATATTATCTATAATCTCTTTTAACACTTCAAAGCACAAGAATAAAATCACATTACCCTACACCTGTCTTTGAAGTTTTTGTTGTTTGATTGTAATTTTTTTAATATTAAGTTTTTATGTCATTTCCTCTGTGTTTCTCTACTGTTGGAGTTATTAATTGTATCCTGTAGATATAAATCTGTGGCCATTCCATGCTCTTTATGGATAGAGAACCAGAAGGCGGAGCCACTGTCACTTCTGCTGATTCCTCTTTCTTGATTTAAATTCAATCAGGAAAGGCAACTTCAGCAGTGGAGCACTGAGATTGTGTTGTCTTTTTTTTTTTTTTTTTTTTACTTGCTTTCTTGGTTTCTGCTTATTGATCATGCATTGGGAATTGCTAATTGTAGGTTGCCTTTTTAAGCAAATTCTGTTTTGTTTTTTTTGCTCTTTTGAACATTTTTGCCTTTTTCCTATTATTATCAGAGGAAAATCTAAGTACCCACAGAAAAACTGGTACAGACACATGGAGGACTCCCCACAAATTGTGACTGACCTGGGGCTTCACGTATAAACGGTGCGTACACACAAAAATGTTGAGTACGCCCATTTCCAAACAATGTATAAAAACTAAACTTGGTGTAAAGCCACACAAATTCTCACGCCATCTACCCCCCGCCCTTGCATACGGCAAGCAGTTCTGAATATCATAGCTGGCTTAGAGTTGTTACACTCAGTGCACCACTGAGAGAATTTGAACTCATTGTATCTGAGTGTGAAATCACAGCTGCACTGCAGATGATTGGAAAGCTCTACGGCGGATTGTGTTGTGAGAGAAGCGGATTATCAGGATACAGCTTTCAGCACTGGAGGACATTTATAGCACACTATGCCTCAGAAAAGCCACCAGCATCTGCATGGATTCCACTCAGCCATGCACACAGTCTATTTGAACTTCCATCCAGGAAACACTTCAGAGCTTTTCCTGCACTGAGGCCAAGGCTCCCTAGAGCTATAAACACACTCAATCAGTTAATCAAGTGCACCCAGTAGAACTGTTTGTACTAATAATTACAATTACCTCACTGTAAACTTGCACTAAAACTGTAATATTGCACAACCTGAGCCACTTTGTAAACCGTTTGCACTATCTGCACTATGTGTACATGTATATTGTATTTATTCTTCGTATTATTTTTATATTCATATTATATTTTATATATTTTGTAATATTCATATTATTATATTTAATATTATTACAATATTTCATATTGAATGATTTACATTGTTTTTTGTCATATTATTATTACTGTTATCATTTTAAAGGAAAAGAAGTTTATGGTGGATTTGAATATTGAATCTCATTGTACCATACAGTACAATGACAATACTGATAGAAATTAGGCAAACCGAAAATTGAATCGACTTGGTTTGTTTAGACAATTCGGGTACTTCTGATTTGGCTTCAGTCTCTCCAGGTCCCACTGTAGTCAGTGCACGGCCGAAGACAGCAGCACCAATTCAGCCACAGGGCGAGTAGGTAACAGTAAGACGGGGGTCTAAGAAGCCAAAATTTAGTTCTTCGGCACCCAGGTCACCAATTCAGACCCAGAACACATTCTCAGCACTCCGCAGCGCACCTGTGGAAACTGAGAATAAGAAAGTGCTCATAATTGGTGATTCCATAGTGTGGAATGTTAGAATTCCAAACTGTGTTAAACCAGCAGTTAATGTTAAATGTCTCGCAGGGGCCAAGATTTCTGACATAGAGGCCGCATTGGACCATGTTGCTGACAATGAAGTATCTACCTTATTGCTGCATGTCGGCACTAATGATATTTATTTACAGCAATCTGAGGTAATAGAGGAAGTTCATCTCTCTATGCACCAAAGCTATAAGAAAACGTCGGAATTTAGTTGTATCTGGCCCCTTACCAAGATTATATAGAGGGATGTGATTTATAACAGATTGCATTCCCTTCACTGCTGGCTAGGAGCCTGGTGTGCAAATAAAAGCATAGAGTTTGTGAACAATTGGAATGATTTTTGGGAAAGGCCTGGATTTTTCAAAAGAGATGGTCTTCATCCTAACTGGAGAGGATCGTATGTATTATCCTAAAATATGGCAGCAAAACTGCCTGGCTGACTACTTACAGCACCATCCAGGCCGCAGTCATGTGATCTTAAATCACAGACTGTTGTTTATCCCACCTGTTACTAGTCTGAAGCTGTTACCCATAAACCCCTTTGTGGGGCATCCAGTAAATTTAGTCTTGATGCAAGCCTTAAATGACTTGATAACCAAAAAAATAAGGTGTATAATTAGACCAAGGGATAAAACCAGACCCTCCACCAGGGGCATCTGTAATAGAAATTTACTTCAAATTAAAACAAAAAATATATCACCAGTTCAGAAAGAAGCATGCAGTTTTAAATGCTGCTTATTGAATATTCGCTCTCTTGGCACTAATGCTGTTTTGGTAAACAATATTATATTAAGTACAAAATCTAATCTGTGTCTTCTCACTGAAACCTGGCTTAGTAAATGTGACACTGTTCCCCTAGCTGAGGTGTCACCAGATGGATACTCGTTCCTTCATAAGTCTAGAGATTCTGGTCGAGGAGGAAGCCTTGGAATAATTCATTGTAACAAAATGCAAATCACATCTAAAAATTTAGGCGACTTTACATTCTTTGAGGCATTCATTTTAAATATTAAAACAGATTCCAACACAATTATAGTGCTTGTCTACAGACCACCAAGGCCATATTCATTGTTCATGACTGAATTTAGCAACCTTTTATCTGATTTGGCTATAAATTATGATCACGTAGTACTGATGGGGGATTTTAATATACATATTGATGTGGAAACTGGCACTTTCAGAAAATGTTTTACTTATTTGTTAAATCCAGTAGCATTTTGTCAGATTGTCAAAGGTCCAACTCATAATCATAACCACACATTAGATTTAATTATAACTTACAAAGTTGAAATTCAAAATTTTAAATATTACTCTGTTAAATGAAGTTATTTCCGATCACTACTTAATTACATTTGATTTAGTCCTGCCCTTGCCAACTCACTCACAGAGTAAAACAAAGACAGTGCAACATCTAGATTGTAATTCTGCTTTAAAATTTATAGATACTTTGAGTAAGTCAAGTGTAATTATGGAAAACCATTTAGATCAGTTAACATCAAATGTAAACGTGGAAAAAATTTAGATCAGCTAACATCACATTATAATGTGACTTTGAGAGATGCTCTGGAGGCAGTGGCTCCCCTTAATATTATACTGTATATAGATATTAACAGTACAGACTTTATGAACTTCTTCAATGAGAAAATTAAAAATATAAGATCCCAGATCTCGGCATCACAGTACAAACCGTATACATAGCTTAGCAGACCCTGCCTCATATTGTATTCAGCACTTTAGTAATTTTAATCCTGTAAATGAGCAGGAAGTCTTAACTTTAATTTATAAAATGAAGCCCACTACTTGTTCCAAGATCCAGTGACAACAAAACTAGTAAAAAGTGCAATGGATGTTCTTGCAGAAACTATTCTAAACATTATCAGTAGTTCATTATTGCATGGCAAAGTACCTGATGCACTAAAAGTGTCAGTCATTAAACCATTACCTAAAAAGTCAGACCTAGACCCACACATACTAAATAATTATAGGCCTATTTCAAATTTACCCTTTCTCTCTAAAATGCTAGAAAAAGTAGTCGCCAGTCAGCTTCAGACACACCTTATGCATTACAATTTATTTGAGAAATTCCAGTCTGGTTTCCGCACTGGTCATAGTACAGAAACGGCACTAACACGGGTTGTAAATGACATTCTGATTTTTCTGATGAAGGAAACTCCACTGTAATTATATTGTTAGACTTAAGCGCAGCATTTGACACCACTGACCATTCTATTTTACTGCACAGGATAGAAAATGATGTTGGGCTTGCAGTCACCGTGCTCGCTTGGTTTAGTTCTTATTTATCATATTGATTCTAATATGTACAGAAATGTGCTGACAGTACTCCATCATTTTATACAGAAGTTCAATATGGTGTCCTGCAGGGCTCAGTACTGGGACCTTTACTGTTTTCACTTTAAATGCTTCCACTGGGATCTATCATTAAGAAACATAACGTTAAGTTTCACTCGTATGCATATGACACCGTTATACATTTCATTTAGATCAAATGAAGTTTCTCCAGTATTGTCTTTAATTATTCGTGTTAGTGAATTAAAGAATTGGATGGATGAGAACTACTTGTCTTTAAACACAGATAAAACAGAGATGTAAATTGTTGGAGGAAATGATGCTGATCACAACAATATTTTGTCATCATTTAACTCAGTTGGAATCCCCATTAATTTCAGTGAATCAGCCCGCAATCTAGGAGTTATCTTTGACTCTAGCATGTCATTTAAAGCGCATATTACAAAGTTGTCCAAATCATGTTTCTTCCATCTTAAAAATGTTGGGAAACTAAAGCGCTTTCTAAATAAACAGGATTCTGAGAAATTAATTCATGCATTTATTTCTAGCAAGATTGACTACTGCAATGCGGTGTTCACTGGATGTTCAAACTGTTCTTTATACAGCCTCCAATTAATCCAAAATGCTGCTGCAAGAATTATTACAAGAACAAGAAAATACAAACACATTACACATTATACATGAGGGCCCATGGTGACTGACTAAAGTTGTGAGGCAGCAGCACTGATTATCATGACAAGACTCAGCTCATATAGACAGAAACATAAAATAAGAGTGTAGTCCATTTACAGACTGGAATTGACTGCAGACTAATATTTTATTGGATGACAACCAGCAGCTGCAGTGGTGGTACAGGAGAGTGTCTGGGATCTACGGAACTACAGTAGAGTATGTTTTAATGTCTTGTACTGTAAGTATCCACTAGAGTCTTCTCATTCAGGTGAATCAGGGTTCCCTTTCCTTAGCATCATGAAGGTACAGTAAAACTTGCTGCATGCTCATTTCTCTGCAACTACAGTCTTTTTTTTAAATGTCAGCTTTTCAATTCAGCAGGGCATAAAAATGTCACGTCAGGCTCAATTACTGAAACTGAACACCAGAAAAGAAAAAAGCTAAATAAAAATACAGGTAATATAAAGCCTCTAGTTCTGATCCTGGTAAAAGTCACAGCTTTCAAGCATTGTGCTATTCGTGTCACTTTAATAAACAGAGTGACCCTGGATGTCCACTTGATGGTTTTTACCGTACAAAAATCTTCTGTACCTAATGAATGCCTAAAGAACATTTTTTTTTATTACCATTGTCTTATTCATTCCCTTCACTCCTTCATTGATAGTACAGCAGGAATTTAAATAAAGTAACTGCTATCTTGTAGAATTACAGGCATTCCTGCACTCTAGAAATTAAAGAGAGCTCAATGAAAAATGTCCAATGTTCTCTTAATAGAAGGGTTGATTGAATGTTCTTCTTCATATTATTATTTCAGTTGAAGGCACAGAAACCCTTGTCTATCTGTGTAATGAATTTACAGACCACCTCTCTTATTGTGCATAGACACAGAAGGAAAAGATACAACTTCAGAATAATGACTGTAATATTTGTTATCTGGATTTATCTTTATCTAATTACCCATAACACATTGTGTGGAAGCAATTAATAGTGTCTAGTTAGGTGAATGTAACATTTAATAATATCATTGTAGCTCGAAAGCCAATGCTACTAGTACAGTTGTATCTAACCATATATTTGCCAGTACTTTTCAGCTTTCACAAGACCTCCAGCTGCTGATCTAATATTGAAGAACACAACAGAAAAGAGAGTTTGGAAATTGCCTTGATGGTTTACAGGAATGTTTGGGAAACACTAACTTTAATTTGAGATGTTGTGAGGAGGTGGACCGTGCATTACGTGGAAAATATGAGATGTCAGAGACTAAACACTAGTCATTAAATGTGTTTGGATGCTTTGGGGAGTTCTTATTTAAGTAACCTTTGTAATTTTTGCATGAATCTTGAGAATAGTAAATATAGAATGGCAACCTGGGGTGATGTTCCCTATTTCCTAAAAGAAGAATCAGAGGGTGTTTGTTGTTCAAATTCTGATGAATCACAATGTTCGAAATTACAATCTTGGATGCCGGAATGAAGATTTCTGTCAATATGAGAACATTACAACAGTGTGCTATGTGAAAACAAAAGCTTGAAACCTTATCGAATATGTCTGTTTTTCAAGCCAAGAAAGTTATCAAGCATTAATCTGTGTTTTGAGATCACACACGCACACATTATAAAATAGCATGTCATTTGAAGAGCTCAGTTCCAAAATAAGTACAAAAGATAAATTTTGGAGGTAAATAGGAAAATCTGGGTCCGTAAGCAGATTTTGAAACTAAATCCCTAAAACTATAGAGCTACACTGTTGCAATTAGCAGGTTTTGAAGCTCAAACATATTTTCGGCGCATGACCAACTGCATGAAAAGTCACAATCACGTATTCACTAAATTTTACCAAAAGGTGTAATTAGCAGATTTTGGAACTCACATCTTCATTTTTAAACAAAAAACACCAATATCACCTCAGTGATAGTCTTCCTTTGCAATAACCTTTCACCCCTAGGGACACGGTTTCTTCTCAAAAGACAAAATCACAGTAACTCGTTCCTGCCACATGCCTGATATCATGTTGATTTACTTCAGTATTTATGTGAGAACACTTCTCAGAAAGGTCACTTCAAAATGGAAAATGTGTCCTTACCTCAAGAAATATAGTACCAGGAATATGTGATAAAACGATTACTTTCAGATCCCTTTTGTTGTCACAGATCATGGGGCCACCATTTTGTAGATTTGTGGGTCTAGTAACCCATTTGCTTATCAACTTGAAATTAGCATCAAAAAATATTCCAAGAATTATGGCATCTGACACAGTGTGTGAGGCCAAACAACCCAGGTTATTAGAGATGCTCTTGATGTGGTTGGAGAGGCTGAAAACAATGACCTTTGTCTTATTTTTATTCAGCTGGAGGAAGGTGGATGCCACCGAGCATTCAGTGTCTTTAATACAGTCAAGAGCTCTACTCATACTCACTTATCATTGAGTTTCAGAGGAAAATACAGTAAATGCGAGGGTCATCTTCAAAACAATGATAGATGCGATGGTTCTGTGGAAAAGAGCAGGATGCAGATTGGACGCTCAAGGATCCTGTAAATAGCGAAGGTGGAGTAGGATAAAGAATTACTAATACATAACAAAAGCTCCTGTATTTTAAAAAGGAAAAAAAAACACTTTATCAAGGCAGTCAATGAGAGCGACATAGTCAACTCTGTCAAATGCTGCACTGAGTTATAATAAATTTAAAAGGGCAAACTCCCCAGAGTCCACTGCTAACAACAGGCCATTCATCACTGTAAGAAATGCAGATTCTGTACTGTGAAATGCTCTGAATCCAAATTGTAGTTTATAAAGAATATTACTTTGATTTGGAAAATACTGAAACTGAGAAAAGACAATTATGTTTGTTTAGGGTTTGCATGTTTTTTTTTTCCATTTGTATGAAATATTTTTCTGATAATACAGTTCCCCTTTCAAATTCCAAAAACAGGAGAGTATGACCTGTGAAGGACTGAGACATTGCTCACGGTTGATTGTTGTTTTATACCCAGTACATCTAAAAGCAATGGTCTTCACATCCGTTGAACTGAATTAAGTTGGTTCCGATGGTAAAGAGATGGATAGGTCTGGTCTCACTGAAGTGTCTCTGTGACGATGTGGGTTCTGCTCCAGGCTCACATCTCCATTTTGGAAGCTCTTGAATCCAACACCGTCGGTAATGTCACCAGATGAGCTGGACAGTGAAGAAACAGCAAAGCAAGAGGGTGGTGCAAAAAGTGCAAAAGTGCTATTATTAAAATCAGCAAAATCAGAGTCCAAATAATTAGTGCAGTGCAGCCAAATGTTCATTAAATAAATAATCCAATAAAAAGATTAAAAAACCCAATAGGTTAAAACAAGGCTATAACACGAGAATTAAAACCTGTTGCAGTCATTGGGGCTACACCAGCCAGACACAGCTCCTTCCCAGCCTCCTCAGCTCACTCAAGATTTGCTCAGCCAACGAGACTTCAGCCGCTGTGGTCCTCCCTATACCGACCACCATCTTAGCTGCCTCTGGCAGCGTCTGCTAGACCGCTCGGGGTCAGTTGTCCTTCTGTCTTCCTTCTCGTCCCTCAGATCCCTAGGGCGGACTCCCATTCAGTGAACACGATCCATCCCTTGAGTGCCGATCGCTCGCACTATCTCGCTGCGCTGACCTTCCTTTTCCTCAGCTGGCTGGCTCATCCATTCTCTTGCACTACCCCCTATTCTTGCACTATTCTGCTCTCTCGCTCTCCAGTCTTTTAACATTCCCTTCTCCCACGTCCGCCTCGCACTTCTCCTATTTATTATGGAGACATGGCTCAGGTGTGGCGATTAGCAGCTCCCGGCATCAATTACAGATGCGGACTACACCTCACCTGCGCACTTAAGCGAGGACCGCCCACATCACAAAGCACCTGGGAACCGCTCCGGCCACACTACCATGCCCCCTCTGTAAGCCACGAGTGCGGAAATTATTTATTTAAAGACTGACCTTTTTGATCTGAGCTGTGGACCCGCTATACCACAGTCTCCCATATTCATAAACTGTAGTTGGGGTGAGAAACAGCACTGCTAATTCTGAGTGAGTGGCTAGTTGCTGCCTCAAAAGGAGACATTTAAGTGCTTTCTGTTATGTTAGTCTTCTTTCTTTCTTTCTTTCTTTCTTTCTTTCTTTCTTTCTTTCTTTCTTTCTTTCTTTCTTCACAGTACATTTTTCCCAGATGTTTTCTTATTTTGTATGATTTTGTCTTGTGCCATGTGAAAACAAAAGCTTGAACCTGTATCAAATACCTCTGTTTTTCAAGCCAAGACATTTTTCAAGCATTAATCTGTGTTTTGAGATCACACACACATTGTAAAATACCTTATACATGTCATTTATAACCAAAAAACACCAATATCACCCATTTGAAAAGAAGGTCCGCTGTGCGCTACCTCAGTGCTTGTCTCTCTTGAAAGACAAAATCAAAGTAAATTGTTCTTGCCACATGCCTGGTATCATGTTGATTTACTTCAGTATTTGAGTGTAAACTCTTCTCACAATGCCCACTTCAAAATGGAAAATGTGTCCTTACCTCAAGGAATATAGTACCAGGAATATACAATAAAACAATTATTTTCAGATCTCTTTTGTTATCACAGATCACAGGGGCCACCATTTTGTAGTTATTTTGGGTCTAGTAACCCACTTGCTTATCAACTTGAAATTAGCATCAAAAAATATTCCAAGAATTATGAGCATCTGATGCGGTCTGTGAGGCCAGCAACCCAGGTTATTAGAGATGCTCTTGGTTTGGTTAGCGAGGCAAAAAACAATGACCTTTGAATTAAGTTGGTTCCGATGGTAAAGAGATGGATAGGTCTGGTCACACTGAAGTGTCTCCCATATCCATAAACTGTAGTCGGAGTGAGAATCAGCACTGCCAATTCTGAGTGAGTGGCTAGTTGCTGCCTCAAAAGGAGACATTTAAGTGTCTTCTGTTACGCTAGTCTGTTTTCTTTCTTTCTTTCTTTCTTTCTTTCTTTCTTTCTTTCTTTCTTTCTTTCTTTCTTCTCAATACATTTTTCCCACAGGTTTTCTTATTTTGTATGATTTTGTCTTTTTGACATGGCATGATGATGGTTACTGGGACAGGAAGGAGCTCATCTGTTCCTGAAAACCCTTTCATAAAATGAATTCGTAACATGAACAATTAATTGCAATTAATTTAAGTGTAAAATATTTTTAAGTGTTCCCTGGCCTAGAAATGTCAATTTTTTTCATATAACACCAACCTATATGAAAATTAACAAAATTAGTTTAATAATAACATTAGTCATCAAAGCAAACCTTAATCATTTTTAATCAAGTGATTTACTTGGACCTTATCACTTCTAGTTCCACATTAAAAGGAACCAGTTTTTTTCACAATATATTTTTAAAAGCTGTGATACCCAGGATAACTGTGAGAAGACATCTGAGTAGCAGACCTGACAAGTGAACCATAGCATGTGAACACACAGGTAGACCTCACTGCAGATCAAGCCCCTTCCTGCTCACCATGCTGCTGTGAGGACAGAATCTGAACACTTCAGCATCAGCTGTAGAAATAACTGAGATTGAGACGGCAAAGTGTGATGGTTAATTTTTACTGAAGATTCACAAATTGATTATATACTGATTATACTAAATGATTTCTGTCCTTGTTGATTGTTAGCTTTTGCTTTTAGCACTCTTAGAAAGCCTTTTAATTAAAGCCTCTTGATCTGTGACCCAGTCCTGCTGCTACGTTAGCACAAGGACATTTATTGATAAGAAAATGAGTACAATCTAGTGTAGCACAATCTGGACTCTTATGGTCTTGTTTATCAGTAACTATCAAGGATGGGAGTTGTGAAACTAATCACATACTTCTGTAATTGGCGAGTATATTTAAGAAGTGTTACCAGCATCTGTAAGTCAGTCAGTCATATCATGTACAGAGTGACTTCTGATTACTTGTCAGTAAAGGTATTCTTCACATCCTTAACTGTCTCTGTGATGTAACTTTGGCAGACAGTGCAGCAAGCAAATCCCACCCCTCCCACTCACCAGTGCCAAGCCCCACCCACAAATGTTCAGCCCCACCCTGTTCTGTGGGCTGCAACGAGGTGTATTTGGAATTAATGTGTAGACGTTCAGGTGTTAGCGTCAGTGGTACATATTTGAAAATCTTTATTCTTCATGTACGAATTTTATTAAAACTGGGGTATCCTGTATTTTAGAGAATTAACTGAGTATAAATTGTATGCATTAGCCCAGTTGTTTTCTAGTATAATAGTGCAGTATGAATGTATCCAGCAAAATACATTAGTGTAAAAGTAGCTATTTAAGTTAAAAAATGTAGTGAATTAAAAGTAAGAGTGGATAGAAAATTTTATACTAAAGTAAAGTTCTAAAAACAGACTCAAATATAGTGACAAAGTATTTCTATTTCCTCACTTTACAACATTCACTGTAAGGAAGGCAAAAATACTGCACACAACCACTGACACTGGTAACCATCTAATACACCTTAAGGAGTGAGGGGGACCAAGTCGTACAATGTGAATAACATAATGACTCTGCAAGCAATGAGCTGTGGCACTACAGGTAAGCCAAGTGTAAGAACCATTTTCCTTGTTCTATAAGATTCATGAATGTTTATTAGATGACAGTGCATAAACTATGGGAGGTTCCTATAACCCCCGTAAATAGAATTGTATTGGTATGTTCTTGCCATTTCTAACAGCTTGGAGTAAACATTATTCTTCAGTTAGTTAGTGACAGCCTTGCCTTGTATAAGGTGTAGAGGCATACGGTTTTTAACCGTGACCGCACGTGACCGTGCCTGGGCACTTGCCTATGTGCCAACCGGCTTACGAGCCTTTTGAGTGTGTGAAGTAAATATGTAAGAAAACAGCACTTAATTTATGTGTTGTGCCGTACGTAAAATGTACAGAAGAAGAAGCTAAGAATCTTTAAGTAGAGAAGAAGAAATTAAGAACCTTTAAGTATAGAAATAACTAAAGTCTTTCAAGAAAAGCTAAGCTTATAGAAGATACATTTTTCCCTTTGTTTTGCCTTTTATTCTATGTGTGTAACTATTTTTTTTTTATTCTTGTTTGGATTATATGCTTTTAAATTTCACTAAATACCTTTAAAACAAACTCTTGGACTTTGAGAATTCTTTTGACATGCGTCTTACCCATGCCTGATAACACCTTATATTCCAGCAGCTACACCAAGAACTGAATGAAGACTTCAGTTTCTTTAAGAAGTGGCTGGCAAAGTCAACGGGATGGGGAGGTAAGGGGTAATGAAATCTCTGCCTTGGGCATTATCTACATTTTGTTACTGGTTATTTTGGAATAACCTACTTCAACCAAGTCCTGTGCAAAATGTACTTTAAAAGGCCAGTCTTAAACTACTATACCAAAAAATATTAAAAGCTCATTAACTATGAAGTTCAGGTGTGAACAAATAGAAGTTATCTTCTTTTAGTCAATAAACAAAAATGCTTTCTGATCTGACCTTTTCAATCATGTTTTATTAAATAAAAGCCTCCTTCTGTCTTTTCTGGATCTTTTTATTTTTACCTCTTTGCATCGATCCCGGTCTTGAATCTTCATGAATGTATCCCTCATCTTCTGGGAGGATTCATTACCTATTCAGTCTTTCTTGGTGTAAGTGTACACTTCATTAATTTCACTTTGTGCCTTACTCTTCAGAGGGACTGTTTTCAGAATTACAAAGATATTCTCCCTTAGTAGCCAGCTGTGAAGTGTCAATTATTCTGAATTTCAGAAGAGTTTAAGCATGTCTTGGCTTTTCTAACTTCTCACTTTCTGTTGTGAGCACAGCAAGAGCATTCATCTTGATTCTTCCTTTAAAAGTGACATGAATGCAGTTCCAGCTGACAAGAAGTTTGATAATTAACACATTTAAACTGAGCATGTTCCAATAATTGCCCCCATTTTAAGGAAAATAATGAAAGAAACCACTTACTTTTAACGTTTACATAAGTTCTGTTATATATGCTGTCACTTTGAGTCTTGTGCTCTGTTTTATAGACTTTAAAATGTGCTCTCTGCAATATTTATGCTTTATTTATAACATATATAGCAGAATATAAGTATGTCTTCTGATTGTGTGTACGTATATATATATATATATATATATATATATATACTGTGTGCATTGGCAACACTAAACTGGCCACTGTGTGCGCGTGTGTGTTAGCTTTGCAATGGGCTGGAACCCCATGCAAAAAAACAAAAAACAAAACAAGTGATATATTCAGGTCTTTCAGGTGAGGTGGAATAGGAGCAGTTTATATGGGATCCAGACAGGAAGAGGCAGGTCCAGGGGAGTGTATGATGGAAGTGATGTCAGAGGTGGTGTGGGTGTTAGTTGTTTAGAAAATCCATTAATCAACAGCACCAACCCCTGGTCCGGGGGAGAATTACCATTACCAGATGACCAGAGCCCTTCAACTGTCCCAAAACACATGCAAGTGACACTACTATATGTATCCATCCATCCTCTTCTGCTTATTCAAGGTCGGGTCACGGGGGCAGCAGCTTGAGCAGAGATGCCCAGACTTCTCTCTCCCCGGCCACTTCTTCTAGCTCTTCCGAGGGAATTCCAAGGCGATCCCAGGCCAGCCGAGAGACATAGCCCCTCCAGCGTGTCCTGGGTCTTCCCCAGGGCCTCCTCCCGGTTAGACGTGCCCGGAACACCTCACCAGGGAGGCGTCCAGGAGGCATCCTGATCAGATGCCCGAGCCACCTCATCTGACTCCTCTCAATGCGGAGGAGCAGCAACTCTACTACGAGCCCCTCCCGGATGACTGAGCTTCTCACCCTGTCTTTAAGGGAAAGTCCAGACACCCTGCGGAGGAAACTCATTTCATCCGATTGTATTCGCTATCTCATTCTTTTGGTCACTACCCATAGCTCATGACCATAGGTGAGGGTAGGAACGTACTGTAGATCGACTGGTAATTTGAGAGCTTTGCCTTTCGGCTCAGCTCCTTTTTCACCACGACAGACCAATGCAGAGCCTGCATCACTGCAGATGTCGCACCGATACGCCTGTCGATCTTCCACTCTATTCTTCCCTCACTCATGAACAAGACCCCGAGATACTTGAACTCCTCCACTTGGGGCAGGATCTCGCTCCCAATCTTGAGAGGGCACTCCACTCTTTTCCGGCTGAGAACCATGGTCTCGGACTTGGAGGTGCTGATTCCCATCCCAGCCGCTTCACACTCGGCTGCGAACCAATCCAGAGAGAGCTGAAGATCACGGCCTGCTGAAGCAAATGGGACAACATCATCTGCGAAAAGCAGTGACCCAATCCTGAGCTCACCAAACCGGACCTCCTCAATGCCCTGGCTGCAACTAGAAATACTGTCCATAAAAGTTATGAACAGAATCGGTGACAAAGGGCAGCCCTGGTGGAGTCCAACTCTCACCGGAAACGGGTTCGACTTACTGCCGGCAATGCGGACCAAGCTCTGACACTGGTTGTACAGGGACCGAACAGCCCTTATCTGGACATCCGGTACCCCATACTCCCCGAGCACCCCCCACAGGATTCCCCGAGGGACACGATCGAACGCCTTTTCCAAGTCCGACACTACTACTATCAGACACTACTATACACACATATATATATATATATATATATATATATATATATATATATATATATATAAGAAAGAGAGAGAGGTAGCAAGTATCCAACCATTTACATAGATAAAACAGAGAAGATTAGCAGACCATTTCAGGGAGCACATTCAAGCCATTAAGATCAAAGACCTTACAGACCCAATTGTAGAAGACCTCACATCCTTTGATCACAGCCATGCTGATGTCTCTTTTTGTGTTCTTTCACAAGGAAACTTCTCAAAGAATATCAGAAGAAGCTAAGCTCATTCTTGGTTGCATCACATATGTCTACAGGTCTTAAAGACCAAGTAATGTTTCAATCTCTCCTTTCATTTTCTCTGATCACAGCCTTATCACATCTACTCTTAGCCTTTCTCCATTTATTTGCCCTAGCTAATACCTGGAATTCTGCCTAAAGACTTTAATTTTTGTCTCTTCAGACCAGAGAATCTCTTTCCTCACACTCTCAGAGTCTTTTAAATGTCATTTGGCAAAGTCCAATTATATTGGGCTATTATATGCCTTTTATTCAATAATAGCTTCCACCTGATTGATGGAATGCTGCTGAGATGGTTGTCCTTCCAACAGGTTCTCGCATCACAGCATAGGACTTATGAATTACTGTTAGTGTGACCATTGTCATTCACCTCCCTGACCAAGGTCATTCTTGCCCAGTTACTCAGTTTGGCCAGATAGACAACTCTAGGAAGAGTCTTGATGGTTCCAGAGTTCTTCCATTTCAACATTATTGAGGCCACTGTGGTCCTGAGAACACTCAAAGCTTTAGTAATGGTGTTATCCCCTTGCCTCTGATCTGTGCCTCACCACAATTTTATCACAGCGTGGGGATTTTGCTAACCTTTCTAAAACAGGTTTTCACCTTGTCATTATGAGCTCTACAGTAGTTCAATGGGCAAAAATGGCAAAATAATAAAGTGTGCAGAAAGTGAAGAGGGGGTCTGAAATCTTTCTGAATCCAATGTATATGTATATTTCAATGACATATTGTTAACTTGCAAATAAACAGAATACATCCCCATGTTCTTAATCAAATTCATGGTGTTATTTAATAAATAAGAAGCTAATTACATATGAGCAATTATTTTTGTTCTGTATATTTTCCGGTTTAGCTGAAATAAACATAAAACATAGAACAAAATAAAAGATAGTAGACATTTAAACAGAGAAAAAGCCATTCCGTCTTTAATGAGGTTCAGTGTTGATGTTGAATTATTTATAATAAATATGCTAGTTCACCATTCCATTGCACTTAAATACAAATAGATTTAACACAGGTTGTTCTCCATGACTGCTATCTCGGTACATGACAGTGCTCTCCATTGGCATGCTGGCACAATTCCCAAACCTCCTTACGTCAGTGAGTGATCAGCAGCAGTCTGCACAATGAGACGACCCTAAGCATTTTGACAACTGGTCCTGTCAAGCTGCGAGTTAAACCTTCTTTGAAATTAAGCAGTTCATTAGGCCCAGCTGAAGAATTACTAGACTTGCTTGGCTGGCTTGATTAAACTAGGATTCCTAGACAAATTAATTTTCCAAAGGTTGACCATTTTTCCAGAGTTATCATGATAGCTTTATGTACATTTATTTTAATATAAAATATATGCAACTAGCCACGTTACCTTTCTAAGACAGATAATAGAATATATTTCAAAATATTCGATATCTCTTGCTCTACGTTTACATTCAGAGCCTTTCCTCTGTATCCTCATGTGTCTGAACTTCTCTTCATTGGTGCTCCCTGTGATGTTTAACATGTCAGTGTGCTCTGTACAAATATTTTATAAATCTACTTTTCTTTCTACTCACATGCACAATTAACACAAAACCAGATTTAGCACAGGGGCTCATCATATAGAACTGTTAGGCCAGCATTAGAAGACAAGACAGGGACAACTGCAAAATAGGCATTGTATACTATTTTTGTGTGTCAAAGCCAGCATGAAACTGTATCCTCTTTGCCTTGTTTGGAATGGCATGATTCATCTAAGTGGGGGCCTGCACATGAAGAAAGAGTATAAAGTCTTGGAACATTGCCTGGCACACCTTTGAAGCCAATGGACGGATGGGAGATAACATCATCCGATCCTGAAAATCTTTCCAACGCACCAATGAAAATGGCACACTCTATACATCGGGCCCCCACTCCCGAACTAGGTGTTTGTCATAGCTTTCTTGTCTGCTATGCCATGTAAGCTGTCATTAAAGAAAGCTAAGTTATTTCTCCTATGTGTTTTCTTACCACCGTATCACTAAGGAAGTGGTATCGCCTTTTTATATTATATCTATATAGTTTTGGGTTATGTAACATGCCACAATAACAAAAGAGTTCATTCTAACAAGGGAGCTAGCGCTCCCTGCTGGATACACTCCATCTGTTGAGTACGTTCTTGTAAAGCCTCCTTCTCAGACTCTGTCATTTCAAAGGGGCCTTGTTCACCTCATGTCCGCTTTTATACTCACAGCATGGCTTCTACTGCTTTTCTCCTCTTGGTGTGTCTCACACTCGCACTTCCTCTTTTGATTGCATCACTCAGCCAAACTGCCCAATCACACCAAAGTTAAATTGACCAATCAGATTGCTCACAAGGATTGGACACACACACACACATGCCATAGTGTTTTATTATATCGTAGATTACAAATAGGCATTTCAGAAAATAAGAACATACAGATACTTATATGGAAGTGCAACAGTGGACAAGATAATATGATCCAGTGTAACAAATGAACACAGCCTTCAGCCTCACTCAAAAAATCATTGCTTGTGTAGTGGATCAATAGCAGTGTAGTAATGAGAGGGGAAATGTAGAATTTTTAGAAATAAAAAGATTTATTAAAACAAAAAATCTCTGAAAACATTGAAGCTCAGAAGAGCACAAAAGTGAGAAGGCGTTCCCTAAAAGGGCAGCAAGCAAAGTCCCAATACACAATACAAAGAATGTTAAAAAAACAGAGAACAGAGGCCAAAAATCCAGAAAAACAATGACAAAAAAATAAGCGATAAATACCAGAAAACTTACCAATAGCAGCACATTCAATGAACCGCAAGGGACTGTGGGTTAGCCTTTATAGGACTGAGAGTAGTACATTGAATGGTGCTGGCCAGGTAGCCCTGCTTCTTGAGGGACCACTTACAAAACATAAGGTGCATGGAAAATATTCAAAGAACTAAAGGAGATAAATAATCAACAATGTTAAACTGAAAATGAACGAAATAAGTGATAAATTAGAACCCCAGCCCTTTTCGGCCTGGCGGAAGTGTTAAACTTTCTGCACAAGGTGACGGCAATAAAAATGTAATATTTAAAAGGAGAGGTGAAATTAAGGTCATAAAGATATCTGTCTATCTATCTCTATAAAGTGGCAAGGTTGACACAAGGAAGTTAAAATAAATTTTCAAGCTAGCCAAAAAAATGTTAAGCTATAATCGAGGCAAAGATAGCGAGAAAGGTCAGAAACCCATAAAAATGTACTTGTAACATATTGTAGCGATGGATGGCACTGAATTCCCAGGAGGGTCTGCGGTGCTGCAGCTAAAATTAAACAGTTAATTATGATTTAATTTACGCTGTAATTTAAAATAGTTCTTGTGTTTAATGTTGGGTTATAGCTTTTGGTAACAGGAGTGTTTTATTAAAGTTTAAAGGGGAGGTTGGAGTTTGTCTACCACTACTAACCAATGCTGCCTGGTGTGAGTCCGGGTATGGAAACTAAAGAGGTGTGCTGAAGTTGAGTATTGCCGTTTTGTAGTGATTGCATTACTTGAATGTACAACTCTGCCAGTATTAAAAGAAAAAGTGTTTTTTTATACTTTGAGTGTGTCTATGTGTCATAGTATTCCAAAACATGAGATGAAATTGAAGTTGAAAACAAAAAAGAGAATTTGTAGTCAGAATATCAGGAAAGACAAGTCAATACACAATGGAGTTTTTCTTTGAATATCCACAAACTTGGACAACCAGGAAGTGTATGATGGTGACCTATACTGTATATCTTTGACCTGGTCATGTCATGTGCCACACACTTCCTGTTAATTGCTACTTAGCAACAGTTTGGTAACAATAGTCAGTCAGTCAGTCATTCAGTCATTGCAGGAACAAAATAGTGGCACCCACAATACAAACAAAATGGCTCTGTGGATGAATGTATTTCACTCTTAGGTGGGTTTGCATGTAATTCAAAAAACACATACTGCGATAGCCATGTCTGTATTTCCGTCTGTCCACAAAAAACAACTTGTCTCCCAGTGAACCAATTTTGTTGAAATTTGGTACAATTATTCTTAGAGGGAAATTATCTGGATAGTTCCATTTTCTTGGAGATATCTCAAGTAGCATCAGTGAATTTACAAAGTCATCTGTCTTGAAACAAAGAAACATTCTGTGCAATTTCAGTTATGGAATAGTTTTGTTTCAAATTCACCTTGAGAGAGGTTACTTCAATTGGTATATTTTATATATTTTCCTCTTTTACTAGGCCAACAGCTACTCAGATCCCCAGTACAAGTTAATCAAAACTTCAGAGGGTAGGCCCCCTTGTGAGTCACTCATACACCAGCTCATGTCTCCTGCTGCATGAGGTAAGTTAAATTTAAATGTTAAAAAGAATTAAAAAATGTGTCTTACCTGGACGTACACTAAAACAAGTTCATAGTTGCATTTTCTGAACCTTATTATTGTAAAGAACAGACATTATCAACCTGTACAGTAGCTAACAGTTATTTGAACTAATTGATTACATGAGGAAGGTGCTATTTCCCTAAGTGATATAAAGATAGGATGGCTTTAGAAAGAGAACTGCAGTCGATATGTGGGCAGAAGATCAGAGGCATGCCACAAGAACTGTGCTGTGGTGAAAACTGGGGCAGTTTCTATGGTACAGAAATTCTGTAAATAGCAGAGATGGAGCAAAACGGCAGCTTGCTCCATCCTGAAAGAGTTTAATTGTTGTAAAATTTAAGACCAAGGCTGTTGCGGTTGCTATTTATCCATGTCTGAAGGGCTGTGTTTGTGTCTGTGTATCTTGAGACTAAAATTAAAATCCTTAAGATTAGTGTCCATCCATCCATCCATCCATTTTCCAACCCGCTGAATCCGAACACAGGGTCACGGGGGTCTGCTGGAGCCAATCCCAGCCAACACAGGGCACAAGGCAGGAACCAATCCTGGGCAGGGTGCCAACCCACCGCAGGACACACACAAACACACCCACATACCAAGCACACACTAGGGCCAATTTAGAATCGCCAATCCACCTAACCTGCATATCTTTGGACTGTGGGAGGAAACCGGAGCACCTGGAGGAAACCCACGCAGACACGGGGAGAACATGCAATTAAGATTAGTGTCTCCCTTGGAATTCCGTTATGCAATAATTTAGTTCTTTCAGAAGGTCTTAGTTTTTTGGATACTTTAGCTGAATTATCGGCTTTTTACTAATATTAATACCTAGACGGGAAACTTACTGCAGTTGCATTTCTCCTTTCATGGAGTAATATTGATTGTGAGTTTATGCTAGTATTGGTCATTTTGCATTTGTAGTTTAAATGGTAAACTTGGTAATTTCACTTTCTTGTTCATATTTGTAGCATTAACTGAGTTGTGTGGTATTGTTACTATAGTTGAGAAAGACAGGCATAGCATTCCTGTACTACATACTTGTAGGGGAGGTTAGTGAGACATTTTTAATATCCCTTTTGCTGTTTAAAAAAAAAAAAAACTTTTATATTTTTAAATGAAAAATCATTACATTATATTATATTTCAATATTTTCCTGACACTGCAATTTACAAGCCAAGCTCCAGGCCTACTCTTTTCATGGTATGAATCAGTCGACAGTTTTACCCTTGAGACTTCAATAGATTTTAACTCTCTATCAGGAACATCTTTTTAAAATGTTAGGTTTAAGAAATGTGAACAATGAATAGTCACAGATTTGCCACAACTAACAATAGAACATCAGTCGATGCCATTTTTATCATCACTTGATTTGGATTGAAAGCTTTTCAGCCGCCATAAGCGTATTCGGGTTTTTAAGTATAGGGCATTGTAAAGTGCTGTTAAAAAGTATGTATTTAATTTAATCTATTAATT
This sequence comes from Erpetoichthys calabaricus, assembly GCF_900747795.2. NCBI lineage: Eukaryota > Metazoa > Chordata > Cladistia > Polypteriformes > Polypteridae > Erpetoichthys > Erpetoichthys calabaricus. The sequence goes on along the minus strand of NC_041403.2, from coordinate 25,094,927 downwards.
CATGTAATTGCATATATAATATGAATATGACTTATTGTAACAAAGGCCTCCATCAGTTGAAAGTGACTTTGGAATGGTGTGCTCTAGTTTCCTTTGCTGTTGTTGACGAAACCAATGCAGGAGTGGCAGTCTCTGTTTCAGAGGTCACACTTATGGGTGATCTCAGCTCTGTCTGTGGAGTAGCGTTACTTTCTGTGGGTTCGCTTGTCAACCGCTGCTTTCTGGAGACTTCAGATGCTGCTTCAAGATGCCTCTCCACTTTGAATGATCGGCTACAAGGCCTTCCCAGGACTTGATGTTAATGCCCAGGGCTTCATTTTCCAGTTCCAGACTTCTCTGTAGTGTAGCTGTGGGTGGCTTACTGTTCCCTTGCCTGATGCCAGCTGGCCATAGAGGATGTCTTTAGGGTTGCAACCATCATCCATGCGGTGGGTGTGACCAAGCCAATGCTGTCTGTGTTGCCTGAGTGGGCTGTACATACTGTGTAAGCCAACACAGAACAAAATTTCTATGTTGATGACTTTGTCCTCACAGGAGATGCCCAGGATGTGGCGGGGCATCGCAGATGGAAGGTGTTAAGTCATTTCTACTGCCTTGGTGTATATTGTCCAGGTTTCGCTGCCATACACTGTAGACAGCCATCTTGGTCTTGATTATCAGTTTGGTGTCCTCCAAGGTGGGCAAGTGTTGTTGTGGCCTTCCCAATGCATTTGTTGATTTCATCATCTAGGGAGAGGTTGTCGCTGATGGTGGAGCCCAGGTAGATGAACTGGTGAATGACCTCCAGTTTATGGTTGTCGATGATGATGACGACTGGTGGCGCCTCAACATCCTGTTCCATCCCATTGGTCTTTCCAGACTGATAGTCAGACTGACTTTGTTACAGGCCTAGGCAAACCGATCCATCAGGATCTGGAGGTCCCAATGTGAGTGCATTCCAACTGTTGCATCATCAGCAAACACCATGTTCTGATGATGGACTCGCGCACTTTGTTTTTGGCTGTAAGGTGGGCTAGATTGAACAACCTGCTTGTCTAATCTGGTGTGTTGGTAGATCCCTTCCCTTGTGGAGCCAAAGGCGTGTTTCAGAAGCAAAGTGTTGTGAAGAAGATGCCAAATAGTGTCAGAGCAAGGACACAGCCTTGCTTCACTCCACTACGGATCTCAAAGGGATCATTGCTACCTCCGTTATACTGCACTCTCCCCCTCGTGTTGATGTGGAAGGATTCTAACATTTTCTGCAGTCTGGGTGGGCAATCTATGTTGGTGATGACCTAGAACAGTTTTGTCAGGTCTATTGAAGGCAGGTTATAGGGGCTTCATCTGTTCTCTGCATTTCTTCTGGAGTTGTCAAAGGGAGAATATCATGTCTGTAGTTGATTGGCCAGTGCAGAAACCGCACTATGTGTGGGTAGAAATGTTTGGCCAACTTCTACAGACGTGTCAGGAAGACACATGGTGAAGACCTTGCTGATGATGCTCAGTAAGGTGATACCTCTGTATCTGTTGCAATCACTTCTGTCCCTTTAGTTCTTATACAGGGTGACGATTCTGGCCTCTCTCATGTCCTGTAGTATGGCTCCCCCTTTCCAGCACTGGCACAGGACCTCATACAGTTTCTGCAGTGAGCTGGTCTTGCACTGCTTAATCAGGTATGGGGGAATCCCGTCGCTTCAAGGCGCTTTCCCGGGGGTCAAGCTGTCAATGGCTTTGCTAAGATCTCCCAAAATAGGTTCAGCATTCAACTCCTACATGGTCTGCAGACACTCAATGGCCTTGAGGGCTGAGGTGGTAACAAAATTCTCTCTAGAGTATAGGTCAGATTAGTGTCCCACCCACCGCTCAATCTGTTTTCCTCTGTCAGTGATAACCTCCTCACTGCTGAGTTTTAGGTGGTGCCTTCTTCCTCTGAGAGGGGCGACAGCTTTCTTGATGCAGTAGTACATTACTCTGATGTTGCCTGTCATCGCAGCTGTCTGGATGTCTTCACCGAAATGCATAAAGTACTTGTTAGCACACACCTGGTGGTCTGTTATACTTTGTTTATGGCAGCCCTGAGTATTTGTAGGCCTCTTTCTGTCGGGGAGCGCTTGTACTCAGCCAGGGCAGCATGCTTGGCTTCAATGACGGGAGTCAACTTGGTGGACTTGACTTCAAACCAGGAAGTCATTTTTGAGGTCTTTCTCCTGAAGGAGGCCATGGCTGTGATGCAAATGGTCTCCCTTAGGGCTTCCCATTTCTCTGTGGCTGAGTTACCGGGCTATGATGCACTCAGTTCCTTCTCATGGGACTAAGCAAACTGATCAATGAGGTTTGAATGGGAGATCTTGCTGACATCAATGCAGGGGTTCCCCCCTTACTTGGCTCTGTGAAATTTCTTAGGTTGCATCCTGATCTTGCAGCAGACCAAGCAATGGTCAATGTCGTACTCATCGCTATGGTAGAAGCATGTCAACAGTATGTTCCTAAGCAAGGATCTAGTCCTACAGGTGCCAATGTTTCGAACGAGTGTGTCTCCAAGAGACCTTGTGCTGAGTCTTCGTTCGGAAGAAGGAGTTGGCTATTTAAGTTGAAGTATGCATAACTCCAGCAGTCACTGTCCATTGTCGTTCATGTTGCCTACTCCATGGTGTCCAAGTAAAGAGAGCCAGGAATCATTGTCAGCACCCACTTTGGTGCTGGAGTTTCATTTATTATGTACATAAATGAGGAGGGCAATGGGGAGGAGATGAGTAAATATAAAATATTTATATGATAACTGTGTTTGGGGTTACATGGGGTTAATAGGGATTGAATAGTTTGAATTTTTTTCTACTATTCATTTCTTTGTATAAGATATTTATAACACTTTTGTTGTATCTGAACTTTTAATATGTTGATGTTTGTTCTTGTTATATTTTTTATTTCAATAAAGTACTTTTAAAAATTTACATACATCAGCATCACAGCAGTACAAAACTTTTACATAACTATCAGGAGGCTGTTCACGAAGGATTTCATTTCATTACTACTCCATCATCTGCATCAGCAAGACTGGACTGTGTTGTGAGTATTTATTGCTTTGTGCTTAGTGTTTTGTTGGATTTCTTTTGTATCTGTAATATTAATCATTTCTGTTGTTTACTACCATAAATATACATAAAAATTTATTAAAAACTGCTGAACTACGTACTTTATCTGGGGAAGCCACACATCTTTGTCTCAGCAACCAATTTTACACAAGTGATTCGCTGGCACAGTGATTGTTTAATGTCACATTTCTCTCTACTTTTTGAATTTTATTTAGTGAAATTAACTTAAAATATACAGTAATTATGTGCCAATCATGGAATTTTCAAATTCACTGGGGGTAGGGGTGCAAGGGAATGCTATATTTTGCTTAGAAGTGTTGATAAATGATAATGATGTCTGAAACATTTTCTGTGTGTTTTGAGAGAGTGAAATATTGTCATGGCACTCTGCTAATGAAGATAGAAATGAATGTTTCATGTTTGCAAGAAAAGAGTGGGAAAGTAGTAGCCTTTTATTAGAATATTTTTCAAAAACAGTTCTTGCAGTTCATTTACTGTTTTTCTGATGCTTTTGTAAAGAGCCAAAGTAAGCTACAAAAATGGATACTTTCAGGGAGCATTTTCTCTCTCTTTACTGCTTTGTAAAAACTGAAATGGGCACTTTAAATAGACCTGCTGGACATTTGGAAAAGAGTTCTATCTCCATCGTGAAATCTTTTTCATTTTTTGATTAACAATCCAGAATCTGCAACTAAAGATGAGAAGGCACCTGGGAATTGTCATTTGGGTTTGAATAAAGACTGGACCCACCCAGGTTGTGTGATTCTTTGTATTACTTATACAGAGTGCTCAAAAGTATTCAGACACCTTCACTTCTTACAGATCTTGAGTTTCAGCGTCCTGCTAAAATCATTCCTTTTCCTCAAGCAACACTCGATACCCTAGAATGACAAAGGAAAAAATATAATTCGGAAATTACTTATACATTTAATAAAAATACAAAACTGTATTATCACATTGACACAGGTGTTCAGACCCTTTATTCAGTAATTAGGTGAAGCACATTTTGTAGCAATTATAGCCTGGAGTCTTTTTGGGAATGACGCAATAAGCTTCACACACCTGAATTTGGGAATTTTCTACCATCTTTCTTTGCAGATCCTCTCAAACTTTGTCAGGTTGAATGGAGACCATTGGTGGACAGTTATGTTCTGATCTCTCTAGAGATGTTTGATTAAGTTTGAGTCCGGGCTGTAGCTGGGTAACTCAAGAACTTTCCCAGAGTTGCCCCTAAGCCACTCCTGTGTTGTCTTTGCTTTGTGGTTAGGGTCCTGAACCTTTCACCCAGTCTAAGGTCCAAAGTGCTCTGTGCTTTGCTCTGTTCAGCTTTCCCTCAATCCTCTGTTGCCTCCCAGTCCATCCCACTGAAAAACAACCCCACATCATAAAGCTGCTACCACCATATTTCACTGCTGAAATGGTATTGGAACTGTGCCTGGTTTTCTCCAGACATGACACTAATCGTGATTTCATCAGACCAGAGAATCTTTTTTTTTCTCAGAGTCTGAGAGTCTTTTAGATGTCATTTCACAAACACCAAGTGGTCTTCCATATAGCTTTTTAGTTTTAATAAATTTGTAATAATTTTTAAAATCTTGTTTTCACTTTGCCATTCTGGAGTATTGAGTGCTGTGTTGAAAAATTAATTTAAATGATTTTAGCACAAGGCTGCAATGTAGAAAAACGTGAAGAAAGTAAAGGGGTGTAAATACTCCCAGAATCCACTGTATTTATTGTTGTTGGTTTTGATGCAAATAAACTTAATTTATAAGTGAGAGCTTAAAGCTAAGAGTTGCTGTCTGATTGCTATTTGTGTAGCTAAGAGGCTAGATTGTAAGGGCACGATATGATACTATTGTGAAGCCCTCTATTGGTGGTAAAAAGGGTTAAATTAAAAAAGTGAAAGTTATAAAACAGCCTACCATTACAGGTCCTTGAATCCGTGGGTGGAGTATGGACAGTGAGACAGGTAGGAGATTAGAGGTAACAGTTGAAAGGCTCTTTGTGAAATTTTTTCATGTCCCCAGTTAACACTAGAATCCCTGAAGCCTACAAAAAAACTTGTAACCGTGGGCCACCTTAAATTCCTTCACACCTCTCCATTAGCGTCTTTTGTTTTGTACATGTGTCGATCAGCACAAACAGCAAGCAGACTGCTGTCCCATCCCCACTACCAATGGAGCTCAACTCGGGCAAAACGTTCTCCCAGCTAAAGTCTTGTTTATCTGGGTTTGAGGTGCCTGGAGTTGTACAGTATAGGGCAAATAATATATCGTTATTTGGAACACATGCATATTATGTGTGTTCCATGTCTACAACGATCTGTGTAAATATAGGATGACAGGAACTGCGAGAAATGCAAGAAATGTTGAACACAGAGCAAAACAGACTTTTTTCATGTTATAGTACTAACGACAAATTTTTGACATGAAGCGTATAATGTGTGTAGACTGAAGTCCAAATATCAAATAATCAGTTTCACAAAAGGTACACATATAACAAAACAAGTGCACTTTTATTCAAGAATATAACCAAAGAAAAAGAAATTGGGTTAGGGTACAACAATGACACGACCACTTGGGTGGTGCAGCGGTAAGACGTTGTGAGTTCAAGTCTGGCCGCTTCCCAGAATTAACGTTTTTGAGTAGTGAGCTGCTCTTATTGTTAGTATTATACAATAAAAACATACATTTGATTTGAGTCTGTAATAGCCGGTGTAAATTTATGGTACTTGTAAAGGTTTTTGTTTTTTTTTTATTCAGTTTTATTCTCTTAGTCACGTTCACACTCTTCCCGATATGACACTGCTGTTTTAAAATAAAGACGTGCTATAACAAAGGTGAACTCAGATGAGGATGAGGGTTCTATATCAGAGAAAGAGAACAGAAGCCCTCCCCGCAAGAAACGTTCAGTCAAACATAAGAACAATGCAGCTGCACCAGGCGTAAAAGTGAAAAATTGTTGTACACATGGAACACACATGAAATGCATGTGTTCCAAATATATTATATATTATTTATCCTATACAACTCCAGGCACCTCACTCCCAGATAAACAAGACTTGAGCTGGGAGAAATTTTTCCCCGGGTTGAGCTGCGGTGGTGGGGGTGACGGGATAGCAGGCTGCTTGCTGCTTGCGCTGATCCACACATTTACCAAACAAAAGACGCTAATGGAGAGGTGCAAGGGAATTTAAGGTGGCCCAGGATTACAAGTTTTTTCATAGGCTTCAGGGATTCTAGTGTTAAGAAAAGAATCTAAGAAGTTAGTTAGTCCCTTTCACGTTCTATGTCTGTCATAGGTGATCTGAAACCTTGATAAATCAGAGAAGAATACCTAGGGACAGACCTATGACATGATGGAGGGATTATATTTCTCAGCTCTTGGAAACATTTGGTTATTTACCTAAAGGAACAGGAGAAGAATTCTAGAGTTAGGAATGTCTGGTTTGACAAAATCAGTTTGTTACCTCCCACATCTGTAGAAAATGAAAGATGAACTGACAGATGATGCTTTCTTTTTTTAGGTCTGCTGTGGTGTTACATTGCTAAAAAACTATTAAAATGAATGATGAGAACAATGGGGCTGAAATAATTAAAACTTCTTCAAATGGGTACATGAATATCTAAGTAATTGTATCAGTGTTGTTATATGACAATACAGGATTATGTTTTTTGATTTCTTCAGCACTTTTGATACCATCCAGTTGTCTCTTTTAAGGGGTAAACTCAGGTGGATGAGCCTGTTGTATCCTGGATAATGAACTATCTGTTGGGCCAACCATAGTTTGTAAGGCTCAAGGACTGTGTGAGCAACACTGGAGCACCAGAAAGAACAGTCCTGTCTCCTTTTCTCCTCACTCTGTCACCTCCGACTATAAATATAAGACCAGGTCAAGTTACTTGCAGAAATTCTCAGATAATTCTGCACTTATGGGGTGTATTGATGTAGGGAATGAGACAGAGGAGAGGAGTCAAGAGGAACAGTTTGTTTATTGGTGTAAAAAGAATTGTCTGCATCTTAACATTAGCAACATCAAGTAAGTGGTTACTGACTTTCGCCACACCCAAGAACTTCCATGTCAAGTCAGTATTAAAGGAGTGGATGTAGAGGTGGTCCACTACTACAAGTACTTGGGAGTCTACATCAATCACAGTTTGGACTGTTCTCATAGCACAGTGGAACTCTAGAAGAAAGGGCAGAGCAGGCTTTTTTTCCTTAGGAGGCTGTGTTCCTTTAATATGGGAAGTGATTTCCTTCACATCTTCTATAACTCTGTGATGGCCAGTGTGATTTTAAACATCCTGTTGTGCTGGGCTGGTAACATCCCTTCAAGAGAGGCCCACCAAATCAACAAGCTAATTAAAGGGACAGGCTCAGTTACAGGATGCCTCCTGGACCCCCTGGAGGTCGTAGCAAAGGAGAGAATTAAAACAAAACTGAGTGTCATTATGAACAATGCTGCACATCCTCTCACCCTCACACTAACATCGAGGCCTATCAACCATCGAATTATTAAGCAGAAGTGTGTCAAAAAATGAACTACAGGGACTCCATACCAACAGCAATACACCTGTATAGTGCCTCACTGTGACTGTGACTGACAGGTCAGAGGTTGTTTTTCTTTTTAAATTTTCTTTCTTTTTAGTCACTCTGGTGTCTGTTCCCACCATAGTGTGTGTGTGTATATATATATATATATATATAATATATTAATAATAATAATAATAATAATGCATTTTATTTATAGGGGCACTTTACATTAGCAGTAAATCTCAAAGTGCAACATAAAAAGTTTAAACAAAGGCAAAGAAAGATAAAAACAGAGATAAAACAACAAAAAATATAGCATTGTTGTTAATAAGCTTTCCTAAATAGAAAAGTCTTTACCTGTTTTTTAAAACAGCCCACAATCTGCTGTGTTCTTCGGCTCTCTGGTAGGACATTCCAGAGCCGTGGAGCAGCAGCTGCAAAGGCTCGGTCTCCCATTGTATGAAGTTGGGTCACAGGGGGGCGAAGGTGGTAGGTATTTGTAAAACGAAGGTTTCTTGTAGTGGACTGTAGTATAAGGAGTTCTTTAAGATATTGTGGAGCATTTTCATGGATATATATATATTTATATATTTTAGGAGCTACCTGTTTTGTTTATACACCATATCATCTTCAGTAGTAGGAGTCCTAATTTGATCTTTATCATTTAGTAATTTATATCTCTGAAGTTGGGTTGCATGGTGGCCCAGTAGTTACAGCCTCCCAACACAGGTTTGAATTCCAATGAGGGCTTTCCTTCAGAAGCTCATGTTTCCTACTATGTCCCTAATGTGTATTTGGAGATTTAATGAGTGAATGGTAGTGTTGTGTGTAGGTGTGTGCCATGTGATGGACTAGTTTATCATGTCTTATGCCTATCCAGTGACCTTGTAATAGAATGAGTGATTTCAGAAAATTAATGATTTCTAAAGATTCTTGATTAAAAGGAAAAAAAGAAAAAGAAAATGTAAGCTTCATGAGTTTAAATTTGAAAAATATATCTAGCATTTGACATATTACTTTAGAATAATGGGTAGCTATTCTTGGCAAGGAGGATTTTACATTTGACTGACACTTTGACTTATTTTGCTTGTTTTCCTGTTTAATGAAGTATATTAAACAGATGGAAATCAAAGGTGCTGCTGTGCTACAGTTCCCAAGAAAAAATAATAACAGATGCAACTGTAAAGTTCCAGTTATTAAAAAAAAGAATACATTTGATATATAAATCACATTGTGAAGTCTGTTTACTCATAACCCAGAACAACAGGCTGTAGAAGGCTTTATTTTGCATGAATGGTTTTACCAGTCCATTGTGGTCAGTGTACTGTCATACACTGTGGTCTACTGGAAGAGCAACGATGGCACAGTAGAAATCAAACACATATTAAATTGGCACATTCAGTCATGGCATGCTAAGTGCCACAGATTCTTTCTGTATACAACCATTATAATGTATAATGCATCATCCATTTGTGCCCATTTTCAGCCTAGCCAGTTATAAAAGATGTACTGGCAAATAGACTGATTTGTATATTATTATGTTATTATTATTAGATGGTGCATAACGTATGCTGCTTTAGAGAAACAAAGAATGGAGTGAAGCTTTAAGTGTTGACTGTGATTTAATGCATCCATCTATAAGGCAGCGTAGTGCTGCCTTGCATCAAGAAAACCGGGTTTCAAATCCCGTCTGTATCTAGCGTGCATGTTGACCACGTGGGTTTCCTTTGGGTGCTCCAGTTTCCTTCCACAGTCCAAACACATGCAGGTGAATTGGCATTGCTAAATTGGCCCTAGCATGTGTACCCTGTGATGGACTGGTGCCACGTCCAGTGGTCGATGAACCCCATGCTTGCAAGAATAGACTTCTGCTACCCTACTATGCTGCTCAGGATAAGTGGGTTTGAAAAGGGATAGATGAATGGCACCAGTTCATCGCAGGGTGAATACACTCACACACACACACATATTAGGGGACAGTTTAGCATCGAACCTTCATGTCTTTGGACTGTGGGGAGGAAACTGGAATGGGAAGAAAATGGAGCATCTGAGACTCGAACCCTAGTCTGCTTGTTGGGAGGCAGGAGTGCTACTACTGTGCTGCCCTTATTTTGAAATGTTTTATTGATTTTTGTATAATGTACTTTAGTCTTTAAGAGGAAACCATGCACAGATACTTCCTCACTATCAAACATTTAGGGATATTCTAAAGGTCATAAGGCTACCCAACAGATTACTGACAACTGCATAATTGTTTCTTTGGTGTATATTATATGTTGTATTACAAGCATAATGTTGTATTAATTGTCGTTATTTCTGTTTTATTTTTTGGTATTGCATTACTGTTAGTCTAATTTAGATCTGTAAATAAGAATATCTTGGTACAAATGTAGACATGACAATAAAGTTGAACCAGGACTTGAACTTGTATAGTTCTGGATCTTGTACTTATTTTATGAATTTGTTGTTTTTAATGTTTTATTGTCTGCCCTTCAGGCATCGACAAAGTACTATATGTCTATGTATCGACAGTGCATTTGAGAAAGTATTCAGACCCCTTCACTTTCTGCACCTTTATTTGTATTGCAGATTTAATTTTGAATGAATACATTTGTACGGTGGATTCTGGGAGGAAGGGGTGAGTCCAGGTGCTCGGACCCAGGAAGTAACATCATGAATGGAAAGGTGTCAGTCTTCCCTTCTGTAGTGGGAGGAGAAGTTAGATTGTTATTAGACAGAGTGACCTCATGTCTCAGTGGAATATTACAATCACTCAGGCCCTTAAGCTGTTCCCCAAGCACATGCGTGTGACACTATCTATATATATAATTCACTAAGCCGCCAGCGAGCAAGACACCCATGGAGCACACAGGACGGAGCCATGCCCACCAACTCTAAGACCATTGGATACGACGACAACTCACAGAGCCACGCCCACCAACTCGGACGCAGCAACTCACAAAACACGGCGTCACGGTTGTCTCTGCTACAGTCCACATGCACCTCTGAGCCACGTTGACTTTTCATTACTCTTTTCGGTTACGACGCATGACCACGTCCACCATCTCAGACTGTTTTACACACCATGGTCTTAGAGTTGGTGGGCGGGTCTCTGTGAGTTGCTCTTGCGAGGAGGCACATGACCAGGTGGTGAGTATGCTTCGAGAACAAAGGTGGATGCGGCAGGACCATCTAAGAAGATGCATGTTTGTCACAGATGTGAATCACTGTATGCAGCGTGTAAAACAGTTTGTTTGTCGCAGATAATTTGCCTTTTACTATTACACAAAGACAATTTCCTGTTAGATTGGCCTTTGCGATGACAATTAATAAAGCAAAGGGCCAAACTTTCAAAAAGATATGCATGTATCTACCAAAACCAGTTTTCAGTCACGGACAATTGTATGTTGCTCTCTCCAGAGTTCCATCTTTTCATTCACTTACTGTTGTATCCTCAAACCCACCCCATTTGGACAACTGTGTCTTTCCGGAAGTGTTCAGCCATCAATAAATAATTACGCGGCGTATGCCTGCAGGAACACGAGCAGCGAGCGAGCCAGAGAGAGAGAGAGAGAGAGCGACACACACAGGCATGCAAGAGAGACACACACACATACAGGCACGTGATAGAGAGAGAGAGGGAGAGAGAGAGAGAGAGAGAGACAGACAGACAGACAGACACACACACACACACACGCGTGCACAATGAAAAGACAACGTGGCTCAGAGGTGCATGTGGACTGTAGCAGAGACGACAGCGACTCAGGTGAGGAGTTGGGGGTAGGCACATGAGCAGGCAGTATGTACTGAACGATGATTGTATGTTGGTTCGTAGCGTGTATTGTTGCAATGTTAGTTTTCTTGGTGGTTTAATAAATTACGGATTTTTCAAATGTTCATTTTTTTCCCTGTGCTTAAAAATCATTTAAAAAGCGGCGTGATTTTGCGGTTTAGCATACGCCGCAGGTTGGCTAGTCTATTATAATGCCTTTTATATCCATTGTGTCTGTTTCTGTATTGTGTTTCTCCAATCTATGTGCCCGTGTAGACGTACATGTATTGTAGACAATTGGAAAATCTGTCTCACTGTTACTGCTCCAAGAGTTTTCATTTAAGTAGGTGTTTTGACTTGTAGGGTCCTATGCTGATCTGGGTCTCCCCTTTTATACTCTTTATTGTGTAGACCTTAATAAAATGTCTTAAATCCCATACACTTGCCACTCTTTGCTCAGTTACTTTAGCATTTCCTCCCCCTTTCCCTTCTTTATCTATAACTTCAGACAATTAAAAAGATATACAGTAAAGACCAAGCAGGAATAGAGTTATACTTTAAATTAAATAATGTATAATATATATTATATCAAAACCAATTAGCCAACCGAAAAGCCCCATATATCAACCAGCAGAATTGTTCAAGCCCATACCAGCAGTCGCATTAACAGTGTCATATCAATGCATATGGAGGACTTGTGAGTGGCCGATAGAATAGTATGGAAAAGATCAGTATTCATCCAAATTCCAAAGAAGGGAGACATGAAAAATAGTTCAAATTACTGCACCATAGCCCTGATGCCATATGCATGCAAAATCCTTCTGAAGATCACTCAACAGTACTTGAGTACAACCATTGATAGGGAAATACCAGATGTGTAGGGTGGCTTCAGGAAAGGCAGAGGCAGTTGTGATCACATTGCTAGCCTTTGATGGATTATAGGAAAAAACAAGGAGTATCAGAAAGACCTGTACATGTGTTTCATTGATTATTCAAAGGTGTTCGATGATCTTGAGCATAACAAGCTCTGGACCTGCCTAAAAGAAATGGGCACAACACCACACCTGACCGAGCTCATAAGATCGCTCTACCAAGATCAAGAAGCTACAGTCCAAACACCATATGGAGACATGGATTGGTTCAAGATCAGAATGCATCCTGTCATCAGCAGTTTTCAACATGTACACAGAAGCTGTCATGTGACGAATAGACCTGGATGAGTCGAAGATTGGCATAAACAAAAAGGCAGCAGAAACATCAACAACCTCCAATACTACTGCTGATGATACTACTCTGCTAGGTGAAAGCAAGAAGGATTTTGAAACTCTGATCATGAAAATCAAAGAAGAAAGTGAAATGGTTGGACTGTCTGAATACCAAGAAAACAAAGATTATGACAACAGCAAAAATTGTGAGTGTCAATATCAAGATCAACAATGAAGAAAATGAAGTGGTTGAAGATTTCATCTTTGTTGGCTCTAAAACTGATCATGATGGCAACTGCACCCCTGAGATCAAGAGATGGCTCGCACTTGGAGGAAATGTGATGGTTGGTGTGAACAACATATGGAAGAGCAAAGAAATCAGCCTGGCAACTATATGTAGATTGGTCAGTGTGATTGTTTTCAAAATAACAACATATGGCAAAACCTGAACACTGAGAAAGGCAGACATGTGAAGGAGCGATCCTTTTGAGCTGTGGTGCTGGAGACGTCTGCTACACATTCCTTGGACAGCCAGAATAACGAACCAAGCAGTTCTGGAACAGATCAAACCAAAATTCTCATTGGAGGCCAACATAACAAAGCAAAACTTTGGTCAAATTATGTGGAGCAGATCGCTTGAGAAGGACGTCATGCTTTGAAAGGTCAGTGACAAAAGAAGAAGAGTCTGTCCAAGAAGAAACTGGATAGATACCATCAAGAAAGATGGTGGACTAAACATAGCAGAATGGAAAGAAGCCTTGCTAGATCAGAAGACATGGCGATCATTAATCCATAATGTGACCGAGAGTCGTACTCAACTGAATGGATAAACAGTAAGTGTACAGATGGTCATTGATCACCATTCCAAGGTTGTGTACCAGTGATGCAGAGATGGTGGCAAGGGGGATTTTGTGGTTGACCATGTCAAAGGCTGTTGGGAGGTTTAGCAGGATGAGGTCATAGGACATGGTGATAGCTCCAACTTGCTGTATCATGTTTTCAGTGGTAAGTGGAGCTGTCTCAATGGAATGGCCTTACCTGAAGCCATTTTGATTAAGATCAAGCAGATTGTTCTGATTAGAGCTCTAGTGTTTTGGATCACCCACATATCTACCAAGTGCATCTCAGTGCATCTTACACCAGAGTAATAGTGATTCATAATTTTAGACCAAAGTCCACTTTGCATTCTGTTCTCACTTTGAATTAAACAGTATTAATAGTAATATAATTAAATTAAATAGATTGTGATTCCTTGTTCTATAACAGTTGTAATAAAGGCGCTATATAGGCGCCCGACCTGACACAGACTGACAACGGAGGCAAGTGAAAACTAAACAAAAGATTTATTTTTCTTCGTCTGTGGGTTACGCCCACCCCGTACCCACAGACACAACACAATCCCAAAAGCACACAAAACAAAACAAAGCACCCACAGAATAAGAATTCTTCCTTCGCCTCCACTCCTCCCGGTAAGCATTGTCCTTCTTCTCCCAACTTTCGCTCCCGGAGTGGAGGCTGCTGGTTCACTTTATAGTCCACCCAGAAGTGTTCCAGGTGTTTGACGAATTTCCAGCTGCACTTCCGGGTGTGGCGGAAGAACCGCCCACACGGGCTCAGGAAGCTGAGCAGCTCCCCCTGGTGGTAGCCACAGAGCCCAACAGGGATGGGCTTCGGTGTAACACAATTGTGGCCCCAATGCAACCCAGGGGGGCTTCCACCAAGTGTTCCAAGGGACGTAATGGGCATCCCATGGGTGCTCCCCCTGAACTAGTGTCAAAGGGGCGTCCCGGCCGTCTGCCACACAGTGCAATGTGAAAACTTCCAAGGGGTGAATACTTTTTATAGGCTCTGTATTTTGAGCTTTATGTATTTCATCAAACATGTAAGATAAAAAGACACTTTTACTGGAGTCAGCTAAGGTCTCCCAGCTTGCTATGACAAAAAGTTGATTTTGAAACAGTGAATGGTAATTTAATAATAAAAATGATTGTTTCTGTACTTATAACTAATATTATGAGATTGAATGTAAATGATAATCACTGCTTTGATTTAGATCCCTAACCTTTATCTGACATTTACTTTCCTTCTATGGGGAATCTGATCTGCAAGCTGATATCTTCATTATAACTCTAAGAAAGTTTATGTATCATCACTGTTTGCACAAAATGCATCTCCAAGGAAAAGCAGGCCCACTGTGGTAGAGCAGGATGTGATATTCTGTGGTGAGTAACAGAAAGATGGATTTGTGTAAGAATTTCAGTTGTCATATCTGACGCTTTTTTTTTTTTTTTTCATTTTGCTTCAAGGATTATAGTCTTGTCATATTATTGTTAACTGCTGGTGCCGCCGTAAATTAAAAATGAGCATTAACAGAGTAAACATTTTGAGGTGTAATGATAAGAAGAATGTAATGTTATTATTAGCATCAATTATTTGCATATCTTAAGCTGTCTGTATACAGTCTTGAAGAGGTGGTGTTAAATAATTACATTTGTTCAACTTCAAGGAGGGTCTCAGCATTGCTTTATTTTGAAAACTAAAACAACTTTTGTCCTTCTACTAGAACAACTAGAATCAATAGCAATAAAAAATACATTTTTAAAACTTTTTCATATGTGATGGTTAAAACAATGTATAATAACATTTTAATTATAATTAAAGCACAAAAAAGGTCTACATTTTTGAAAGCCATCCCCATTCAGGGTGTTTATAAGAAATGTTGTGATTTACTTCATGAAAGAGAACTACATAATAAACAAGAATAGTCGTGATAGATTTTTGAAAATATCAAAAAGGGTGCTTCAATTTAAATGTTTAAAGTATAAATATTCTTCATAGGAATAGAAGTGTGTCATTTTTCACCCTCTGATAGAGGTCCATAGAGTGTTAGATCCCTGGTAAAGTTTCAAAAACCAAAAATAACATCATATGCACAATCAGTGACCTTGAAATAGTCTAAAATGATACCCCGCATGCTTATTTTTAACCGTCTGGGAGTGACTAGGACCACCGGTAAATAAATCAAACATGAAAAGTATTATATTTGTGATAAAAAAATATCAAAATGGCAGAAAATGACACTCCAAATGTCAGTATTGCCGATCCCCATGTCTCTCCATATACACTCTAAACACAATGGAGCAAATGTTTGCAAAGGAAGCACTAACAGATTTAGACTGGACACTTCAGGGTGTTGGCAAGGGGTTGGGGAATAAATTTGACAGGGTAAAGATCAAAAAAAAAAAAAAAAGCTTATTATGGCAAATCCTAAAAGAATTTAGCACAGATGTTCTTGATAAAAATATACAGTGCATTCTGAAAATATTCAGACCACTTTACTTTTTTTCAATTCTGTTATTTATCAATCTCTCTATCTATACATATAGGTCTGAATCGCAATCTGATTATTTGAGTGGTTACCTACCAGGTAAAGAGTGTGGTTGGTCATGTGGTAGAAATTTAACATCTTATTAAAGAAAGAAACATCCCCTAACAGGACAAATCAGTTATCAGGCAGGAGAAAAGCTGTTCATTGTATCTAATTACTCCTCAGCAAAATGCCTTGGAGGGAGCATTATTCAAAAGCAGTTCATTAGAATGGTCAGAGAAACAAAGAATAGAGGTTCATTTTATAAGCTATTGAATTTACATACAGTGTCAATCAATGCATGTATTTTACTCTGGTTGGTTCATTGGTTTACAGTAGACCCCCGCAAAGTCGTGGTTCAGAGTTTGTGGACTCAGTTGTTCACAGATTTTTCCTTTGAACCTAACTATTAATTGTTAGCGGAAAGCACAAATATCCTCCGCAATTTTTTATGGCTTTTTTCGTGGAAATACTGTGCTGTAGAGAGAACAGGAAGCAACCGCTGAGGGAAACACGGTTTGGGATGGTGAAAGTAGCCAATCCGATAGCGTTATTCATTTCTCCTTGCTGCTGATTGACTGTTGCCCTGTGACGCATCTCCAGCTGAGTGTCCTCGTGCTTTCCATTTTGTTATTGTATTCGTTTTGTTATTCTTAAACGCACAAGATGTCGCTAAAAGGCCCTGCACCTTCTAAGCCTTAGAATCTAAGGCTTCTGGCACTGAGCCTAAGCTCCAGAAGAAGTTTAAAACACTCCATGAGAAGGTTGAACTACTGCATTTGCTCCAGGAACTAAAAAGTTATGCTGCAGTAGCGTGCCACTATGGCATTAATGAAAGCACCGCACGCTATATAATGAAGAACAAAGCAGCGATCTGGAGTACCATATCTGTAAGTTTCTGTGATAGTGCCAAAAAGGTAATGACCGTAAGGAGTAAAAATATTGTCAGGATGGAATCTGCCTTGGCATTGTGGATCACTGACTGCAGGAAGAAGAACATCCCCTTGGACGGTAACATCATCCGTGAGAAAGCATGGAAATTGTACCAGCAGTTCGCTACAGGAGACAATGTAGCAACTTCCCATCACAATGTTCCTAAAACCTATAAAGAAAAGCCAGCACGAAACCCCACCAGAAGAAGACCCGTCCAAAGATACAACTCCTCCTGAAGCGCCTGAAGAAGAGGCGCCACCCAAGGAGTTTTAAATCCTCTGCATCGTACTGCACAGCTACTTCATCATCATCATCAATATCATTCATCATTGATGAGTACCCGTACATTTTACTGTATTTTAATTAAATGAAATTATTATGTATTTACTCTACTTATATAAGAAAGAAAACAACAGCGCATACCAAAGAAAACGTGCTTGCATGAATTACAGTACGTATAGCGGTAACATCGGTATTTTACATTCTAGCACCGTGGGAGACAGTCCCGTACAGTATATGGGTTTACCTTTACATTCTGTTTTTAGGTAATGTATTAAGGTAATTTTTTAGATAATGTATTAATATATTAAGCTGAGTTTGCAACAAAATTAAAGTGCTTTGGGGGCATACTGTATTTAGGGTTTAAACTATAAAAATAGGCATTTTTTAACCACATCCAAAAGTCCCGGTGTTTCACAATTCGCGGGTGCTCTAGGAACATAAGCCCCATGAATTTTGGGGGTGTACTGTACACCCAAATGACTTATATAAAATAAAAGTCTATTATATTATATTCTGGTTTTTCTTATACCTTTGAGTTCCACCACCACTCTTAAAATTTCTATGCATATGACAACTGTCCATTCTCATTTATAGGACATCTGCTGATTTCTCAGTTATCTCTTGGTCATCCTTCAGTGCATTTTGTATATTACATCAGGCTTTCCTCTGGTACATTCTTTATTTACTTGACCATCTCAGTATTTTTCCTAAATCAGTTCTTATATTTCAGTGTACATTTTGTTGTTCACTTGAGATTTTGTCTGGTTTCCTGGTGTGCCTGAACAGGTTTCTGACATTAACCCTTTATGCTGTTTCTTTAAGATGAATGCCATGTTACCCTAAAATTATTCTTCCACATTTTGCCATCACCCACCACATCCTTCCATATGCGAGAACAGATCATAGATTTGTTACATAGTACCTGCCAAATAATACAAAGAGTACATGACACGTGTTTTTCCCTAATTGGGCCTCATTGGGTGTACACACCTTTGCTTCCCCTTACAAGGATCGATCCTTGGAAATCAACGTGTGAGGCAAAGCCTCTGACGTTGCATCACAGCGTCTGGTTCAATTACTTGACAGGGTGAAGACTGAAGTATTATATTCATTGATCTGAATCGCAATCTGATTATTTGGATTGTCACCTACCAGGTAATACGCCAAATTAGAACAATTAATCAGACTCTTTGCCTCGGCTCAAGGACATTGAATTTTATTGATCATCATTGAGAGGTTTCTGCAAAGTACAGAGATATCCTTAACACTTTGAACATTAGGCACGAGTTAATCTGTATCTATTTGAACCTGTCAAAACATTACATACTGTATGAGAGAACTCTTATGTGAGTATACAGCTACAGTAGATCTTAACACCTTGCTGCTGAGTTTTGCTGCATCCTTTACAAATTAATCGTAACTGCCATCCCCATGGCCATCCCCAACCTCACCTCACCCACAAGTCAGCATCAGTTATTACTCTACTCTTCAAATACCCAAAAGAGTCCACCTACTCCTGCCTTCTTCCATCCACCATGATCCCATGTGCTACATCCATGTTTGTCGTCATTACTTTAATTTTTGTTGCATTTTGCAGCATGACATACCCCTTTGCCATCCACTCAACTCGAAACACAAGTGCCTATACTTCTTCTGGTGACGTGGCCCATAAATGATGTAATCAGTGCACCTGAGATTACTGATGGTCTTTCCACCTATCCTAAATCCTCCAGAGAACCCTTGCTCTGCTGGAATGTTGAACAGACAAAGAGAGGAGTTACATCCTTGCCGGACTCTTTTTTTGACTGGGAACCATGCTGACATAAGATTGCATGTCCTGTTGTCTGTACAGATTTCACCACAGTTGGACAAGATGTGGTGGGAGACCTGTTTTGAGCATGTGTTAGTCAGAACTAGTCATGTCTAATGCCTTTGTAAAGTTAACAAAGCAGAAATACAGTTATTGGTTCCTTTCTCATGCTTTTTCCAGGATGATCTGGAGATCTGCAATCTGATCATGTCTGAGTCTTCTTCCATAAATCCAGCCTGTTCTTGGGCAGTCTGCACCTCTAGATTGGATTGCATTCACTCCATGATCACTCGCAACAGGATCTTACTATCATGCATGATCAGAGTAAGAGGCCTGTAGCTGCTGCACTAGAGCAAGTCAACCTTCTTGGGTAGAGGAATGAAGATGATCAGATCCATTATTCTTTCCAGATCCCAGTCTCCTACACCTCCATGCAGATCTCATTCAGCTTATTCAGCAGCAGACCTGAGCAGTTTGGTGGCCATGTCATCTGAACCCTGTGTATTTCAGTTAGCTGATTCTAGTATGGCATGGCTGATCTTGCTCACCTAACATATCACAAACAAACAGTAGTGTATTTTTGTCTCTATTATAATTTTGAGCTGGTTTTTATCTGACAGTCAAGAAGCAGTTTTAACAAAAGTAGAAAGAGACCCTGAAAAAGACAATTTAATGTACAAAACTTAACACAGTTTATTATATACAGCATAAAACCAGAGTTCCTATATTTATAGGAAATTTAATACAGTTTATGAAATCTCAAGAATTGTATTATCAACCCAATCAGTGTGAGCATTTCAGGATTGTTTCATCCAAGAAATGTCAATTACTGGTTTACTTACGACGCTTCCGCCCTTTTGTCCCCAAAATAATTATTTTGGAATAAACCAATTTGAAGTGAAGCACCTATAAATCACATTGGAAACCATTTTTCTACAAAGGTCATTGAACAGGTTTAGCTGGTCAAAGGTATTGCCCTTCTGCTCAAAGCCATAGATGACTGTCCTACATCCATCACAATGAAAATTATTTGATCGAGACCTTTGTGTTTGTTCAAAAATAAAGCATTGGAGCAGGCAAAGCACAATACAAAGTACTGCTGTCTCAATGTGCTTTGACTTGTCAATGTAAATTACCTGCATGAGCTCCTCAAGCACACTAAATATTATGAATACAGACAGAAATACATGTTTAGGCATCATTTTTATTATACCACCTTGTGCTTTTTATGTTTAGAATTATCAAATCGACCTTGTTGATTTTATTTAAACATTTTAATTTCACAGAAACAAAATACAAAGAGAATGAATATGAAACTCCCAGAACATGACACTCATTGCGCACCATTTCTGACTGTGTTGCCTTCTGGCAATACAGCCATGGGAATTAAAACAAAAACACTGCTCATATAACCCTAGCAGAGAAATCAAATTCCCTAAGGTTTGTTAAAAAAATTATAGAGGTAGTATTAAATTACTCATGATGACTCTATCTTAACTATTTGAGGGCTGAATATTTTTTCAAAAAAACGCAGCACACAAGGCCCTGGTTTCACACATAAATCAACATAAAATGTCTGTTGCTTACATGCTGTGGCTGCTGTAGGCACCTGTTTGGCATCTCTGGCAGCAGTGGCTGCATAGGGGCAGCTCGATGATCAGCAGGAACGCACAGTGGGCCGGCTACCTCTCTGTCTTCGCACAGCAGGTGGGCGATGGTGGCAGTCGCATTGTGATGAAATATGGTTTGTACCTCTTGTCATCATAAGTGGTGGTCCTCCTAGGTGAACACTGCTGTAGCCTTATCAGCTACACAAACGTGTTCAGCACCACGATTAGCTGGGGACCGATAGGCTGATGCTGGTACCTCACTTTTGTTTTCGATATCCATCTCCAAATCTCTTGCATCAAACTCAGAGTCCAAAAAGTCAGAGTTTGATTCAGTGATAATACGTAAAACGTCCATGGAGTATTTTGCTTTTCACATCTTCATTACTCATGCACGCGCAGGGAATCGAGGTAAAATCAACAAAGCTATGTAACCTTCTTCAAGCAAAGATAAACTAAAACGTAAGGGCGAGTTTTGTCGCAGTTTACAGCCGATTACCATCCTCTACCTCTGAATTTCGACAAAAGTCAACATCAGCCCTGAAAGAGTTAAACTATATAAAAGCCTACCTTAGCATCATCAAGCATGAGCCAGGAACCAAGCCTGAACATATCACTGTCCCATCAAAGGACCCACTCGTGCACACATGGGACATATCGAAATTGCATCTTGACAGTATAACACTGGAGTCCTCAGAAGACATCTAAATGCAAGCAAATATGCTCTATACTGCTCAAAAAAATTAAAGGAACACCTTTTAACCCGAGTATTGCATCAAGTCAATGAAACTTCTAGGTTATTGATCTGGTCAGGTAAGTAGCAGAGGGGGATGTTAATCAGTTTCAGCTGCTTTGGTGTTAATGAAAGGTCCTTAACCCATCAGCAGGACTGGTATCTGCTCCTTTGGGCAAGGAGGAACAGGATGAGCACTGCCAGAGTCTACAAAATGACCTCCAGCAGGCAGGCCACTGGTGTGAATGTCTCTGACCAAACTATCAGAAACAGACTTCATGAGGGTGGCCTGAGGGCCTGACGTCCTCAAGTGGGCCCTGTGCTCACTGCTCGGCACCATGGAGCATGATTGGCATTTGCCATAGAATACCAGAATTGGCAGGTCCACCACTGGCGCCCTGTGCTTTTCACAGATGAGAGCAGGTTCACCCTGAGCACATGTGACAGACGTGAAAGGGTCTGGAGAAGCCGTGGAGAATGTTATGCTGCCTGTAACATCGTTCAGCATGACCAGTTCAGTGGTGGGTCACTGATGGTCTGGGGAGGCATATCCATGGAGGGATGCATAGAGCTCTACAGGCTAGACAACGGCACCTTGACTGGCATTAGGTATCGGGATGAAATCCTTGGACCCATTGTCAGACCCTATGCTGGTGCAGTGGGTCCTGGGTTCCTCCTGGTGCACGACAATGCCCGGCCTCATGTGGTGAAAGTATGCAGGCAGTTCCTGGAGGATGAAGGAATTGATACCATTGCCAGGTCCCCACGCTCACTCGCCTGACCTCAGTCCAATAGAATACCTCTGAGTGTAACATTATGTTTCGGTCCATCTGATGCCGCCAGGCTGCACTTCAGACTGTTCAGGAGCTCAGTGATGCCCTGGTCCAGATCTGGGAGGAGATCCCCTAGGACACCATCCGTAGTCTCATTAGGAGCATGCCCCCCCCACCGATATTGTCAGGCATGCATACAAGCATGTGGAGAGCCATACAAACTACTGAGTATGATTTGGAGTTGCTGCAGTGACATTTCGGTAAAATGGACTAGCCTGCCTGCATCGTCATTTTTTTCCCTTTGATTTTCGGGATGTCTTTGAATTCAGCCCTCTGTAGGTCAATAATTTTAATTTCCATCAAACGATGTGCCATCCTTTCGTTCCTAACACATTATCATATCAGTCCATATTTTCCCATTGAGATCTGATGTGTTTTCAAAGTGTTCCTTTAATTTTTTGAGCAGTTTATATCTATATATAGTAGAAGAGTACAGTATAGGTACTACCTTGCTAACCTCATATAAATAAAGGTTTTTAAGAACAAAAAAAAGTCATGCAACAATTGCAGGAGCAATCTTCTGAGCTGGTGAGTTCAACATCAAACTGAATTAAGATGGTGTCTCTTTAGTTTATTAGTCTTCCTTACAGGAAGAGGTAATGTCACTGGTGGTATGCAGAAGTAGGAAAAGAAAAGGCATGAGCACACAATAGAAACCCCTGGAGTGATGGGAAATTACTGTCACTAGAGCCCTTAAGCTGTCCCCCGTACTGATGCACGTGACAATATATACTGTGCTCTCCGTAATGAATGGGACAAAGACACATTGTTTCTTGATTTCCCCCTCTGCTCCACAGTTTAAAATTACAAATCAAACAATTTAGAGGTGATTAAAGTGGACATTGCAAACTTTCATTTAAGGGGATTTACATAAATTTCAGTCAAACTATGTAGAAATTACACTTTTATACATGGTCCCCCCACTTCAGGGCACCATAATGTTTGGAACAATTGGTGTCACAGGTGTTTGTGATTCCTCAGTTGTGTTTCATTGCTTCATAAGATAAGCAGATCAGCTTGCTTCTACATTTTAGAGTCTGTAGTTGCCAATGTTCAACATGGGGACAAGAGCTGTGCCATTGAAAGTCAGAGAAGCCATTGTGAGGCTGAACACACAAGAATAAAACAAATTGAGACATCGATAAAACCTTACGATGACCAAAATCAACTGTCCCGCATATCATGAATAAGAAAGAACGCACCGGTGAGCTCAGTATTCACAAAGGGATTGGTAGGCCAAGGAAGACCTCCACTGCTGATGACAGAAGAATCCTCACTATGGTAAAGAAAAAGACCCAAACGTCTGTCTGGCAGATCAGAAACAATCTTCAGGAGGCAGATGTGCCAGACATGACTATCAGCAGAAGACTTCATGAACAGAAATAAAGGGGCCACACTGCAAGATGCATAGTTAGCCACAAAAACAGGTTGGCCAGATTACAGTTTATGAAAAAGGACTTAAAAGAGCCTGCAGAATTCTGGAAAAAGATCTTGTGGAGGGACGAGACAAAAATGAACCTGCATCAGTGTGATGGCAATATATGTAGCTATACTGCATATTGCATGCTGTGTATTTTTTATATGTGTAAATGTATCTCATTTTTGTACTGTATTATTATGACTTTTCTGAGCAGACATCATTGTCCTAATGTACATATGCCTACTGATAAACCTGACTTGATGTTGACTAGGCTTGAGATTAGAACCATGAATGTTTAATCTGTGGCGCAGCAGCACTATGCCACCTTGGAATATTTGTAATTATTAATGTCGATGTTAATTTAACACATCACATTGAGTACTTGAATCAAGTGCAATTCCAAAATAAAATTCTGAAAAGTTCCTCTCATGTATGTAACATAGTAGCAATTCATGTGCTCACATAAGACAAGGTAGTCGCCAGTCTTTGCAATTCCTACAATTTCATCAGAAGCTTAAACTTTATCTTTTACAGTGCACTGAGCCCATACATTATTAACAACATGCAAGGCAGTAATGGTTTCCTATTAAAAAATTGCCACATTACAAATGTAATCAGAGTCCCATGTGAGAGTAATTTCTAAATAAACTCCCATCCATCAAAGGAGAATCTTTGTAATAGGGAGATATTTTAACAGTAATTACTGAAAGTTAAAGCAGCTTCACTTCCATTATTCCTTAATTAAAAGAATAAAACAAAAAACTACAAAGTTATTAAATTGAACATGCTTATTTGATTTTCTTCTCTCTCTTTCTGTGTCTTCCTTGTATTGTAATTCATTTTATATGATGGCCACTTTTAATTCTTTGTGTCATAGGATGACATACAAACTGAGAGGACACTGTAGATCATTATGCATCTGAGGCTGAAAATAAAGCATCACATTCCATCATTTTTCTGATGAATAGTGCAAGCAGCCTGAGTCTACCTGTCGTAGAAGGAATGAAAGTCTGTCACAGGGCATTCACACCCACACACTCTAATTTAAACATGCCAGGCTGGTTTACAAATTATCAAATTAACCTTATTCTGACTAGCCATGTGCCTGTGAAAGCTGGGAATGTATAAAGCCTTCACACAGAAGACAAACGTCAGCCCTGAATCTTGTAAAAATCCGGGAGAATCAGGGTGTCACCTCAACCTGTGACAGCACTCAGTCTATAAGGAATATTAACATAGCAATAGAATTGTGAATTGTGAATCGAATTAATTGTAAAATATGTAAATTGTTGCCATCTTCATTTATTGATAAAGAAAATTTTAAACTTTAAAAATCTAACAATATAAACTGCTCAAAAAATTAAAGGAACACTTTGAAAACACATCAGATCTCAATGGGAAAAAAATATGCTGCTGGATATCTCTACTGATATGGACTGATATGGTAATGTGTTAGGAATGAAAGGATAGCACATCATTGATGGAAATGAAAATTATCAACCTGCAGAGGGCTGAATTCAAAGACACCCCGAAAATCAAAGTGATAAAATGATGCGGCAGGCTAGTCCATTTTGCCGAAATTTAATTGCAGCAACTCCAAATCGTACTCAGTAGTTTGTATGGCCTCCATGTGCTTGTATGCATGCCTCTCCTCCCAGATCTGGACCAGGGCATCACTGAGTTCCTGGACAGTCAGAGGTGCAACCTGGCGAGTGTCGGATGGACCCAAACATAATGTCACACCCAGAGGTATTTTATTGGATTGAGGTCAGGCGAGAGTGGGGGCCAGTCAGTGGTATCAATTTCTTCATCCTCCAGGAGCTGCCTGCATACTCTCGCCACATGAGACCGGCATTGTCGTGCACCAGGAGGAACCCAGGAGCCACTGCACCAGCATAGGGTCTGACAATGGGTCCAAGGATTTCATCCTGATACCTAATGCCAGTCAAGGTGCCGTTGTCTAGCCTGGAGAGCTCTATGCGTCACTCCATGGATATGCCTCCCCAGACCATTACTGACCCACAACTGAACCGGTTATGCTGAGCGACGTTACACGCAGCATAACGTTCTCCACGGCTTCTCCAGACCCTTTCACGTCTGTCACATGTGCTCAGGGTGAACCTGCTCTCATCTGTGAAAAGCACAGGGTACCAGTGGTGGACCTGCCAATTCTGCTATTCTATGGCAAATGCCAATTGAGCTCCCACAGTGCCAGGTGGGCAGTGAGCACAGGGCCCACTAGGGCCAAACTTTCTGATTGTTTGGTCAGAGACATTCACACCAGTGGCCTGCCTGCTGGAGATCATTTTGTAGGCTCTGGCAGTGCTCATCCGGTTGCTCCTTGCCCACAGGAGCAGATAGTGGTCCTGCTGATGAGTTAAGGCCCTTCTACGAGGGGCCCTGTCCAGCTCTCCTAGAGTAACTGACTGTCTCCTGGAATCTCCTTCATGCCCTTGAGAGTGTGCTGGGAGACACAGCAAACCTTCTGGCAATAGCACGTATTGATGTGCCATCCTAGAGAAGTTGGACTACCTGTGCAACCTCTGTAGGGTCCGGGTATGGTGTCATGCTACCAGTAGTGACGCTGAACGTAGCCAAATGCAAAACGAGTGAAAAAACAGATCAGGAGGGAAAAATGTCAGTGGCCTCCACCTGTTAAGCCATTCCTGTTTTGGGGGTCATCTCATTGTTGCCCCTCTAGTGCTCCTGTAACACCAAAGCAGCTGAAACTGATTAACAACCCCCTCTGCTAATATCCCAGAAGTTTCATTGACTTGATGCTGATTAAAAAGTGTTCCTTTAATTTTTTTGAGCTGTATATTTTTCAATATATTATAAAAATAGAGCGAATGACATACTGTAAGGCATATTTTACTATATATATATATTATATATGCATATATATGTTTTGTATATACAGGGGTGGGTTGTTTGTATGGAAAAAGTCATGCAGGTCATGATTATTACAATAACTTTATTAACTCAAAAGAATGCCACAATGGCACTGTGCACTTAGGTACAATCTCATAAATGCTCAAATTGTTGCCCACCCTGTATATTAAATATACAGTATTTTATATATTCTATACATTTTTATAATACTGTTCAATATATTTTAGAGTGTACAGATATGTCAATATATTTGAATGTATATTTATCATTTTTGCACATTGAACTGTATTTTAAAAATATATTAATTTGACATTGAAAATATTATCCAATAGATGTCTAGAATGTGTTTCTTGTACTGAAATCTATCCTGGACCAAATCAAACTGTGACACGGCACAAATTATAAGCTCAGCATTAACTGTGGACAAGAAGGTAAATGCAGTGTTGGGTTTATGGAGGACATTCTATCACATGTACAGGGAACAGTGAAATTCGTACTTGAAATTCTTCTTTGCTAATCAACATGCAACACATCACCACTCTCTAGTGAAATGATTAGTTTTACTTATATTAATATTTGACAGTTGCATTTTAATATTACAACATCAACTGCATCCAGGAAAAAGGTTTTGGGCATGTCGCTGACCCAGCTTAAAGAAAATAAATCAAAATGGAAAGATAAGGTTGATGCGTTTTCAGATTGGAGTCTGATATTGAAGTGACTTAAAGATGGCCAAACTGCTGGTAATATGAGTTCCAGGTAGGAAGGGTCAGGTCCATAGGGCAGACACCGGAAGTGACATCAGAGGCAGAATGGCTGTTAACCTTCTGTTCTACAGAGGGAAGAAGAGAGAAGGTTTTAGCACAGAGTGCCAATCCCTGGTTTGGAGGGTAACAAACCATCACCAGAGCCCTTAAGTTGCCTAATAAGCACACACACGTGACGGCACTTATGCCCACCATTGCCACAACAGATGGAATTCTGT
Organism: Erpetoichthys calabaricus; assembly: GCF_900747795.2. Lineage (NCBI taxonomy): Eukaryota > Metazoa > Chordata > Cladistia > Polypteriformes > Polypteridae > Erpetoichthys > Erpetoichthys calabaricus. The sequence continues at coordinate 25,067,484 of NC_041403.2, read as the reverse complement.
TTGCAACAATGCAGGCTTGCTGTTTTTATAGGCACCTCTACAGCTGCTGATGGAATGCCAGCTCATAATATGGGTGACTTATCCCTGGCTAATGCAACCTCTCTATACCATTACATAGTCCTCCCTTCAAAGTCGCTGTTCTTAGTGACCACCTAAAATTTCTTGAAACAGCACACAACTCTTCAAAGTGGTGAGGTCATCTTTGTTTCATTGACAAAAGCACATCAGTAGGGGTCTTGAGCTCTTTCCTGTTATTTGGCACAACAGGAATGATGCTTTGTCGGATGGTTCAGCACAGATGTTGAGTGCTGCACTGTCATGCATTGCAGTTTAGGTGTTAATCACTGCACTTCTATGCGGTAATCCGTCGATTTTAAGTGAGCAGGCAAACCTCTTGGTATGGAGCTGCAGATGTACCGGTCTCTTGGTTGTTTTCCTTCACTGAACTGACACTGCAAACACCATTCCAGGTCTGGATCTCAGCTTTGAGAGCCTCCTTCCACATCTGCCCAACAACACCTCTACAATCTGTCTCGTCCTTTGCCTACACAGTTTTAGCACCCACCCTGCATTACACGGGTCACCTGTGGTACATTTGTTCCCATCTCCATGAGCCCAAAGCTCCAGAGGTGCCTATGTATTCAGGCTAATAGTCTTTAGCAGATGGAGAAGTCTGTCTGCTGTTCCCAACCCCCCTCTACTAATGTGGCAAACGGCACTCCAGTTCCCAAATCTCAGCATCGGTACTCTCCAGCAACTCCTCCAAAGAGCCTAAGTAGGTCCATTGCAAACTCCCTGATATTCTGTACTTTGTTTAAACAGATGGTAGGTCTTATTCTCATCCCACTTCTGACACCAATGCAGCACTGGGGCTGAGTACCAGAATCTATCCTTTTGCTCTTTCTTTGGCTACTTTAAGTGGCTCACTGTCCTTAAAAGAGCTGCTTGCCTTTGCCACACTAGATGGAATTCAGTTTGTGACATTGCAGGCTTGTCATTTTAATAGGCGACCATGCCACTGATGATGAAATGCAAGCTTATACTATGGGTGACTTATCCCTGGCTGATGTAATTTCACAGTTATAAGTAATATAATATAATATAATATAATATAATATAATATAATATAATATAATATAATATAATATAATTAATATAATATAATATAATATAATATAATATAATATAATATAGGGGACACTCAAAAGGACAGATGGAATGCGAATAGTCACCGGACGGGGATCTAAGACGGCATACTAATGCTTCTCTCTTTTTTTCACCAGAAAAACTGAAGACCAAACGTATCCCAGTATGTGAATTCTACACCACAACACGATCCAGTTATAGGAGTCACTTCGGCATTCAAACTGTCCCTCCTATATGACTTCACCTCTGGTCGCCCTTTGATGACATTACCTCTTTCACCCTCTGTTCACGTCATCTCCTCCCTGCACTGATTTCCGGTTCCTCCACCATAAATTCAGACATCTTTCCAACATGTTTGTTGAATGTAAATTACAACTTTGACCATGCTGTACAACACAGTGACTTTATTGGTTCACTGACGGTATACGGTGATGGTTCCCCAACCCTAAATCTGTCTCTCTGGTCTCTTTCCTTCACCATATATAAAATTCAACGTCTGTCTGTCTTTATGTCTGTCCGCTTTTCACGAGAGAACTACTTAACGGATTTAGTGGTATTATAAATGTCTGTAAGAATGTTCATCAATTGGTCAGCACATTCCATGACTACACACCCTGGTGTATGGTCAGGATCTACAGCTTTCCGTGAGTTGACTCTACACAGTGTCCACTGAACATCAGCTGGGTCTAGACAGAGTACTTCATCGTTCAGGCTGGGAGGGGCTTTCATTGTTGTTATGTTGTTCCTTTCTTCAAACTGGCTGAAATAGGTCTTAAGTTTATTGAGGAAATCAGTGTTGTCATCACAGGGTGGTGGAGGAGACCTGTTGTCTGAGATCGACAATATGCCTTGCCACAAGTGCCTGGGGTCTTTGGAATCATTGAAGTGACCCTGGATTTTTTGTCCATAAGCACACTGTGCTGTTCTCATGCCACAGTTCAAGCTGGCTTGTGCAGATCTAGGAGCGTCTTTGTCTCCAGACTTGAAGGCAGAATTTCATGCTCTCAGAAGTGCATGCACCTCTCTGGTGAGCCATTTCTGGTTGACATATGTGGTAATAGTTTTGATGAAGATCACGTCTTCCACACACTTGGATATAAATCCCATCAAAAACTCAGCATTCTCCCCAAGATTGATGTACTAATTGACAGCTTCTCTGTGCACTCTAAACTGTCCTGGAGTGCTGAAACTACTTCCTCTGGCTTCACAGATGGCTTTCTTCTAGTTAGTAGGTGTGGGGCTGCCATAAATGGCTGTTTGATATTTACGTAAACCCGATCTAATGTGTTTTCTCCCGTGGTCACAAAATTTACATGTTGGTAATCATATAGTAAAACTGTCCTCAGGTTGGCCTGGTTAAAGTCTCCAGCGATAATATGGACACCATTCAGATTAGTATTTTGCATCTTGTTGATCGACTGATACAGTGTGGATAGTGCATCTTTTGTATACAGCTGTGATGCTAATAGCTGTCTTCACATTCCTTGGCAAGTAGAATGGTCTGCATTTTAGCGTCAGGAACTCTGTATTTTCCAAACAGTGACTTGAGACAATTTCATTACTTGTGCACCAATTGCTATAAGTGTTAATACATACGCCTTCTCCCAGAGACTTACCGCTGAGAGTGTGGCTCCTGTCCACACAGAATGTTGTTAGTCCTTCCACATGAATTGCACTATTGGAAATAGTGGAGTTCAGCCATGTCTCGGTGAAGATGAGGGCGCAGCTGTTTCTCACTTTGCATTGGGTAATTAAATCCCATCTCAAATAATCTATTTTTTTTTCCAGTGTGTGGACATTGGACAATAAAACAGATGGAAGCGTAGGTTTGTAGTGGTTAGCTTTTAACCTAGCATTGATACCTGCATTTATGTGATCTCACACCATTTGCGTCATTTCCTGCTGTGGTCAGTGATGGTAAAAGAGTCTGGTGGTGCACAGGTCTCTGGGTCTTGCCGATATAAAATTCCCAGTATATGGAGTGTTTTGTGTTCCAAGGCCAGTAAACAACTGGGTAAGATGCTAAATAAATCCTTACTTAATGCAAAGTACATCAATTGTACTTCGAATTTAACTGAGTAAGAATAGACAATACAGTTCACATTTTATACATTTTAATTGCACATCATTATCTGGAGTCAGAGTGGCTGGTGCCATACAGGGTGCCACCATCATTCTGGTAAAGTACCCAAAGAAAAAATGCTGTTTATATATATATATATATATATATATATATATATATATATATATATATATATATATATATAGATATACAGATAGATAGATAGATAGATAGATAGATAGATAGATAGATAGATAGATAGATAGATAGATAGATAGATAGATAGATAGTTGTTTTTTTTTTTTGTTGCCATAGGCTATTCATAGTGTAACAGTGAAATTATGAGCTCATTGTCAGCCTCTCTGCCCTTACTTTAACATGCACTTTCAGTAACAATGTCACATAGAATGTCACTGCTCAAATGGGACAAGCTATGACTTCACATTCATTGGCATTTCATTTGACCTTGGCTAAGAAATGGGCCATTGTCGTGATTTTTTCTCTACATTTTTGGTGTTAGTACTTGCTGAAAACATGTTTTTATCTATACACATAATTGGTATTAAACAAAACTACTTAAAGATGCAAATGAAGCAAGAATTCTTCATATCTCACCTACTGCCATGAATGCAAAACTTAAAAGTTGACTGAGTATTTGTTTCACTGCCAGGCTCCCAAATGTAGGAGGCTTCAATGTAAGTTGCATTGCACAGTATCAAATGTAAATTTATAGATTTAAGTTGTCTGTAATTTGTGTTTTTCATGGAGAAATAGACATAAATACAAAGGGTGTCAGTTGGTAGAAAAAAATAAAGTGACAAGTACAATTTTCTTTTTGTGTACAGCCTCCATTGATGTACTGCTTCTTTATCCAGCACTGCAAAAGAAGCATCAATTATCATAAATAATGATAATTGGAAAATAGCTGTACACACTAAAAAAATCCAGTCTTACTCATGTTCCTTTAAGTGGAGCATTTATAAATTCCTTTTAAAAAATATAACCATAATGTTAAATATTTAATTTAGATTTCTTTATTAGTTTTAAGATTAAATTCTAATTTCATGATGTGGAAACACTAATCGTATGAAACTGCTTGGGCCATATTATAAACTATATTACAATTGTATTATACATTATGACATATTAAAGAATGGTGGAATAATAAACCCTAAAAATCACCAAATTTGTTAATTTATATTAAAGAGGTTAGTGAGAACAAATGATGTGGAGCTTTTTAATACTGAAACTTAGAACATGCTAAAGTATAACAAAAGGAAGCAGGCCAGTACAACTGATTGGTTTGCCATCTTCTGACCCAGAAAGCTTAGTTCCACCACAGATGTGCTCTCAGGCTCTGTGTGCGTGTGAGAGAATACATCCCACAGTACACTGGATAAATTACCTATTTAAGTTAGCATCAGTCTTATGTTCACTTCATAATAATAATAATAATAATAATAATAATATTAACAATATCAATTAATTTTAATTCATATTAATATTATCTATCTATCTATCTATCTATCTATCTATCTATCTATCTATCTATCTATCTATCTATCTATCTATTATATAGTGCCTTACACATCTATCTATCTATCTATCTATCTATCTATCTATCTATCTATCTATCTATCTATCTATCTATCTATCTATCTATCTATCTATCTGTCATGAAATGTATTATCCATCTCTCTGTCTAGCTTCAGAACTCCATTACTTTATAAATTAAGCAATATTAGGCTTGATACATGCAACATTCTTAGACAGTTTTGTATTATATGTCTTTTACCATTATTGTTGATTCCAACAAACAAAAACAGTATTACTTAAAGAACTCGCCACATGGGGGCAGAAGAGGTTAAAAATGTGTACAAGATTTGTAGTACAATTCTTATACAACCTTTCAGCTAACCTAGAAATAAACAAAAGAATATAAAATGCTATTTGCAATGAATATTCAATGATTCATTAAAAAATTATACACAATGGTAAAATTAAGAAGAACGCCTTTAAAATTATCTATCTATCTATCTATCTATCTATCTATCTATCTATCTATCTATCTATCTATCTATCTATCTATCTATCTATCTATCTATCTATCTATCTATCTATCTATCTATCTATCTATCTATCTATCTATAACACCTTTCCTAACTATGCATCTATTAAATAGGGATGTTCCTGGCTACCTTACTTTTAGTTCTCATGATTTGGCTGACCCCTTTATCCAAGTCGACTTACTGTATAACATTTGTGTTACAATTGGTTACATTTCTTTTGTTTTTTTTTCCAATTGTAGAACAGACAGGTGAAGTTGAATTTGAAGTTGAATGAAGTTAAATTGAACAGGATGAGAGAGGAGAGCAACCACCTCAGGATCCCAATTTTGGACCCGAGTGCAGCAGTGCAGCAGGTGACACCTCAGCACCTCACTGGTTTGAAGGGAATGGAACAGCGTGAGTTTTTTTTAAAGGGGCTAGAGTGCCACTTTTGCCACCACCCCCTGATTTCTCCCTGCAAGTTTTTAGGACCTGCTTGCAGGGCTGGTTGCAGGTTAACGTCATACCCAGGATGGATTAACTGCGGGGTAAGGGCCTCGCTCAAGGCCCTAATGGAGTGGAATCACTTCTGGCATTTATGGGATTTGAACCAGCAACCTTCTGATTTCGGGCACAGATCCCTAGCCTCAGAGCTGAACAGGATGGTCCTGAGCACAATTTGGAGTGCCACAGCAAAGGGTCCAAATACTTATAGAAAAGCAAGATTTCAGTTTTTGATTTTTAATAAATTTGCAAACTTTTCTAAAAACATGTTCTCACTTTGTCATTATGGAATATTGAGTGTCAATTAATAGTCAAAAATGTATGCATTTCAAATCAATTCTAAAATACAATAAATTGTGCAGAAAGCGAAGGGGTCTGAATACTTTTTGAATCCACAGTCTATGTCCAGTAATATCCACTAAGGATTGCATGAATTTTCAATGTATATATATTAATATTTGCCAAGGTCAAGGTTAAGTTTATTATTAGCATGAACAATAGTACAAACATATACAGTATGTGTAATATAATAAGCGAGTCTTATTTATAATGAATAATATGGCACCACAGACTGAATTTGGCAAAAATAGCAAGTTTATCCATTTAAAATTAAATCTGCAATATATTAAAGTGTGCAGAAAGTGAAGGGGTTCGCACATTTTCGAAATCCACGGTATGTCAATTACAGTATATAGCTCCTTTCCTATCCATCCATCTATTAAACAGAGATTTTCCTATCTGTAAAAATGTATAACGTATAATCCTTGTCCATTTAACGACTACTGTGATTGATGTTTCCTCTTTGTTCATTATTTTCTTTCTCTACAAGTTCCTTTATTCAATTTACAGACATGGAAAAAACGAGGATCAATAACTATTCTTCATGGCACTTTACTATACATTCTGTCTTTAATTCAATTCTGAGATTTAATGTTGTAATTAAAGGACAGCATTAAAATGCATATTGGGCATTTTGTAGCTTGAATATAATAATTTTTACAAGCGATATAAATGTGAAATTCATTAAGTCTGTCTTTTCCCACTAAAAGTAGATTTAATGTGGCGCCAGCAGATGATCCATTAAAGGAAAACACAACTCTGATAGTAATCTGACGCAATTAAACTGACGATTGCCATGCCAAAGAATCTCTGCATGTGCATCCAAAAGTTAGGTAAATATTTATTCATATTTGCTAAAGTATTAACAAGGGAAAACATGTTCATCTGTTTGTTTTTCATGCAATTTGAAGTTGCCTAATACAATCTTTCTTTAATTATTTCATACTTCTTTTGCTCACATTGTACTATTTGCTCTCATATGCTATTTTGAGGTTTTTATTCAAGTGTTGGTTTATGAAGTAAACAACAAATAAGAACAGCAAGTTTCAAGAAACCAAAGCAAAAAAAATTAAAAACACATGCGGACTTTCGGAAAAGAATGAAATATCTGAATCTGTGAATGTAAAAGGAAAACAGTAAACTGTGAGGCTGGTGAAGTCTAAATACTTGAGAACTCCGTGTGTAGACAAGTTATAAATATATAAATGATACAAAGCACATTACGCATAATAGAGTCACTTATAATAAAATGAATTATTAAAGCATGAGGATAGTTTGGGGCTGTTCACGTCTTTGTAATAGACCAAGTGGGTTTAGAAAACAGATTTTTCTTCCTAAAGTAGAATTTCCATTTAATTGAGTTTATAACAATGACTTCTGTATGCTTTGAAATTACTTCAGTTTTTTTAAATTGAAGCCTCCCGACTTACCATAAAAAAAAAACAAAAGTATATGATAAACCATTCGACTCGTCTTGATGTCTATTTTGTCTAACTTTTTGGGTTCCCCCCTCCCTTTGATTTAGCCCTCAAGACTTCAAACCCACTCATTTCTGGTCATTAATTTGCAGGAAATTACACACTTATGAGAAAAAGTAAACCAATAGGTGTCTTCAGCAAAAACGATCAGAAGAACTCAAAATTGTGCCCAGGGGTTCACCCCTGAGGGGGTCAAAGTTACTCCTTTTCACAAAACTTGGCAATAATTTGGATAGGTAATATAGGCATGTGTAGCATCGTTTTATGCCATTTTGCAGTTGCTGATCACAAATATGATACTATTTTTGATATTTGATTCTTTACCAGGTGGTCCTAGCCCTCTAAAATCTACTCTTGGAAGGTTAAAATAATAATTTTCAAACCATAAGTATGTGGGATATCGTTTAAGACTATTTCAAGATTACTGATTATGAATATGATGTTATTTTGATTTTTCATCCTTTACTAGCCATCTATTGACCTCTATTACATGGGGGAAAATGCCAAGTTTCTATAATAATCAAGAATATTTAGACTTTAAACATTTGAAATTGATGCACACTTTTTAATATTTGAAATACATGATACAACCATTCTTGTTTATTATGTACTTCTATTTCCTGAAGTAAATCTACACATTTCACATGTACACCCCAAATTAGGGCAGCTTGTCCTAATTCAGACTTTTTGATGATAAATATTAATATCTGCTTATTTATTCAATTTTCATTAAGCTTATTTTAAACCTCTGCATAACTTTTTTATGATGTATTATTGTTCATGCATTCTTATATTTGCCATTCTGAAGTGTACTGTGCATAATATGAGCAAGGCAGTGGTGTAGTGGTGCAGTAGATAGTCCATCCATCCATTATCCAACCCGCTATATCTTACAGTGCATCCGGAAAGTATTCACAGCGCATCACTTTTTCCACATTTTGTTATGTTACAGCCTTATTCTAAAATGGATTAAATTAATTTTTTTCCTCAGAATTCTACACACAACACCCCATAATGACAATATGAAAAAAGTTTACTTGGGATTTTTGCAAATTTATTAAAAATAAAAAAATTGAGAACATGTACATAAGTATTCAGAGCCTTTGCCGTGAAGCTCGAAATTGAGCTCAGGTGCATCCTGTTTCCCGCAGCTTCATTGGAGTCCACCTGTGGTAAATTCAGTTGATTGGACATGATTTGGAAAGGCACACACCTGTCTATATAAGGTCCCACAGTTGACAGTTCATGTCAGAGCACAAATCAAGCATGAAGTCAAAGGAATTGTCTGTAGACCTCCGAGACAGGATTGTCTCGGGGCACAAATCTGGGGAAGGTTACAGAAAAATTCCTACTGCTTTGAAGGTCCCAATGAGCACAGTGGCCTCCATCATCCATAAGTGGAAGAAGTTCAAAACCACCAGGACTCTTCATAGAGCTGGCCGGCCATCTAAACTGAGCGATCGTGGGAGAAGGGCCTTAGTCAGGGAGGTGACCAAGAACCCGATGGTCACTCTGTCAGAGCTCTAGAGGTCCTCTGTGGAGAGAGGAGAACCTTCCAGAAGGACAACCATCTCTGCAGCAATCCACCAATCAGGCCTGTATGGTAGAGTGGCCAGACTGAAGCCACTCCTTAGTAAACGGCACATGGCAGCCCGCCTGGAGTTTGCCAAAAGGCACCTGAAGGACTCTCAGACCATGAGAAAGAAAATTCTCTGGTCTGATGAGACAAAGATTGAACTCTTTGGTGTGAATGCCAGGCGTCACGTTTGGAGGAAACCAGGCACCGCTCATCACCAGGCCAATACCATCCCTACAGTGAAGCATGGTGGTGGCAGCATCATGTTGTGGGGATGTTTTTCAGTGACAGGGACTGGGAGACTAGTCAGGATAAAGGGAAAGATGACTGCAGCAATGTACAGAGACATCCTGGATGAAAACCTGCTCCAGAGCGCTCTTGACCTCAGACTGGGGCGACGGTTCATCTTTCAGCAGGACAACGACACTAAGCACACAGCCAAGATATCAAAGGAGTGGCTTCAGGACAACTCTGTGAATGTCCTTGAGTGGCCCAGCCAGAGCCCAGACTTGAATCCGATTGAACATCTCTGGAGAGATCTTAAAATGGCTGTGCACCGACGCTTCCCATCCAACCTGATGGAGCTTGAGAGGTGCTGCAAAGAGGAATGGGAGAAACTGGCCAAGGATAGGTGTGCCAAGCTGTGCCAAGCTTGTGGCATCATATTCAAAAAGACTTGAGGCTGTAATTGCTGCCAAAGGTGCATCGACAAAGTATTGAGCAAAGGCTGTGAATGCTTATGTACATGGGATTTCTCTGTTTTTTTTTTAAATAAATTTGCAAAAACCTCAAGTAAACTTTTTTCACATTGTCATTGTGGGGTGTTGTGTGCAGAATTCTGAGGAAAAAAATGAATTTAATCCATTTTGGAATAAGGTTGTAACATAACAAAAAGTGATGTGCTGTGAATACTTCCGGATGCACTGTAACTACAGGGTCACGGGAGTCTGCTGGAGCCAATCCCAGCCAACACAGGGCGCAAGGCAGGAAACAAACCCTGAGCAAGGCGCTAGCCCACCGCAGGGCACACACACACACCCACCCACACACACCAAGCACACACTAGGGATAATTTAGAATCGCCAGTCCACCTAATCTGCATGTCTTTGGACTGTTGGAGGAAACCGGAGCACCTGGAGGAAACCCACACAGACACGGGGAGAACATGAACCCAGGTCTCCTAACTGCGAGGCAGCATCGCTACCGCTGTAGATAGTGCTCTTATAATTCCAACATACACTCACTGAGCAAACTATTAGGAACACCTGTACAGCTGCTTATCCATGTAATTATCTAATCAGCCAATCATGTGGTAGCAGTGCAAAGCATAGAACCAAGCAGACACAGGTCAGGGGCTTCCGTAAACGTTCACATCAAACACAAGAATGGGGAAAAAAAGGCGACCTCTGTGATTTCCACCACAGCACGAATGTTGGTGCCAGACTAGCAGGTTTGAGAATTTGTGTAACTGCTGACCTCCGGGCATTTTTACAAGCAACAGTCTCTAGACTTTATTGATAATGGTGTGAAAAGCAAAAAATCGTTCAGTGAGCGGTAATTCTGTGGATGGAAACACCTGTGATAGTGTGGGTTGGCTGCACACTCCCAGTTGCTCTAGGGAGCATCTTGAACCTGCTACTGCCGATAACATACCCGAGGGATAAGCCAGCGGATGAGAAGAAACACATATACATAGCAAGGGGTAGGTGTGAAAGTGATAAGGTGCTTTTATTAAAACAATCCATCAAAAAATCAGTGTTCAAATAAACAGTACAGTGCTCAATCAGTCAATAAATAATCCTTCAAACAGTGGAGGTTTAAAAACAGTTCCAATAAATATCCATTTAAACCAGAGTTTAAAAGCAGGAGACAATCCTCTAAACACACAACATGTGGAACTTTGAGGCAGATGGGTTGCAACAGAAGAAGACCACATTGTATTCCACTCCTGTCAGTCAATAATGGAAAGCACTGGCTCACTAAAATTGGACTCCTGAAGACTGGAAAGATATAGCCTGGTCTCACATAAATATCAATTTTTGTTGAGGTACGCAGATGGTAGGGACAGAATTTGGCACCAACAGCATGAATCCATGCATGCCTTTTGTCAGTCTCAGTCCAGTATGGTGATAGTGGTATCAAGGTGTAGGGAATGTTTTCTTGGCACAGTTTGGGACTATTAATACTAATCAATCATTGCTTGAATTCCAGTACCTATCTGGGTAATGTTGCTGACAATGTGCATCCCTTTATGATCATTATTTATCCATCTTCTAATGGCTGCTTCCAGCACAATACTGTGATATGTCACAAAGCAAAAGTTGTCTCAAAATGGTTTGATAAATATGACAATGAGTTCAGTGGTCTTCAGTAGCCTTCTTGGTCACCCTATTTGAATCCAATAAAAGACCTATAAGATGTGGTAGATGACAAATCTGAAGAAATTATGTTATGCAATTAAATATAGCAGTCAACATGCAGTCAACTTAGACCAGATTCTTAAAGGAATGTTTCCAACATCTTGTGGCATCTATGCCATGAAGAACTGAGGCTGATTTATGAGCAAAAGGAGGCCCTACCCAGTACTACTATAGTGTTCCTAATAACTTGCTCATTGGTCTTTTTATCTTTTACATTTGCCTCAACTGATCTTCCATTCATATTTTTTTATGAATCCACCAATGGAATTAATGTGTTGCATTTAATTTTATATCTGTGTATGTGGGAAGTGGGAGAAGTTGAGTGCCCACAAGCAAACAGGGAGAACACACCCACTTTACTAAAGCAGTGATTAGACTACAAACTGAACCCTGCTTCTGTGAGGTTCTCAAAGGCTGGATGGATGGCACTGTGACAAACACTGCAATGAAGAATGAATTCACTTTATTTAGCACGAAAGACAAAGCATACTCAGTTTCTTCTGAAGATGTCTCTAACTTCCTAAAATCATCCTGTTGTTTCAGCCAGAGAGACACCAACATAGACAGACAGACAGACAGACAGACAGACAGACAGACAGACAGACAGACAGACAGACAGATAGATAGATAGATAGATAGATAGATAGATAGATAGATAGATAGATAGATAGATAGATAGATGCTTTATTAGTCCCAAGAGGGAAATTCACATACTCCAGCAGCAGCATACTGATAAAGAAAATATTAAATTAAAGAGTGATAACAATGCAGGTATACAGACAGACAATAACTTTGAATAATGTTAACGTTTACCCCCCCCCCCCCCCCCCCCCGGGTGGAACTGAAGAGTCACATAGTGTGGGGGAGGAACGATCTCCTCAGTCTGTCAGTGGATAGTGGATAGTGAATAGTACAGAGCAGTAAGTTCAGCGCTATATGCAATCATCAAATTGAAATGTTAACAGTTCACAAACACACAAGGACCATCCTTCCTATCTATCTATCTATCTATCTATCTATCTATCTATCTATCTATCTATCTATCTATCTATCTATCTATCTATCTATCTATCTATCTATCTATCTATCTATCTATCTATCTATCTATCTATCTATTCTTTCCTCTGCATGTCCTGAAGTACAATAGAAACAGCACCATAGAGCAAGATGTGGGGACTAGCAAGATTGGGGGAAAAAAAAACACGCGGTCACTGATCGCAAACCACAAGATGTTATGCGAATGAATATGAATAATATGAATAATGTTGTATCCGTGCCACAATGTTTTCCGAAATGTACTATACAGGTCATAAAACGAATAATTCCAAATATCATATATACCTATGTATATTTTTTTGACATCATAGACTATAAGGCACATACTAATTCAGCGTGAGCAGGGACACTCAATAAAACTGAATAAAAAAAAATTCGCCAGCATTTGTGTGTCAGCTTTTATCCCTCCAGATGAGAGAATGTCCAGTTCCATTGCCTCAAAACACCACTCACATCTACAGTTACTCCCAGTTTCAAATAAAAACTAACAGCGTGAGATCCCTTAGGGGGCGGTAGTATGTATCATTATTGTGACTGAGAGAATAAAAGTGAAAAAAGCGGTAACTTTTACAAGTCCTATAAATGTACACCGTCTGTTACAGACGCAAACCAAATGTATGTGTGTATTGTATAATCTATACTAATAAAAGGCAAAGCCCTCACTGACTGACTGACTGACTGACTCACTCACTCATCACTAATTCTCCAACTTCCCGTGTAGGTAGAAGGCTGAAATTTGGCAGGCTCATTCCTTACAGCTTACTTACAAAAGTTAGGCAGGTTTCATTTCGAAATTCTACGCGTAATGGTCATAACTGGAACCTGTTTTTTGTCCATATACTCTAATGGAGGAGGCGGAGTCACGTATCGCTTCATCACGCCTCCTATGTAATCACGTGAACTGAAAACAAGGAAGAGATTTACAGCACGAGTCAAACGCAGGAACGAAGGTAAATGACATTAATTGTTGAGTGTCTTTTAATACTGTGTAATTGTTGAGTGTCTTTTAATACTGTGTAAGCATACATATTAACACATGTGCAATTAAACGTGTGCATTTATGGGGTGATTTCTCAGACTTAAAAGCTCGCCTTTTATTAAAAAGGTAAATGCAAACTGTTTTCATTCTGAAGGGCACAAACCACGTTAGATTTCAGCCGTTAAACGCGCAAAAATGTCAGTACACCAGATAAATAAGCGCAACATATTATCAGTTGTATTGTATGCTTACAATTCATATAGAAATGTGTTAATCGTTAACTAATATTATGGGATGGTGTTTTTCGACTCGCGCCTTGATTTAAACAATTGCATGTCTTGGTGGGTTTGCGTAGCTTATTGTCAATATCTTTACACCTCTTTTTAAGACTTAATTTAAAAAGGTTTTCTTTTCTTCTTAATTAAAATTTAAAAGCAATACTTCACCGCTGCGAAGCCCCTCTAGCGCTGACGTCCGAGGTTCGATTACCGTAAGCGAGTGCAGTGAGTGTGTACGCCTGATGAGCCAAGAATAAGGGGGAAACACGTGTCGCGTACTCTTTGCATTATTTGACAGTAAACTATTTTCAACCATTCTATGATCTGCTTCTCACAACTGAAGGTACCATGGCTGATGTTACCTGACTTGCTGGCCAACCATAAGCGTTACCTGGTAGGTAACCACCCACTCACTTCACTCCCTTATGGGAATCGAACCTCGGACGTCAACGCCAGAGGCGAAGCCCCTAAAATTGCGCCACGGCGTGTGGTTCGTTTATTTGACAGCATGTAGATCGGGGTAATTACATTCACGGCATTCGTAGTCTGATTCACAATCTGATTGTATGGGTGGTTACCTACCAGGTAACGCTTATGGTTAGCCAGCAAGTCAGCTCGAAGTAATCACTCGAGTTAAGGCAGCTTCACAAAAAAACAGATATTTAACAAATTGTTATTGGTATATTTTCCCTCAATTTAAAAAGGTTTTCTTTTCTTCTTAAAAAAAATTTAAAAGCAGTACTTCGCCGGTGCGAAGCGCATGGATTTGAGCGACTGACGCATACAGACATATTCATGAGTGCAAGTACTTCAGAAAGAAAGCACCGTGTAAACCTAAAGTTTAAATTAAGTTCATAGACCTACAAAAGGTTGCCATTTATTTGAGGCAAGATTGCTTTTCTCCTGTACAACTATACATTGCATTCTTAACAGTAAGCTTGCACAGCTTGGTCATATTACAACCAGAGTGCTGAACTGACAATGTGGTATACAAACAGAACTATAACAATCGTAAAAAAAGAAAAAAAAAAAGCGAAGAACCCTTGAATTTAATAAAAATGCTCCTTCCTTGGCGAAGCAAGGAAAAAGGAAGACCTTATATGGCGTTCGTTTATAAAACAGCGGAAAAGCTGTGTTAAGGCTGCTTCACAAAAAAACAGATCCTTAACAAATTGTTATTGGGATATTTTCCCTCAATTTAAAAAGCTTTTCTTCTTAATAAAAATTTAAAAGCAGTACTTCGCGGGGATTTATATATATATATATATATATATATATATATATATATATATATATATATATATATATATATATATATATAGATGTATATAGAGATATAGATATATATAGATATAGATATATAGATATACATATATAGATATAGATATATATATGTATGTATATCTATATATATATATATATATATATATATATATATATGTAAGCTTATAAGTACTGCCTTACTTCTCTTTAAGAAAGGAAGATGTAATGATACTTGATTTAAACGATTCCATGTCTTGGTGGGTTTGCGTAGCTTATTGTCAATATCTTTACACCTGTTTTTAAGACTTATTGACTGAAACGGGCTTTCACGAAAAAAGTCAGGGCTTTGCTACAGGATACACCCTCCACAAGTTAAGGAAGTAAAAATAAAAGTATATATTTCTGTTTTATTTAAACCTTTTAAGTTCGTATGCATAGCCCCGTTTGGCTGTTTTATTTTTTTTTTCTTTCTTCAGTAATATTTAATCTCCTTAAAGAAAAACAACATATGCATTTTACTTTTTTTGTATCTCTTTAGTAATATTTTAGTGTAAAAGGATAACCAGTATTTAATCCTTTTATGTTACTTTATAAAGTTATTTTACACAATGTTGAAAAATTAATAAGAAAGCTACATATTTTGGCAGCTGCTGCTTTAATTTTCAATTAAATGAAAAAAGCTCTCCAAGAGAAAACCTCAATGAAGAAGAAACAGTTTGCACTATCTAAAAAGGAGAAACCCTCATTTATAAAGGTTTGCTGCAGATGACTTAACTGAAAATAAATGAATAGTTCCTATGTGTATAATACATATTTATCTATTTTACTTATGCCTTTATTCCAGCAACTTGCAACATCTGAGGTACAATTTGTTACATTACTTTTGTTTTTTGCAGCACAGGCAGGTGAAGTGACTTCCTCAGGGTCACACAGTGGTGTCAGTACCAGGATATGAACTGACAAGCTCCGGGTTTGCAGAAATATTACTGAAGAAAGAAAAAAAACAAAAACGGGCAAATAGGGCTATGCATACAGATGTCCATCCATCCATTATCCAACCCGCTATATCCTAAATACAGGAGCCAATCCCTGCCAACACAGGGCACAAGGCAGGAAACAAACCCCGGGCAAGGTGCCAGCCCACCGCAGGGCGCACACACCCATACACACCCACACACTAGGGACAATTTAGAATCGCCAAGGCACCTAACCTGCATGTCTTTGGACTGTGAGAGGAAACCGGAGTACCCGGAGGAAACCCAGACAGACACGGGGAGAACATTCAAACTCCACGCAGGGAAGCGAACCCGGGTCTCCTAACTGGCACCTTTCACTGCGCCACCATGCCGCCCGCATACAAACTTAAAAGGTTTAAATAAAACAGAAATATATACCTTTATTTTTACTTCCTTAACTTGTGGAGGGTGTATCCTGTAGCAAAGCCCTAAGTTTTTTCATGAAAGCCCCTTTCAGTCAATAAGCCTTAAAAACAGGTGTAAAGCTAAACTTGCAGCACCACTATTCAATTACACTTGCCTAATGCCTCTCCTAAGGGGACATACTGTGGGATCTAGGCATCAGTCAAAGCACCAATCACAGGCCCGATTAGAAAGCGGGAAGCTGTGATTTGTCGTCTCCCTTCCATGTAACAATCACAGTCCGTGTTACAATGCATTATGTATGTATTTATATATGTATATATGAAGAGGATGGATGGATGGATGGATGGATGTATATGTGTGTGTTTGTGTATATGTGTATATGTATGTGTATATATGTATATATGTATATGTATATATATGTTTACATAACCTCTTTAACACACTACTTCTCCGCTGCGAAGCGCGGGTATTTTGCTATATATATATATATATATATATATATATATATATATATATATATATTTGTGAACGTATGTATGTATGTATATATGTATGTCTATATTTATATAATTATATATATGTGCATATGTATATATATATATATGTGTATATATATATATATGTAGATATGTATATATTTATATGTATATATATGTACATATGTATATATATATATATATAGATGTGTAAATTTGTATATGTATATATATGT
Organism: Erpetoichthys calabaricus; assembly: GCF_900747795.2. Lineage (NCBI taxonomy): Eukaryota > Metazoa > Chordata > Cladistia > Polypteriformes > Polypteridae > Erpetoichthys > Erpetoichthys calabaricus. Next base: position 25,050,241 of record NC_041403.2, on the reverse strand, counting down.
ATATGTGAATGTGTATATGTATGTATATATATATATATATGTAGATATGTGTATATGTAGATATGTATATATATGTATATGTATATGTATATGTATATATATATGTTTACATAACCTCTTTAACACACTACTTGATGGATGGATTAAAAGCCAGAAATCTGTCTGACCATCAGCATCAAGTGACTCTGTGAAAAACCCGAACTACAAAGAGGACTATTTCATTTATGTTAGGTAGAATGCCCAGAGGGGACTGGGTGGTCTCGTGGCCTGGAACCCCTACAGATTTTATTTTTTTCTCCAGCCTTCTGGAGTTTTTTTTTGTTTTTTCTGTCCACCCTGGCCATCGGACCTTACTCCTTTCTATGTTAATTAATGTTGTCTTATTTTAATTTCTTATTTTGTCTTTTATTTTTCTTCTCTCCATTATGTAAAGCACTTTGAGCTACTTTTTGTATGAAAATGTGCTATATAAATAAATGTTGTTGTTGTTGTTGTACTTCTCCGCTGCGAAGCGCGGGTATTTTGCTATATATATATATATATGTGAACGTATGTATGTATGTATGTCTATATTTATATAATTATATATATGTGCATATGTATATATATATATATATATATATATATATATATATATATATATATATGTATATATATGTAGATATGTATATATTTATATGTATATATATGTACATATGTATATATATATATGTAGATGTGTAAATTTGTATATGTATATATATGTATATGTGAATGTGTAGGGCGGCACGGTGGCGCAGTGGTAGCGCTGTTGCCTCGCAGTTAGGAGACCCGGGTTCACTTCCCGGGTCCACCCTGCGTGGAGTTTGCATGTTCTCCCCGTGTCTGCGTGGGTTTCCTCCGGGCGCTCCGGTTTCCTCCCACAGTCCAAAGACATGCAGGTTAGGTGGATTGGTGATTCTAAATTGGCCCTAGTGTGTGCTTGGTGTGTGGGTGTGTTTGTGTGTGTCCTGCGGTGGATTGGTTCCCCGCCTTGTGCCCTGTGTTGGCTGGGATTGGCTCCAGCAGACCCCCGTGACCCTGTGTTCGGATTCAGCGGGTTGGAAAATGGATGGATGGATGGATGTGAATGTGTATATGTATGTATATATATATATATATATATATATATATATATGTAGATATGTGTATATGTAGATATGTATATATATATGTTTACATAACCTCTTTAACACACTACTTCTCTGCTGCGAAGCTCGGGTATTTTGCTAGTATTAACAATAAGAGCAGCTCACTACTGAAAACAGCAAATATAGGAGTCAGTCGGGATCGAACCGGGGACTCTTGGTTACAAGTCAGCAAATCTTACCGCTACACCACGGAAGCTGTTGTGTTTTCCTTGAACCTTTTGTGAAAGTGTTTATTTGATCTTTGGACTTCAGGCTTCATACATTATATAGTTTATGCCTACATTTTGTCATTTACTACTAAAATATGAAAAACGTTTCTGTTTTAAAAATGTGTTTACACAGATTATTGTAGAAACGGAACACACATGAACTGCATGTGTTCCAAAAAACGATCTATTATTTCAACTCTAAAACTCCAGCACTTCACTCCCAGATGATCAATCAAGGCATGAGCTGGGAGAAGTTTGTGCATGTTCTGCAGCTGTGGGGGGATGGAATAGCAGGCTGCTTGCTGCTTGTCTTTATCGGCACATTTACAGGACAAAAGACGCTGGCAGAGAGGTGCGAACGGATTTAAGGTGGGCTGGGTCTACAAGTTTTTTTCGTAGGCTCTGGTAATTCTAGTGTTAATGTGGACCCCAAGTACTTATAAGACTGGATCACCTCTACATCCACTCTGTGAACAGTGACCACACATTGAGGCTGTTTGGTGTGGTGAAAGTCAATAACCAGTTCATTGGTTTTGTTGCTGTTAAGATGCAGACAATTCTCTTTGCACCAAGAAACAAAGTTCTCCCCCTGACTCCTCTCCTCTGTTTCATCCCCCTTATCAATACATCTCATAAGTGCAGAATCATCTGAAAATTTCTGCAAGTGACATGACCTGCTGTTATATTTATAGTTTTGAGTTGTCACAGAGTGAAGAGAAAAGCAGACAGGCGTGTTCCTTGTGATGCACCAGTGTTGCTCACACGGTCCTTGACTCTGACAAACTGCGGTCTGCCTGACAGACAGTTCATTATCCAGGACACCACAGGCTCATCCACCAGCATATCTCTGAAGTTACATCTTAAGAGAGATGGCTGGATGGTATTGAAGGCACGACAGAAATCCAAAAACATAACCCTCAGAGTTCCGCCAGTTTTCTCCAGGTGAGAATAAACCTTGTGGAGCAGATCAATAATTGCATCCTCAACTCCAATCTTTGTCTGATAGGCAAACTGCAGTCGGTCCAGGTGGTCTACCACAAGAGGACTCATATTTGTCCCCTCAGAGGTCTTTATGATGTGAGATGTAAATGCCACTGCTCTGTAATCATAACATAACACAAAAGTGGGGATACTATCACCCTTCTCTCTCTTTATCATTCTCTTTCACACTCAATGCGTCCTACAAATCGGCCCGTTTTCACACTTCTGTACTTTTAGTTCCGGGAGGCGTCATCGATAGGTAAGCCCTTTTTGAGCTATCCAAAACAATGGCAAATTCTTGAAACAAGAGCTTCTGCTGTGTTCTTCTGGGTTGAAATTCAAAGCAAAAACAAGCTAACTTAATGTTTCACAGCTTTCCAAACTGAAGAAGCATAGAGAAGAAAAAGAATCCAAGCTTTCAAACCACATTTTTTCACACATTATGGCAGCATGTAGGTTTGTAGTCAGCCCATCTATTCTGATGACTTTATATAAAGTTTATGTACTGCCTTAAGATTGATGCAGTGCAGAGTCTTTTTAACTGGAACAACTTTGGAGCTCAACTGACAGTTTTGGAAAGGGCAAGTGCTTGTCTCAGAGATAATGTGTTAGAGACTGCGCTGATGGAAAAGAGCACACCGGGTGCCTTCTCAATGGAACACAACTATGCAACGGCACGTGCTGCAGGCAAGTATACATAATTTAACATAAATGCTTCTTGTTTAAATTATGTTTTAAATCCACGTCTAAAGCTGCAGGTTTCTGTGTTTCACGTCAGGAATATGATAATTCACAGACAACAAGCATAAAAAACTTTTGAAACAATACGGTGATAAATGTTAAACATGCATCAAATATAGTCAATTTATAAGATTAAATACCTTGCTAATTCCATATAAGAATGTCCAGTGTTGGGGGTAATGTGCGTTTCATTCATCTTAATGGCTCTGGTGATTGTAATTTCCAGGCTCTCCAGGGGTTGGCGCTGTGTGATGATGCTTTTACTCTTCCTCCCTCTGCAGACTGGAAGATTGATGGCTAAATCACTACTGATGTCACTTCCGATGTCCACTCATCTGGCCCCGCCTCTTCCTGCTGGAACGGCTCATAAATGGAAAATCCACCATCTTAAGCCACTTGCATCTAAAGGGCAATTGTTGAGTGACTTTCTTTCTTTTCAAATCCTTCAGTTACATGGGGTCTCTGAAGTAGTGCCCCATCTCTTTATCTTTGTTAGTCTCCTCTTTTACAATAATCAGATTGCTTTTTAAATAATTTAACAAAATAATTATTTTACTCAAGTAAAAATATCTCAATTACTTGAAAAAAAACAGATACTGTATGCGTTATTACTTTACCACAGAAGCTTATTCCCCGCCACTGCAGAAGAAAATAAACATACTGAATTACTGTTATTCCACAGAATATTGCCTTTTTTGCAAAGAGATTACCTGCTAATGACACAATAAAGCCTGTTTTTGTACTTGATGTGGCTATTGCCATCACAGTAAAATGACATCAGACGTTGAGACAGAGCCCTGTGTTTTCACTGTGCACGGACCTTTTTCCACCTACACGGTAATGCAAATGCAGCACCGTGTATTCTAAATAATGAATTTCAAGGAGAGACTTGTTATGCGGGTGCCAGAAGCTCTACCTGCTCCTATCCAAATGTTAATGTCTTTAAATGTAGACCTGTGACACAACTGGTATACAGAAGGTTGCCGGTACAGATCCAGTTACTGCCAGAAGGGATCCTACTCCATTGGGCCAAGACCCTTAACCGGGGCATTGTGCAATGGCTGACCTTGCGCTCTGATCTTCAAAGGTCATGCAAAAAGACAATTCCCCATGGGGATTAACAAAGTATATCAAATCAAAAAAAAAATCACATTATACAACTTCTAGTCGTTGGGTATGTCAGATTTGCCAATAGTGGTCACTGATCTTGTTGCCAAAACATGTCATTTTAAACAATTGAACATCTCTGCCCAAGTCACATTTACCAACTGAGTGCTGACTATCTAGCACAGTCGTCCTTGCCCCTTGTATGACAGTCAATATAGTGCTGCTTGACAGAGATGTCACTGTATAAACAGTTGATGTCAAGTTCAGCAGTAATCTTAACCCTTTGTTTCTTTTTTCCTTTCTGGCATGGTATGTAAAATATGAGACATCAGACAGATGACCTTCTCTTCTGTGTATGAGGTCCAGAGCTCACAGAGCTCACCACTATGAATACAGACAAAATCAAACCTGGGAGAGTTGTGAACTACTTGGACTAAGTCACTGGGTATGTCGGACTAGATGACATCCCTTCACAGGAATAAGCCTGATTATGAAGGCTATGACTGTTATACGCTGGAAGAGCCGCATAATGTGACATAGGCTTTACTCCTACCTACACTTCTATCATGACCAAGATAGAAACCCACAGCAACAAAAACAGACTGCTGGGACTCCAATCGGGTACCCCTATGGGCACAACAGAAAAAAATTCTATGGCTGTTGCTTCTTGCGATCAAAAAATACGGCTTCATTGGGAGCTTTGTCCTCGACGATGCTTGATCAAGTTCTGACTCCTTTATTTGGGTTGCTTCCGTTCTTATGGCGGCTTCAGAGGAAGGGGCGTGGTGAGTCTAGGCAGATGTGGGGAGTACTAGGCAATCTCTTTGGGATTCGGATCTGGATTGAGGCAAAAGAAAATACATTGTTATTGAAAGCACGCTCTCTCAAGTAGGGTGATTGAGCTTGGAAGGTGGACCCCATGCGCACACGCGTGACACGATCTACTGTATGATGTCTATCTATCTATCTATCTATCTATCTATCTATCTATCTATCTATCTATCTATCTATCTATCTAACATGGCCAAGGCAGAGACCCACACCAACAAAAAAGGGAATATTGGGGCACCATCCCAGTCACACCTTTAAGTTCAATATAATATAATATAATATAATATAATATAATATAATATAATATAATATAATATAATATATAATTCACTAAGCCGCCGACAAGCAGCCACCCATGGAAAGCACACCGGAAGGGGCGTGGATTCACTAAGCCGCCGACAAGTAAGACGCCCATGGCGCACGCAGGAAGGAGCCACGCCCACCAACTCTAAGACCATTGGATACGATGACAACTCGCAGAGCCATGCCCACCAACTCGGACGCGACGACTCAGAAAAAACGCTGTCATTTATATTCGCCTGTGCTACAGTACACATGCACCTCTGAGCCACGTTGACTTTTCGGTTACGACGCACGACCGCGTGCACCATAGCAAACTGTTTTACACAGTACATACAGCAATTCGCATCCGCGACAAACATGCGTCTTCTTAGATGGTCCTGCAGGAACACAGAAGACGTTTCCCCGCCCACCAACATTCCTTTTTCCCCGGCCCGCGTCTACCCTCGCTCTCTAAGCATTCACACTGCCTGCTCATGTGCCCAGACGCAAAAACTCACCGACCACCCAGTTAGTCCCTTTCGTCTGTGCTAGGAGTCCACATGCACTTCTGAGCCACGTTGACTTTTCATTATTCTTTTCGGTTACGACACCCGACCGCGTCCACCATCGAAAACCATGGGAAAGGAACAATGAAGCCCCGCCCAGAAACTCTATCCCTCCTCCCACGTGATCGGGAACACACCTCAGAGCACTGCCCGCCAACTCGAACAGCTCATCAAACACATACTCGCTTTCGTCTGTGCTGTTGTCCAAATCCAGCTGTGAGCCACGTTGACTGTTCTTTTGCCCTCCATGGCTACCGCTTCAAATGTATTTCATGGAAACAACACTTCTTTCAATGTTATAGAAATTCCTGCATCAGGTAACTGTTTGTTTCTATCAGTCGGGTTTTTCTGGAAAAATGTCATTGACGAAACTGTTGCTCTCAAACTTCGCAACATGGCTGACTTTCAGCAACACTTCCACGCCCCTCGCTACACTGTAGGCGCGGTGATTATTTATTTTAAAATGGCCTTTTGAAGGGGAGCTGTGGACCCGCTATACCACATGAACACCTGTGACATTGCCTTCCTTTTATTTCTGATCCCGTCGAGCAGATCAGACACCCAGGCAAACAACACTGAATAATCAATAGCTGCAACTCCTCATCTGAGTCGGTTTCGTCTGTGTTCAGCAGTGTTTCCCAGTCTCGGTCCTGGTGAACCCCTGTGGCTGCAGGGTTTTCTTCCAACCAGATTCCTAATCATTAATGCCGGGGAAACTCATCCGGAATAAATCGTTTTTTCAAACCCAGCCGTATAGCAGATTAGCTGGATGTAATAATCTGAGATGAATGCACGCCCCTGTGCTGAGTGAAAAGCCAATGTACAGTATATTGAGTCTAGAAAACATGATCAGCAAGTCTTTGATAGGCTGCAACAAAATGATGAAAGAACGGGCGCATTTTTTTCACACAAGCTGTGTGTGTGGGTGGGTGGGTGTTAGTTAGTTAATTAGCTACCTGAAGGATTTCAAGATTTAATATGCACAAGCGGTAACACTACAAAAGCAGCCCAAACCAGAAAAGACGGCTGGCAAAAAGTGGCCGACAAATTAAACGCATGTGCATTGTACTTACTGAAAGCAGCGTTACGGATTTTGCAAATTTTTTTTCCCTCTGCTTAAAAAACATTAAAAAAACAACGTGATTATGCAGCGTATACTACGCCGCGGGTTGGTATGCAGCATGTTAAACAGTATGTTTGCCGCAGACAGTTTGCCTTTTACTTTAACACGAAGACAGTCACAGACAGTTGTATGTTGCTCTCTCCAGAGTTCCATCTTTTCATTCACTTACTGGTATGCCTGCAGGAACACGTACAGTGAGCGAGCGAGTGAGAGAGAGCGCTGGACACATAAGAATAATAATACTACATTACATTGATATACCGGTGTTTTCAGTATTCAAAGTGTTATCCACACAGGGAGGAACCGGGAAGCGAACCCAAAATCTTCCACAGTCTCCGTACTGCAAAGCAGCAACACTACCACTGCGCTACAAGGCAGTTAAAGAATGTATGGGGCTCAATTTTGTTTTCACTTCTGTTTGGACAACTGTGTCGTTCAGGAAGTGTTCACCCATCAATACATAATTATGCGGCGTATTCTACGCCGTGGGTTGGATAGTATAATATAATATAATATATCGAAACAGTGCCCAGCACAACAGAAAAAGTTCCATGGAATGCTTCCTGCAATCATAAAATAAGGCTTCATCTGGAGCTCTGTTCTCGGCTATGCTTGATCGAGTTTTGACCACATTCTTTGGGTCACATCTGTTCAAATGGCATTGTAAGGGTGTGGTGAGTCTAGATGGAGCATAAGGAGCACTAGATAACCTCTTTGGGTTTCAGATCTTGACTGAGTACAGTATTATATAGTGCCTTTCCTATCTATCTATCTATCTATCTATCTATCTATCTATCTATCTATCTATCTATCTATCTATCTATCTATCTATCTATCTATCTATCTATCTATCATATAGTGCCTTTCATATCTCTCTTGTAGGGGAAAAAATGGAAGGAAATCTTGGGAAAGGCAAGTCAGAGAAATACCCCCTTCCAAGCTGGGGAGAGTGCAATGGGTGTTAAAAAAAGGACAAATACAACACACAAAACAGAACACAAGTAATCATCTTTACAGCGCTACGTAGCCAATCTATCATGGCATCCTCAGAAACAAAATACAACAGTACAAACTACGAGGCAAAATACAAAAATAGATTTTATACCACTCACTAATCTATCTATCTATCTATCTATCTATCTATCTATCTATCTATCTATCTATCTATCTATCTATCTATCTATCTATCTCTTATAGAGAGCTAAGGGCTTTTTTTTAAATAAATTTTGTTATATAATCCCAATGGATAATTTTGCTTTTGTTTAGTGACTTTTTTTGGAATGTCTTAATTATTAATTGTGGTTTATGTAAAGATTTTTTACATAGTTTATGTAAAAGTTTATGCTAACATTTTATACCAGTATCATGGCCATACCAGTAGGCTTCATGTACTTTAAAGAAGCATTTTTAATATATGCACCGTACACATATCACTGTATTTTTCACGGGTAAGCATTTCTGAATCTTCCTGCATTATATATTGTATTTAAAAATGAACACCCTCCATTGGTACTTTCATTTTTGCCACATTCTATACCATATTGTTTTTAAATCCATTTCAGAAACAGACTGCCTCTTAAAATTGTTATATAAAATGAAGATGAACAATCACTTGATGAAGGAATATTGCAGCCCCCTTGCAGCTCCTCTAATGATATTAAATGGTGACGTTTAGATGCAACTTGATTAGTACTAGCGGTGCTTCATATGCACTGTATGTGTGTCCTTTACTCTCACTCTGCTGATTGCTGGCGGTTACATTTTCCCTCCCGCATTACCAGGCACTGCGTAATTGGTGCTGAAACAAAGCAATTAGCCTTCAAATGGTTCAAGATTGAAAGTGAACTATTCAGTCATTTTTTTCTTGACAAATATGTAACAATAGTTTACTGACATAAGAAAACATGAATGCATACAAATGAATTTAATTATGACTGTTTTCTTTTTCCTCTAAAATTATTACAGTAAAAAAAGGCTGTCATGGCCTTTCAATAAGAAAAATGAAGCTTTATGGTGATAACATTAGCTTCATTTTTGTGAAGGCTGCACAAGTGACTATTAGAGATTACATCCCCACCTTCACATTTCATATAATTGAAATGAGTGTCAATAATAAGGTTACTAAAAAGTCTTCAGTTCCCTGAGTACTTGCAGTACAGAAGCAGCTGAAGGTGTTCCTAATAATCATGGAATGACTACAGTCACGTTATCGGCCGAGTTTATTGTTTTACAGTAAAGGGTGTCAAAGTGGTTCAAGTCCTGGCCTGGTCACCATCATATGGACTTGTTCTGCTTTTTGCTCACATCCCATGGCTTTGTTTAGTCAGTTTTTCTGATATGGGTTTGCTTGAACCAGACTCCAGAACAGAAGGTAAGACATGAAAAGTGTGAGAGGAGGAAGAATGCACGTGGCTGTTCAAGAAGCAGGCATGCAATTAATCAATATGCTCTAGCAAATAATAAAATGCAATATGACTGGCACTGAAAAAAGGTTTACAGCAGACATGAACACAGAGGCATCCCTCATGCACACAATGCTCACACATCAACCAGCTAGATCATGACGGCCATGGATAATTAAATTGAGCAACTGCCGTACAAAATATGACTAGAGCATTCAGGGCATGGGAAGACTGGTGTGAAGGAGGCAGAAGCTCAAACTAGACCCACCACTCCAGGAGACTGAAAATCAATCATCTTCTATGCCAATAGCCTACAGACTAAGTTTGGAACCACCAGGACTCTTCTTGGAGTTGGCTGTAAAGCCCAACTGAGTAACCAAGTGTTTTGCCTTGGTAGAGTAATATATTGCTCTACTTTCCCCTTTTGTATTATTAATATGTAGCCTTTGTCAGAATGCCTAATCTCCCAGACTTACCACTGTTCATAAGGTATTATAGTATATAACTTATCCCCACCTTCCCTTCTATATCTATAACCTCAGGCAATTATATGTATTAAAAAGACAAGCAGGAGTTAAGTTACACATAAAATAATGTATTATTGATAACAATCATAAATAATAACAATATGCAAAGTACATTTGAATATTGGCAACCATACAACCTGATTGAATGGTGATGTGTAGTTTCAGGTGGCACACAGACTTGTAGTTATTTAAAATGTCTCTAGTTAAGCATCATTCAGCTTTCTTCAGAACAGGCCGTATGCCTGTTCCAATATGGCTGCTAAACTGTGGTCTCCATTGTGTTGTCCTTTCAGTTCATGGTGTGATGGTCTTCATCAGTTGTTGGTTAGTAAGAGAGAGAGATGCAGATTTATAGATTCTCTGTCCAACCCCTAGAGCCAATAGGACATCATGGTACTTAAAGCATTCTGATCCAAGCCAATTCCAAACAGCCAAACTTCAGACCAATGGGGGAATACAACATCTTAAAACCTGCCACATCCAAGACCATATGTCTTTATGGCTTTGTTGTGGGGGTTGAAAGACTTTAGCAGAGAAACACTCACCAAACTGGTTTAAGGCACATCCCCCCAACTCTGTCATAAAATTTAAAAAGACTCAGTCGTAAAAGGGGAGGGGGGGGCCAAACACTAATGCCTCTCACCAAAGTAACACTAAATTACATTGCTTTGAATAAATTACAAATAAAGACATACAAAATAATTAGCAAGTTATATGCAAAATCTCACATCACAACACCAAGTAAGAAGAACCTTGGCTAGAGAAGTGACCAAGAACCCAGTTGTCACTCTAACAGAGTGGGAAAAACTACAAGCACTTTATCTGGTGCAGACCAGGCACTGCTCATCATCTGCCAGTACCAGCAATACGGTGAAACATGATGGTTGCAGCCTCATGCTCTGTGGGAGTTCCTCTGTCACAGGAATAAGGAGACAGGTCAGAATTGAGGAAAGCATTAATGCAGTCAAATCCACAGGGGTCCTTGAAAGAAAACCTGATCTAGAATGCACAGGACCTCAGCCCGGGGTGCCTTGTGTTGATGAGAAACTAAATTTGGAGTGTAATTGTTTATAGGATGCAAAGACATTATTTATATACAACTCTCAAAATGATATAATCCCATACGTTTTCCAAATAATAAAAACTGTGTAAGTTCGACAGGGTGGAAAAAGGTGGTTATCATGTGGAGGTGTCACAGATAAAATGTTCTCTGACTTAAAGTGCTTCCTAACTTGGTTCCATATTCTGAGTGAATGAAGAACAATTGGGTTATTAGTATATTGACAATACATTGTATTTGCTGGGGTACAAAGCAAGGAATATAAACAAGTACTGCAGGATTTCATTTCTATTGCAGACCAAGCCTGTGTGTGTTCATCTATTTGTGTCAATGTCCAGGTTTTTATAGCTTGCATATTTGCCACACGTAATAAAATTGAAAATTAGGTTGAGCATTGTGCCTTTAGATCATTGTAGGGTTGCCCTTTGGATGCATGAATATTTCAAATTCCAAGTAAGTGAGGTTATGATTGAATCTAATTTCTTAAAAAATGATAATGTATATTGGGATATTTTGAATTATAAACAGAAGCTTAGGGATGATATTAATCTTGATAGTGTTAATTCTCCCTGTTAGGTGGATGGTAGATCATTTATGCACGTCTTGTGTAATTTCATCCTTGAAATCAGCAAAAATTTATTGAAAAAGGGATTTATATTTACTTGTGATGTTTACCCCTAGATATTTCAACTAATCTGTGATGATAAAAGGGAAGGTGTCCAATCTAATATTGTGTGCTAGAGAATTCACTGGAAAGAGCACACTTTTGTTCAAATTAATTTTGAGTCCAGATATCTTTTGAAATTCTACTAGTACAGTTGGGACTGCAGGCACAGAATTTTGTGGGTCTAATGTGTGCAGTTCTATATCATCTGATTATAGTGATATTTTCTGTTAAAGTCCTACTCTGAAAATCACCTTTATCTCTGATGCATTTCAGAAGTGAACAGCCAATGGCTCAATGGCGATTGCAAATAGCAGTTGTGACAAAGAGCATTATTGTCTAGTATCATGATATAGTTTGAAGTAGTCTAAATGAATGTTGTTAATGCAAATTGAAGCTTCTGGACTGGTATACAGTAGTTTGATCCATGCATATATGTTCGGGCCAAATCCAAATTTATAGAAAGTGGTGAATAGGTAATCCCATTCAACCATTTCAAATGCTTTTTTATGAATCCAAAGATAATAAGATCTCTGGAGTGTTAGACTTTATGGGTGAATATATTACATTAAATAGGGGTCAAAGATTGGAAACCAAATGTCTACCTTTAATAAATCTGGTTTGGTCTTGTGATATTACTGAAGGGAGCACTTTCTCAATCCTTCTAGCTAGGACTTTGGAGATAATCTTAACATCATTATTCAGAAGTGAGATTGGTCTATATGATGCACATTGTAATAAGTCCATATTTTTCTTAGGAAAATGGTAATTAATGCTTGGTGAAAAGTTTCAGGCAGAATTTTAATGTCTCTGACGTCTATAAATGTTAATAAAAGGGGAGCTAACTTAAATGAATTTTTTTTATAAAATTCAGCAGCGTAGCCATCAGGACCTAGTGCTGTCCCACTCTGAAGTGAGTTTATAGCGTCTAGTAATTCTGATAGTGTCAGAGGTTTATCCAGTTCCTCTGCGCTGAGAGTATCTAGCTGAGGTATCTGTAGTGTGTCAAAAACACATTAGATTGTGTCTTGTATTCTTTAAACTGAGTAGAATTTAAGGACTTATAATAGTCTCTAAATGTGTGCATTATATTTTTATGGCCAATGATTCTATTTCCATCTGTGTTGTCGATTACTGATATTAAATTCTGAACTTCCTGCCTTCCTGGATTTGTTAAGCTAAGATATTATTAGCCTTCTTTCTATGTTCATAGTAATGATGTTGTGATTTAAAAATGAGTTGTTCTGTTTCTTTTGTTGTCAAAAGGATGAGTTCTGATTGCAAAGCCTGTCTTTTCCTAAAACGTGCCTCATTTGGAGACCTGGGGAGTATTTTTCGTACATGGATTACTCGTTTAGCCTGATGTAATTGTTGACGATTTGGCATGATCCTGGATCTGTCGGTTTTTCAAAACTCTTGCTGGATGTGTTGTCACAGCAACACATCCTAATCCTCAAACCTGCTCGGAGCAGGTTTGTTCGATGTAAACAAGGATTAGCTCACACACTTAATCAGTGTCCGTGCGTGGAATTCATTTAGTCATGACTTCGCCGTTCATGAATGAGCGACCAATTGATATCGGTACGCAAAATATAAGAAGAGAATTTCATATAGAGAGGGGTTTGCGCGATCGGCAAGATTCTTTATTGCTCCCAGCGGAAATTCTTTTCGAAAGATATCGCTTTAGCCGAGGGGGAATATTGTACCTCAAAAATTTATTAGGACCTTATATTCAAAGTCAAACTTGGCAAAGTCGGGCTCTCACAACCACACAGACAGTATGCATTGCTTTCAGATTTTTTGCAAGTGGCACTTTTTTTATATACTGTAGGTGATGCGGAAAATCTATCTAAAAGTGCAGTTTGCCAGGCAATTCGTAAAGTCTGTTTGGCTCTAAAAAATTTCCTTCGGGTTTTCATTGTGTTTCCTAGACACCTGCGTGTGCAGACAAAAGAGGCGTTTCATGCCATTGCAGGTAGGTAATACACAGGCAAAAACACCCACAGTTCCATAAAGAATCTCACAATCAGCCTAACATTCTCATTACCCAGGGTTTCCAAATGTGATTGGGGCAAATGGGACTGATCAGAGTAGAGTTTGGAAAATGTACCTCTCCTCCTGATGAATAATCAGACACAGTGTCTTCATCAAGTATTTGACCTTTTTCAATATCTCGTTGGTCAGACACAAGTTCTAGGGATATGAAATTCCCTGGAACTGACCCAACAAAAAAAGAGGGCTATATGGAACCTACCTATGGCACACATTGAGGACGATATATGCAATGACCATCCTTTACCTGAAATGAAGTGACCACTGCATCCTGCCACTGGTTCTGAGGAGGAGCTTCCCCCTGGAATGCCCTCAGAAACAGGACAATGGGCATTTTGCTGGAGAGCCAACTCTTCTGCAGGGGTTAGGTCTGGACCACGTGGACCTCCACCTGTTTTTTGCTTGTCTGCCTTCTTATTAACTTTAAAATTAATGTTCTTTACATTATATATGATTCTTTATATCAACAATTCTTTAAATAGTTATATACCAATATTTACCAGTTTGAAGTATATTCTTGTACTTCATTTTAACCAGTTCCCGTGTTCTCCTTGTGCTCACGTTTGATCTGGAATTATGACATATTAAATAATAATTAATCTGACACATAGGAAATTAAACGCTGCTTTCAGTAAATAAAATGCACACGCGTTTCATTTGTTGGCCACTTTTTGCCAGCCGTCTTTTCTGGTTTGGACTGCTTTTGCAGTGTTACCCCTTGTGCATATTAAATGTTGAAATTCTTCATGTCCTTTGAATAAAAGATCTTCCTCCACTTGTGTGAAAAAAAAATGCGCCCGTTCTTTTATCATTTTGTTACAGCCTATCAAAGATTTGCTGATCATGTTATCTAGACTCAATATATATGGGCTTTTCAATCAGCGCGGGCGCGCACATTTATCTCGGATGATTAGATCCAGCTAAACTAATCTACTACACGGCTGCGTTTGAAAAACCGACTTATCCCAGATGAGTTTCACTGGCATTAACTCATCCAAGATGAGGCATCTGATCTCAGATGATTTAAGCGACGTACGGAAAATACCCCCCTGATGTGTTCTTGATCTAGTCTGGTAATTTCACTGATTAACTCTGAGGTCTTCTTGGTTTCCAATTTATTTTTGTGGGAGAGATATGAGATAATTTTTCCTCATAAAAATGCCTTCAGAGCTTCCAAGAGTATTCCTGCAGAAACTTCTGAGGATGAGGATCAATTTGCTTGGATATAAATTCTGCACAGTTCTTGTGGGCTAATCACAGTGGGTTAATAACAACAACAACATTTATTTATATAGCACATTTTCATACAAATAATGTAGTTCAAAGTGCTTTACATGATGAAGAAAGAGAAAAAAGACAAAGTAAGAATTAAAATAAGAGAACACTAATTAACATAGAAACGTAAGGTCCAATGGCCAGGGAGGACAGAAAAAACAAACAAAAAAAAAACTCCAGATAGCTGGAGAAAAAATAAAATCTGCAGGGGTTCCAGGCCATGAGACCGCCGAGCCCCCTCTAGGCATTCTACCTAACATAAATGATCATTCCTCATTGCATTGATGATGGTCACATGGACTTCTGGCCTTTAATCCATAAATGTAGGGACATCATGATGCTTTGATTAGGTGGTGGTGGTGCAGGACACAGCTGCTGTTAAGACAGCAGCTTCAAGGTGAGTATGTGGGGCATAGTGATGTGAGCTGCATGATCAGAGAGGCATTGTTCGGAGATAACAATAGTGTCGTATTTGAAAGATTTGATTGTGGGCAAGATATTTGTATCTATAAAGAAGCAATCAGTTCTTGAGTAACAATAATGTATGATCTTAAGTATGGATTTAGAAATCTCCACTGGTCTGATAAGTTATGATCAATTAAAAACTGTGTGATTATTTTTGCATTATTAGATGTTATTGCCCCTGTAGCTAAGGATCTATCCAGGTCTGGATTTAAAACACAATTAAATTTTGTGAGTGTTCAAGTTAGGAATGGATGCAAATACATTTAGGATGAAGTCTCTGTTACATTGAGTGTGTAGATATTTATCAAAATCACTTTACAATTAAATAAATTACCCATAACCATCACATATCACCCTTCAGGATCTGATATTGCATCAGATACTACAGATGAAATTGTTCTATAAATTAAGATTCCCAAATCTCTAGTGTTCTTTTTATAGCTGGAGTAGAATAGTTGGCCAGTCCAGTCTCTTTGTAGCCGAAACTGTTCCTTGCTGATTAAGTGAGTATCCCGTAAAAATACTATCTTGGTGTTTAGACCTGTTAGGTGAGAAAATACTTCCTCTTTAATTTGTGATTGAGACCTTAGACATTCCTGCTCACAAAGTTTACTGTTTGGTCATAGAGACATGGCTTCTGAACATTTGTTTTCATTTTATAATCTTAAATTAAGGTCCTACATTATAGCTTTAGCTTTAATTTCCAACATTGCCAGGAGTTATAGCTATGAAGCCTATTGTTGTGTTGGCACTTACAATTGTGGGGATGAAAAGGATACATCAGAAATAGCTTGCTCTCTTTCTCTCCTCCCCAGCAGAGGTATGCATAGGAGACATCAATTACAAAGGGTTACACCAGAAACCCAGTTTTAAATGATCAGTTTTCCTGCATGTGGGATTTTAACTTAGTTTTTAAAAGGATTATTTATTGAATGATTTAGCCTCCACTGAACACTGGTTTCTTTTTAAGGATTACTTATTTATTTATAATGGATGGAGCACTGCACTATTTATTTGGACACTGTTTTGTTTTGGATGGTTTTAATAAAAGTACTGATACACTTATGCACCTATCCCATGCTGCTGCATGTGTGTCCTCATTTGCCTGACTCATCTCGGGTACGTTATCAGCAGTGGTGGGTTCAAGAGGTTCAGTTAGTGTGTAGCCATCCCACAATGTCACACCACAGTCCAAAGACATGCAAGTTAGGTGTACTGGCAATACTAAACTGGCTTATGTGTCTGGTTTGCCCTGTGATGGAGTGGCACCCTGTACAGAGGATTGTCGCTGCCTTGCACCCCATGCTAGCTGGGATTGGCTCCAGAACCCTGTTCAGGAATAAGCAGGTTAGAAAATGACTGATGGACATTTAGAAACTCTTGATTAGGCAAATCTACCTAAAAGTGATTTATTGCCTCAAAACCAGCCAACGCATCATGCTGTGCTCAAATCCATTTTCTCTTTGCCTCTCTTCCTCTCTGAAATGCTTGCCACCACTCTCCATTGGCTCCTTGTTCTCACTGTCTGCACACATGACGTTGTCACTAATTAAGCAGTCTATTACATTCTCAAGGGAAGGAAGACCTAATAAACTTAGGGTATGTTGTAAATGATATGAGTTGTTAATAATGGAATGTTTATGTGGATCATTAATTTTATTCACTACCTGCTTTCTACTCCATGACACGTATATTCTTGGAAGTGTTTTATATTTATGCTATGCCACCCAAAACTTCAAAATGTGTTATAAATATTCTTTTGAAAATAAAGCAAAGTTTAAGATAAAAATGAAAGCACAAAGTACTGAATGTAACTGCCCATAATGCTTTTACATCAGGAAAAAACAGGAAACCGAAAAGTACCAGAAGTGCTTGTTCTCTGCCCTTGTAAAATACTGGGTGATGCAGTTATGGTGTTTCGTCATCTTTTGGAGATTTGCCACTAAAATGGTCAGACTTTATGCAGTATTGTTGGATTTTTTTTTATTAATATAAAAAAAGTGGAGTTTAATTTTCCATAACCGTTAATTTCCCAATGAACCAGCTTGTCCTGTGTTCCATAAGTAATCAATTACCCCAATGTAATACAACCCCAAATCCAAAAAAAGGTTGAGGCGGTGTGGAAAATTGTTAATAAAAACAAAAAGCAGTAATTTGTATATTTTCGTTAAATGGTAAAGAGAGCGTAATTCATGTTTTACATAATCAACTGCATTGTTTCTAGAAGATATATGACGGGGTACCCAAAAATAACCGGAATTAAAAAAAAATGTTTCAATAATTTTTACTTACTGAAACTTCAGTCTCCTTCAAAGTACTCTCCATGTGAACGAATGCATTTTTCCCAATGATTTTCCCACTGGTAGAAACATTTTAGGAATTGCTGAAGAGGAATGTTGTCCAATGTCTGCAGCCATTTGTCTTTGACTTCCTCTACGGTACAAAAACTCTTTCCTTTGAGTACTTTTTTCATATGCAGGAAAAAGAAGAAGTTGGACAGAGCAAAGATCTGGCAAGTAGGAAAGCAGGCAAGACACACAAGTCAATTCAGAAATCTCTTCAATAGTCCGATGATGATCTTCGTAAATTGCATTGCGAACTATTTCAAGATTTTTGTCATTCCTAATTGTGGAAGGTCGGCCAGATCTTGATTGATCTTCAAGTGACATTTCAACTCATTTGAAAGGAGAAAACCACTCATAGAGCTGTGTTTTACTTAAAGCTTCAACTTTAAAAGCAGTTTCAATCATCACTACAGTTTCAGGAGCTGTTTTCCCTAAGAGAAAACAAAATTTAACACATACTCGCTGCTCTTTATGATCACCCATCAGAAAAATCTTAGAACATATTTAATAAGCACCAAGAAAAACCGACATGGAATGTCATATGAACAATACAGAGCAACACCACTTGGCAGGCTGCCACAGAACAGTGTGTGTATGCTACACCTAGTAGCAAAATTTGCAGCTAAGTCGAGATTGCATGCCAGGTACAGATTCCTGTTATTTTTGGGTTCCCACTTATATGTTTATTCTGAAATTGATGTCTATAACATGTTCCAAACAATCTGGGACAGGATAGTGAAGGAGTAATAACAGTGTGACAAGATGAAATATCAAGGTGATGTGAAATTGGTGAGGCGATTGTGTACTACTATAGATGAAGCCTACAAGAGCAAGGATGGGTCGAGTCTTGCAAATTTGCCAACAGTTGTGTTAGCAAATGATCAGGAAATTTAAGAACAATCTTACCCAAACACAAATTGATATGATTTTGGCCATTTCACCCTCTACTGTGAACAATATGATTAAAAGAAATAAGGAATCTGGGCAAATCTTGGGACGTAAAAAGCAAGGCCGAAAACCATTTGTGAATGTGTGTGATCTCCGATTCCTCAGCTGTCACTTGTCTTGAAAACCTTCATGCATTTGGATATCATGACATGAGCTTGGGAATACTAAACCTTTTTAAGTCAACACCATTCACATGCAAACATGCACGTTAAGGTTTTACTATGCAAAGTAGAAGCCATACATGACCGCCGTCCAGAAGCACTGTCAATTCCTCTTCCCCTTACTATTGATGCCCCTTGCCCTGACTTTTGCTTCTGATTGGTTATTTGATTACATTCAGTCTTTGGCCGATTAATGCATGGATGTAAATCGAAATGCAATTCACGTGGGGAACCCACTAAGCGAACAAGCAGTAGAGTTGCTTTGCTTTTAGTTATGACATTAAAATCTATGAACATGAATTAAAATGCAATTTACTGTTGTATCCATCCATCCATCCATCCATCCTCTTCCGCTTATCCGAGGTCGGGTCGCGGGGGGCAGCAGCTTGAGCAGAGATGCCCAGACTTCCCTCTCTCTGGCCACTTCTTCTAGCTCTTCCGGGAGAATCCCAAGGCGTTCCCAGGCCAGCCGGGAGACATAGTCCCTCCAGCATGTCCTGGGTCTTCCCCGGGGCCTCCTCCCAGTTGGACGTGCCCGGAACACCTCAACGGGGAGGTGTCCAGGAGGCATCCTGATCAGATGCCCGAGCCACCTCATCTGACTCCTCTCGATGCGGAGGAGCATCTTTTACTAATTTTATTAATTTTATAATTTACTGTTGTAGCGTATTTTAAACTGACATGAAAACTGTGTGCCATAATGAAAAGCAGTCAAAATTGGTTGCTATGTTTTCAATTATATCACAATAAAACCATGCCAACATTAAGTACCATATGAATATGTATTGCAATGCAATGTAGCTAACATGTTGGATTGCATTTGATTTTGACATGTATAATCTTCCATAGTCTACTTCACAGCCTGGTAACTGTTTCCATTTATGTGTACTTCTTTGTGTATAGAAAACTACCTAACATTTAGAACACCCTAGACTAGAACAGGCCATTCAGCCCAAAAAAACACGCCAGTCGTATCCTGTTATTTCTTCCAAAAAAAATCAAGTTGAGTTTTGAAAGTCCCTAAAGTCTTACCGTCTACCACACTAAAAGTGTCTATTGTTCTTTGTATGAAGAAAAACTTCCTAATGTTCCTAATTTACCCTTAACAAGTTTCCAACTGTTTGCCCATGTTCTTGATGAACTCATTTTAAAATAACAGTCTCAATCCACTGGACTAATTCCCTTCATAATTTTAAGCACTTTAATCATGTCACCTCTTAATCTTCTTTTGTTTAAACTGTAAAGGTTCAACTCTTTTAATCTTTCCTCATAATTCAACCCCTGTAGCCCTGGAATCAGCCTAGTCACTCTTCTCTGGACTTTTTCTAGTGCTGCTATGTCCTTTTTGTAGCCTGGAGACCAAAACTTCACACAGTACTCCAGATGAGGCCTCACCAGTGCGTTATAAGGGTTGAGCAGAACCTCCTTGGACTTCTACTCCACATATCCAGGCGCTATATATAACCTAACATTCTGTTTGCCTTCTTAATGGCTTCTGAACACTGTCGGGAAGTCGATAGCTTAGAGTCCACTATGATTCTTAAATCCTTCTCATAAGGGGTACTCTCGATTTTCCGACCGCCCATTGTGTGTTCAAACCTAACATTTTAAAACTGATTAAGTCAGTGTTTGTGTTGCAATTACTTAGTATGTTTTCCTTAATTTTTCACTTAAGCCTTCAATCTGCCTCAAGAATGATTTAAGACATGAAGAGGTAGGGGAAGTGACGGTGGTAGGGAATGAGAACAGCGCTCGTATGCATGCGCTGCACGGCCGCCCTGCTGTGCGCTGCAGGGAGTTAATTATGCAATAAAATAAAGATAAAAAGAGTAATAAAAATCATCAATGCGAAAGTGGACAGTAGACATTACATGGTATATGTGTACCAAATTTCAGGTCAATAGGTCAAATGGTTTGCGAGCTATAGGTGATTAAAAACTTGGAAAGACAAACGGATAGCCACGGTAGTGTATTATATAAGAAGATTATTCTTATCTAATTTTAATTAGTTTTTTCTTTGCTTGTAACTATTTCTTTGACATCTTGTAAATCACTTTGAGCTACATTCTGTGTATGAAAATGTGCTACAGAAATAAATGTTGTTGTTATTTGTTGCTTTGGAGTAACACAGGTGACATTCCTCACTGTATCCCTGATGCTTAGGGTTCAAAATAGAACATCTGAGCGAAATATCTGAAGAATTGCATAAAATTGCTCAGAATATCAGTCATCAAAACATTAAACCAAAGTGCACCTCGTCTAATTGTTAATGCTACAGCAGGGCACAGCACGCCGTGTAAACTGTTGGAAGGCATTCCCGTTGCATTAGCAAGATGTAACAGATCATTTCCTTGAGCAAAAATTAGACCTGACAGAAGAAAGTGGAATCATTTTATCGTTTTTAATTAAATAAGATAATAAATTACTTGCCATAGATGTGGCACATTACATGATGAGCTCCATATGGTTTCATTTTCTTTTTGAAAAAAAAAAAGTATATATTTTCTGTTATAAATTGAATCCTAAAACGAATGCTTCACTGAACAAAATGATGCCTTTTAGTCCGACGGTGATCAAATGAAGCAGTGCCCTGCACTTTACTGTATCTATCGCATTCAACTATTAAGTTTATCAAAGTGTTTGTTGACCTTTATATTAATCAAAAATGCACTCTGTAAATAAAAAAATACCCAAAAAGTGAGTAGAGCATCTACAGAGGAAAAGAAAAAAAGTTTTTTTGTTTTATATGCTGACCCCTTTGTTACCATTAAACTCTTAGAAAACTAATAATAATAATAATAATACATTTTATATTGACATCCCGGGTCCTCCCTGCATGGAGTCTGCATATTCACCCCATATCTGCGTGGGTTTCCTCTCACTAACCAAAGACATGCAGGTTAGGTGGACTGGTGACGCTAAATTGGCCCTAGCGTGTGTGTGTTTGCCATGCGATGGACTGGCATCCTGTCCCGGGTTTGTTCCTACTTGGCACCTTATGCATGCTGGGATAGGCTCCAGCACCCCCTGCAACCCCGGTCTGGATTAAGCAGGTTAAAAAATAACATAAGTTTTAAGGGTGAATCACATACTGAAGGACTTCAGTGGAAATTAAGGGGAAGAGCATTTGAGACTGAAGTCAGGAAGCACTTCTTTACACAAAGAGTTGTGGGAATCTGGAACAAACTACCGAGACATAGAGCTGGAGAAGAAACCTTGACAACCTTTAAGAAGTGTCTGGGATGAGCTATTCGGAGAGCTTAGCTATTAGCTAAACAAACAAGCCTGATGGACTGTATGGTCTCCTCTCATTGGTCAAATTTCTTATGTTCTTATGATATTTTACATACAATGCGTGTGTCACATGTTCATAAAGAAACAAAACACACTTTTTTAAACATTATTTGACAATAAATAAACAATGTATTTGGTTATACATAAAGCCTTCCAAATGTTATCCTATTAACTTTTTCTAATGCTATGTTATAGTGGCACATTCATTAGCACTGCTGCCTCATGGCTCCAGCGTCCTGGGTTAGAACCCTGTTGTCATGAACGTGTTCTGGCCATAAGAAATAGGATTTCAGTGACCTTTTGTGTATTTACGTATTTTTATTATGTTTTGTTTATTCTCATCATTATTTTTCTGATACCATTTTGTTTACTGAAGCCTTTGCTATCATCACGATTTTGTGGGTTGCTTTCTATAGCAGTAGCCATGTTGTTTGTGATAAAAATACTCATGTTCACTCATTTGGGCATGGCATGTGATGTCGCCATTTTTTATAATGAAGTCTTGAGTATCCAGGTTTTGCGATAATATAAAACACCCTTAATAGTATTCACCCCCCTTGGAAGTGTTCATATTTTATTGTTGTACAATATTAAATCATAGTGGATTTAATTTAGCTTTTTTGAAATCAATCAACAGAATAAGACTCCTTTATGACAAAGTGAGAACAGATCTCTGCAAAATGGTCTAAATGAACTGCAAACGTAAAGCATAAATAATTGATCACACAAATATTCACCCTCTTCAAGTCAGTATTAGTAGATGCACATTGCACAGCCACGCCAGCCTTGAGTCTCTCTATGGAGTAGCTTAGCATATTATATTACGTCTGGCCCGACAATAGTTACTTTTGGGTCATCATTAAAGACATATTTGTTTTCACTGGACTTTTATTCCCATAAGAGGTTAAATATTATGTTTGTATATGTTGGTTCATGTACATTCATGATTATGAGTTTTTTATCAATGTCCGTAGGTATCTTGTGTATATATTTTATGTATGGTTTGTCATAATTGTTATTTTGTTATTTGTGTGTATAAATCTGAATTGTTTATTTGAGCTCATCTTGTACAACACCTTAGTTTAGCTTAGGCTGTTTTAAATGAGGTTTATACAGTAAATAAAAGTTTGATCTGTCTTGACTTGAGTCTGTGTGCATAGGTCTTTCTATCAGCTTTGCACATCTCCACTTAACCATTTGTTCCCGTTCTTCTTTGGAAACCTGCTCAGGCTGTCAGTTTGTGTGGAGATTGTGAGTGAACAGCCTTTTATAAGACCAACCACAATTTCTCAGTTAGATTAGCATCTGAACTCTGACTCGGCCACTTCAGGACATTAACATTGTTGTTTTTAAGCCATTCCTGTGTAAGCTTTGGCTTTATGCTTGAGGTTGGTGACTTACTGGAAAATATTTTTTCCCCAAGATGCAGGTTTCTTGCAGACTGCATCAACTGTTCCTCCTGGATTTCCCCGTATTTTGCTGAATTCATTTTGCCCTTCATCCTCACCTTCCACCTTCCATAACCTGCTGCAGACAAGGATCCAACAACATGATGCTGCCACTACCATACTTCATGGTGAGAATGGTGTGTTTATGATAATGTGCAGTATTCAAACAGTCAAAATGCTTAGTTTTGGTCCCTTCAGACTTTAGAACTGAGGTAAAGGGAGGTCCATGGCTGATTGGCGTCTTTTAACACTAGAATCCCTGAAACCTACAAAAAACTTGTAATCCCGGCCTACCTTAAACTCCTTCGCACCTCTTCAGCAGCATCTTTTCTTTTGCAAATGTGTCGATCAGCACAGTCATTCCCCCCACCACTGCAGAAACAGCAAAAAGCTCTTCCAGCTCAAGTCTTGTTTATCTTGGTGTGAGGTGCATGGAGTTGTATAGGGAAATAATATATTGTTATTTGGAACAAATGCATTTCATGTGTGTTCCGTGTGTATAATGATCTATGTAAATTTAGGATGACAGAAACTGCGAGAAATGCAAGAAATGTTGAACACAAAGGTAAAACAGAAAGCTTTTGTATGCTGTAGTACTAATGACAACATTTTGACATAAAGTGTATAATGTGTGAAGACAGAAGTCCAAACATCAAATAAACACTTTCACTAAAGGGACACGTATAACAAAACAAGTGTGCTTTTATTCAAGAATATAACCAAAGAAAAAGAAATCGGGTCAGGGTACCTCCCCAAAATGACCGTTTGGGTGGTGCTGAGGTAAAGACTGCTGACTCATAATCAAGAGGTCACGGGATCGATGCCGGTCTCTTCCCAAAATTATCATTTTGAGCAGTGAGCTGTTCTTATTGTTACTATTGTACAATAAAAACATATATTTGATTTCAGTCTGTAACAGCTGGTGTAAATGTATGGTACTTGCAAAGGTTAGTGTTTTTTTTTTTTTTATTCAGTTTTAGTCTCTCAGTCACATTCACGCTCCCCCGATCTGACACTGCTGTTTTCAAATAAAGACGTGCTATAACAGAGTTGAATCCAGATGAGGATGAGGGTTCTACATCGGAGAAAGAGAACAGAAGCCCTACCCGTGAGAAACGTCCACTCACATATAAGAACAATGCAGCTGCACCAGGCGTAAAGGTGAAAGATGGCACCATTTGGATGCAGCAACAGGTTGGGCGTCATCCTGCCAGTCAGTCTACCCCACACCTGTCCTTCAACGAAACAGCAACAGAGTTCGCCAACGTATCATGCAAAGTTCTCTTTGTGATTATGTTTTGTGATGGATTTTATATGAAAAATATTTATATGTTACTGATATAAAAGCCAGATTAAATGTTATTTACCTTGATTTATTTACTTATCTTCCTGCAGCATAAAGTCTCAAGTAGACTGCAGAGCTTTCTGTGTTTGATCAACACGGACATGCTGACACAGTACATGTGCGATGCAACTTCAGTACAGAACTGTAACAACAGTTGCATAGAGTGAGACAGGAGCTTCTGCCTGCAGCTAAAGTCATTCACTCATGTCTTCAGGTGAGGGAGTGGTAACGGGACAAGAGTGGTTCCTGTGTACGATGCGGGAGCAGATGGCCCTGCACTTAGTGTACAGGTGCAGGATTGCCCTTGACCCTAATTGGCGCCGGGAGCTGCTGATTGTGGTAGCTGTGTCATATCCCCGCTTTAAAAGGGAAGCGCGAGTGCAGGAAGGAAAAAAAAAGAGAAGGGGAAAAAATTATCAATAGAAAAAGACTGATTAGAAGAATGGAAAAGGGGAATCAAAAGGAAAAAAGGCCAGAGGTTAAAAGATGGAGAGAGAGAAAAGGTAGGAGAGAGCGAGGGAGAGATCCAGTGCAAGTGAGTGCACAAAAGGCAGAAAAGGCAAACAGCCAGGAAGAAGTCCTTGAAGCATGTGGATAGTGCCCGGGGGCTCCTGGCCACTCCAGCTGATTGATCTGGGAGCTGGAATGGGAGAAGTGCTGCTCACTCGTAGCGACTCAGTGGCTGCAGGGGAAGGAGAGGCTAAGAGAGGTGTTCTGCGGGTGGTGCAGTGGACCACAGTGATGCATGACTGGTAGCGGGAGTCAAAGGCTCGATGGGGTGCCCTGCCTGGAGCCAGAGAGGACTACAAAGGGCCTGGGCCTCGGAACAGCACTGAAGGTGGATTGATGTGTTGAACAGGTGCCTCCTTGGCTGCAAGGACCCATTTGGGTTAAGTCAAGAAGACGGTAGTTCTAGAAGAGTGCACCAGCTCCCTGCCTGTGTTTAAACCTTGTTTTAAAGAAATATTTATTTGACTAATTTTTGACCTCCACATCTCACCTGTTTTTTATGGATTATTTATTTATTGGACATATGATGAACAATTTTTTGATTTATTTTAATAAAAGCAGTGAGCACTTTTCACTATCCCTTGATTGGTGTGTTTGTCCTCATCTGCTCAGCTCATCCCGATCACGACTGTTGACAGTTTCAGGTTCAAGAGGCTCCCAAAATTTATGCGGGAGCATGGAGCTGACCTGCACCGTCTGAAGAACCCTCATCCAGCTGACTTCAGAGTCTCCCACCTGCCTTTTGGCAAAGTCTATCTAAGATGTCAAGTGTGTTGTTTTTTAACAGAGAATTTCTCTTTACTACTATCCAAAAATCTGAGATGACACCTTCAGAGTTATCTTGGGTTTCTTGGTGGCCTCTCCAATTTGCCTTCTTCTTGCACAATCACTCACTTTTTTTGAATGGCCTTCTGTAGGCAACTGTGTACAGCTGTGCCGTCCTCTTTCCATTTCTTGCTGATTGATTTTCTTGTCTTCATCTCCTGAATTGTGCTTTTTAATCTGCCATTCATGGAGTTGTTTGGAGTGTTCTTTTGTCTTCATTATGTAGTTTAGGTCACCATACTGACTCACCACAGGTTGGACCTTCCAGATACAAAATGGCATTTATACAGCAATCAAGTGAATCCCATGCTGATGATCTTCATGGAATTCATTTTGTAACTTCTAAGAAAATGGTCTACACCATTGAAGATTTAGGTGTGCCAGATTGAAGGGGTGAATACTTATGTGATTGGTTATTTTGTGCTTTAAATTTGTAATTATTTTAGACCAATTTGTTTTCACTTTGACATTAAAGAGTCTTTTCTGTTGATCACTGTCAAAAAAGCTAAATGAAATCCTCTATGATTCAATAATGAATAACAATAAAATGAAAAAGTCCAAGGAGATAGATAGTTAGATAGTTTAATTCAATCAACAATGGTGTACACTTTTGTTATAGTTTCAGACAGGGCATTGAGTTACTTCAGGCCTGTTTTCCCAGAGTGGTGGTGCCATTGTACATACACCAGGTTATGACATAGCCGTTGCCATCTTATTTAAGGGTTTATCTGAATTTAAATAGTAATACAGGAACAACTTGCGTTTGTTCAAGAATATCTAATTAGAAGCTTAAGAATTTAAAGTTACAGTTACTGTACTTTCTCAACTTTGATTCTTGGTTTGATCACTCAACACTTGCCTCTTCACTGATTTTGGATTTTGGCTTACAAATTAAACCTTTGCCACTTCCATCCATCCATTTTCCAACCCGCTGAATCTGAACACAGGGTCACGGGGGTCTGCTGGAGCCAATCCCAGCCAACACAGGGCACAAGGCAGGAACCAATCCCGGGCAGGGTGCCAACCCACCGCAGGATACACACAAACACACCCACACACCAAGCACACACTAGGGCCAATTTCGAATTGCCAATCCACCTAACCTGCATGTCTTTGGACTGTGGGAGGAAACCGGAGCGCCCGGAGGAAACCCACGCAGACACGGGGAGAACATGCAAACTCCACGCAGGGAGGACCCAGGAAGCGAACCCAGGTCCCCAGGTCTCCCAAATGCGAGGCAGCAGCGCTACCCACTGCGCCACCGTGCCGCCCCTCTGCAACTTACAAATATTATTTAACAAGTTGTTCATGGAAAGATGTGTGTTTTGGTCATATACTGGAATATCCCACCCCTGACTAGAAATGAAACCAAATGGCACTTCAAGAGTGGACGCTTAAAGGTTCAAGATCACCAAGTCAGGATACCTTCTATCTTGTTCCAGATACACCCCTGAGTCTTGCACAGACTTAAAAGAGACAAATCTCCAAAGAAATTTACAGATTATCTAGGAAAAATCACAAGAGGACAAGTAGTCTTCAGGGCACTATATATTTAATAAGTATACTAAGTGTAAAAATGGATTCTACTTTAAAACTTGATAGCCATATGGTAAAATCTTGCTTTTTCCAGTTGAGGCGGCTGTCAAAAAGCAAGCCTGTTTTGTCTAAACGTGACCTTGAAACAGCGATACATGCTTTTATAACCTTTGGAATTAGCCAGGCCTCCATTTGCTCGCCTACAGCTGCTTGATTTTTAACTTGTACAAGCAAGCATGAAAACATTACCCCAATTTTAGCTTCCCTTCACTGGCTTCCAGTTCGTTTTCGAATCCATTTTAAGATCCTTATATTAGTTTTTAAATCCTTTAATTGTTGTGCCCCATTTTATCTTTCAGAACTGCTGCACCCTTATGTACCATCTGTCTCTCTCTCTTAGGTCAGCAGACCAGATGCTTTTACTTATTCCTAAGACACAATGCAAACTTAGAGGTGATCGGGCTTTTTCAATTGCAGCTCTAAAACTCTGGAATGATTTGCCATTGCACGTTAGGCAGGCTCCTTCACTTGCTATCTTTAAATCTTATTTCAAAACACACTTTTACTCCCTGGCCTTTGACCCAGTGTGAGATGTTGACTGGAACCTTAGTTGACTATCTGTGTACTTTTTTATTATGAATTTCTTCAGCTCTTATGTGTTTCTGTTCTTTACCCTTTGGTTATCATGTGTCTTATATGTTGGTCAGCCATGATGTTGTTTTTAAAGTGCTTTATAAATAAATAAATATATGGAAAGCACCAGTCACCATAGTCAGGCCTTTCTATCAGCAGTTTCTTGTAATCTTAAAGTAATACTAAATTATAAAAGAATGTAATACTATTACACTAATACAATCCCCCCACCTTTTGTTCCTTAGAACAATGATAAGCCATAAGACTTAAAGTTTTCTTTATGTTGTCTTCTTCTTGACCACCCCCACCTGATGAGGAGGTATAGAGAGGGGGATTCTTTACAACAGCTCTTTGGTACAAGGTCAACCAGCATTTAAATAGGAAAACTATTATGGTTATTACAATCATAGAGGCAATAATCATAAATAAAAGTCCTTTTAAATATTCAGGATGTGACCACCAGAGGTAACTCCAGCCACCCAAACCCAACACAGACAGACTCAGATACAAGTCTTGCCACACAACACGGTTTTATTCACATGGGGAAGTGCTCAACATCACTATTTCCAAGCACCACACAATACACAGTCACTTCTTTCCTTCCTTTTTCTTCTTCTTTCCATCTCCACTCATCCTCCGGCAAACTTTGATTCTCTTCCTCCCGACTCTGGCTCCCCGAGTGAAGTGAGGCAGCTCCTTTTATGTTCTTCCTGGGAGTGCTCGTGGTGGCTCGTTAGCCAGATATGGAATCACTTCCAGGTGTGATGAAAGCCCAATGTAGGGCTCTGCATCTCCCCCTGGAGGCTCCCAAGGAACTCAACAGGGCTGTCCTGAACTCCAACTCCCATGACACCCTATGGGAAACTGTGGAGCCACAGTAATCCAGGGGGGCTGCCATCTAGCGGTCCGGGGAAGGCACTGTCCTATGCACATCTGGTCCAGGTATATCGGCTGGTAAGGGGTCATTGCCATCCGTCACAAGGTAAACTTCATCAAGCTGAAAAGTTAGCAATCATTTTTTTCACCATCAAATATCCAGTGAGTTAGGGATGTAATCATCTGAAGATGTAAATTTGTGTCAGAGATATAGCTACACACTAAATACTGCTCAAGTCCCACCTTGACTAGCAAGGATTGTGCCTAAAGCCATAAAGCCCTGGAGTGCTAGCATTCTCATGGCTAACATCTCTGAGGGTATTTCTTCAACAGTATCAACTGTCAGGTTTGCTATGACTTGCAGAGCTCAACCCAGTTCAATGATCCATCAGTTATAGTGATGCTCAAGTAATAGCATTTTATCTGTTGCTGTTAAATTATTATCAAATTCTGCTTTCTCTAAGTTTCCATGGAAGAGACTTGAACCCTTTTGAGGTCCCCTGTTCTTAAGCCCATCTTTTCTCTATAAAAGAGATTCAAACCCTTTCTCAAGTAAAACTGGGTGAAGGTACTTGAAGCTTCTGCCTTGGGATCTCTCATTCATTTAGTCATTTTCTTTACAGGTGGAGGACTCAAACCTCCATCTTCCTTTTTTACCATATGTGACAAGCTCAAAGAAAAGGACTGGTGTCCCCTTTCCCTTTGTCTCCCCCTCTCACAGCATCTGGTGGGATGACTTGAGAAAGCTGTGGGAATCAAACCAACACCCTGCACCTGAATCATCTCCAACTACCCCTCTCTGTCTAAGGTAGAGGGATCATAGGAAGTCCGGTCATCATGTGAGTCCTCACCAAGATGGACTACCAGTATCATTATTTTTTCATTTTTTCTAACATCTCAGTATTTAATTACTTTTTCTTTCTAATGTAACATTTGTATTTTATGCCAATTTTTGTTCCACTTTTTATTTTTCACTTCCATAAGTAAGATACATAATTTCTGCCCATAGTCATGGACAAGGTAGCTGTGACACAATCCCATAATAAATAGTGCGTGAAAACAACCAATCCTCTTGTCACTTTCAAAGTAATGACACATAGGACGGTCCAAAGCACACGCAGAGGGATTTATATCATTTAAACAGAAAAACGAGTCATTTTCAACTCACCCTCTCTTTTGCTTCTTTCAGTTGATAGTCCCCCTCTGGAATGCTCTGGAGTGGCCCCGTTCAGCACTCTGCTCGCTGCGCCGAGCTACTAAGGAAAAATCACAAGAGGACCAGCAGTCCTCAGGGCACTATATCTTTAATACTTGTATGGAGAGAACCATTTACCCTGAGAGCACTTTTACTAAGATTTTTATAACAGAAGAGGGCAAAACCAAAATACAATTACAAGGCTTTAACCTTCAGTATAAGTGAGAAGTCAAGCAAAATGACACCTTTTATTAGTCAACTAAAAAAATTCCAATATGCAAGCTTTCGAGGCAACTCAGGCCCCTTCTTCAGACAAGATGTAATGATTGATTGATTGATTACATCTTGCCTGAAGAAGAGGCCTGTGCTGCCTCAAAAGCTTGCATATTGGAATCTTTTTAGTTAGCCAATAAAAGGTGTCATTTTGCTTGACTTCTCACTACATCCATAATGGCTAACACGTTACACAACACCCTACTAACTTCAGTATAAATAAATACATGGCGTAGATACATGATAAAAATATATGACATGAAAGAACATTCCTGTCCCTGTCTAGTAAATAAGTGTAAATGATACGTACATACTGACAACACAAATAGATGACTTGCAAACTTAAGAATGGAAACTATACCATTATGAGTTGATTCTATTATTACTTTTCTTCTTGGCATTAGTGCCAGGCCTTTCTATTTGCAGTTATCTTATTGTTGCAGAAAATAGTAAATAAAAAAAAGTCTCGAGTCATTGTTATAAACGAAATCCAAGGACGTCCTTTATTTATACCTACTAGTGCAGGCTAACTGCGTGATCTGTAAAGCTCTCCATGGCAAGTCCGATTACTCTTAAGAGAATGATAGATAGATAGATAGATAGATAGATAGATAGATAGATAGATAGATAGATAGATAGATAGATAGATAGATAGATAGATAGATAGATAGATAGATAGATAGATAGATAGATAGATAGATAGATAGATACTTTATTAATCCCAATGGGAAATTCACATTCTTCAGCAGCAGCATACTGATACAATAAATAATATTAAATTAAAGAATGATAATAATGCAGGTGAAAAACAGACAATAACTATGTATAATGTTGAATGTTAACGTTTACCCCCCCCGGGTGGAATTAAAGAGTCGCATAGTTTGGGGGAGAAATGATCTCCTCAATCTGTCAGTGGAGCAGGACAGTGACAGCAGTCTGTCGCTGAAGCTGCTCTTCTGTCTGGAGATGATACTATTAAGTGGATGCAGTGGATTCTCCATAATTGATAGGAGCCTGCTGAGCGCCCTTCACTCTGCCACAGATGTTAAACTGTCCAGCTCCATGCCAACAATAGAGCTTGCCTTCCTCACCAGTTTGTCCAGACGTGAGGCGTCTTTCCTCTTAACGCTGCCTCCCCAGCACACCACTGTGTAGAAGAGGGCGCTCGCCACAACTGTCTGATAGAACATCTGCAGCATCTTATTGCAGATGTTGAAGGACGCCAGCCTTCTAAGGTAGTATAACGGCTCTGTCCTTTCTTGCACAGCGCATCAGTATTGGCAGTCCAGTCTAATTTATCATCCAGCTGCACTCCCAGATATTTATAGGTCTGCACCCTATCACTGAGGTTCATTTACATATGGTAGCTGGTAAACATTTCAATCCCACCAATGAGCATTCAGATAAAAGGTCCATTCTAGCAATGCTCCTCTGCCTTTAAATAACATCCAAAGGTTCCAAAATAGTTCATCATTAAAAGTCTTGTCTAAACATTTGGTTTACATGATAAGATGTCCCATGTAAACTGTTATCACAGAACAAAACCCAAGGTTAAATGTTATATATGATCTCATTTCCTAATATAAAGTGGGATGGTACAAATGAAGTTAGGATGTGTTAAGGAAGGAAGTTATAATTTCACTTACACTTATAATCTTAAACTGTTATTAAATAATACATAAAACAATGCATTACTCCACACTGTTCTTGTCAGGGACTGTGCATTTCCTTCTAGTCATTTGCTTACGTCTGGTGGATCACAGATGTCTTTAAGCTTTTGCAGGGTTGCCAACCCACTCAAGCACAAAAAGAAATGACAGATTTCCTCTTGTAATCCCACTCACTCTGCCTTGTTCTGATGACCACCACAGGCAGGCCACCACTGACTAGCAGAGGTTTTTTTCCAACGATGGAAATGTATTTCTCCGGATCCCCCGAGTTTTACCGCTGTCCTGCTTCAGTCTGGTGCCGTCTCTGCCTTGACAACTCCTCTACTATATATAATTAGTTGTGCTTCAAGCAAAGCGCACTATGATGTCTTTGAACTGGTTGAACATTGGAATAGAATACTGAAACTTTACTTTAGACTTTTTAGAGCAGTTCATAAGTAAAACATCACATTCAAGGTCAGATAAAGAATTCCTTCTCTTAGGGCACTGTATTTTCACTTTTTGACAATGTAGCCAATACTGTGAAATGTACTTTATGAAAGAGCAGGGACTAAGAGCAGCTTCTAATACAGCAATCATATCTTATAATTGAACTCTGTAAAGTTTAGACATTGGGCTTTTGGCTTTATCAGAAATGAAGCAGGGCACTTTTCTTTTTGTTACCCTGGTGTACTGCTACTAGTACAGCAGAATAAAAGTATAATTAAGCAGTGTTATTAGCATAATACATCTGGGCAAAGATGATTTGAATTCAATGTAGAAATGTCTATAATTTTGCCCTTTGAAGTATTTTAAGGGAAGTACAAATAATATTATGAAAAGTACAAATAATAGTTTGTTTAGGCCACTTGGTATAATAGTGCAGCCATTGTCCTTGTAATGTAAATAACTATAGAAAACTGTTACTTTATAAGCCTCATTGGGAATGTTTTCTGTAAAGACCCATTTGTTCCCACATATAGGTGTATAATTGATGCAGACTTTGCATTGAGACGGCTGATAGAGAATCATCAAGAAAAACAGAAAGGATTGCATATGGTGTTTATTAATTTGGACGAGAGGATGTTTCCCTATGCCTTCGAGTTGGGGGAAGGACTCTGACTGTTGTTTGCACTTATGTGCCAAACAGCAGTTCGGAGTACCCAGCCTTCTTGGAGTCCCTGGAGGAAGCGCTGCGAGGTGCAGCTCCTGGGAACTCTATCGCCCTGCTGGGAGACTTAAACGTTCACGTCGGCAACGACAGTAAAACCTGGAGAGGTGTGATTGGGAGGAACAGCCTCCCTGATCTAAACTCGAGTGGTGTTTATTTGTTGGACTTCTGTGCTGGCCATGGATTGTCCATAATGAACACCATGTTCGAGCATAAGGGTGTCCATAAGTGCACTTGGCACCAGGATGCCCAAGGTCGCAGCTCAATGATCGACTTTGTAATTGTGTCATCGAATCTGCAACTTTATGTCTTGGACACTCGGGTGAAGAGAGGGGCTGAGCTGTCAACTGACCACCACTTGGTGGTAAGTTGGATCAGATGGCGGGAGAGGCTGTCGGACAGACCAGGCAGACCCAAACGAATAATGAGGGTCTGCTGGGAATGTCTGGCAGAGAAACCGGTCAGAAAGATCTTTAACTGCCACCTCCGGCAGAACTTCAACCTCATTCTGAGGGAGGCGAAGGACATTGAGTCTGAATGGGCCATGTTCTGAGCCTCCATTGTTGAAGCAGCAGAACGGAGCTGTGGCCACAAGGTTGTCGGTGCCTCTCGTGGCGGCAATCCACGAACACGGTGGTGGACACCTAAGGTTCAAGAGGCTGTCAAGCCAAAGAAAGAGTCCTATTGGGTCTGGTTGACCAGTGGGACTCCAGAGGCAGCTGAGGGGTACCGGCCAAGCGTGTGGCGGCATCGGCTGTTGCAGAGGCAAAAACTCGGGCATGGGAGGAGTTTGGGGAAGCCATGGAAAATGACTTTCGGTAGGCATAGAGAAGGTTCTGGCAGACCGTCAGGCGCCTCAGGAGGGGAAAGCGGTGCTCCACCAACACTGTATACAGTGGAGATGGGGCCCTGCTGACTTCAACTGCAGACGTTATTGACCGGTGGAAGGAATACTTCGAGGATCTTCTCAATCCCACCAGCATGTCTTCCTTAGAGGAAGCAGAGCTGGTGGACTCTGGGGGGGGGGCCGTCCATAACAGGGGCCGAAGTCGCTGAGGTAGTTAACAAGCTCTGAGGTGGCAGGGACCCTGGGGTGGGTGAGATTCACCCTGGGTTCCTCAAGGCTCTGAATGTTGTGGGGCTGTCCTGGTTGACACGTCTCTGCAGCATTGTATGGACATCAGGGGCAGTGCCTCTGGATTGGCAAACCGGGGTGGTGGTCCCCCTTTTTAAGAAGGGTGACCAGAGGATGTGCTCCAACTATAGGCGGATCACATTCCTCAGCTTCCCCGGGAAGGTCTATTCAGCGTTGCTGGAGAAGAGAGTTCAGTCAATGGTTGAATCTCAGAGTCAAGAGGAACAAGGCGGATTCCGTCCCAGCCGTGGAATACTGGACCAGCTCTACACCCTGGCCAGGCCAGGATCCTGGAGGGGGCATGGGAGTTTGCCCAACCAGTCCACATGTGTTTTGTGGATTTGGAGAAGGCATTCGTCCGTGTCCCTCGAAGCATCCTGTGGGGTGTGCTCCAAGAGTATGGTGTACAAGGCTCGTTGTTATGAGCCATTCAGTCCCTGTACAGGAGGAGCAGGAGCTTGGTCCGCAATGCCGGTAATAAGTCGGACTCGTTTCCTGGTTGAACTCCGCCAGGCCTGCCCTTTGTCACCGATTCTGTTCATAATTTATATGGACAAAATTTCTAGGTGCAGCCAAGGAGTGGAGGGGGTCTTGTTCGGTGACCCCAGAATCTCATCTCTGCTATTTGGGGATGACGTGGTTCTGTTGGTTTCATTGGACAGTGACCTCCAGCTCTCACTGGAGCGGTTTGCAGCTGAATGCGAAGCAGCAGGGATGAGAGTCAGCACCTCTAAATCCGAGGCCATGGTTCTCAGCTGGAAAAGGGTGGAATGCTCTCTCCGGGTTGGGAACACATTACTGCCTCACGTGGAGGAGTTCAAGTATCTTGGGGTCTTTTTCATGAGTGAGGGAAGAATGGAGCGGGAGGTTGACAGACAGATCGGTGCGGCATCCGCAGTAATGTGGGCTCTGCAATGGTCTGTTGTGGTGAAGAGAGCTGAGCCAAAAGGCAAGGCTGTCGATTTACCAGTCGATCTACATTCCTACCCTCACCTATGGACACAAGCTTTGGGTAGTGACCAAAAGAGCAAGATCGCAGATGCAAGCAGCCAAAATGAGTTTTCTCCACAGGGTGGCTGGACTTTCCCTTAGAGATAGGGTGAGGAGTTCAGTTATCTGGGAGAAATTCGGAGTAGAGTCGCTGCTCATCTGCATTGAGAGGAATCAGTTGAGTTGGTTTGGGCATCTGGTTAGGATGCCCCCTGGACGCCTCCCTGGTGGGGGGGGGGGGGTGTTCCGGGCATGCCCTACTGGGAGAAGGCCACGGGGCAGACCCAGGACACGCTGGAGGGATTATATCTACCGGCTGGCCTTGGAACGCATTGGGGTCCTCCCAGAAGAGCTGGAGGAGGTGGCCGGGGAGAGGGAGGTCTGGGCTTCCCTGCTTAGGCTGCTGCCCCCACGACCCGACCTCAGATAAGCGGTGGATAATGGATGGATGGATGGATGTTTTATTAATTTGGAGTAGACTTATGGTGAATTCCAACATCAAGAAGTCTGGAGGTGCATGAGAGAGAAAAAAGGACCAGATAAGTATTTGTCCAGGATATGTATGAGGGATTGAGGACTCAGGATAAAAGCAGTGTTGGGGTAACAGACAAGATTATCAGTTAGAGGAGGTCTGAATCAAGGATCTTCTTGAAGTCCTGACCTCTTTGATCTGGTTACGGATGTGTAGATTCATGTGATAAAAGGCCAATCCCCCTGGTGCAGGCTTTTTGCTAATGACATTGTGTTGTGTAGCAACAGAAAAGTGGAAGGGAGAAGAATTTGGAAGAATTGAGAAGGGCTTTGGAAGTAAGAGGGTTGAAGATAAATAGGAAGAAGACAGAATATCTGAGGTTGAAAGATGATCAGGATTTAGAAGTTAGCCTACAGGGGGAGCTATTGAAAAGAGTAGATAAATGAAAATATCTAGGATCAGTTGTAGCCCAAGATGGATAATTAGATGCAGAGACAATCCACTCAGTGTTGCGTGGATGGAACAACTGGAAGAAGGTATCAGGAGTGTGATTGAAGAATTAAGGCAAAGGTTAAAGGTAAAGTTTTAAAGATAGACGTAAGACCAGAAAAAATATAAAGAGCTGAGACACCGCCCTGCAACGGGTGGTGAAAAATGCCCAGCACATCATTGGCATCCCACTGTCAACTACCGCTGACCTGCAGCATACATGGTGTCTGCGAAGGGCTTGCAGCATCAAAAAAGATGCCTCACACCCCAACAATGGACTATTTACCCTTCTTCCATCAGGGAGGCACTACAGGAGCCTTCAGTCCCTCACCAGCAGGTTTAGAAACAGTTTAAGGAACTCTCAAACCTTGCCACTCAACAGCTGAACTTTCTAAACATTAATAACTTCTGACTGTACTCTATGTATACCTTGTATTTTCACCTGTTTACATATATTTCTTCTTCTTCTTCTTTTGGCTGCTCCCATTAAGGATTCTTCTAAGGAGGGAGAAAAGGACCTGTACCGATTGGCTAGACAGAGGGACCGAGCTGGGAAAGATGTGCAGCAGGTTAGGGTAATAAAGGATGAAGATGGAAACGTACTCACAAGCGAGGAGAGTGTGTTGAGCAGATGGAAGGAGTACTTTGAGAGGCTTATGAATGAAGAGAACGAGAGAGAGAAGAGATTGGATGATGTGGAGATAGTGAATCAGGAAGTGCAACGAATTAGCAAGGAGGAAGTAAGGACAGCTATGAAGAGGATGAAGAATGGAAAAGCCGTTGGTCCAGATGACATACCTGTGGAAACATGAAGGTGTTTAGGAGAGATGGCAGTGGAGTTTTTAACCAGATTGTTTAATGGAATCCTGGAAAGTGAGAGGATGCCTGAGGAGTGGAGAAGAAGTGCCGATATTTAAGAATAAGGGGGATGTGTAGGACTATAGTAACTACAGGGGGATAAAATTGATGAGCCACAGCATGAAGTTATGGGAAAGAGTAGTGGAAGCTAGGTTAAGAAGTTAGATGATGATTAGTGAGCAGCAGTATGGTTTCATGCCAAGAAAGAGCACCACAGATGCGATGTTTGCTCTGAGGGTATTAATGGAGAAGTATAGAGAAGGCCAGAAGGAGTTTCATTGCGTCTTTGTGGACCTGGAGAAAGCATATGACAGGGTGCCTGAAGAGGAGCTGTGATATTGTATGAGGAAGTCGGGAGTGGCAGAGGAGTATGTAAGAGTTGTATTGGATATGTACGAGGGAAGTGTGACAGTGGTGAGGTCTGTGGTAGGAGTGACGGATGCATTCAAGTTGGAGGTGGGATTACATTAGGGATTGGCTCAGAGCCCTTTCTTATTTGCAATGGTGATGGACAGGTTGACAGACGAGATTAGACATGAGTCCCCGTGGACTATGTTGTTTGCTGATGACATTGTGATCTGTAGTGAGAGTAGGGAGCAGGTTGAAGAGACCCTGGAGAGGTGGAGATATGCTCTAGAGAGGAGAGGAATGAAGGTCAGTAAGAACAAATCAGAATACATGTGTGTAAATGAGAGGGAGGTCAGTGGAATGGTGAGGATGCAGGGAGTAGAGTTGGCGAAGGTGGATGACTTTAAATTCTTGGGATCAACAGTACAGAGTAATGGTGATTGTGGAAAAGAGGTGAAAAAGAGAGTGCAGGCAGGGTGGAATGGGTGGAGCAGAGTGTCAGGCGTGATTTGTGACAGACAGGTATCAGCAAGAGTGAAAGGGAAGGTCTACAGGATGGTAGTGAGACCAGCTATGGTATATGGGTTGGAGACGGTGGCACTGACCAGAAAGCAGGAGACAGACCTGGAGGTAGCACAGTTAAAGATGCTAAGATTTGCTTTGGTTGTGACAAGGATGGATAGGATTAGAAATGAGGACATTAGAGGGTCGGCTCAAGTTGGACGGTTGGGAGACAAACTCAGAGAGGTGAGATTACGTTGGTTTGGACATGTGCAGAGGAGAGATGCTGAGTATATTGGGAGAAGGATGCTAAGGATAGAGCTGCCAGGAAAGAGAAAATGAGGAAGGCCTAAGAGAAGGTTTATGGATGTGGTGAGAGAGGACATGCAGGTGATGGATGTAACAGAACAAGATGCAGAGGACAGAAAGATATGGAAGAAGATGATCCGCTGTGGCGACCCCTAGACGGGAGCAGCCGAAAGAAGAAGAAGTCTCAAGCAGAGGAGACTGCATGGGGACCTAATCCTGGTCTTCAAAATTCTTAAAGGAATTGATAGAGAAGATCCAGCAGAGTGTGTTTAACTAAACAGTGCTCAAAGACACCAGTGGAAATTAAGGGGAAGTGCATTTAGAACTGAGGCCATGAAGTACTTCTTTAGTAAAGAGTTGTGGAGGTCTGGATCAAACTACCCAGACATGTAGTTGAAGGAAAACCTCAACACCCTTTATGAAGTATCTGGATGAGATGTCAGGACAGCTTAGCTGCAGTATTAACTAAACAGTTGATAGACTGAATGATCTCCTCTCTTTTGTAAGATTGGTCTTGTAGTAATATTTCATATTATTTCAGTATGGAAGTAAGGGCACTACCAGAGAGTTTTGCAGTATGTGAAAGGTGGCATGGGAGAACAGTAGGCAGAGACAAGCAAATAAGAAAGAGAGAAGGACCTTGTGCTACTTCCAGATGCTAGAAGGCTGGATTCTCTGGATGTGAGAAGGATGTTTGGGGATGTATACCACCAGCAGACATACCTCCAAGTCTCTAGATGGCACACCAACCCAAACAGAGATACATTTGGTCATGGTGCCATTTTACCACATAAGTAGTCCAACAGATGGCCATGTTGCATTGCATCCTTTTTGTCTACAATGCAGTACTTTAATCAATAAGCCATACTGGCTGTGCTCTGGTATATTTAGATTGTTCTTAGAAAGTTTGCAAAGAAATCACTATTTTTTCTATATGATACAACTTACATTGACCGCTTGCCCTTGCCAACTCTGACTGTGTAAGACTGCAACAATATGAGATGGGAATTGCACATTTCTGTCAGGTCTTCACTTTTTACATGATGCTGTTTTTTTCAATGCTGCTAGACGGGATCGATATGTCCCCAATTTGCTAAGATCCATCTTCACAGTAAGGTTTTTGCAATTACACTGTTCAGTCTGGCTTACCCCATAATAGACTGAAGGTAGATCTTAATCCTTCTAAGTGTGGAGAACGATTTGTCTGTTGGGTGAGATTAGACTGGAAGTCGTGCGAAGTCGATAAACATATCAAAATGTATCTGCTGCCGGTCAGAGTTAAACTTGGCCGTGTCACTATTTCCACCCTGAAAATAAGGATTCAGCTCTTTAAGATGTGTCCCTTAATGTCTCCTTTTAGAGGAAAAGTGGAAAAGCAAAAATGGTGATTTTATTAGAGCATGTAATTGAGCAACATGCAGGAGAAGTGAAGTTGTTTGCAAGCACAGACACCATTTGCAGTGCTCTCCTTCCCTCTGAGTTTTCATTATTTTCAAAAAATATATTCATTCTTTTCTTTAGTATTACCATTGAGCTTCCCATTCATTTTCTATTTTAAAGATACCAGTAACGGTGCACTGCACGATAATGTGCAGTGAAAACACTTAACTTGAGCATTCCTAGTTTTCATCCTCTTTCTCTGCTGACAATTTCTCTCTATTATAAAAAAAAATCTTGGGAGGGAGACGAGACGTGATCTTCTCGGAAGACACTTTGATGTCCCGCAAGAGACACTGTTAATGTCATGGCAGTGAGACAAAAGTACAGCTGCTGTACAGGCTTTACAGGATCGATGCGCCGCTCAACAAGCAGAACACACAGCT
Organism: Erpetoichthys calabaricus; assembly: GCF_900747795.2. Lineage (NCBI taxonomy): Eukaryota > Metazoa > Chordata > Cladistia > Polypteriformes > Polypteridae > Erpetoichthys > Erpetoichthys calabaricus. Next base: position 25,009,653 of record NC_041403.2, on the reverse strand, counting down.
CGCCAGCAGATGATCCGACCGCATCTCCTTAGTGTGTGTTCAAACCACCCCCCCACCCCCCGCAACACAAGCAGCGTCCCACAATGAAAAAGATCTAACCACGCCCAGGGCCAGAAATAGAGGACAAAGAGTAAATGACAAAGTAGAACATCGTAAAGAATTAAGAAATGTTGGCGCGGTACACATGCACAACACGTTAGAGATAATGGAAGTACGAAAATTCCAAAGTCTCAAAAAAAGGATAGGAAAGAACACATTACAAATGGAAATTATTACTCTGTGAAATAACTGAACAGTGAAAAGAGATCGAATATATTGTTCTGATTTAAACTTTAAGTCAGAGACTTGTAGATCATCTAATTCGTGTTGCCAGCGAGAATTAAAAGATTCCAAAAACATTGCTGCGGTATGAAGTCCCGTGATTAGAAGACTTTTAACATGAGAACTATTTTCAAACAAGACCACGGTCATCTAACCTCAGTCGTGTGAATGCTTTTGTCAGATACACTTCCTGCACTCTCAGCTCTTATAAATTTTATCAGGACAATAATTTTATACATTATAGATGACACGCCAAGGACAAAGTGAAGAAGAAAGAGCATGGACAAACATTTGAGAAAGTCGTTTTATTTATTAGAGAGAAAGAAACGATACTCACTCGCAGGCAGTTATATGTTGCGTTGTCACGATGTTAGTCCAAACACAAAATCAAAATTCAATGTGATCTCGAAGAAAAGTTAATTCCAAATATTGTTTTTACTAAAGTTTTAAAGTAAAAGTAAAAATAATGCATATATAACAATTCCCATGAAAATAACAATCTCTTTAAATTGTATATCTGGTTAACCAAACCCGGGGGTGGGCGAGCGAAGCGAGCAGGAGGCAGAGCCCCCTAGTGAAGATGTATTGAATATTGGTGGTGCTTAACCATGACTGGTTGAAAGGCAAAAGACCTGGATATTTGAGGGAATAAGGCATGTAAATGATGACGTCCTATTGGTCTAGGAAGTGTAGCAGGGAAGCACAAGACCACCAAAGAAATGGGGAAGCCCTCATTCCATCAGTTCCATTCAGAACACATGTTAAATTAAATGGTGTTCATAGCACAAATCAAAGATGAATAGCTACCTGGCCATCTGGACACATTAGATGCTTAGACTACATGCAAGAAGAGCTGCTATCCATCCAGGTTTTAGTGTTGTGATTTGGCAGATTAGGACCCTTATGTTAGAAAATGTTAATCTATAATGTGTGAATACAAGTGTAAACCTGCTCTCCTGCTTGTTTTGATGATCTTTTCACCTGAGGTCTAAACAAAAAAGAAATAAGTAGCCACAGGAGCAGTTAACCCACATGACAGCCATAAGTGTCTTCATGACAGGCTGCTCAAATTAAGACAAGGGTTGAAGGCGTGGAACATTCAGGTCTACGTGGTTAGAGTCTGAAAGTGAGAATAGGGTCATCTTTGATAATAAACACACAGAATTATGAAAAATGTAATTACATAATACTTTTTTAGTGCCCAAGAATCTGGAGAAAGGTAGTGGGGGACAGTAAATTTAACAGACATTCTCCAGAACACTAGAGGGCAGCAAGAGGGTCCACTTCAGTATTTGTTGTACCCTTGCCTTCGCCACGTGAGAAGGGCCCGTCTATACCCAGGAGCTTAGAGTGGTGGGACTATCAATGTGTGTTCCTGTCTGAGAAATGATAAGTGAAAGCCAAATTACTCACTGGGATCAAATAAAGTTTCACATCTATCTATCTATCTATCTATCTATCTATCTATCTATCTATCTATCTATCTATCTATCTATCTATCTATCTATCTATCTATCTATCTATCTATCTATCTATCTATCTATCTATCTATCATATATAGTGCCTTTCCTATCTATCTATCTATCTATCTATCTATCTATCTATCTATCTATCTATCTATCTATCTATCTATCTATCTATCTATCTATCTATCTATCTATCTATCTATCTATCATATAGTGCCTTTCCTATCTATCTATCTATCTATCTATCTATCTATCTATCTATCTATCTATCTATCTATCTATCTATCTATCTATCTATCTATCTATCTATCTATCTATCTATCTATCTATCTTCTAGTTACATGTCTTTCATGTTATACAAAAGAGATTCCTCTATACTTGAGAAGACTTAAGTATTCAGGTAATTCAGAAACTGACTTTGGGTGTTGGACACATCAGCTCATGGCATGTCCGCTTATGTCACCCCTGCTGGTGTCTACTACTTTCCTTACTTTCATGAACCAGCCCTACCTATACATTCCTACTGAGCCTCCCAATATATATAATGGTGATAATGAATTGAACTTGGTTTATAAAATTAATAGTTGGATTAATGTCGATATGTTTTAATGACCAATTTTTACCTTTAAGACTTTCCTTTTTTACTGTAGCTTGCTGTTAGAAAATATACAATCAGCATTCATTTCGCAGCTGAATTGATTTTTTTTTCTTCAGATGGCTTTATATTTTTTTTCCTCATATGCACAGCATTTACTTTTCAGCAGCCTGTTAATGCCAAGGGCAAGATTTCTGTCAGGGTCACCTTTAGAAAAGTCAGTTACTAAATATGTGCCAACATAATTATTAAGCAATGAGTAATGTTTGGCACTTCAATAATGATTATGATTCCTCAAAGCTGAAGTTGTTTTGAAGACAAAGAGATAAATTATCTGTTGCTTTCCATCTGAGAAACTATTAGCTGTCATCACAAGAGGCTGATCCTGTGAGTCAGCACGTCAAGCTTAGGGGATTTGTGTGTTTGCCTCCTTGAGACTTTGAGTTTCAGACTGATTTTATGTTCTGTATACTGAAGAGTGATTTAATTAAATACCTAAGAAAGTTTGCTGTCTTAGTTATGAATACAGCTGATTCAGAAAGCTTTCAGACCCTTTCACTCTTTTCAAATTTTGCTGTGTTTCAGCCTTGTGCTAAAATCATTTAAATTTCCTTTTTTTTTTGTTCTCTCATGAAGAAACTCTCAATATCCCAGAATGTCAAAACAAAAATAGAATTCTAGAGATTTTTACAAATGAATTAAATATAAACTGAAGTTTTAAATTAATTTTGTTGTGCAGTATTGAAGTGAATCTTTATCTGCAAATGAGTCGCTTGATTCTTGTTCATTTATGATTCCCCAAACTAATTGTTTTATTTTAATTATGCATTTTCAATATATTTTCATCTTTGTACTGTCAAAGATTATAATGTAATACGATCTGAATTATCACCATTTTTAAAACAGTATATATTGTAATTTCTATAACAATTTTATTTAAATTATTTGGAATTTTTTATTTATTGAGTCCTATTGATGAATCAAATAATCAAATGAATTGATTCCCTTAAGTGCATTGTTTGAAAGAACTGAATCAACAAAGTGCATTGAACGGCCCATCACTAATACCCACAGCAGATATAATAAGCCCACAAAACTTGTAATGAAAGCAGCAAACCACAACAAGCCTATTCTTCATCTTTTCATGGCTCTTGTACTGTCAAAGTGTGGTAATTCAGTGTTATTGTGTCAGCAGACAACTGCATTTTCTTCTATAAAGTGAAATGCTCCGACACCACTGATGCTTTCTGCTGGGACCCTCATTCATGCTTTAATTAGCATTTTTGGTAAAGGAGGCAAATTTTCATTGAGGACTTTTTAAATAAAGTAACACCGCCACTAGGGGTTCATTAGAACTCTACATCGCTAGAGTCAAAATGTGACAACCAGCAAAGAATCTAAGGACACGTCAGAGGTGTTCTGACACTTTTGCATATAAGTTGATAAATATTTTGTATATCTTTATTTGTAATTTAGGCAAAGCAATGTAATTTAGTGTTACATTAGTGAGAAGCATTCATGTTTACCCCCCTTTTACTACTGAGTCTCTTTGAATTTTACGACAGAGTTGGGGAAAGTGCGTGACACAAATGTTTCTCTGCTAGAGTCTTTCAACCCCCGTAAGAAAGCCAGGTAGTCTAACTGCTAAGCTGTACTTTAACATATGGTTTGGGTGCAGGTGTTAAGATGTTCTATTTCCTCATTGGTCTGAGGTACTGTATGGCTGTTTGGAATTGGCTTGTCTCAGAGGCCTTTAAGTACTATGATGTCCTATTGGCTCTAGGGGTTGGACAGAGAATCTATAAATCTGCTTGCTCAGCCACATTCTGTCTCTCTCACCAAACTGATGAAGACCATCACACCATGAACTGAAGAAGACAACACAATGGAAAGCACAACTCGGCAGCCATATTGAGGTAGGCATTGCAGCTTGTTCTGAAGAAAGCTGAATGATGCTTTAACTAGAGACATTTTTAAGTAACTAACAAGTCTGTGTGCTGCCTGAAACTACACATCACCATTTAATCAGGTTGTATGGTTGCCAATATTCAAATGTACTTTGCATATTGTTATTATTTATGAATATTACCAATAATACATTGTTTAAATTGTAACTTAACTCCTGCTTGTCTTTTACTACATCTAATTGCCTGAGGTTATAGATGTAGAAGGGAAGGTGGAGATAAGTTATATACTATAATACCTTATAAACAGTGGTAAGTCTGTGAGATTAGGCATTCTGACAAAGGCTACTTATTAATAATACAATAGGGGAAAGTAGAGCAATATATATTACTCTACCAAGACAAAACAGACACCAAGAGGGCCACAGACAATTTTTAAATAAAGGAACAGAAGAACAGACAAGAGTCAGAAAAACAAGCAAAGAATTGAAACTGGCATGTCAATGAAACACAATTTTCTTCTTCTTTATCCTCTCCCAGTCCTATGTGGGGTCTATGTTTTCTAGGTTTCAATTTGATATTTAGGGCCAGATGGTTCTCCGCTTCTCCTGACACCAAATCCTCCTGTTTCCAAAATGTAGGCTAGGGTTCAATGAAACACAATCATCAGGCCAAAAACTCAAAAGTATAGGGAAAAAAAGGTAGAATAGAAGTCCTTACCTTCAAAATAAGAACCTTGAAGTATGAAAATCCCAGAAAAGACACATAAATCACTGGTATCCACTCAGGTACAAAAATTGATGACAAGATGAGAAAAGGTTTTTGCTGCCCAGGCTGGGTTTCTATTTAAACATCAGAAAGTCTATCAGTTGCACCAAACTGACAAGAAGAAGAGAAAGCAGGGCAGGCGAAATCACACTGTCACCCTGTATACAGCTGAAGTGCTTCAAACCAAGCAACACACTTAGACAGAATCCTTTTACGCCAAAAGACTCAACAACCCAACATAAGCAAAACAACATCATGTTTGTGGCTAAATGCTGTGAGGTGTTCTATGATCTATACATTAGGATCACAAACCAAACACTAAACAGACACATGGCCCAATATCAGAAGGCTAAATCATCAAGTCAAGACTCAGCAGTCTATTAACAGTCTACTAACACCTAAAGGACAAGTGATACTCCTTGAGGACAGTAAAGAGTTCTTTGACTGGTTGAAAAGAAGTGAAAAGTTAACAGTATCAGACTACCACAATCATCTCTAAACACAGGGGCAGACTTCAACAACCTTGGTTTAGTCACAAACTTCACAACGACATCCAAACATCTTTACCATGGATGCTTCACAACAGTTCACACCTCCAGTCATGTAATACACTTTTCACCAGCCTTTACAAGTTCTTGACATCATGGTGAATAATCAGATTACATGTGAGAGTTTAAATGTCATGGAATTGTCCCCATCACTCTGAACTGAAGAAGCATTTTCAAGAAAACCTAGCAAGTCCAGTTACTGTTGACTTTCTAGTAACAAATGTACTTTCTATTATAACTAGTAACTAAAAACTAAAGTAAAAACTAAACTGGTTACCTAGTAGCTCTTATTTGGTCCCATATGAGTGAGTATGAATATATTTGTTAGTGTTCTCCAGTTTATGACAGGGCCCACACACACTTTAGTGTCACCAGTTTACCAACTCTATATTAGAACATTAGAACAATCTAGATGAGAAAACGCCACTTAGCCCATCAAAGCTCGTCAGTCCAACCCACTTAATTCCTTCCAAATAACATCAAGTTGAGTTTTAACTGTCAGTAAAGTCCTACCGTCTACCACACTTCTTTGTACCTTAATCCATATGTCTATAGTTCTCTGTAAAATAAAACTTCCTAATGTTTGTGTGAAATGTACCGTTAAGAAGTTTCCTACTGTGCCCCCCTGTTCTTGATGAACTCTTCATAAAGTCACTGTCTTGATCCACTGGACTAATCCATCCATCCATTTTCCAACCCGTTGAATCTGAACACACGGTCTCGGGGGGTCTGCTGGAGCCAATCCCAGCCAACACAGGGCACAAGGCAGGAACCAATCCCGGGCAGGGTGCCAACCCACCGCAGGACACACACAAAAACACATCCACACACCAAGCACACACTAGGGCCAATTTAGAATCACCAATCCACCTAACCTGCATGTCTTTGGACTGTGGGAGGAAACCGGAGTACCCGGAGGAAACCCACGCAGACACGGGAAGAACATGTAAACTGCACGCAGGGAGGACCCGGGAAGCGCACCCAGGTCTCCTAACTGCGAGGCAGCAGCGCTACCACTGTGCCACCGTGCCGCCCCCACTGGACTAATTCCCTTCATAATTGTAAACAAATATGTCACCTCTTAATCTCCTTTTGCTTAAACTGAAAAGGCTTATTTTTTTTTAATCTTTCCTCATAATTCATCCCCTGTGGCCCTGGACTCAGCCTAGTTGCTCTTCTCTATTTAATTAATATAGGGAAGCGGTTCGAGCTCCACGCATTCCCAAGGCTGGACTTTATTCCACCAGAGGTACGGCAGACTACTGAGGCTTTTACCATCCCCTCTCTGTGGCCGAGACGGTGGAGGAGACATCGTAAACAAAAGCGGGGAAAAAGGAGCGGTGTACGTGCTAGGCTACATGCTAACCCATTCAGACAGGCTCTTCCCAGTCTCTTCCTCACGAACACCAGGTCTCGCCAATAAGATGGGCGAGATTCGGTTGAGGATCACCTCACGTAGGGTGGACTGCTGTGTGACAATTATTACCGAGACCTGGTTGGATAATAACATCCCAAACGCTGTGGTGGAGCTAGAGGGGTGCACTCTGTTCCAGGCAGACAGGACTGCAGCTTCTGCTAAATGTAAAGGTGGAGGGCTGGCGCTGTACATTAATAAATCCTGGTGTACAGCTATAAACATTATTGGAACATACTGCTCCCCGACTTGGAATATCTGGCAGTGAAATGCAGACCATTCAAGATGGTAAGAGAGTTCTCCTTCATCCTGATAGTGGCTGTTTATATCCCACCATGAGCTAACGCTAAATTAGCATCGGAAGAGCTGTACTGCCTGATTAGCAAAGAAATGAATGCCAATCCAGACGCGGCTGTGATTGTGGCTGGTGACTTTAATCATGTAGCATTAAAAGCAGTGCTTCCCAAATTTCGAGGATTTATAAACTTTCCAACTAGAGACAATAACATTCTGAATCAAGCCCCCACATCTGGGCATGTCGGACCACATTGCAGTGGAGCTGATCCCAGCCTATACTCCCATGATCTGCAAGATGAAACCGACTACCAGAACAGTACAGGTATGGACTGAGGAGGTATCTTCAGCATTACAGGACTGTTTTGAGCATACTGACTGGGTAGTGTTCAAAGAGGGCTCAGATATATAGGGATATACATCATCTGTCCTATCCTATGTGCAGTTCTATACTGATGCTATCTTGCCCACGAAGACCTTTAGGGTGATTCCAAATCAGAAACCGTGGCTGGACAGTACGGTGAGATCCCTGCTTGAAGTCCGGGACGCTGCATATAGGTCAGGCGACAGGCTGGCATATAGCAAAGCCCAAAAAGAACTAAAAAAAGGAATAAACCTGGCAAAATACAGAAACAAACAGCATATTGAGGAGTATTTTGATAACAACGACCCACGGAACATGTGGAGAGGCTTAAAGACCATAACGGATTATAAGTGCAGTGATCAGCAGGTCAGCTATGACCCTAGTCTCCCTGAAACCTTGAACAGTTTCTTTGCACGCTTTGAGGCATCTAGCAGCAGGGAGACTGTACATCTCCCTTGGCTGGAGGAGCAGCATGAGCGTCTAGTCCTGCAACTAAACCAAATGAGGTCCATTCTGAGGAGGATCAACACCAGCAGAGCTGCAGGACCGGATAAGGTGTTGGGTAAGACACTGAAAATATGTGCTGATCAATTGGCAGGAGTCTTTCTGGACATTTTCAACCTTTCTCAATAACTTGCAATGGTCCCTGTCTGCCTCAAATCTTCCACTATTGTGCCAGTGCCTAAAAAATCAGCAGTCACCTGCCTTAATGATTACCGCCCCGTGGCTCTGACCCTAGTAATAATGAAGTGCTTTGAGAGTGTCCTCCTAAAGTACATCAAAGATGCCATCCCTGCTGGATTTGACAATCATCAGTTCGCCTACAGGAGGAACAGATCTACAGAGGATGCCATCTCAATAGTACTTCACACAGCCCTGACTCATCTGCAGTGCCCTAACACTTATGTTAGGATACTATTTAACACCGTAATCCCAGACAAACTGGTACAAAAGCTTCATAATCTGGGTCTGTCCACATCGTTGTGTCTCTGGATCGGGGACTTTCTCACTAACAGGCCTCAGGTGGTTAGAACTGGAGATCGTACATCAGCCACACTGGTTTTGGACACAGGCATGCCACAGGGTTGTGTGCTTAGCCCAGCACTCTTCACGTTATTTACACACGATTGCTCTGCCATCCATGCCACAAATATGGTTGTGAAGTTTGTGGATGATATGACCGTGGTGGGACTCATATCAGACAATGATGAAACTCACTACAGAGAGGAGATACAACACCTAGCACTATGCTGCTCAGCCAACAACCTTGTACACCAGCAAGACCAAAGAGGTGATTGTGGACTATAGGAGGTGCAGAAGAACAGGACATGCTCCTATATTTATACATGAGGAGGCTGTAATGTGTGTGGACAATATCAAGTTCTTGGGTATCCACATCACATTGGATCTGACCTGGTCTTTGAACACATCTCACCTGGTAAAGAAGGCCCAACAAAGACTCTTCTTCCTCAGGAAGATGAGACATGCTGGATTCTCTTCTTGGCTGCTCACAGTCTTCTACAGATCCGCTATAGAAAGCATTCTCTGTCACAGTATGACAGTGTGGTACGGCAGCTGCATAGCACAGGACAGGAAGGACTTGGCACGGGTGGTGAGAACAGCACAGGGGATCGTGGGAAGTCCTCTCCTAGACCTGGACTCTGTATATGCTGGAAGGGTGCAGAAGAGGACCAAATGTATAGCTGTCGATCTCACCCATCCGGGAAATGGACTGTTTGCACCACTGCCTTCGGGAAAGCGGTACAGAAACATAAAAACATGTACCAGCAGACTGAAAGACAGCTTTTTCCCCAGAACTGTGAAGTCCATCTGCTCCTGCTGACACACACACATACATCTACCCCTAACCTGCCCCCCTGTAGACATGCACACGCACTTTCCCTCGTAATCAAACACACACTCGTATTCCTCCCCTGCAGACCCATACACACAGATCACTGGTCTCTGCAGGCCTCAGGAAAAGTCTGGACTTGATAATGTTTTATTGCTGTCTGTCTTTTATACTTATTATGTTTATTTTATTATTTATAGTGTATTGTGTATTTAAGTATTCTGTCTCGAAGCCGAGTCCTACCAACAAAAAATTTTGTTATGTGTATGCATAATGACAATAAAGAATTCTATCTATCTTCTATCTATCTTTTCTAGTGCTGCTATGTCCTTTTTGTAGCCGGCAGACCAAAACTGCACACAGTACTCCAGATGAGGCCTCACCAGTGCATTATAGTCGAAGACTTGTACTCCACACACCATTCTATATAACCTAACATTCTTTTAACTTTCTTAATGGCTTCTAAACATTGTCTGGCAGTTGATAGTGATGAACAGAGTTGACAAACGTCCTGATTTTAGAGGGACTGTCTTGAGTTCAATAGACAAATTCTAAGTTTCACATTGCCTCTGAAAATTCCAAATGAACAAAAACTGCATGTAGAAAAAAAAAAACAATTCAACTTAACCTGTATAACATTCAGGAGTAATTTTGGATCATTCTACCTTATAGAACTGCTTCAGCTCAGTCATATTCTTAGGATGTCTGGCTCTCTTGAGTTCATTCCACAGTATCTCTATTGAATTGAGGTCATGGTTCTGACTGGGCCATGTCAAAATGCAGATTTTCATTTTTTGAAGCCATTCTGTAATTGATTTACTTTGCTGTTAAGAGTCATTATCCTTCTACATCACCTAACATCTGTTGAGCTTTGAATGGTGGACAGCCAGCCGGACATTATCCCATAGGATACCTTTATAAACTGGGGAATTCATTTTCTCCTCGATGATGGCAAGCTGTCCATACTTCACCATTGGGATGATGTTTACACATCGGTATGCAATGCCATTTTTACACCATAAATACTGCTGCATAGAGTAATCCCTCCTCCATCGCGGGGGTTGCGTTCCAGAGCCACCCGTGAAATAAGAAAATCCGCGAAGTAGAAACCATATGTTTATATGGTTATTTTTATATATTTTTAAGCCCTTATAAACTCTCCCACACTATTATAAACATTTCACGCACAATTATACAGCATAAACCCTTTGTATTCTCTTAGATATTAGGTAAGATTCATTGAAATTATGTATGTAAACACAGTTTATATACAGTAAAACCTAAATATTATTTTAAAGATATCGAGCGTCTCCGATATCACATATGTTACAGCCATTACAACAGACAGGCCACCAGCAATAAATACGTACAATGCAAGAAAAATTGTATACAGTACAATGTGTGTACAGTGACACTAAACTATGTACATATAATAAGTACTGTACGTAAATAATTAATTATGGTTACTCACCAACAATGACACGACGACTTGTCCGATAACGATGAGTTTAATTTTACTGCATAACAAAGGATAGCGTTACAGCTCTTCTAAAGGAGCCTCTTCAGGCGACTGTTTAGCACCGCCGTTCTTCTTCTTCCATCACTCTTCAATCCAAATCCCTAAAGCAGATCCCATCCATACTACTGCCTTATCACATCCACTTGCAACTCGTTTTGCGCCCCGGTTAAAGGAAACTGCAGCCGTAGATCTTATATGCTTTTCCTCCTTTTTAAATAAAAAGAATCGTGGACTCATTTATGCTGTAATGGTATCCTGCAGCTGTATAGCTGTTTCCTTCCTTCAACATATCCAAAACTTTTACCTTTTCTGCAATCATTTGCATCTTCTGTTGGCGCTTGGGCACGTTAATGCTGTATGAGTGAGATTACACTTCCTGGTTAATGCAGCACTCTGTCAATGAGCCACTCAGCAGCACACAGGAACTTAACCGCGTGCTCTGATTGGGTAGCTTCTCAGCCATCTGCCAATAGCATCCCTTGTTTGAATTCAAATGCATCCCAACTGAGGAAGCACACGTACTGTAGACCGCAGACATCCGCAAAGCAGTGAAAAATCCGCGATATATATTCACATATGCTTACATTTAAAATCCGCGATGGAGTGAAGCCGCGAAAGACGAAGCGCAATATAGCGAGGGATCACTGTATTCTACCTGAACAATTAAAGCTTTGTTTCATCAGTCCACACAATATTTTCTCAATGACATTGTGGAGTGTCAAATTGGTCTTTCATAAATTTTAGACATGTAGTGATTGCTCTTTGCTGTCCTGCAACGGATACCATGCCTGTTCAATACTTTGCATATGGTTCACTCATGAACAAAGATGTTAACCTGTTCCAGGGAGTTTAGAACAGGCCAGGTTTAGATCTATACATGGACAAACAAATAATAGTGTAAAAATAAAAATACCTAGTAATGTAAATTCTAACCCAATGTTTAAATCTAAAAGGAATAACAGATTAAAAATAGCTTGCCTTGATGCTAGAAGTATAACTTGTATCAAAAACAAGCCAAGTAAGTTGGAGTTGTATGTAGCGGAGCTTAATTAAGATTTTATAGCAATAATGGAGACCTGGCTAAATAACAAAGATGGGGATGAGAATAACATAGAGGGAAACACATTTTTTAGGAAGCTATTTATGTCAAACAGAATTTAAGTGCAAGTCTTCTTCAGTTGGACGATGAGCCCCAGCTTAGTGAGGACATGTGGCTTCATCTGGAAAGCATTAGGGAAAGAGTGGTCTTATTTTAGGAGTGTGTTATAGACCACCCAATGCAGACAGTAATTTTAACACACATCTTTTTAGTAATGCGTATTAAAAAAAGGCAACTTTACAGGGTTATATTATAGCCGTGAGGGACTTTAACTATCCGAATATTAACTGGCATAACCTTGCAAATGGTGGAGCACAAGAGCAGTTTTTAGAAGTAATCAGTGAATGTTTTTTAATACAGTAAGCACCAATACGGAGTGAAACCTCTCTGGATTTAGTTTTTTTTTTAGTAATCAGGATAAAATTGAGAGTGTAGCGGTGATTGAACTGCTAGGGTCAAGTGACCATAATATAATACAGTTTTCAGTGTTTTGTAAGACTACGGATACAAAGACTAAAATTGTTAAGTTTAACTTTGGTACAGCAAATTTTGAAATGATGTGGCAAAGTCTAATATAGATAGATAATTTGGATAAGTGTGGAGACAGTTGAGGAGCAGTGGAACAGGTTTAAAAGTGTTTAACATGTGATGAAGGATAGGTACACACCTAAATTTGGAATTAATAGGAAATTTAAAAAAAACTTTGCAGTGGGTTAATAAAGAGTTAAAAAAGAAGTGTCAAAGGGAAAAATAGCTGTATAAGGAATATAAGACTAATAACTCTGAAATGAATCATAGGAAGTATGAGAACATGAGGGCTACCATTAAGAATAATATTAAGGAAGCTAAAAGACAGTTTGCTGCGGTGGGCTGGTGCCCTGCCCAGGGTTTGTTTCCTGCTTTGCGCACTGTGTTGGCTGGGATTGGCTCCAGCAGACCTCTGTGATCCTGTAGTTTGGATAATGGATGGATGGAAAGACAGTTGGAGAGGAATATAGCAGATAAGGCAAAAGACGACCCAAAGAGATTCTATCAGTTTTTTAGTAGGAAAAGAACAGTCAAGGAGAAGGTGAAGTGCATCAGGAATAGTAAAGGGGAATTAATGTTTTTCTGAAGTCTTCACAAATGAGGAAGTGGATAACCTCCCAGCAGTAAATGGGACTACTACGGAAGTTCTAAGTGATTTAGAAATTGAAGAGGGAGAAGCACTGCTCAGATCAAATAGGCTGAAATCAAACAAATCACCAGGACCAGATAATATTTACCATTGATTTCTTAAGGAGGCTAGCAAGTACATATATAAACCTTTGACACATATTTTAGGAAGTCATTGCACACTGGGGAGATTCCGAAGGACCGAAAAAATGGCAAATTTTATCCCATTATATGAAAAGGGTGACTGGGCAGATCCAAGCAACTATAGGCCAGTAAGCTTAACGTGCATCACAGGAAAATTAATGGAAGGAATTATTAAGGATAAGATTGAGCAACATATGCCAAGTGCAGGAGTTTTTCTGAACAGTCAGGATGGGTTCAGAAGAAGGAGATCGTGTTTTACTAACATGCTGGAATTCTATGAGGAAACAACAAAAGAATACAATCAAAGTGGAGCATATGATATTATTTATCTGAACTTTCAGAAAGCATTTGATAAGGTGCCACATGAGAGGGTGGGCATCAAACTAAAAGAAGTGGGAGGTCAGGGTGTTGTGTGTAGATGGGTGTACAGTTGGCTCAGACTCAAGAAGCAGAGGTTGATGGTGCGAAGAACCTCATCAGAACTGGCCAATGTTAGTGGTGTCCACAGGGGTCAGTGCTAGGGCCGCTGCTATTTTTAATATTTATACATGATTTGGATAGGAATTTAAGTGACAAGGTGGATGGGCAGTTAATTTAGAATCCGTTTAATCATTACAGAAGGACTTGGACAGCATAAAGGCTTGGACAGATTTGTGGAAGATGAAATTTTAATGAGACTTTAGGCACTTTCAAAACTCAAAGAATTAAGTGGATAGGACTAGCAAGCTTTGCTTGGCTGAATGGCCTGTTCTTGTCTAGATTGTTCTAATGTTCTAAAGTTCAATGTTTCCTTCAAGTCTTTAGCTGTTACTCCAGGGTTCTTCTTTGCCTTGTTGAGTATTCTGCATTGTGAATTTCTAGTTATCCTGGTTGGGTGCCCACTATAGAGTAACAGCTACTCTACAGAGTACAGAGTAGCCACAATACTAAATGTGTCCAACTGTGGACTATTGAGTTTCAATTCTAGAATGAAGATCAGCTGAGATATCTTTCTTGCAAGGAATGCTTCAAATCAGCAGATACTTCTCATGACTAGCAAAGTCAAAATGCTTGAGTCTTTTATTTATTGGTCAAAGTAGATCTAAACCACACCTCCAATTTCATTTCATTGGTTGAATTCCAGGTTTGCCAACCCCTGACTCTAGTTAGTTTTTGTTGAAGTCAATAGCCTAGGGGTTCATAGACTTTTTCCAACCTACACTGTGAATATTTAAATGATGCATTCAGTATGTACAAGAACAATACAATAATGTGTGTGCTATTAGTTAACACAGATTGTGTTTGTTCATTACTATGATTGATGAAGATGAAGATCAGACCATAGTTTAAGACAAATGTGTACATAAATGCACTTATTTCCACAGGATTAACATCCTATTTTTTCACTGTATGTGATGATGAATGGTTAGGAAAGCCATTTGATGTTGTGCAGATGAAAAGAGAGGCCTGACACAGCTTTGAGACTCACAGCCAGTGTCTCTGCACACATTAAAATATTCCAAAGTAACAGAGAAATTGTGTGATGTATACAACATTATAAAAGCATATCATTCAAAGATGGATCTTCAATAGTGATTGATACTAGAGTGGTAAAAAATATGGATGGATGGATACTTTACTTCAAATTTAAATTCTATAGATACTAATGATTAAAATATTTCTGAAAAACATTTGAAATATCATGGCACAAAATACAAAAACTTACAGTAACATTAAATCTTGATTACAATGCTAGCATTTTAATCTAAGCACAAACCATTTCATTGTAACTGGCACACATAATCTAATGAGTGAAATTGTCATCTGTCAAAGTCATAAATCAAAGATGTCTTTGATTGAACAGTGAAATTCACAAACAAGTGGCCAATTAGTGCTTAATTAGCAGTGCCTAAAATAAGACTTTAACTCTAGATTTATAAGAATAATAATGGAAGGTTAGAGGTCAATAATAATGGTAATAGTCACAATAATTATCATTCTAATGAGAAAATAAATAAAGCTGTGCACTTCTGTTGAATATGTATAAACAGACAGCCAAAGCAGATATTATAAATATATACGTAAATATACCATAAGATAACATTTTCAGACCTGCTTCGTCTAATTGAGGGTGAAAGGAGATTGTAGTGTATTCTGGCTGCATCAAGAAAAAAGCAGAAGCCAACCCAGAAGAGAATGCCAGTCAATCCCAGAAACCACTCACCAAACCCCCCACATGGAACCAATTTACAATCACCAATTAATTTAATATTTATAGCTGTGAGATATGGGAGGAAAACTGTAAATCTGGAGAGGACATGTAAATGGCTCAAAGACAAGAAAAGATGGAGTTTTCAAACAGTATGCTGAGACTGTGATGAAGAACCATTAGCATTGTACTACTATACTACTAGGCTAATATATACTGTATATACAGTTAGGTCCATAAATATTTGGACAGAGACAACATTTTTCTAATTTTGGTTCTGTACATTACCACAATGAATTTTAAATGAAACAACTCAGTTGCAGTTGAAGTGCAGACTTTCAGCTTTAATTCAGTGGGGTGAACAAAACGATTGCATAAAAATGTGAGGCAACTAAAATATTTTTTTAACACAATCCCTTCATTTCAGGGGCTCAAAAGTAATTGGACAATTGACTCAAAGACTATTTCATGGGCAGGTGTGGGCAAGTCCGTTGTTATGTCATTATCAATTAAGCAGATAAAAGGCCTGGAGTTGATTTGAGGTGTGGTGCTTGCATGTGGAAGATTTTGCTTTGAACAGACAACATGCGGTCAAAGGAGCTCTCCATGCAGGTGAAAGAAGCCATCCTTAAGCTGCGAAAACAGAAAAAACCCATCCGAGAAATTGCTACAATATTACGAGTGGCAAAATCTACAGTTTGGTACATCCTGAGAAAGAAAGCAAGCACTGGTGAACTCAGTAACGCAAAAAGACCTGGGGCCTCATGTATAAACGGTGCGTTCACACAGAAAGGTTGCGTACGAATGTTTCCACGCTCAAATCGCGATGTATAAAACCTAAACTTGGCGTAAAGCCACGCACATTTCCACGGTAACTCATACCTTGGCGTACGCAATTTCTCCGGTCGGTTTTGCAGACTGGCGGCACCCAGCGTCAAAGCAGTGCTACTGTTCCTGTGTGGTCTTTCTTAGATCCACATTCCTGACGCGGCTTTATAAATCCACTGAAACTAACTGCATATTGTTTATTAGTGTAATGCATCTGATTGTAATTAACCTGCAGCAATATAATGGTCCAGGGAATAGCCATAGTATTCCAAATACCATAACTGCTTTAGCGTTGTTACTCTCACTGCACTTCTTTTTTCAGCTGCTCCCGTTAAGGGTTGCCACAGCAGATCATCTTTTTCCATATTACTCTCACTGCACCACTCGGAGTATTTATATCATTGTATCTGAGTGGGGAATCACAGCAGTAGGTGATCGGAAAGAGAAATATCGGTACACAGCATGAAGCAGACGCTGACTCAGCCATGGCAAAACGCTTTAGAGACTTCCCAGTACGGACTTCGCGGTTTAGAAAAAGTTTCATCCCAAGAACTCTAAACGCACTCAATCAGTCCATCAAGTGCTCCTTGTAGAACTGTTTACTTATAAGTACAATCACCTCACTGTAAGCTTGCACTACAGTTATAATATTGCACAACCTGCGCCACTTTATAAAGCGCATATTTACATACGTATGATGACTATATCATTTTTAAGATGAAATGCAGCAAAATATGTTGATTATATTATACAGATAAAACTTTAACTTCATTTAAATAATCAGTATTGTTAATAATTAAACATGTGAGGACACGGTGCCGCAGCGCTAGCTAGTTCACAGATAGCTCCTGCCTTGCGCTGTATTATTGCTGGTGCTGACGCGACACTGGAAGGATAGACAGATAGAATAATTAAACATGTACTACGAAGATATTTCAATGTTCTTTAAAAGTTCTGAAAATCGGCGTTCTAAGCTTACAGATGGCTTTGCATCTATTACAGAGCTGATTGTGTGGCGATTGGGTATTTGGAGAAAAAAAAGTAAGGACAGGAATTGGAGGTTAGTACGTTTGAAAGAGACAGTACTTCTGTGATAAATTATTTCATTGAAGGTCTCACATGGCGCAGTAAGCCTCTTGCGTGAGATATGAACAATCACTGCGCCACCGTGTTCCCATGTTTAATAACATGCTTTCATTCCTATCATCATGAAAAAGATATCACGTATACATCTCAGTATTTTAATTATTCCGAGAGCTGTAATATCACGAATGCAATGGATTCTGTGTCCTGTCGGAGAAAGAGAAAGAACGGAAGCACGTAGTGATTCACACACATAGAGCACATAGAAGATCAAATACAGAACAAAGCATTTAACGTGCTACTTGAGAAACTAGTAAAATAAACGATTTTAAGATGAAGTTTATGATGTTCTACTTTAATGGCAAAATAAACTACGTGATTAAAGTGGAAAGTTCGAGATTAAAGTTGACATTTCGTGCTTTTTTCCCACTGTGTGCCTATGTTTTTTCTCTGTACCCTAATAAGCTTTCATATGACACTCAGACGGTGGGCTATGACTCGCCTTTTCACGTCGACTTTGATATGCGATTTCTTTTTTATTTCGGGCACTGTGCGACTTTGTGAATTTGATCTTTCGAGTTTTTCCGACACTCTGTCACTCGATCAACTTTCTTTTGTTGCTTATACCACTGTTTAAACCAACAAATATTACGTTTTTCCTTTGCCTCCACTTGGTATTCGCTGAAATTCTTATATTTTCCCCTGTGCTTTTCCCATTGTCTTTTCACAGAAGGCTATTTATATTGATTTGCATATTCAAAGAGGCGTAATTCTGGGAGGAGTTGGGGCGGGACAGAAGGCGCGTGCACGTGCATACTTTTCACGCTGATCGGGATTTATGTAGTGGAAGAACGTGAAAGTATGCGTGCGCACAGATTCCTGCATCTGATACAGATGGACAATGACCCAAAACATACAGCCAAAGCAACCCAGGAGTTTATTAAAGTAAAGAAGTGGAAAATTATTGAATTGCCAAGTCAGTCACCTGATCTTAACCCAATTGAGCATGCATTTCACTTGTTGAAGACTAAACTTCAGACAGAAAGGCCCACAAACAAACAGCAACTGAAAGCCGCTGCAGTAAAGGCCTGGCAGAGCATTAAAAAGGAGGAAACCCAGCATCTGGTGATGTCCGTGAGTTCAAGACATCAGGTTGTCATTGCCAGCAAAGGGTTTTCATCCAAGTATTAGAAATGAACATTTTATTTCCAGTTATTTAATTTGTCCAATTACTTTTGAGCCCCTGAAATGAAGGGATTGTGTTCAAAAAATGCTTTAGTTGCCTCACATTTTTATGCAATCGTTTTGTTCACCCCACTGAATTAAAGCTGAAAGTCTGCACTTCAACTGCATCTGAGATGTTTCATTTAAAATTCATTGTGGTAATGTACAGAACCAAAATTAGAAAAATGTTGTCTCTGTCCAAATATTTATGGACCTAACTGAAATAGTTAAAACATTGTTTATATTCTTAACAAGTCTAAGATCCTCTCGGATAAGAATAACATCTCCAGCTCTGAAAAACAAGCAGGGGATTGGCTGGGGAAGACTGAGAAGTCCGTATTTCCATGGAAGTTCAAGGCCTAGCTTCAGCAGCACAGACTGTTGCCTAGAATTACAGTATGTGTCTCTTGAGGATGTATGAAGTCTGGATTACAGTGGTAGAAGGAGCAAAGAGAAAGAAGATTAACAAGCAACTTTGTAGGTGGCTGGGTATCCCTCCAAGTTTCATATCAATTGAGCTCAGCTGAAATCCCCCTCTTGTTCATTAGTGAGAAGTTCAAAATAGTGAAATGCAGGTTAGTCATGACCTATAGAGATTCTAGGGATGAAAGAGTAAGAAAAGCCTTTGTCATACAAGATCAGGACGCAAGTGGCATACTAGTGCTGCCCTAAAGTCAAGGACATTATTGGGAGCACATGTACTGGAAGACAGGGATTGGGACCAACACACTCCAGTAAATCTCCTTGAACTTCACCTTCCATGCTTACTCTCTGAGTCACCTCTGCAGGGCTTAGACACCAGCAAATGCAGTCAACCCTTTTTGTCCTTTACTATAGCCTGACTCTGTCATCCCACCATTGCTCCTGCTCCTAGTGTTCGACAGAAGCGACCTGCCACAGAGAGTCATTCCTCTCACTTCCTCATAGGGCAACCCGACTGCTTTGACTCCTCACCTCCACACTGGACTGATCTCTCAGATCTTTGTTTTCCACATATTTCTCTCATTTTCTTAATCTAAATCCTCTCCTTTTCTCTCTCCTACTTTATATTCATTGTGCTTTCCTTAATGACCCACAGAGTGTCAATGGGGAATACAGTGATCCCTCGCTATATCGCGCTTCGCCTTTCACGGCTTCACTCTATCGCGGATTTTATATGTAAGCATATTTAAATATATATCGCGGATATTTTGCTGGTTCGCGGATTTCTGCGGACAATGGGTCTTTTAATTTCTGGTACATGCTTCCTCAGTTGGTTTGCCCAGTTGATTTCATACAAGGGACGCTATTGGCAGATGGCTGAGAAGCTACCCAGCTTACTTTTCTCTCTCTCTCTCTCTTGCGCTGACTTTCCCTGATCCTGACGTAGGGGGTGTGAGCAGGGGGGCTGTTCGCACACCTAGACGATACGGACGCTCGTCTAAAAATGCTGAAAGATTATATTCACGTTGACTACCTTCTGTGCAGCTGCTTCGTGAAGCAACATGCAGCACGGTGCTTCGCATACTTAAAAGCACGAAGGGCACGTATTGATTTTTTTTATCTGTCTCTCTCTCTCACTGTCTCTCTCTCTCTCTCTCTGCTCCAGACGGAGGGGGTGTGAGCTGCCGCCTTCAACAGCTTTGTGCCGCAGTGCTTCGCATACTTAAAAGCAAACAGCCCTATTGATTTGTTTGCTCCTTTGAAGAGGAAGATATGTTTGCATTATTTTAATTGTGAGACTGAACTGTCATCTCTGTCTTGTCATGGAGCACAGTTTAAACTTTTGAAAAAGAGACAAATGTTTGTTTGCACTGTTTGAATAACGTTCCTGTGTCTCTACAACCTCCTGTGTTTCTGCGCAAATCTGTGGCCCAAGCATGACAATATAAAAATAACCATATAAACATATGGTTTCTACTTCGCGGATTTTCTTATTTCGCGGGTGGCTCTGGAACGCAACCCCCGCGATGGAGGAGGGATTTCTGTATCTAGATAGATGGATACTTTATTAATCCCAAGGGGAAATTCACATAGGGCGGCACGGTGGCGCAGTGGGTAGCGCTGCTGCCTCGCAGTTGGGAGATCTGGGGACCTGGGTTATTCAGGTCCTCCCTATGAGGAGTTTGCATGTTCTCCCCGTGTCTGCGTGGGTTTCCTCCGGGCACTCCAGTTTCCTCCCACATTCCAAAGACATGCAGGTTAGGTGGATTGGCGATTCTAAATTGGCCCTAGTGTGTGCTTGGTGTGTGGGTGTGTTTGTGTGTGTCCTGCAGTGGGTTGGCACCCTGCCCAGGATTGTTTCCTGCCTTGTGCCCTGTGTTGGCTGGGATTGGCTCCGGCAGACCCCCGTGACCCTATGTTCGGATTCAGCGGGTTGGAAAATGGATGGCTGGATGGAAATTCACATATTACAGCAGCAGCATACTGATAAAAAACAATATTAAATTAAAGAGTGATAACAATGCAGGTATAACAGACAGTAACTTTGTATAATGTTAACGTTTACAAAAGCCCCCCCCCCCCCCCCAGGTGGAATTGAAGAATCGCATAGTGTGGGGGAGGAACGATCTCCTCAGTCTGTCAGTGGAGCAGGACGGTGACAGCAGTCTGTCGCTGAAGCTGCTCGTCTGTCTGGAGATGATACTGTTTAGTGGATGCAGATGGATTCTCCATGATTGACAGGAGCCTGCTGAGTGCCCGCCGCTCTGCCATGGATGTCAAACTGTCCAGCTCCGTGCCTACAATAGAGCCTGCCTTCTTCACCAGTTTGTCCAGGCGAGAGGTGTCCCTCTTCTTCATGCTGCCTCCCCAGCACACCACCACGTAGAAGAGGGTGCTTGCCACAACTGTCTGATAGAACATCTGCAGCATCTTATTGCAGATGTTGAAGGACGCCAGCCTACTAAGTAAGTATAGCCGGCTCTGTCCTCTCTTGCACAGAGAATCAGTATTGGCAGTCCAGTCTAATTTATCATCCAGCTGCACTCCCAGGTATTTATAGGTCTGTACCCTCTGCACACAGTCACCTCTGATGATCACGGGGTCCATGAGGGGCCTGGGCCTCCTAAAATCCACCACCAGCTCCTTGGTTTTGCTGGTGCTCAAGTGTAGGTGGTTTGAGTCGCACTATTTAACAAAGTCCTGATTAGGTTCCTATCCTCCTCCTCCTGCCCACTCCTGATGCAACCCACGATAGCAGTGTCGTCAGCGAACTTTTGCACATGGCAGGACTCTGAGTTGTATTGGAAGTCCGATGTATATAGGTTAAACAGGACTAGAGAAAGTACAGTCCTCTGCGGCGCTCCTGTGCTGCTGACCACAATGTCAGACCTGCAGTTCCCAAGATGCACATACTGAGGTCTGTCTGTTAGATAGTCCACGATCCATGCCACCAGGTATGAATCTACTCCCATCTCTGTCAGCTTGTCATCTTTGATGGTCGCACTCACAAGTGAATGAAACATCAGCCAATTTAAAAATCAAACACCTCACTGTTCCATGGCTTTCGACCAATGCATGCCTACACCCACAGAGTGTGAACTGCACTGTTTTTAAAACCATGTAATGCCACAGTCCCCTGATAGACTTTTGTTTTCTCTTCTCAGTATTAGGTGCAGAGCCACCATCTTCTAGTCAAAATTCCCTGGGGACAATAGAAAGAAGAACGACACTGAGGCTCTGTTCCTGATTGTGTCTGCATTGGCTGACTCTCTCTTTTATATTCTTTTTTTGTATCTCATGTCATTCAAGTGCGCTTGGAGATTATCTTCCTGATTCTGCTAAAGTAAGCGATACCACTCTGCAATGAGAAGGAGCACTGTCGCCAATTGTCTCTTCTCTTCTTCCTGCTGCTCCGAGAAGATGTCCAGGGAGGACACACTCAACCCTACTCATGGCACCCAGAGCAGAATCTACCTCTGGAATTTGATGTCTCATTATGTCAGTGCCTTTAAATTAAAACCTGCAGTACAACAGGGAAGATCTAACCATGCCTGAAAAGTTGGTTGGTACACTAATAAGCTTGGCCTAGAACGCAAAATAGCCTAGCACTGGCACTGCCTACAAGCCTGTGATCGACAGCAGCAGCTCTTTCATTCAAGCTAGAGGTTTTCATGGGTGTTTTTAATTTTTTTTTTTTAATATTTTCTATTTTTCTTGAGCATCTGTAATTTAGGAATGCACTATGTGTATATGATATGTGACAAAAAATTTGATTTGATTTGATTAAGCAAGAATGGGAAAACATCCCACTTTCAATATTACAACAATTAGTGTATTTGGTTCCCAACTAATTATTAAATATTTTTAAGAGGAAAGATGATGTAACAAAGTGGCAAACACACTCCTGTCCCAACTTATTTATCAAGCATTACAGGCATCACATTTAGAATGAGTCTTTATTTACCAAGATGAATAAAGCTGATTAGTTTAAACTTTACATATCTTGTCTTTGCACCGTTTTCGGCTAAATATGGCTAAAATTACTGCTTTCTGTTTTTACTAGCATTACATCCTGTCTCTGTTTTTTTGGAAATTGGGTTGTACGTGAATTGATTTTGAAAATGGTAATAATGAAACAAATTCAGAACAAAAACAACTGGGATGATTGAGGTGGTCACAGTCCTTAAAAGCAAATTTTAAGATTTGTGCTCTATTCCCCAGCACCTCCATTTTTGAAGGTTATTAGCCTGAGAATTTGCCAGGTCAGTCGGATTATGGGTGAAAAAGCAAATTCCAAAAAATTTCTCAAGATGGTTACAACCTTAACTTTATTAATGCCTTAACTTCTATGAGTGAAATGGGCTAACAGCTTATGAAACACTACATTCTTGCTGTCTAAGTAATGTAGAGATGTAATTAAAAAGGAAAATAAAATGTTAGGTTATATTGTAAAAAATGGTTGAAACTAAAACAAGGTGTATTATGTTTAGAATGTAGACAACATCTGGAGTTTTGTGTAAGGTTCTGATCACCACACTACAGGACAGAATAGCACTGCTAGATAAACTATGCAGAGAAGACCAACCAGGTGCATCCTGGGAGTCGAGGGCATGTCCGACTCCAATAGCTCTGAGCAGAGAAGGAAGCATGGGGATCCATCCATCTAAAGGTTATCCATCAGAATTGTCTCAATTAATTAACAAATCCTGCGGTGGGTTGGCACCCTGCCCGGGATTGGTTCCCTGCCTTGTGCCCTGTGTTGGCTGGGATTGGCTCCAGTGGACCCCCGTGACCCTGTGTTCGGATTCAGCGGGTTGGAAACTGGATGGATGGAATGGATTAACAAATCACATTCTATCATTTGAAATTAAGGGGAATTAAGGGAAAGTGTTTTTAAGAATATTTAGAAATCTTTGGAATCTACCAGAGTATAGAGTTTGTCAGAAATCCTCACAAGTTTTAAAAAGTATCTGGAAGATACTGTATATTGGGACAATGTAACTATTAGTTTGTTGGATTGGATAGTTTCCCAATGTATGTCTAGGTTTCTTTTGCACTTGAAGTAACTTCGATATTTGCCTCCTGTTGTTAAAACAGGAACACCAATGTTGTTCAAAAACAGATAATCAGTTTAAAATGTAACAAAAGCAAAACACATATAATAAAACACATGGTCTTAACATGACAGACTTCAAGAGAGGGTATTCTATCATGACACCTCTATTAACTGTTGTTGACAGCTTGCTAGAGTTACTGCTATGCCATCCATCCTCATTCTTCATTTTGACTCCATTAACCATCAGATTCTCCCTGCCATCCTTTTTGACATTAGAATAACTGGAAGCTCATCTCAGATGGTTTAAATCCTTCCTTTTAGGCAGATTCAACTATGTGTCCAGGGGCCTCATTTATGAAACTTTATGTGGATTCAAGCATGAAAATATGAGTACACCTAAAAAACTGGAAAAGGTGTGCACCAAAAAAGATTTATAAAACCTGCTGTATAGACATTTCTTCACAACTTACCTTTTAGAAATGATAATCACTTTGTAGATGTGCATACGTTAACACGCCTGAAACATCCATTTATGGAGCAGGCAAATCAGCCTCATACATATGCAATCACGATGCTGCAGAACTGGTAGAGGCTGGTAGAGGAGCCTTCCACCTGACACATTGAGACACTACCACCTACATTCAAGAGCAGCTGCACTCCGCAACTAAGAATACAAAATCATGCACTGCACTATAGCGCCTCTCCTTTACATTCTGGGAGTCAGGGAATGGCATAAGACTCCAAAGTCTGAGCAGG
Source organism: Erpetoichthys calabaricus (assembly GCF_900747795.2). NCBI lineage: Eukaryota > Metazoa > Chordata > Cladistia > Polypteriformes > Polypteridae > Erpetoichthys > Erpetoichthys calabaricus. The sequence continues at coordinate 24,984,652 of NC_041403.2, read as the reverse complement.
TAGCGACTATTACCTGGCACATGTAATGACATGATTGCTGTTACAATGAATAGTAAATGCCTTAAGAAAAACTGAGGGTTCAGCTAGTTACCTTACCAACAAGTCATTCACCACATACATCACTATCACATCTGTCAAAGCTACATTGCTTCAAAATAAATGAATCACTGGTTGACTCAGGCCACTGACACATGACATTTGTCAGTCTCACCTTGACTTCAGAAATGACTTGTGTATTAATGGAATGCCACTGTTCACGGTTAGCTAAACCAGCTTCATTCTCGCTATTGCAGTATGACTGCAGTAAAGTGCTCTGATTACATTAGAAAAAACAAACATTGCTGTAAATTGCCTTTTTATGTTGGCCAAAACATGTTATGCTTTATGTATGTGCACCCACAGCATACAAAAACTGGATGTAGTTCCTCGCTGTACGGTTAATGGCTTTTATTTATTTATTTTTCTTGTTTATTAATTTTTATTATAATCATTCCATACAAATAGATCAATTTATAACCAGACAAATTAAAGACAAATCAAACCCCACCCCTGAGAAGGTTAATGGCTTTTAGAACAGCGGACTTGAAGGAGTCAAACTTGGCTGAGATATTCCTGACCTGTTGGCCAGTTCCCTGAGAAGTGAAACAGGTAGCTGATATACTGTAGACTGATGAAAAAATTAAGTTTTTTAGAGCATATATGCAGCACTGCCCTCTTAAAAGAATATTTACTCTAGATTATGTTCATCATATTCATCTCTTCTGAGGTATGTTTGTCATGTCAATGCACATTATAATAACAGCTTGGTGATATGAATTATTATGCGTGTGAGTCGTCATTTAGCTGGTTTGGCTGCATTTCCCTACTTGATCAAGGGTGTCAGTTTCCATGAAATGTTGCATATTCATGGGTATGCGTTGCTGTAAATATACACATGTTCCCTTGTCAAGTTTTCTTTTATAAATCCCAGTGTTTTCAGGGGAAGTTGTGTGCAGATGTCAAGCCTCTTTTTTGTGCTTTCACAAGCTTTAGAAATAAGGTCCCTGGAGATGAAAGACGTCAAGGGTGCATCAAGCAAGCACAGTTGTACCACAAAGATTCTGGTCTTCTCCTCTTCTGTCTGCACTGGAACCCATTACGGCCTATCATCTAGCTCCATAGATTTTCATATTATGATTATAATAAAAGGGAGTATTATTATTATTATTATTATTATTATTATTATTATTTCAATGATACTCAGCTTCACCTATCATTCCCTCCAGAGAACCACACTTCTGTCTCAATCTGGATGAAGGAATACCATCTCCAGCACAACCTGGCAAAGATGGACCTCCTTGTTATCCCAGTCAGCCTGTCTATTCAACACCTTATCTCTACTCAGCTCAACTCATTATCACTAAAACCCAACAAGTCAGTATGAAACGTTGGGGTGGTGAACAATGACCACCAATATTTCAGTGATCCTACAGCAAGTGCCTCTCATTCATGAAGATTCATTTTGTATAATATCTACAAGATCAGACCTTATCTGATAGAATATGCATCACAACTTCTGATTCGGGCACTGCACTTGTCATGTCTGGATTACTAAAACTCCTTACAGGCAGAAGTCCTCGCATGTGCTACCAAGTCGCTGTAGATGAATTAAAATGGAGCAGCACATATTTTATTCAATCAGATGAGATGGGTGCATGTCACCCCTCTTTTCAGGTCATTCCACTGACTTTATGTAGGAGTTGAAATTGTTGGTGCTTAGCTACAGAGTAGTCAGTTTGCCAGTGAACATCCGGGCCTGTACATATGCCTTCTTGAGCAGGGGAACCATGCGGACACTGCAAGATTTCAATCCATTACGGCGCAGTGTGTTACCAATGGTGTTCTTGGTGACTGTGGTGGTCCCAACTGCCTTCAGATCATTAACAAGCTCCTAACATGTAGTTTTGGGCTGATCGCTCACCTTTCTCATGATCATCCTCACCCCAAGAGACAAGATCTTGCATGGAGCTCCAGACCGAGGGTGATTGATGGTAATGTTATTTTTACTGCATTCCATTTCTGGATAATCACACCAACAGTTGTCACCTTCTCACTAGGCTTCTTGCTGATGGTCTTGTAGCCCATTCCAGCCTTGTGCAGGTCTACAATCTTGTCCCTGACGTCCTTTGACAACTCTTTGGTCTTGCTAATGGTGGTGGAGAGGTTGGAATGGAAGAAATTAATTCTGTGGACAGGTGTGCTTTATGCACATAACAAATTGAGATCAGGTATATCTGTAATTGATTGATTGATTGTAATCTGTGTGCCACATGGGCACACAGCCAATCTGTGGGAGCCAGAATTCTGGCTGGGTTGTATGGGATCAAATACTTATTTCACTCAATGACATGCAATTCAATTTATAACTTTTATGTAATGTTTTTTCTGGATGTTTGGTTGATATTCCGTCTCCTTCCATTAAAATGAAACTACCATAACAATTAGAGACTGTTCATTTCTTTGTAAGTGAGCAAACTTACAAATTCAGCAGGGGATCAAATACTTACTTCCCCCACTGTACATGGAAGCACTCATGAGGTCCTAGGTTCCTTCTCACCCACCCGAATCTGATGATGAACAGCATCAAGTAATTTCACCTCTACGTGGCATCAAATCTCAATCCAGACTCTTTTCATGTAGAATGAGCTGCCCTCCTCCATCCGATCGTCTGACTCCATCACTGTGTGTAAGAAAACTTTGACTCTCTTGGTCTGTGAACTTCTGTCTAATTGATAATGGCTTTGATAGATTCTTGTAACTACGAAAATAATAACTAGTGCATTGTTTAGTTTTGTTTAAAGCTCTTTACTTGTGATGGTTAATTGTGTATCCTTGTCCTTACACAGTCCCAAGACTGATGTTGACTTTTGAATAAAAAGCATCTGCTAAATGAGTGAATGCAATGTAAATATGAATACGAGAGTAAACTTTATTAAAAAAAAGTCAGGCAAGATACGCATGGTGTAACATTCAGGTTCTTTCAGCAACTAAGTTAACTGATATAAAATTTAACTTGTAGAATTCCCACATTTTTATTTACTTCATCCGGTAGTCATTTATTACATTTTTATTTACTGAGTCATATTTAAAAGTAATAATGATAACAGAATGCCATTCCATGGGTTAGTAGACTCCATAAATGTGTGCTTTTTAACAGCACCTTACAATGGTGATTGCAATTTAAGGGATGTGAAAATGACATTGACTGACGTATCTTAGTGGTGGAGGGTCTGTGACGAATTGCTGAATTTTTGTAAACATAACATTTTTGAAAGCATACCCAATAAAGTAGTATCCAATAATTAACAATTGAAAAATAACTTAATACAAAATGACCCACACTAGACAGAATCAGTATCAATACTAACCAATTAAAGGAGAAAAGGGACTGAAATAAGTTCTTCCATCAAGCTATTAATATTAGGTACAACACAGTAATTCATTAAAATTACATAAATAAGTGAGAACTTGGAAAAGAACTGATTTATTGTATAATAGAATCACGAAAGGTACAAGATGAGCAAGAAGATCAGGTCTTTGACGTGATTTTTCGTGTATCTCTGACACTAAAAGATCAGGGGCTGAGCGCCAGAGAGCAGGTGCTTAAGTCACTGAAGCCTCACACCTCTGTATGCCACTGTCATTTCTAAACCCGTCCTGTGTTTATATTAGTTAGGGCAGCAGCACCTTTCTCGTGTTATTAATTAGTTCAAACATCATTTAGCTGCAGGTTGATAATGTTGATTCTTTACAATAATACAATAATACAGAATATATTAGTTCAGTCAATTCAGTCTTATATGTGCTTAAATAATTGCTTTCCTCATCCATTTATTTCCAGAGAAATTATTTTTTGTGCTCTATTAGTTAATTTACCTAAAGGAGCAAGTGAAAGCACTGCTATGTGAGCTGTTTGTTTGTATGTGCGCTCTGCCTGACGTTTCACTCACTAGCTTTGGGCAACTGAGCATCTGCCAGGATGAATTAAAGAGGAAAATGGACAAAATATAAAAGTTCAAGCAACCATTCTCAAAGTAAAACTGAAACAGCAAACTAATTCCTAGTTGAAGTTGCACAGAACATTTCTCCGTTTTTGGATCGACAGGTTTGCAAAATTCCTTACGATGGAAAATTTTGAAATTTTAAAACTTTGTACAGCATAATCTGTGTGAGATATCCGAACAAAAATTGAACATGCCTTGACTAATTTCTTTGAAGAATAAGTCTGCTACATCATGTCAAAAATGGTCCAAAGGGGGCCAAGTTGTTTACTGGGACAGATAAATGGACAGACAGACAACAACAACAACATTTATTTATATAGCACATTTTCATACAAATGATGTAGCTCAAAGTGCTTTACATGATGAAGAAAGAGAAAAAAGACAAAGTAAGAATTAAAATAAGAGAACACTAATTAACATATAATGAAAGTAAGGTCTGATGGCCAGAGAGGACAGAAAAAACAAAAAAAAACTCCAGATGGCTGAAGAAAAAATAAAACCTGCAGGGGTTCCAGGCCATGAGACCACCCAGCCCCCTCTAGGCATTCTACCTAACATAAATGATCAGTCCTCATTGTATTCAGGGTTCTCATGGAAGGACTTGATGATGACGGTCACATGGACTTCTGGCCTTTAATTCATCAATGTAGGGACATCATGGTGCTTTGATTAGGTGGTGGTGGTGCAGATAGTTGCTTCATGCATTATAATCAAATGCACCTAAAAACAAGGTGGCTTCTGGTTAATGCATAAACAGGAAAGGTGGAGGCATTTACATTTAACCAATTAGTGTGCGTATATTTTTTAATCCATTACACTTTTATTCCATTAAATGTTTACTGCAGTTTGATTAAATATGTGCATCATGCATGACTTTCAAGGCAATAAATCTGAAATGAAGATAAATGTATTGATGAAACTAAATGTCTACAGCAGAGTATTTAGGGGAAATATTACATTCAATATTTTTTGAAAAGATAAAGTAAACTTCATTGAATATTGAAACTATTTATCATCTGGATTATTATAGTTGATCATATATTATTATTTGAGAGTGACAACCTCAAATCCACTTATACTGTATCTGCTTTTATGGACTCAAGGCTGCCCAAAAAATGTATGCATATAACAACTACAATAATGTATTTCTTGTATAGCCCAAAATTACATAAGAATGCATCAATGGGCTTGGACAGGTCCTATTTTTTGGCAGCCCACCAACCTTGACTTTGTAGGGGGAAAAAAAGGTAAGAATTCTCAGAAAGGGCAATTCAGAGAGAGATCCACTTCTGGGATGGGTATCAAAAATGGGGTAAATCCAACACAAAGAAAAGAACACAAGTAATCCTCCTCGCAGAGCTAGGTAACTACCTCAGAAATACAATACAACAGTACAGACTACTTTGTTCTTGCCTCACCAAAGTGCAGGTGAAGAGCACTGCAACAACTCACAATGCAAAATGGAAGAACAGATTACACCACTCACTAAATATGGAACTTTGACATATAAGGATACAGATTTGTTAAAATACATCAAAATCAAAGTAGAACCTAATTAACAAATGAAAAACAACAACATCTGTCCATCAGCTAATTGTAGAACCACAGCCAGATTGTAGAAAAGGAATCAGACAAGCCGGACACAGTCAGAGTCCTGGAGACATCGGCCAACAAGCCACCTCCCCCTATTGGTCAATCTATAGCTGAGTCAGTGCTGGGCCAGCCAATCAGATGAAAGGACCCTTCTACCCAATGATTTCAGTGCTCCTTTATCTGAGATGACTTTTTATAGGCAGGCAAACAACTTGGCAGTAGAGCAGTGGGGACAAAATGCCACATGAGGATACCGAGAAGAGAAGCAGAATAGAGGAAGGTTAGTAATGGTTTAAAAATAGCGAAATACTTATATTTTAGTACTAATGACCTGCAACATACTGTACAATTTTTGATTTAGTTTAAAATAAAATAAGGGTTTAACTTTAGTTCAAAGTATGAAATATACATCAGTAAAGAAGCACCATGTGGCTGATTTTGCCTTAAGTATTCATATTCTAGCACAACTCTCCTAAACAAGCTCAGTGGAGTTATTTGGATTTTTCTTCAGATCAAGATTTGTAGGCAGCTGTTATAGTTAACATTTTTCACAAATTTTCCAACAAAAGATCGACACAGGTGCCTGCCAGCGTTTTACTGCCTTGGGAGACTGAAGAGCTTTCACAGATTTTTTTTGAAAGTCTTACACTTAATAACACGTCTCCAATATTTAAAAAGGTCCAATCATGTGCTGATTATAGATTGCAGGAGAGATCCTTAACAGCACCATGCTTGATCTCACAGGCAAAAGCCTAATAGGATTTAATATTAAAGTTATGTTTAACTTCTTGTTACAAAAGCAGGTGCTACCAAAATCCTGCGGTTTGTGAAATTACGCGTGAAAAGATTTTTAATGTTTAGCTACTCTTGGAAGATGGTAAGACTGCAAGAAAAAATATTCCATTCATTTTTGTATAGCACATTTCACTTAGTACATGTATTATCGTAGTATTTCCCTCTACTTACCCTTTACCTGTTCTCTCAAGGGTAAATGTTCTCGTCAGGTTCGTTATCGGGTTGGTCTACTGTTGCACTTTAAAATGAACACACACACACACAGACCCTAACCACAACAGTACCACATGAATGACACACACAGCACTTTAAACCACACATCAGCCTGTCACTCAGCACTTCAAGAGACTTACTTATTATTGGCACAAACAACATATGATGTTTTAGTGATATCTCAGACCTAAATATTACTTTTGGTCTACAAGAATACATTTAAACATACAAAGACTCAGCACTCTTGACTATAGGCCATTTATCAGCCAAGAATACCTTCTTTTTATCGTACTGTCCCTTCTTTTGAGTGGCACCCTCACTCACAGCCTTATAAACCTCGCAGCACAGAAATAATGGCAAAAATCTGGCTACACCAGGTGCTCAAAGAAATCTAACTTATTAAATCAATCACTCTAGACATTAAGACAAAGCATAGAAAGTTAAAAGCAGCATGGTATTTATTACAAGAATAATAATAATACCACTGGAACAAAGAATAATAGAAAATAGGTACTGATAGAAAAGTCTGAATATATATAGTCTTTAGGAAAAGCTTACGAAAAAGTTACAGATGTCAAGGATGAATGTCCCAGGGAGGTGTTTGATTTAGCAATCGATGTTCATGATGCCTTTCTGACGACCAATGCCGTCTTGGTCTGTTCCTCTTCTCCTTCTTCTTCTCCTCTTCTGCTCCTCCTCCTTCTGCTCTTTCAAACCAAGGCATATTTATTATGAAATGTCATGCCTTGGTTTCACAACACATGCACCTGATTGGCTGGCTGTCAATGTGATTGATGAATTTTGCTCAAACTCTTTCCCAGATAATAAAGTTCTTTGATATTGCCTCAATTTCCCTTTCCAGGCCATAAACCCAAAATGTTCTCCCAGATGTCCATCCATAAAGTAATCAATAGCCTGGGGTGTCAGCACAGCATCCTTTCCCAGGTTATAAAGTAATTGAACCACGAGAAATGTCTTCCTTTCAATGTTGGAAACAGCTGTTTTAAAAGTGAGGTGTAAGAAAACCTTCTTTGATCTGTCTTAGTTCATCTGTTGTCTTGTCTCGAACAAAACATAATGGAAACCAAATTGTACAGATTTTATACACCATAACAGTACAACTACATTGCACTGTAATAAGTTTACAAGTGAAATTCAAATTGTAAATTTTGCAAAACACATAATGTACACAACATGAAAATATCCACAATGAAACAAAGCAATTTTAAACAGATTAGCATAAATGGATCCTAATAGTATACTGTATGCCTCTTATTATGTTTGTTGACATATAACCAGTTCAGAACAAATGACAGGAAAACAGAACTCTCCAGTCATAAGCATCACAGGACAAAATAAACCTCATGAGGGGTCATGGTCATTTATGACTCAAAGTCATAGGCAAAGTCCGACACATTCACAGTTCCAACACTGCATATTAATAGTGACCCCCTTTTCAACAGCAACAACTCTGTCTCATCTTCTTTATCAATACAATCCATAAGTGCAGAATCATCTGAGAATTTCTGCAAGTGACATGACCTGCTGGTATATTTATGGGCGGAGGCGTCACTGACTAAAGAGAAAAGGAGACAGGCCTGATCCTCATGGTGCTCCAGTGTTGCTCACACAAACCTTGAGTCTCACAAACTGTGGTCTGCTGGATAGATAGTTCATTATCCAAGACACCATAGGCTCATCCACCTGCATATCTCTGAGTTTACACCTTAACAGGGATGACTGGATGGTATTGAAGGAACTGGAGAAATCAAAAAACAGAATCCTTACAGTGCTGCCAGCTTTGTCCAGGTGACAATACGCCTGGTGGAGTAGATAGATATTTGCATCCTCCACTTCAATCTTTGTCCAATAGGCAAATTGCAGTGGTTTCAGGTGATCTGCCACAAGAGGACTCGTATAGATCAGGACTAGCCTATTGAAAGTCTTCATGAAGTGAGATGTAAGTGCCAATGTTTTATAGTCATTAGGTGAAGAAGCACCTGCCTTCTTTGGAACAGAAACAATGGAGAATGTTTTCTATAGCAGTGGCACTTTCTGGAGCCATAGGGACAGGTGTCAGACAGAACAGATGACAGAGGACACCACAAAGTTGTTCAGCACAGGCCTTAGGAACTTAAAGACTGACTCCATTTGGTCATTTTCCTGTGTGCAGCTTCCTCAGTCTTCCTTGGTTTTCAATTATGGTTAGGCCATCCTGATGGTCATGGTAGAAGCATCACTGGCCATTCCAGTAGATATGGTAATGTAGTAGAGATGGTGTAGGAAGACTAGCCATTGGAAGAAGGTGGAACTGGGAGGGAAAATCTATTAAAACACTGGTTCAGGGCACTACCTTTGTTCAGATCCCTTTCTAGCACCTGAACACTGGATGACCTGAGTCCAGTAATTATACAACAGTATTAAAACTTTGAAAATAATCAGATGATAAATAGAAGCTAGGTCAACATTGACCAAATACAGTTAATTTATAAGATTGTTTACTCTAATTTACTCCAAACAGTTAATGTACCTTGTTTATTCTATTTTGACCAAAGGAATGAAATTAGAGAAGGTTTCAGAGGACAAATATTTGGGAAGTTGGATAACAGAAACTGAGAAAAGTACAACAGAAAGAAGTATGAAAATGAATAGGTATGGTTAAAGATGCTTTTTTGGAAACATAAACAATTAATGAAAGGACATTTCAAACTTGATCTGAAAATGAAATTGCTAAAGTAATACATTTAATTTTGGCCCTTGGATTTGAAACGTGGTGTCTGAGTAAAGATCTGAAAAAGAAAACTGATGTTTTCGAACAATGGTGCTACACATGAATTCTGCGAATAAGCTGGAAAAACAAAATAACTAACAAAGAGGTATTACTAGAAATGAAAACAGAACAACATCTACAAATAGATTGAACACAAACAATTATGAAGCATGATGGGCATGTGATGAGGGGATACACTGGAAGTTTGGCCTTGAGTGTCTTAGAGGCAAACATGGAAGGTTAAAAAAGAAAAGAAGCTCAAGAAGAACCAGGCTAGATGAGATCAGGGAAAGATCAGGAGTAAAACGAACTATGGCGACATAAAGAGGGTAGCTAAAAACTGAGTAGGATGGAGCACCATGGTGGTCAGCCCTTCTGATACAGGATGACACCTGATAATGATGGCAGAGAATACTGACATCTGCTGAAACAGAAAAACTGTTTATCCAACTACCATTATGGTGAAGGTACGGGAGCCTCTGTGCTAGTACCTGCAGGATCAGGAACAGCGTCTTCCCTGTGGCTGCTTCCCTGCTAAACTCAACAACTCAGACTTTGACATAACCCTCCTTGTCCATTATCCCCTTCCATTATGCAAAACACAGAGCAAAACTTTAATAATAGTAAAGGTATGTAAATAAATAAATAAAAATAAATAGAATAAAAAAATAAATGATTATTCTAAAATGTTATTGATTAGATCCTGCCAAGTTTTGAAAAGGTTTTGCACAGAACCTCTAAGTGAGAATTTGATTTTTTACAACTTTAGATAATATATAACATCAGTTACCCACTGGCTTAAAGAAGGTGAGTTAGGATTCTTCCAGTTGAGCAAGATAAGTCTACGTGCCAATAGTGAAGTAAAGGCAATTACAGTTTGTTTGTTCTTCTCCAATTCAAGCCCATCTGGGAGTCCACCAAACACAGCTGTTAATGGGTTAGGAGGGATTGTGACAACAAGGCAGTCTGAAAAGTATTGAAAGATTTTGGTCCAGCATGTTGTTAATTTGGTGCACACCCAAAACATGTGGCCCAATGAAGCTGGGACTTGATTGCAACCTTCGCTGGTTGGCTCTTGTCCAGGAAACAATTTGGACGAGACAGATGCGCTCGATATATAATTTTAAGTTGAATAATTGTATGCTTTGTGCATATGGAGCTTGAGTGAATTCTGTGCATTGCTACCTTTCACTCATTTTCTGAAATGTTGAGTAAGAGATCCTTTCCCACTGTACTCTGGGATCTTTGAAAGGGAGGGACTTTAAAATGTTTTTTATATATTACAGAAATTCTGTCTGAGTCCTCGAGACTGATCAGTATTTTTTCCAGAATAGAGGTAGGTGGGAGGTGGGTGAAATTGGGCAGGTTTTGTTTAACCAATTTCTGATTGAAGGTAGTGAAATAAATGTGTTGCTGGAAAATTACATTTTTTTTTTAAGATTAATTAATTTTATTGTAATCATTCCATACAAATAGATCAATTTTTACAAAAAATAGGATTGAAAACAGATCGACCCCCACCCCTGAGAAAGAGAGCATGGCCAATGGGGTAAACCTTAAAGCTTGTAAACATACCTAAATTGATTAGTTTAATAGGGCAATAGAAATGAATGGAGAAGAGAAAGAAATCCGGAAAGAATTGCTTCCTCGGTGCTTTAAGAACTTATTCTAAAATATTATTGATTAGATCCTGCCAGGTTTTGAAAAAGTTCTGTACAAATCCTCTAACTGAGAATTTGATTTTTTCCAATTTCAAATAATATAAAACATTGGTTTCCCACTGACTTAAAAGAGGAGAATTAGGATTCCTCTAGTTGAGCAAAATAAGTCTGCATGCCAAAGTGTAGTGAATGCAATCACTGTTTGTTTGTCCTTCTCCACTTTAAACCCATCTGGAAGAACACCAAACACAGCTGTTAATGGGTTAACAGGGATTGTGACATGAAGGCTGTCTGAGAGGAACTTAAAAATTTTGGTCCAAAGTGATGTCAATTTGATGCAGGCCCAAAACATGTGACCCAGTGAGGCCTGGACTTGATTGCAGCGTTTGCAGGTTGGATCTTGCCCTGGAAACATTTTGGACAGTTTTAAGCGAGACAGATGTGCTCGATATATAATTTTGAATTGAATAATTGTATGCTTTGCGTATATGGAGGCCGAGTGAATTCTCTGTATTGCTACTTTCCACTCCTTTTCTGATATATTGATTAAGAGATCTTTTTCCCATTGTCCTCTTGGATCTTTGAAAGGGAGGGACTGTAAAATAATTTTATATGTTGCAGAGATGGTGTTTAAGTCCTCGAAATTGAGCAATATTAAATGGAAAGCTAAATTTGGAATGTAATTGATCATAGTATGTGAAGATGTTGTCTATGTACAGATTTGTTTGAGAGGGTGGAAAAAGGTGGTTCTTGTGCAGTGGTGCCACAGAAAAAAGCTTCTCTCTCATGAAGTACTTCCTAGATTGGTTCCATATTCTGAATGAATGAATGAAGCACAATTGGGTTATTAGTATATTGCTGATGGCTTGTACTTATTGGGGTACAAAGCAAGGAACATAAAGAAGTACTACAGGATTTTATTTTTATTGCGGGCCAAGCCTGTGTCTGTTCATCTATTTGTGTCAGTGTCCAGGTTTTTATACCTTGTATATTTGCTGCCCAGTAATAAAACTGAAAGTTAGGTAGAGCCATGCCACCTTCTTCCTTAGGTCTTTGTTGGGTCACCCTTTGGATATGTGGATGTTTTGAATTCCATATAAAAGAGGTTATGATTGAATCTAATTTCTTAAAAAGTATTTATTTATATATTGGAATGTTTTGAAATAGAAAAAGAAGCATAGGAAGGATATTCATCTTGACAATGTTAATTATACCAGCTAAAGTGAGATGAAGGGTTGGCAATCTATGGAAGTTATATGGAAGCTATGGAAGTCTTGCTTAATTTTTCTCCATGCAGGCAGCAAAATTTTGTTAATAAACAGCTTTATGTTTACTTGTGATGTTTACCCCTAGATATTTAAACTGATCTGCGATGATAAAAGGGAAGGTGTCCAATCTTACTTTGTGTGCTTGAGAATTCACTGGGAAGAGCACACTTTTGTTCAAATTAATTTTGAAACCATAAATCTTTTGAAATTCTGTTAGTGCTGTTAGTACTGCAGGCACAGTATTTTGTGGATCTGATATATACAGTACCATGTCATCTGCATATGGAGAAACTTTCTGTTCAAGCCCTTCTCTGATAATCCCCTTTACCTCATAATCATTTCAATAGTGAACTGCCAGTGGCTCAATGGCAATTGCAAACAGCAGTGGTGACAAGGGGCATCCTTGTCTAGTACCACGTTCTACTTTAAAGTAGTCTGAATTAATGTTGTTAATACAAACTGAAGCTTCTGGATTGGTATACAGTGGTTTGGTCCATGCACAAATGTTCGGGGTAAACCCAAATTTTTCCAATATGGTGAAAAAGTAGTTTCATTCAACCTTGTCAAATGCTTTTTCTGCATTCAACAATAATAATATCTCCAGGGTGTTTGACTTTTGTGAGTGAATATATTATATTAAACAGGTGTTGAAGATTGAAATCTTTAATGAATCTACTTTGGTCTTGTGATATTACCGAGGGAAGCACTACCTCCATTTTTTATAGCTCTTATTACTGACAGTCTACTTGAGGACTTCTGCTACTTATCATGTTATATTCTATTTACACTACTGCTATCAAGTCCTTCATCGATCTTTTGCATCCTTTTGATCTTATGTATTGATCTTTATTCATACTTTATGTAATGTTATTACTGTATATACAACACTGTTTATACTTTTTTTCACACCCATACATTATCAGTATGTATTGCCATGCATGCAAGATGGAGGGACACCTTCAGAGCCCAGCCAAGGGTTGTAATACCCTAGTGGGACAAGAGGGGACGCCTCTGCTAACAGTATTGTCCTTTTTCATTTCCTCAGCAGCGAGACAACGTCCATTGAGGGCAATTAGCCACAACCCTTCCACCTGGGCAGCTATCAAAAACCCACCTCATTTGCACCTGGACGAAATTAAAGGACAGAGCTCCAGAGATATTCACCTGCTCTACAGAGCCATTACTTGGAAGCCCCAAAGGCTATTTTATGATCTATTTTGCACCCTCGAATGCTTGTTTTGTTGTTGGATGCCACAATAATAAAAGGGGTGACCTGGCTGGCACCCGGTGTATAGTATGTACAGTATATTTTAAGTATTGTGTATGTTTTGTTTCTCTGTGAATTATTTTATTCTTCTATACATATTTGTATTCATCCATTCATTTTCATAACCTGCTTACCCAGGGCAGGATCACTGGCAAACAGAAGCCTATTTATTTTCAATAAATTTGCACAGATTTCTAAAGTCCTCATTTTTCTTTGTCATTCTGGGATATTAATGGTTGTTTGATGAGGGAAAAATACATTTCAACAGTTTTAGAACAAGACTGTAACATAACAAAATGTGAAAAAAGTGAAGGGATCTGAATTCTGAAAGAGGTATATAGACCCTGGGAGAACATACATACTTCCGAGTAGAACTCCGGGAACTACGAGGAAGCATCTCTGAGCCCTTAACCAAATATTTCATATCTCTCAGTCGATAGCCTTTTCACAAACCTTAACTGTATTGCTGTGTTAAGATGCCCAATTTAATTAAAGTTGCATGTTGAAAATGCTGAAGTGTGGAAAGTAAAAAGGCAGCTCTGAACTTGACTGTAAATTTCACATTGACTTTGTAAAAATTGCTTCTTTCAATTCCCGTTTTAAAAAAATTATAATAATGGTAAGAGTCACAGGTTAGGTACAGAACAGAGGTCATTCAAACAAGAAGTGGAAGTGTTCTTAGCCGTGTCAAAAAATACAGGAACAAAATGATTTAAAGCCTCGAGTTCTTTTATGTTCCATTCAATGTAATGAAATAATGCTTTAAAGTGCAGTACATAATCAGGATTTCAGGCCCATTAGAAGTCAAGTATTCTACAGTTAATGGATTTAAAATTACCCTTTAAAACAAACTTACCAAATCATTGGCACTGTTCTCAACATATAATTAATTATGTTTAATATAAGTGCAAGGTCAGGCGTTGAACGTTATTTTATAATAGTCTTTTGTTTATCCATCATTCCATGATCTTCACCCCGGTGCCCTGGATATTCAATTCAGTAATGATGAGCTCAGAGTTAAAGCGAGTAAAGTACAAAGAATAAAAGAACACTGACAAAAAAAGACAAATACAGCAAGCCATTAGACTTATCAGATTCTCCAGCTTTAAAACACTTGGATCTATGAATCATAAAACAATCATACTTTTTTTTTAAAATTCTCTTCAGCCAGCTCTATTAATCTCAGGTTTAGATTCATTTTTTTTCTAGCAATACTTGAAACACGTTGGCTGCAAAATGTAATGAAATGCATGGCAGCCCCAGAAATTCTCTTCCCTCCATCTTATTGATCCTCTTAGTACCAGATGCAAGCCAAGCAATAAACCATTATAGGGTTGCAGTCCATCATAAAGTAAGCTTCTAACCTTTATGTACTCATAGTGGGCTGATGCTGTTTGTGAAACTTGTTTCACTGTCCATAAGCAGCAATTCTATCAGAAGCCATTCTTTCAGGACACCCAAGACATAAACATAGGTTCTCTCTTAACTTGGAATCTGAAAAGTAATCAACCCTACTAGACAAACCAAAAGAGGCTCCCATCGGCTCCAGTGATTACTCAAAACTCTGACTGCCCGGGTGCCTTATCTCCACAGTAGGCTTATTCCACTTGAATACTGCTGTATTTGGAATATGGAAAAAAATGGAATATCTGGAAAAATTCCTTCAAGAACTGCCCTTTCCGAACAATTTACAATGGAAAGCTAAAATCTGCCTAAGCCAGTGCACCAGATTGCAAAGAAGTTGTCTGAAGGGTCACCAGCTGCTAGATGTGACAATATTAGATCCAATGTTTTTCCACCTGCTATATAGCTCAGTCTTAAATCTAGGAGAATTTGCTTGTACAAGGGACATCAGGAAAAGTACATCTGCCAATACATCTATTGGTTTTCTGAATTCACTTATCCAACTCTTGACATCGGTAAATATAAGACCGCAACCATCTCTAGAAGGGTTACTAGTCCACTACTGGGCATAGTCAATCCGTGCGTTTGCTCCTTAGGAATATCTTCATTAGAAACGTTAGCTTTTACTAAACCAAAAGTCTATATATGAAAAGACGAGGCTGAGTCTCAGGACTTTAGCAAAACCAGCTTTATTCAACTAGAAACAGGAACAGCAAGATTATTTATTGTAGCAGGATCTACCACTCTACTACACAGAGACACAGCAAACAGGCAGTGTTGTGGTCAAGTTATAATGCTCCCTGCCTCACCCATTTAGGCGACTGGCACTTTGTGCGTGGCAGCGGTCAGCTTGTAGTTGTTTCTGTGGCGCTGCGAATCTGCAGTTGCCTCGACAACGGACAAGCAACCTTCAACAGACGTGGCAATTGTACTTCTGCGTGTCATCCCGTTGGCAAAGGTCTCAAAATAGTTCAGGAGTCTCACAATATATCTCTCTATTATAAAAAAAAATCCTGAGACGAGATAAGACTTTTTTCAAGAGATTTTTTCAAGTCCATGAGACGAGACTTTGGTCATGAAATTTTTGTAAGTCACGCCCTCCTCTCAACCATATACAACCATGCACACGGTCCTGTCAACTCTCATTTGTGTGAATACTTTTGACAGACACAGTTCCTGCTCTCTCAGCACTTATAAATTTTAACGTTTTCCTCACTTTAAGTTCCCAATTAAAGAAGATGTATTATGTCCATATCTTATTGAAGAATTTCATCACGAAAGGTTATCAACAGAAGAAATGAGTACACGGGCAATCCTAGCACAGAGAAACAATGAAATCAGACAAATTAACGGCAAAATTGATGATTGGTTACATGGCAAATTGGTTAAATGCGTAGCAATAGACAATGCTGAAATGGTGGTGATCGTGTGGAAGATGAAAACATCAACTTACAATATCCCAAAGAATATCTACAACCGCTAACACCGTCCAGTCTTCCACTGAACAAATTACTGTAGAAAGAAGAATGTATCCAAGAAAGGTAATGTAGTACATCTTCTGTGGATAACATTAGACAACAAAGGAGATCTGGATATGCCATTCATATTAAAACGTTAACAGTTTTCCATTAGAATAGCTTTATAAAGACAATTTACAAATCTCAGAGACAAACATTCGAAAAGTCATTTTATTTATTAGAGAGAAAGAAACGAAATTCAATTACAGGCAGTTATATAGTGCATTGTCACAATGAAAATCCAAACACAGAATCAAAATTCAATGTGATATTGACAAAAATTTAATTCCAAAAATTGTTTTATAGTAAAAGTGTAAGTTTAAAAGTATTTGTGTGTTAATTTCAAAGCCAAACATAACAAAATTGTATTACGCAACGGATAACTCTAATGCAACATGAAACATAATTTATTTTCATATTATTATGTTTTACTATTTTTTAATATGGCTAATTACTCGCTGTAATGTAAAATAGTTAGTTCTATTATCCATATGTAACAATTCCCATGAAAATAACAATTTGTTTAAATTGTACATTCGCATCCCCGTACGCGAATGGCAGAACCGCAAAGAGGCTAGGGCAGACCCAGGGATTGGTGGGTGAAGCAAGCAGGGGGCAAAGCCCCCTAGTATATATATATATATTATATATATAAATATATAATAATAATAATAATAATTCTTTGCATTTATATAGCGCTTTTCTCACTACTCAAAGCGCTCAGCAATTGCAGGTTATGGGCCCAACAGAGCAGAGTCCCTATTGGCATTTACGGGATACGAACCGGCAACATTCTGATTGCCAGTGCAGATGCAGATCCCTAGCCTCAGAGCCATGTATATATATTCATCTTCTAAGATGAAGAAAGGCAAAATACCACTAAAGAAAGGATACATTTAGTCTCTTCACAATAACACAATTTTCAAATGAAAGCTCCTGGCAAAAGTGTGCAGTTGTGGGGTTACTGGAAACTTTGAGAGTGTGGGAGTCATGGTTCAAGGGTACGGGCAGGAACAATGTCTTCCATCCATCTGTAAGTGAGCTTCAATTTTGCAGTTTAATGCCATGGGTGTTAATGAGTGTTCATACTTTTCTCACAGTGTTTGGTTCCCAAATAAGAACATTCGATTTCCAACAATGGGGACACAATTTTTTCCTGGCATAAGTTAAATGAAAATAGCATGCAGTAACTGTTGACTGTAAACTGATCATCAGACCATGGGGTACACCTACTCTCTTTTAATAGCCTACCTCAGGTGTCTCCACTTGTCTCTTTCCATCTCTTTGTCATGTTGCTTACACGGCAGTAATGGCAGTAATGCTTCTTCCTTGTGCGTAGATTTGTGTTGCCTTAATGTGTATCTATGGCCTTATTTACCATTTTTACATAAAATAATAAAGTATAAGGTGGAATAAAATTCAAAGATCCCAGTGAAACACTCACAGTTACATAGTCCAGTGTGTAAAAAAATAAAAAAATCTGTCCAACATCTGGCTGAGTCCTGCGATGGACTGGCATCTGAACTAAGGATAATTACTATGATGCTCCTAATGCTGTTGACTCCATAAGAACAACTTAAAAAGGAAAAGGCATGAATACAAGGCATTCAAGCTGTGGAATAGTGGCACAGAAGTGCATCCCCTGAGTAGTGAATGGGGAGTGAATCTTCTAAGGAGTGGATCCACCAAACCATACAGAATTATATAAAAACATACCCAGGAGAAGGAAACTTCTGATTCTAAACCCCATAGATGGAGCGTGCTTAGTCTGTTCTGTTTTGGAGTGTCTGTCTGTGTCTTTGATTTTGATTTAATTAATCTAGACAGCGTTCAGAAGCCATTACGAAGGCTAACAGAATGTTAGGTTGTACATTACGCTATGTAGAGTACAAGTTCAAGGAGATTGTGCTTAAGCTTTGCAACGCACTGGTGAGGCTTCATCTGGAGTATTGTATGTGTTCTATAACAATACAAATTCGTATGGATATTATTTCTTTTTTGTTGCTTTTGTTCATTTTAAATCATTATTTTTCTCATGTTTATATTTTTTCTGTTATTTTTTTAATATTAGATAATTATGTACTGTCTCTTTAGGTTTGCATTATGTTCCTTGTGCTTTGTGGGTGATGCCCCAAGAGGCAGGGCCACCCTGATGTTATACTGTAGCATGTGGTTCCTCCTTCTGGCTTTATATTGGACACAGAAGCAGCATTTAGCAAACATTTTGTTATCTGTGGAGTTCTAAGTGCTTTAATTTGTTATTTCTGTTTTCCTGATTTTCTTGCTCTGTTTTAAAGATTCTGTTCCTTGATTTCTTTTTGGGACTTTGTAATTTGGGCAACTCTTTTTTGCTCTCTTGATCTGAGGTGCCTTGCCTTGTATTTTGGTGTTTTTGTTAATAAATCCTCCTTTTTTAAGATTATTTTAATACCCTTTTGTTCACAAGCCAATGTTTATGGTTACCCTCTTACTTGTGGGGGTTTTTGATATACAGTAATACCCCGGTTAACGCTCAGGATGTGTTCCTACAAAACAAAGCGCTAAACGACAACAGCGTTAAATGGGGTCATTTTAACACATAGTAAATAGAAATAGGGGAGTTTAATGGTGTCTATGGCATCCATGATATTATAGTTCTTCCAAAATTGATTAATGGTTTATTTGTCCCATCCATTTTTTCAATAAGTTGAAAGATAATATGATTTAAAGTTTGATATGATTCCCTCATCCATAGGCTGGATTGATGAAGTTGTATTGGGTGTGGTAGATAAACTACTTCAACTGGAATGCAAGATTTTAAGTCAAAAAAGTGGATGGGATGACTTGGTGCATTATCAATCAGTAGCAATGCTTTTAGCTCTGTTTTTTTAAGTCCACAGTAACGCTTTACGGATGGACAAAAATGTGTGGTAAGCCAATATTGGAAAATGCTCATAGTGATCAGAGATTCCTATTAATTTCCGAAATCACAGGTAAACTCAATTTAAAAATTTCTTTCATTGCTTTTGGAGTTATACAAAAGTTTAACTTTGATATCTCTACTAGCGTTACTGCCCAAAACAAGGGTTAAGTGGTCCTTCACAGCTTTGAATCCTGGTGCTCATTTTTCTTCACATAATATAAAAGTGCGGTGTTGCATTCTCTTCCAAAATAAGCCTGTTTCTTCAACATTAAACATCAGTTCAGATAATTCCCTTGCTCAGTTATGACTTTTAAAGTTGTTGGAACTGCTGTAGTGGCTTCTACATCCGCACTTGCTACTTCTTCAGTAAGTTGTATGTTTGTGGAGGTTGCTTCATCTTTTAAATCTATCGAAGGGGGAATCGATGGTTGTGTTTTGTTCGAAATCAGTGCCTTTCACTGATTCATTTGGATTTTGTTCAAGCGTAATAGCGGTACAACAAATCATCATAAATTTAGTGCTTTTTTCAGGGTTTGGAACAAACTGCATTATATCGAATCAGTGTTAATTGGGGGTAGAGTTAAACAACAACAACATTTATTTCTATAGCATGTTTTCATACAACTGATGTAGCTTAAAGTGCTTTACAAGATGAAGAAAGGAAAAAGAAGAAATATAAAAATAAATTAGGCAATACTAATTACCAGAGAATAAAGTATGGTGTGATGGCCAGGGAGGACTGAAAAAACAAAACAAACAAAAAAAAAAACTCCAGAGGGCTGGAGAAAAACAAAACATTTTCAGGGGTTCCAAGCCCCCACTAGCAATTCTATCTAACATCAATGATCTCAATCAGTCCTCAGGTTTTCAGGCTTCACGTAGAAGAATTGGATGATGATGGTCACATGAACCTCTGGCCGTCAATCCATCAATGTAGAGACTGCACTGTGTTTTGATCAGGTGGTGATCAGACCAATTTTGATCAGAAAACCGGGAAAAAAAACAGCAGAGAAAATAGGGGTTAGTACGGATTGCGGAGACGTGATAAAAATTATATATATATATATTTTTTGTTCTTTATTTCGCCTTATACAATTTCTTGTATTAGGAATTTGTTAGTTTTCGCATACCCCTTGGGGTCAGAGTGCAGGGTCAGCCATTGTACAACACCCCTGGAGCAATTTCAGGTTAAGGGTCTTGCTCAAGGGCCCAGCAGAGTAGGATCTCTTTTGGCAGTGACGGGGATTCCAACCGGCAACCTTCTGGATACCAGCACAGATCCTTAGCCTCAGAGCCACATGCATATATAGAAAATCAGGATTACACTAAAATGAAGCTATGAGAAAGCCATGTTAAATAATGAGTTTTTAGCAGTTTTTAAAGTGTTCCACTGTATTAGTCTGGTGAATTTCTATCAGTCAGCTATTCCAGTTTTTGGTGCATAACAGCAGAAGGCTGCCTCACCACTTCTTTTAAGTTTAGCACTTGGAATTATAAGCAGACACTCATTTGAAGATCTAAGGTTACGAGTTGGAGTGTAAGGTGAAAGACAATCTGAAATATAGGAATGAGCGAGATAATTTAAGGCTTTGTAAACCATAAGCAGTATTTTAAAGTCAATTCTAAATGACATAGGTAACCAATGTAGTGACATCAAAACTGGAGAAATGTGCTTGGGTTTTCTTTTCCTAGTTAAGATTCTAGCAGCTGCATTATGTACTCGTTGTAATCTATTGATGTCTTTTTTGGGTGGTCCTGAGAGGAGTGTGTTACAGTAATCTAGTCAACTAAAAACAAAAGTGTGAACCAATTTTTCAGCATCTTGCAAAGTTATAAGGGGTCTAACTTTTGCTATATTTCTTAAGTGAAAAAATGCGGTCCTAGTAATCTGATTAATAAGATATTGATAATTTAGGTCAGAGTCCATAATTACCCCTAAATTCTTTACCTCTGTCTTAACTTTCAAGCCTAATGGATCAAGTTTATTTCTAATACCCTCAATATATCCATTTTTGCCAATCACTAAGATTTACGGTTTCTCTTTATTTAGTTTGAGAAAATTACTACTCATCCATTACAAAACACAAGTAAGACATTGGGGTCAGTGAATCAAGAAAGTCAGGGTCATCAGGTGCTATTGATAAATACAGTTTTGTGTCGTCACCACGGGGCCTTAAATGGTCTTACTGTATTTCTGGGATATTTAAGTTCGTTTTGAGACTAAAATCACTTCTGGGCCTGCAAGTTCTGAGATAGGCCAATGAATATGAGATTAAACACTTCTGGGGTGAGGGCTTTTCAGGCCGGTAAAGGAGGCCTGGCCTGGCCAGTAAAGCCTATTTTGGATCATTTTAAGAGGTTTCACACTCATTATATGGTGTTTAAGACTCCAAATCACAACAGCATGCCATTTTGGTTTCTGGGCTACAAAAAAAGACATAGGAGTGCTAGAAAAGGTCCAGAAAAGAGTGACTAGGCTGATCTCAGGACTGCAGGGGACGAGTTATGAGGAAAGACTAAAAGAGCTGTGCTTTTTCAGTTTAAGCAAAAGGAGACTAAGAGGAGACATGACTGAAGTGTTTATAATCTTGCAGGGAATTAGTCCAGTGGATTGAGAATGTGATTTTAAAATTAGTTCAACAAGAATACAAGAACATAGTTGGAAATGAGTTAACGGTAAAGTTAGCATAACCATTAGGAAGTTTTTTCACTCCGAGAACAACAGACACATGGCATAAGTTACTAAGTAGTGTGGTAGACAGTAGGACTTTAAGGACGTTCAAAACTCGACTTGATGTTAATTAGAAGGAAATAAATGGATAAGACTGGAAAGCTTTATTGAGCTGAATGGCCTGTTCTCATCAGAATCTTTTCTAATATACTAATGCTTGAATGTTTTCTTTCATGATCTTTTCATATCATTACAATTTCCCTAATATTCTAAGACTCAAACTTAGCACAAATTCCACTATTTTATGATCAGTTTAGATTTTTCTTTTGATGATAAACACACCTTCAGCTTAGGAAGTAACTAAATTAATTATGTTTTTTAAGGATCACTATAGAAATAGGCACACTGATAACTCTTGAGAACTGGCAATAAACTATGAAGTTCAGAGAAGAAGAAGCAAAAAATGCAGTGAAGTTTTCAAATTAAGAGTCGAAGTAGATGATCCTATTGGTATTAAAGCTATACAAATAATTACAGCTCAATGTGTGGCAACACTAAATTCAGAAATTTAATTTGCTACACACAAATGTCAGCTTGAGCATTTGTTTACAGGAAATTTTTGGAAAAAAAGATAAATATTAATGGTTTCTTAGGCCATTTAGTTAAACAAAATCAAATATATAATATGTTCTTTTAGGATAATTATAGTTGCATTGGGATGCACTTTCAAACTGATGTACTGAAAAAAGAAGATACTGCGAAATAATAGAATAAATCCAGATGGCGGTGGGTTTAAGAAGTATATCCATAAATTAGATCACTAGTCAGAAGAGCTGTCAAGTGCCTTTTCTGCATAATTATGGTGATTATCCAACTGGCTGCCAAATAAAGACCATGTGCTGCTTCGACTGTGGAGACTCTGCTGTACGAGTAAGGAAAACATAAAATATCCGGATATGTCATATTTCAAAACGTTTCACAGTATATAGACATGCTTTGCAAGTTAAATAATGAAAAAAGAGAAAAAAAATGAATGGGTGTGTTAAAAATAGAAGCAAACATATTATTTTACCAAATAAGGGTATTGATTTAATAAATTCTTATGATTTTTTTTCCATCAATTATTTTTCAAAATAGTTTTGTTGTTGCTTGTTTTGCTTAGGATCTCCGAATAGTGAAGATGAACACTTCAAACTGACGAGGGAGCTTAGACCATTTCTGAAGTGGCTCTTTACCTACCATCTTAAATCGTTTGTTCTACACTTGTCCATGGTTGACCCTTCTTTCAGTATTACGGTTTGTATTGTTTCTCCACTGCTCTACAATGGCTTTTGCCCTCAGTTCAGGGCTGGTTACTTCGTTATATCCGATGTCACTGGAATCGACTGTTACCTGCTGTGTCCATGATTTGGGAAAATATTCTCTTCTATACTATTGTGTCTTTAGGTGAATTCTCGTCTCTTTCATTACAACAGTTTTTAAATTAATGACCTACATAGAGTTCTGACATATTTCTTGTTCTTATTTCATACTTATTTCCTTTTGATAGCTTATTAATTAATTTATAATGATTCATCAATCATTTTATATAACACAAAGCGGAAAATATGAACAAATAATTCCAGTTCTGAGGTCCTTATACCAGCTCTCAGTTAAGCTTAGGGCTTATTTCAAAATCCTCCATTTAACTTATAAATCCTTAAATGGCTCTGTTTACTCATCTAAGCTTTTCATTATTTACAAACCAGTGCACACATTAAGATCTCAAGATGCTGGCCTACTTAAGATTCCAAGGATTAATAAAATAACAGTGGGTGGTCAAGCTTTTACTTAGAAGGCCCTGAAGCTGTAGACTGATCTGCCTGCTAATATAAGAGGTGTCCCTTCTGCCTCAGCTTTTAAATTCCAGAATTAGACTCACTACTTTAGTCTGGCATATCCTGACTAGAGCTGCTGATTAGCTGTACATAATGGATTTCTGCTTGTTAGTCATTTGTACAGAAATAGAATTATCACAATATTTTAAACCATTACTAACTCTTCTCTGTTCAGTTTCTTTTCTTGGTCTCTGGATATGGCACTTGGTGCCACTGCTTTACTGCCAGGCTGCTCCCCTGCATATGGAAAAGTCATCTTGGATAAAGGAGAGTTGGAATAATTGGATGGAAAGATTCTGTCATCAACTTGGACGGCTAGCACAGACTCCACTGTAGAAAACCAAGGCACGAGTAGGAGGCTAGATGGCCGAGGTCTCCAGGCCTGTTAGTTTATTTTCAACTTTCTCTTGTACGATTTTAATCTCCTCTGTTGTCAACTGGCCTGAGTCCATCAGTTAATTAAAGGACAGACATTTTTGGTTTCTATTTGTGCTTAATATAGTTCTACCTTGTTCTCTGTGCTTGTTCTCTAAAAATTTATAAGAGCTGAGAGCGCAGGAAGTGTGTCTAACAAAAGCATTCACACGAATGAGAGGTGAGAGGACCATGGGTGTGGGCCGTCAACCGGAAATGGTTGAGACCAACTTGAAAAAATCTCTTGGCAATAATCTCATCTCGTCTCAAGATTTTCTTTTATAATAGAGAGATATAATTCTTTTCTCTCTGTGTCTGCACTTAGTAAAGAGCATTTACAGATATAAGTTGTATTGTTTTGTTCTGGTTACAACCATTTTGCCCCATGGTAGCTTCTTTGTGCTGATGGTTGCTACCACAAGCAGGCCCAGATGTTAAGCATTCCACATGATCTCTGCCATGGAATAAACATTAATGTAATGGAACTGTAGTTATCCGTATTTGAAAGATTGAGAATAAAAACTTTGAATATTTGCATTCTTTATTTCCTTTTTTGTCAGTGTAGCTGCTGGTAAGTAAGACAGGATCAAGCATGAGCCAAACGCATACCAAAACGGTTTGTTTTTAAAAGGTTTAGTGAAAGTTCAAACAGTACACACAAGAATAGAGAAAAGTTGTTATCAGTGATTTTTTTATAATGAAAACAAGAACTACAACTAAAAATATTGTTTTTCGTTTCACAAGCATGAGAACTGAAATTAAGGGAAACAGAGAAGCTAAAACTAAATAAAAATAAAAATTAGTGATATGTGAACAAACTAAAACGAGAACAAAAATTGAGTAAAAACAAAAACACAGCAATAGCATTTTCGTTCAGTCATGCAGAGGGATTGCTTGCAGGTTGCCCTGAGCATTCAGTTATGTTGCACTGTTTACTACGCAGTGATCTTGTACCTTGGGCTCAAGTGGCACAACTTCTATAAAGGACTGTTGTTTGTTTGTTGAGAAGAAGAAAAAGAGTCTTGTAGTTTCAGTGCAGAACCAGCTGGATCAGTACTTAGTGGAAGTCTAGCACTTCCCTGGCACCATTACTGCAATTCAGTACTGGCAGCAGAAATTGTCAACATACAGTCTGCCAGTGACTAAGGAGAACCTGCATTAGAGGCGTTCATCGAACAAATATTTTAAATGTGTGGCCATCTGTGCATTGAACATCGTTGCAGCATGAACACATCTCTCAAAATGCGTACTTGTTTAACAGCAATGTGTTTGCACAAACTGGTTTCTTGGGTTGAAATATTTGACCTTGCTGACTGTACTCATTAGGCCACTTAATCTGTTTGATCTTTTTTTTTTTTTTTTTTGATCTGTTTGGACAGTTTGACATCTATCTATCTATCTATCTATCTATCTATCTATCTATCTATCTATCTATCTATCTATCTATCTATCTATCAATAAAACCCCATATGTGGCCCTGGTACAAAGAACAAAGAAACAAAATCACACTGAAGATCCTTCCACATGTGCAGAGAAAGCCAGCCAGAAAAGGAACAAAACATCACCTACACCAAAACATTCAGCAATTCCTACACATGTAGCTTTTACTAATGCCCACATTTTGAAAGCCTCTAGCTTTTTGTATTTATTACACTTGCTCCTATGATTCATACAGTCATATGAAAAAGTTTGGGATCCCCTCACAGCCTGCATAATGATTTACTCTATTTTCAACGAAATGAAAATAAAAATTAATTTTGTAAAATAAAATAAAAACTATAACTACAATTAATACCAGAACTGAAATATCCCTGGTTACACACGTAGAATAAAAGGCAAAAAAAAGAAAAATATTTCTTCTTGTTAAACTTCAATTGTTTCTGTACTTAAGGCTAAGTTATTTATCTATGCTCTGCTTCACATTCAGTGCTTTCAAAACGTATGGCTCTGCACATACATCTGAAACCGTGTGCCCTCCATGCCTTACTCACGGCAAGGCAGGTCACTAACAGAGACTAATTTATGGTCAGAGGGACAAGAAATAGTTCAGCTTGTGGGGTTTATAAGATCCTCCCATATACTATGCACTAGTCTATAGGCAAGCATTTAATATAACTTAAATAATAAGCAAATGGCTCCTTAAAGTCAGTCGTTGATGTTTCATCTAGAACGTATAAAATTATTGTCCAGAAAAGGACTACAATGAAGGAAACAAATAGATTGTATGTATAAAAATACTGTCCAGAAAGGCTTCTTTAAAGGATGAAACTGAGGACTTTTCATAAATGACATAAAATGAGGAAAACGTAAAAATTTATAATACCTGAGAGCGCAGGAAGTGTGTCTAACAAAAGCATTCACACGAATGAGAGGTGAGAGGACCATGGGTGTGGGCCGTCAACCGGAAATGGTTGAGACCAACTTGAAAAAATCTCTTGGCAATAATCTCATCTCGTCTCAAGATTTTCTTTTATAATAGAGAGATATAATTCTTTTCTCTCTGTATCTGCACTTAGTAAAGAGCATTTACAGATATAAGTTGTATTGTTTTGTTCTGGTTACAACCATTTTGCCCCATGGTAGCTTCTTTGTGCTGATGGTTGCTACCACAAGCAGGCCCAGATGTTAAGCGTTCCTCATGATCTCTGCCATGGAATAAACATTAATGTAATGGAATGTAATGGAGGTGAGAGGACCATGGGTGTGGGCCGTCAACCGGAAATGGTTGAGACCAACTTGAAAAAATCTCTTGGCAATAATCTCATCTCGTCTCAAGATTTTCTTTTATAATAGAGAGATATAATACTTTTCTATAATGTCTTTTCACAAAGTGCTTCAATAATTGGGGAGCCACTTCAACCGTTACTAATGCAACAGCAGCCATTTTTGCACTAGTTCGTTCACCACACATTAGCTATTAGGTTGTGAAGGGGTGAGAGAGATGGTTAGCCAATAAGGCGCAAAGGATATTTAGGAGGCCAGAATGACTAAGCCCTGACAGGCAACTAAGCCAGGACATTGGGGTACACCCTGCTGTTTTCGAAGGATGCCCAGAGATCTTTAATGACCACAGTGAGTCAGGACCTCGTTTTATGTCACATCTGAAGGACAGTGCCATTTTCACAGCACAGTGTCTCCATCACTGCACTGTTACATTGGGATGCACATTCAGACCACAGGGTAAGTGCTCCCTGCTGGCCTCATCCACACGTCATCCAGCAGCACCCCAAACTTTTCCTAGACGGTCTCCCATCCAAGTACTGGCCAGGCCCGACCATGCTTAGCTTCAGGTGGATGACTTGTTCTGAAGTGCATTTAGTCCCTGTGCTATCCATTTTATTTTATTTTATTTTATTTTTCCTGAGCCTTAACTAGTCGCCTGTTAAAGAGTAGAAGAGTTTTTTTTTGTTTTTTATCCCATCAGCCAACTTGCTGTCAAAGACTACTCCCAGCCTGATAAAACGGACATAGTATGGCACTTCTGCTTTTGATGATTTAAAAAGATACTTGTACAGATGCTGTCTTGTACTGACCCGACTTTAACATTGCCTTTATCAAGCAGATGGACGTGTACAGAAAAAAGGTTTGGGAGTTGCACCACTACAGGAGGAGCTTATGCTGCGCATAAGTAAAAAGCTTTTTCCTGGGGAAGAAACATATGCCACTGCAGGGGCATCACTAGCTTGAGAACTTACTAGGGGCTTAGTCTCCGATCTCTGATAAAGCCACTACCTCATCATAATAGTTGGATGGAAAACCAGGGAGTTTTCGTGCTGTCAACGAGCAGTTTGGGGGTCCTCCGTGGAGTTTATAGTCAACTATTGTGGACAGAATAGAAAGAGTTAGGGCTGAGCTGGGTCATTAGATGGATGATGGAGGAATTACATCTGATCGGGGCTAATTGCTTAAAATTACGTGCTAAAGCTCTGGTAGCCCTTTTAACCATAAAAACGACACCACTGTGCCAATGTGGAGAAAGACTGTTTGTCAGTAAAATGGGCGATTGACACTATTAGGGCAGGAACGCATCATTGAATGTGACCTCCATGTATTGGAGTGATTGCAATGGATTGCAGACAACAACACACACATGGCTGTTACGTCAGTGAATTGACAAAGGTAACTTTTAAGAGAATAAGGAGAAGCACAATCATGCAGAAAGGGTTAGAACTGGAGGATAAGAAGAACAGCAGTAAAACTAGAGTGTGAAACAAAATCCAGGTGGAAAAATGAAGCAAGGGATGAGAAAGGATTTCAGCAAAAGGTTTGAAAGAGCTTTGTAATCTGCATATCAGATGAGGAAGTTCACCTGCAGCCAAAAATGTAACCTGTCACATGGGTCACCAACAGGTCATGACCTCCGATGCCGCACCCCTCACAACACAGGACACAAAACTAGTAATGGGTTAGAAAAATAGCAATTGTTAAAAACTCAAAAAGGCAGACAAAATGGTAGAAATGGTTATACGACTACTGTATTTAAATATTGAAAGAATAAAGAAAACAAATGTCAGAATTGAATTCTCTGCCTTAGAAAATCCCCAAACTGAGTTCAAGATTAAGCATAACTATGCATAAAAAATTATTGACAAAACCCAAATCATACCAGTGGTAGGCTGGTACATCAGCTTGCAGCCTTATTACTATCAGGTCCATTATGTGTCAGGGAAGGAAAGTAATGCTGCAGATTTTATTTCTCAACTGTACAACCTGGAAGACAGAAGGGAGTGTGTGTGAAGGATTACATCACTCAGATAACCTTTTTTTTTTACAGAGTATTAACTAGCTGTCTGTTTGGGTGTACGTTTATTTATTTATTTTTTTAACTTGGTGGTGTCACCTGTGTGAGGTTGTGTAACAGCTGGTGTCTGGCAGTGGCTTTTAGGCTGCGTTCTTTGCTGAAATGCTGCTGCTGGATGAGGGGCTGTGGTCAAATTGTCTAACCATTGGATCATGGTATTTCTACACTATATTACCCAAAGTATTGGGACACCCCTCCAAATCATTGAATTCAGGTGTTCCAATCACTTCCATGGCCACAGGTGTATAAAATCAAGCACCTAGGCATGCAGGCTGCTTCTACAAACATTTGTGAAAGAATGGGCCGCTCTCAGGAGCTCAGTGTATTCAAGTGTGGTACCGTCATAGGATGCCACCTGTACAATAAGTCCATTCGTGAAATTTCCTCGCTACTAAATATTCCACGGTCAACTGTTAGTAGTATTATAACAAAGTGGACGCAATTGGGAATAATAACAACTCAGCCACAAAGTGGTAGGAACGTAAAATCAAAGAGCAGGGACAGCGCATGCAGAAGTCGCCAACTTTCTGCAGAGTCAATAGCTACAGACCTCCAAACTTTGTGTGGCCTCCAGATTAGCTCAAGAAGAGAAGAGTGTAAAGAGCTTCATGGAATGGGTTTCCATGGCCGAGCAGCTGCAACCAAGCCTGCCATCACCAAGTGCAATGCAAAGTGTCAAAGGCAGTGGTGTAAAGCACACCGCCACTGGACTGTAGAGCAGTGGAGACATGTCCCCTGGAGTGACGAATCACTCAATCCGATGGACGAGTCTGGGTTTGGTGGTTGTCAGGAGAATGGTATTTGCCTGACTGCATTGTGCCAACGGTAAAGTTTGGTGGAAGGGGGATTATAGTGTGGGCTTGTTTTTCAGGGGTTGGCCCCTTAGTTCCAGTGAAAGGAACTCTTAATGCTTCAGCATGCAAAGCCATGTTGGACAACTTCATGCTCCCAATTTTGTGGGAACATTTTGGGGATGGCCCCTTCCTGTTCCAATATGACTGTGCAACACTGGACAAAGCAAGGTCTATAAAGAAATTGATGTTTGGTGTGGAGGAACTTGAAAGGCCTGCACAAAGCTCTGACCTCAACCCAATAGAACATCTTTGTGATGAATTAGAGTGGAGACTGTGAGAGAGCCAGGCCTTCTCGTCCAACATCAGTGCCTGACCAAACAAATGCTCTCCTGGAAGAATGGTCAAAAATTCCCATAAACACACTCCTAAACCTTGTGGAAAGCCTTCCCAGAAGAGTTTAAGCTGTTATAGCTGCAAAGGGTGGACCAACTCCATATTAAACTCTATGTACAGTAATCCCTCCTCCATCGCGGGGGTTGCGTTCCAGAGCCACCCGCGAAATAAGAAAATCTGCGAAGTAGAAACCATATGTTTATATGGTTATTTTTATATTGTCATGCTTGGGTCACAGATTTGCGCAGAAACACAGGAGGTTGTAGAGAGACAGGAACGTTATTCAAACACTGCAAACAAACATTTGTCTCTTTTTCAAAAGTTTAAACTGTGCTCCATGACAAGACAGAGATGACAGTTCCGTCTCACAATTAAAAGAATGCAAACATATCTTCCTTTTCAAAGGAGTGCGTGTCAGGAGCAGTGACTGTCACAGAGATAGAGAGAAAAGCAAACAAATCAATAGGGCTGTTTGGCTTTTAAGTATGCGAAGCACCGCGGCACAAAGCTGTTGAAGGCGGCAGCTCACACCCAGACAAAGAGAGATAGAGAGAGACAGAGTTTGTTTTTCAATCAAAAATCAATACGTGCCCTTTGAGCTTTTAAGTATGCGAAGCACCGTTCAGCATGTCGTTTCAGGAAGCAGCTGCACAAAAGATAGCAACGTGAAGATAATCTTTCAGCATTTTTAGACGAGCGTCCGTATCGTCTAGGTGTGCAAACAGCCCCCCTGCTCAATCCCCCTACGTCAGGATCAGAGAAAGTCAGCGCAAGAGAAAGAGAAATGTAAGCTGGGTAGCTTCTCAGCCATCTGCCAATAGCGTCCCTTGTATGAAATCAACTGGGCAAACCAACTGAGGAAGCGTGTGCCAGAAATTAAAAGACCCATTGTCCACAGAAATCCGCGAACCAGCAAAAATTCCGCGATATATATTTAAATATGCTTACATATAAAATCCGCGATGGAGTGAAGCCACGAAAGGCGAAGCGCGATATAGCGAGGGATTACTGTATTAAGAATGGGATGTTATTAACCCTTAAAATGCCACATACTTGGGGGTTAATGCACCCCCTGGACATCAAATACTTTTTTTGATGCACTTTTTAAGGAAACGTCAAAATTTACCAAGAAAAACTTAAATTTTAATGGAACACATATTTTTTTCATGCAAAGAGCATCACAATTACTGCAACACTAATTATTTTACACACTGCCAATGAACTGTAAAAACTATTTAAAAAACTACTGCAACAATCTATTATTATATGTGCAAAGTGCAACTGATGCCATTGATGAAATTCAGTAAATCACAGAGCCAGTTGTGCTTGAACTGGCTGCATGCAAGCACACAGAGGTCAACGCTGATGCTAGTCTGAGGCCAGGCTAGTGCAGCGGCTGAATCCCAGGGACAGTGGTGCTGCAGTGCTGCAGGGGGTGACAATGGTCTTGAGCTGGCTGCTTAACGAATGTACAGCATGGACTGATTAGCTCTGGCGTGCTGGCAAATTGCACTGGGAACCAACTATAGCTGGTTGCAGTGTTCAATGAATGTATGTTGCTGAATGTACTCGGCTCCGGCATACTGGCAAATTGCATTGGGAACCGACTATAGTTGGTTTCGGCAGTTTAAGGGTTAAAGTTCATGTGTGTGTAAAGGCAGGTGTCCCAATACTTTTTGCGATATAGGTAGATGGTTTTGGGAGATTGTGTGGAGTTAAAATGCTGAGTTAAAAGAGAATGTGCGCGTGCACTCATGTGAGGAGTCATGTTCACTTACTGCGTGCATCCTGTCAGACATGAGCGCTTAGGTAGCGTCATCAAGGCTTTCAAGATGCCAGTAATTCTCCTCCAGGGAATGTGTGGGTGTTGACCTTTACCTCCTCTTCCATTTCACCCACAGGCTGGATGGTCCATGACAGGAAGGGCTCTTACATCATTTGTATATTTGGTCAAGATATTCCACCACTTCTGCATATGTAAGTGACAACAAACCCAATAACAATGGATGTAAAGTGAATTGATTGTTTTCAACTTACCCAGTTAAGTGAATTGATTGTTTTGAATCATTTTATGCATGCAACTGTAGCAAGCAGAAAATCTCCTCAGAATGTACAGCACATTGAAACCTTGAGGTAGATGGGCTACAACAGCAGAAGACCATGATGAACTCCACTCCTGTCAGCCAAGAACATAAAAATGAGGCCTCAGTGGCTATAGGTTGACCAAAACTGGACAGTTAAAGAATAGAAAAACGATTTCTGCTGAAGCACACATATGGTAGGGGCAGAATTTGGTGCCAACAGCATAATCCATGCACATGACTTGCCTTGTGTCTACAGTCCAGGCTGGTGGTGGTGGTGACGTAATGGTGTGAAGAATATTTTCTTGGTATACTTTGGGCCTGTTAATACCAATCAGTTGTCACTTGAATGCCACAGCTTATATAAGTTTTATTACCGATCATGTGCATCCTCTCATGGCCACAATTTACTCACCTTCAAATGATTTTGATGTCACAAATCAAAAGTCGACTCAAACTTGTTTTAATGAACATGACAATGAGTTCAGTGTCCTGCTGTGGCTTTCCCAGTCACCAGATCTCAATCCCACAGAACACCTTTGGGATGTTGTAGAACAGGGGAATCCCAGCATGAATGTGCGCCTGACAAATCTGCAGAAATCACATGATGCAATCATATCCACATGGACCAGAATCTCAAAAGGAATGTTTCCGACATCTTGTGAAATCTTGGGTCCGTTTAGAAAGCAAAAGCAAGGCCCTACTAAGTATCAGTATTCTGTTCATAATAATTTGCCACATACTGAATAATCTGAAGACACAAACTCAGGCTGGCACTGCGGTACACAAATTCTTTTTGTTTCTGTTCCAGTATGCAGATGGAGCCAAACATCCCTAAGGGTGGCTCGAACGGAGGGCAAGATTAAACGCAAAGGAGTTATTTATGTCCTTTACTGAAGAGAGCCAGAACACGCAGGGATCAGCATACATATCTAAAACAATAATCATGAAACAAAAAAGCGTCTTCTTCACATCTAATTTATATGGGAAGTTGCAATTCACTGTTTACACTGGCTTCTTTGAATAACAGAAAAAAAAACACTAGTTTGTCATCTTTGTGCTTTCTGCCTACGCAGCCATTATCCCCTTTAAACAGATTTTCCCCCAGTGTTTAGATTAATGACATCAACATATATTAGCATAGTTTTTTAACACTGTAACTGATAGCCCATAAATGGGCCAGCTTTGATATTTCCTATGTGTTCTTCTTCACCTTTCATTCTTGCATTCTTTTTAACCTTTGCCATTAGGTCCACTGCTGATTAGACTCGATTCTTTCTTTATTTGTTTTTTTTTCTTCCAGTTGTCTACAATACACAAAATGAAGAACTCTACCCCCCCAGGTGGTATGCCAGTCTCAGTCTGCCACCTGAGACAAACACACACTCACCAGAGCAATTTGAGCCTCCCTATTCAACTTAGCAGCTTGTCTTTGGATCGTGGGAGGAGAGCAGAGTCCCTGGAGAAAACCCACAGGGAGAATGTGCAAACTTTAAACAGAAGGCAGTGATGTACAGATTTTGTGTTTATAAAACATTTTACACAGTAACAGTATGAATACAAACCATAGTTAACTCTTGGTAGAAAAAGCACTTACTTAAAAAGAAGACATTATAGTACTGTAGCAGCCCACTAGCAAGTGGTGAATCATTTGTCCTTCATGCATAATTCAATTTTTGGATCAAATGCACATTTTAAAAGAGATTCAAAATCGTACTATGTCATTTATCTTAGTATTTATGTAGCATTTCATTTGAACACATATAGTAATTCCTTCTGTATCGTAAACAACTACATTTACTTCACTTCATTTTCATTCTGCTTATCCTGGTGAGGGTTGCATCATGCTAAAGTGGATTGACCGGGACACAGTTAGCTACATTTTCCATCTCCTGGTGAATCGAGAGATACAATCCCTCAAGTGTGTATATTAGGTTTTTCCTAGTGGTCCCTCATGGATAGAACCCATAGGTCATCTGAACTCCATGTCCATCTGGCTCCTCCCAATCTGCCCTGAGGTTCTCTGTATTGCTGATCTCCTTTCATTGTTACAGAGCACGAGCCCATCCACCCTTCAGATGAACATCATTTTGTTTGTACTTGTGATCTCATTATTTTTGTCACCATACATAGCTTGCAATTTATGTAGGACAGACTGGCATTAGATATTTTGCTATGCCTGTCTTAGAAAGTCACTGCCAAACATTCATAATACCAGCTTTTTCTTGACTGGGCCTCTCTTTGCAATGCAGGCTCTGCCCTTTATCTGATAAAATGATCGATCACAAACCTAGTCAGATTGCTCTTTGAGGCTCCATTCAAATTCCAAAGCTTGAAGAAAAAGCCATGAACTCAATAATTGGTACTGTTGATGGGCAAAACTTTGCTCCAATCTTCTTCTTCTTCTTCTTTTGGCTGCTCCCGTTAGGGGTTGCCACAGCGGATCATCTTCTTCCATATCTTTCTGTCCTCTGCATCTTGTTCTGTTACACCAGTCACCTGCATGTCCTCTCTCATCACATCCATAAACCTTCTCTTAGGCCTTCCTCTTTTCCTCTTGCCTGGCAGCTCTGTCTTTAACATCCTTCTCCCAATATACCCAGCATCTCTCCTCTGCACATGTCCAAACCAACGCAATCTTGCCTCTCTGACTTTGTCTCCCAACCGTCCAACTTGAGCTGACTCTCTAATGTACTAATTTCTAATCATATCTATCCTCGTCACACCCAATGCAAATCTTAGCATCTTTAAATCTGCCACCTCCAGCTCTGTCTCCTGCTTTCTAGTCAGTGCCACCGTCTCCAACCCATATAACACAGCTGGTCTCACTACCATCCTGTAGACCTTCCCTTTCACTCTTGCTGATACCCGTCTGTCACAAATCACTCCTGACACTCTTCTTCACCCATTCCACCCTGCCTAAACTCTCTTTTTCACCTCTCTTCCACAATCCCCATTACTCTGTACTGGTGATCCCAAGTATCCTCACCATTCCACTGACCTCCCTCTCATTTACACACATGTATTTTGTCTTGTTCCTACTGACCTTCATTCCTCTCGTCTCTAGAGCATATCTCCACCTCTCCAGGGTCTCCTCAATCTGCTCCCTACTTTCGCTACAGATCACAATGTCATCAGCAAACATCATAGTCCACGGGGACTCCTGTCTAATCTCGTCTGTCAACCTATCCATCACCATTGCAAATAAGAAAGGGCTCAGAGCCGATCCCGGATGTAATCCCACCTCCACGTTGAATGCATCTGTCACTCCTACTGTAGACCTCACCACTGTCACACTTCCCTTGTACATATCCTGTACCACTCTTACATACTTCTCTGCCACTCCTGACTTTCTCATACAATACCACAGCTCCTCTCGAGGCACCCTGTCATATGCTTTCTCCAGGTCCACAAAGACGCAATGCAACTCCTTCTGGCCTTCTCTAAACTTCTCTATCAACATCCTCAGAGCAAACATTGCATCTGTGGTGCTCTTTCTTGGCATGAAACCATACTGCTGCTCAATAATCATCACCTCATTTCTTAACCTAGCTTCTACTACTCTTTCCCATAACTTCATGCTGTGGCTCATAAATTTTATTCCACTGTAGTTACTGCACATCCTGTACATCCCCCTTATTCTTAAATATTGGCACCAGTACACTTCTTTTCTCTGCTGCAGATGTTGTGGCAAGCGCCCTTTTCTACGCGGTGGTGTGCTGGGGAGGCAGCATAAAGAAGAGGGACGCCTCACGCCGCGACAAACTGGTGAGGAAGGCAGGCTCTACTGTATGCATGGAGCTGGACAGTTTGACATCTGTGGCAGAGCGACGGGCACTCAGCAGGCTCCTGTCAATCATGGAGAATCCACTGCATCCACTGAACAGTATCATCTCCAGACAGAGGAGCAGCTTCAGTGACAGACTGCTGTCAATGTCCTGCTCCACTGACAAACTGAGGAGATCGTTCCTCCCCCACACTATGCGACTCTTCAATACCACCTGGGGTAAACGTTAACATTATATAAAGTTATTGTCTGTTTTTACCTGTATTTTTATCACTCTTTAATTTAATATTGTTTTTTATCAGTATGCTGCTGCTGGAGTATGTGAATTTCCCCTTGGGGATTAATAAAGTTATCTATCTATCTA
This sequence comes from Erpetoichthys calabaricus, assembly GCF_900747795.2. Taxonomy (NCBI): domain Eukaryota; kingdom Metazoa; phylum Chordata; class Cladistia; order Polypteriformes; family Polypteridae; genus Erpetoichthys; species Erpetoichthys calabaricus. The sequence goes on along the minus strand of NC_041403.2, from coordinate 24,948,037 downwards.
TCTATCTGTCTGTCTGTCTGTCTGTCTATCTGTCTGTCTGTCTGTCTGTCTGTCTGTCTGTCTATCTATCTATCTATCTATCTATCTATCTATCTATCTATCTATCTATCTATCTATCTATCTATCTATCAATAAAACCCCATATGTGGCCCCGGTACAAAGAACAAAGAAACAAAATCATACAGAAGATCCTTCCACATGTGCAGAGAAAGCCAGCCAGAAAAGGAACAAAGCATCGCCTACACCAAAACATTCAGCAATTCCTACACATGTAGCTTTTAATAATGCTCACATTTTGAAAGCCTCTAGCTTTTTGTATTTATTACACTTGCTCCTATGATTCATACAGTCATATGAAAAAGTTTGGGATCCCCTCACAGCCTGCATAATGATTTACTCTATTTTCAACAAAAAAGATAACAGTGGTATGTCTTTCATTTCCTAGGAATATCTGAGTACTGGAGTGTTTTCCAAACAAAGATTTTTAGTGAAGCAGAATTTAAACTGGCTGTGCAAAAATGTGGGTCCCCTTGTAATTTTGCTGATTTGAATGACTGTCACTGCTCAATGCTGATTACTTGCAACACCAAATTGGTTGGATGAGCTCGTTAAACCTTGGACTTCATAGACAGGTGTGTCCAATCATGAGATATAAAGGTATTTAAGGTGGTCAATTACAAGTTGTGCTTCCCTTTGACTCTCCTCTGAAGAGTGACAGCATGGGATCCTCAAAGCAACTCTGAAAACAAAGATTGTTCAGTATCATGGTTTAGGAGAAGAGGTTTAAACTGTCAGTTTCAACTGTAAGGAATGGAATCAGGAAATGGAAGGCCACAGGCACAGTTGCTGTTAAACCCAGCAGGTCTGGCAGGCCAAAAAAAATACAGGAGCAGCATATGTGCAGGATTGTGAGAATGGTTACAGACAGCCCACAGATCACCTCCAAAGACCTGCAAGAACATCTTGCTGCAGATGGCGTATCTGTACATCATTCTACAATTCAGCGCAATTTGCAGGGTGATGAGAAAGAAGCCCTTTCTGCACTCACGCCACTAACAGAGTCACTTGTTGTATGCAAATGCTCATTTAGACAAGCCAGATTCATTTTGGAACAAAGTGCTTTGGACTGATGAGACAAAAATTGTTATTTGGTCATAACAAAAAGCACTTTGCATGGCCGAAGAAGAACACCGCATTCCAAGAAAAACACCTGCTACCTACTGTCAAATTTGGTGGAGGTTCCATCATGCTGTGGGGCTGTGTGGCTAGTTCAGGGACTGGGGCCCTTGTTAAAGTCAAGGGTCGGATGAATTCAACCCAATATCAACAAATTCTTCAGGATGATGTTCAAGCAACACTCACAAAGTTGAAGTTACACAGGGATTGGATATTCCAACAAGACAATGACCCAAACACAGTTCAAAATCTACAAAGGCATTCATGCAGAGGGAGAAGTACAATGTTCTGGAATGGCCGTCACAGTCCCCTGACTTGAATATCTTCGAAAATCTATGGGATGATTTGAAGCCGGCTGTCCATTCTCGGCAGCCATCAAATTTAACTGAACTGGAGAGATTTTGTATGGAAGAATGGTCACAAATACCTTCATCCAGAATCCAGACACTCATCAAAGGCTATAGGAGTCGTCTAGAGGCTGTTATATTAGCAAAAGGAGGCTCAACTAAGTATTGATCTAATATCTCTGTTGGAATGCCCAAATTTATGCACCTGTCTAATTTTGTTATGATGCTTATTGCATATTTTCTGTTAATCCAATAAATTTAATGTCACTGCTGAAATACTACTGTTTCTATAAAGCATGTCATATATTAAAAGGAAGTTGCTACTTTGAAAGCTCAGCCAATGATAAACAAAAATCCAAAGAATTAAGAGGTGTTCCCAAACTTTTTCATATGACTGTTTTAACAGGGAATAATAGCTATATAAATATTTTTCCCCATGAGGAAATCTGGCTTTTTTACAGAAGCTCAAAATAAATTAATATTATATTATGACAAACAACAAGTCTCTGTCAAATATACACCACAATGACGAAAAAGAAAGAAAACTAAATAGAAAGAAAAACTTCTGACTTGACAGTCACAGTTACAATGAGGTGTTATTGCTGTTGGTTTAAAGGACCTCCAGTAGCTTTTCTTGGCACACTCCTGCTGAATAATCCGTTGGCTGAAAGTCCTTGGTGTGTCAGAGAGAGGATGTGCAGCATTGTCCATAATGGCACTCAGTTTTGGTTTCATTATCTCCTTCACTACGACCTCCAAGGGGTCCACAGGGCATTTGATAACTGAGTCTGCCCTTTTAATAACTTGATTTGGTGGGCTTCTCTTGAAGTGATGTTACTATCCCACCACACCACAGTGCAGAAAATCACACTGGTCATCACGGAGTTGTAGAAAATTAGCTGAGCTACCTGTTTAAATATGAGTAATCAACGTAGACCTCAGTGTTAATGTTTGCAGTGCACCATCTGTTGGAATATTTTGAAATGCATATAGTAAAAATAAATTGCTTTTGACATTCCAAAACATAGCACATCACAAACATGGGCAGTAATAAAATACGTTACTATAAATGTTTGTGTTGCGCCATCTGCTGGAATGACAGATGCAATGCATAAGTCTCTGTTATAATACATTATATTGATAGAATTGTATTTGTCCCCAGGGGGGAATTTTTCTTTTTACAGATGCTCTTTAAATAAATAAATACATAAATAGATAACAAAAATACACACACACCCATGTTATGCTATGAACTCACATCAGAATTGTGAATTTCCCATTGGGATTAATAAAGTATCTATCTATCTATCTATCTATCTATCTATCTATCTATCTATCTATCTATCTATCTATCTATCTATCTATCTATCTATCTATCTATCTATCTATCAGAATAACTAAAAAGAAAAATTTAAAAAGAAAGAAAAGAAAACCTTTGGCACTCTGACAGTGAGGCGTTATGCTGACATATTGCTGTTGGTATGAAGGAGCCCCCATAGTGTTTCTTGGCCGACTTTCGCTAAGTAATTTGTTAGTTGAAAGTCCTCAGTGTTGGTGTGCCAGAGAGAGGATGTGCAGAGTTATTCATAATGGCACTCAGTTTTGTTTTCATTTTCTCCTTTGCTATGACCTCCACAGGGTCCAGGGTGTGTCCAATAATTGAGTCTGCCCTTTTAATCAATTTGAAGATTCGGTGGGTCTCTCTTGAAATAATGTTACCAGCCCAGCGCACCACAGCTCACCACACCACACTGGCCACCACAGAGTTGTAGAAGATGGTCACTACTCATATTAAAGGAATGCATTCTCTTAAGGAAGAACAGCCTGCTCTGCCCTTTCTTATATACTGTAGTTCCCCTGTGTTACCAGACCAGTCCAACCTGACATTGATGTGGACCCCGAAGTCTCTTGTTGTGTTGAAAGTCAATAAGCATCTCCTTGGTTTTTCTGATGTTCAACTGCATACAGTTCTCAAAGTTTTTCACCTGACTTTCACCTGACCCTTATCAACATACCCCATAAGTGCAGAATCATAAAGCACAGTGGTTTTCAAAGTTCAGTCTTCCTGTGGCTGAAAGCTTTTTTTCCAACCAGTCTCTCAATAAGTCAGTCACTGTTACCTTTAATTAATTTCCTTGTTTAATTAGCTGATATTCCTTTAATTTAGCATTTAGAAAAGTACAGTTTTGTCAGATTTACTCTTCTCTGAAATGAAGACATATATTTGTATTTTTCTGTTTCTTTAAATGCTTAACTTTTAATTCAGTTTTTCTGTGATGTACGCTTTCTAAAATGTATCTGAATGCAGACAATTAATGTTGAGCAGAGCAGACACCAGCACAAATGACTCTGAAAGGAGCAGCAACATCAGTGTTAACAACTGTGTGTTTAACTTGTATATAAACGTCTGCGCGTGGAAGTTTGTGTGTCTGTCTGGCCCGGAAGTGAGAAGTGAAGTCTGGGTAAGGGCTCCTCTGAGGAAACAGAAAACTCGCTTCACCGCTAATAACACAAGGGAAGTCAGCACGTCAGCAAAATGAAACCTCAGAAGAAAGACAAAGTTGCTTAGCCGCTAACATCGGCAAAACGGTATCCCTTTTACTTTTCCTCCTGTCGCTAATACACAAGTGAGACGAGCACATCGGCAAAATGAATCCTCCTAGGAGAGAGACGCCCAGAGTAGTTCCTTTCCTGACCTGACATCTCTACATTTCAATTTTTTTTCTGACGATTTCAATAGTTATTGTTATTTTTGTACTTTTTACAGCATGGGCTTACACAGCTAGTTAGTAAATAATAGTCTAAATAACCAAAACATTAAAAAATAAAAAAATATATAAATTTAGAAAAAAAACAAACAATTACCGTATTTTTTGCTCCATAAGACGCACCTGACCATTAGACACACCTAGGTTTAGAGGAGGAAAACAAGAAAAAAAATATTCTGAACCAAATGGTGTACTAATATGTTTAATAAAATATAGCAGAATAATATTTCAACCATGTAAATTCAACAGCGGTATTAAGAAACATCATCACTGTCATTAACAAATAAGGAGAGACTTTAAGGTTCAAGCACTCTTCTAGCTTTATGGAAACCCCAAGAACTCATCGCTAGTGTCAGAATTTATGAAGCTCAGTTGCTCACAATCACTTTGCAGCAGCACATACCTATCATCACGCACATTTGGACCAATGCTCCCTGAAGTTATATCGCCAGTCTAGTCCCATCTATATTTGTAATACCACAAAGCCCTTCATCTCGTGTTTTGTTGTGGGTTTCCAGTTTGAAAAACGAGAATGCCGTGCAAGCCTGTTTGTCTTGTCTGACAGTAGCTAAAAGGCAGCTTCAGGAAAGAACAGCCTGAAGTAGTCCAGCGGCTGGTAATCTGTCAAGTCCAACAGCAAGCCATAGTGTCTTGTGAAGTCCGGTAGCCAGTTTGGCTCCCACGGATCAATGTCTAGGTATTCCTCCCACACGAACCTTGCCATAGGTGCATCGGCTGCACGAATGGTGTCCCGATCAGTTGATGCCAGTTCCTCACTCTCTTGTTCGATCTCCTGATCACTCTGAACAAAATCAGATTCTCAAAATCAGAGTCCGACTCAGTGATAATGCGCAAAACATTTGTTTTCTGCACTTGCTTCGCTCCCTCGTGAGATGTCGATGCCATCTTGCCTTTGTTAACATTTGTTTACATTTCATAACTCACGCACACGAAAGGATTAGATGCCGAGTCAATGAATCTAACATTCCTCCAAGCACAGAGGGAATGCCTGTAACATATCAGTGAGTTTTGTGAGTTTTGTCGCCCTCTACCCCTGGATGTCGACTTTTGTCATGTAATACACATCATGGTCTGTGACGCAATATTCGCTCCATAAAACATTTCCAACCTTCTTTTGGGGAAAAAAAAGTGCGTCTTGTGGTGCGAAAAATACAGTAATTATTATGCCTCTAACACATGCATTTCTGGTTCATTGAGTAAAATTATAATATAACGTTAGTAAACTCCAGATGATTGCAAAAAACATAGAAACTGGAAAGTCGCGGCTTGTTTAATTTAAGGTAGAAGTCCAGTTAAGAGAAGAAATGGGCTGGGACAAAAACCTGCAGCCATAGGAGGGCCCCCCAGAACTGAACACTGTGAACCACTGAACTAGCATATAGGCTGATGGTTTTTTTAATTTACTTTTAATGTTTAAAAATATAAATGTTTAAGCCAGTCCATTTAAACGATAAGACATTTGCATACAAGTAGACCCTAGCTGAAATTTCAAAGCAGGATTTTACTAGCCATCTAGTCTGGGGAAATACAGGTGGCTACGACATGAGCACACCACAAATGAGCACAGCAGCAGAACTGGTCATGCAATGGAGTCGTGTTGAAACAAGAGCTGTTGTGAAGTAGAGCATCACCTTATTCTATTTGTCATTGGCGAACTGAGATGTGGCTGGTCACTGAATCAGAAGAGTCATTCTGTACCACAGTGTCACATTGGTCCCTGACGTGTGACAGGAAATCAAAGCATTTGCATAAGTTTGGTCTCTTTGTCTCTCTCAATCTCTCTGACATTTTCCATTCATGGAGGAGTAGACACCTCTCTTGACGGCAATCTTCCATTCAATTGCTATGATGGACCAGAGACTAACATATGACATAGGCACCTGGTAGTCTAAGTGAGATGAACCGATTATTACATAGGTTGTATTATTATTATGCCAATACTCATTTGAATTCTGCTCATCATTTGGGGCCTGTTATATATAAATACATGTGTACATTTTCTCTCCTGCCTGTTCCGGTACCCTATCTACTTGCCTGACGTTATATAACGTTAAAGAGTAAGTGATTTGAAGCATATTTTTAAGGCCCACTATAATAATGAGTATACAGTGGGAAACAGGGTCTCCCTAGGATCTTAACAAGCCAAAACAACATATAATGGAACACTTTACCCTACTATCTCAAGGATCTTCTTGAAAAGCTCCATGTTCATCCATCCATCAATCTGCTACAAAACACAATCAATTAAGTTTAGGGTCATGAACGACAGGGCCTATGCTGCTACTCAGTGGGATTCTGTACTGGAAAAAGTAAGTTAGGCAGATATGGATTGATAGAAGTTTAGTTGGCTCAATTGAGGTCTGATATTGAGTCAATGATTAAGATTGGATTGAGAATGTGTGCTTTCCACTCCAGTGCTTCAGGGACTACATTGTAATGCTTTGGACTCGGGGTTTTGTGGAATATTATTTTTCTGTGAACTCTAGCACCCTGTGGTAACTCATCTGCCACACTATGGTAACTCACTTGGTGCCACTACTCTACTGCAAAGTTGTTTGCCTGCCTATGGAAAAGTCATCTCTGATAAACAAGCACTGAAATCATCAGGTAGAAGGATCCTTTCATCAAATTGGACTGACTCATATATGATATAATCTGTTCTTGCATTTTGTTTTGAAGCTTGTACTGTTACAGGTGCTGGTCATAAAATTAGAATATCATGACAAAGTTGATTTATTTCAGTAATTCCATTCAAAAAGTGAAACTTGTATATTAGATTCATTCATTACACACAGGCTGATGTATTTCAAATGTTTATTTCTTTTAATGTTGATGATTATAACTGACAACTAATGAAAGTCCCAAATTCAGTATCTCGGAAAATTAGAATATCAATTAAGACCAATGCAAAAAAAGGATTTTTAGAAATGTTGGCCAACTGAAAGGTATGAACATGAAAAGTATGAGCATGTACAGCACTCAATATTTAGTTGGGGCTCCTTTGGCCTGGATTACTGCAGCAATGCGGCGTGGCATGGAGTCGATCAGTCTGTGGCACTGCTCAGGTGTTATGAGAGCCCATGTTGCTCTGATAGTGGCCTTCAGCTCTTCTGAATTGTTGGGTCTGGCATATTGTATCTTCCTCTTCACAATACCCCATAGATTTTCTATGGGGTTAAGGTCAGGCGAGTTTGCTGGCCAATCAAGAACAGGGATACCATGGTCCTTAAACCAGGTACTGGTAGCTTTGGCACTGTGTGCCGGTGCCAGGTCCTGTTGGAAAATGAAATCTGCATCTCCATAAAGTTCGTCAGCAGCAAGAAGCATGAAGTGCTCTAAAACTTCCTGGTAGACGGCTGCTTTGACCTTGGACCTCAGAAAACACAATGGACCAACACCAGCAGATGACATGGCACCCCAAACCATCACTGACTGTGGAATCTTTACACTGGACCTCAAGCAACGTGGATTCTGTGCCTCTCCTCTCTTCCTCCAGACTCTGGGACCTTGATTTCCAAAGGAAATGCAAAATTTACTTTCATTAGAGAACATAACTTTGGACCACTCAGCAGCAGTCCAGTCCTTTTTGTCTTTAGCCCAGGCGAGACGCTTCTGACGCTGTCTCTTGTTCAAGAGTGGCTTGACACAAGGAATGCGACAGCTGAAACCCATGTCTTGCATACGTCTGTGCGTGGTGGTTCTTGAAGCACTGACTCCAGCTGCAGTCCACTCTTTGTGAATCTCCCCCACATTTTTGAATGGGTTTTGTTTCACAATCCTCTCCAGGGTGCGGTTATCCCTATTGCTTGTACACTTTTTTCTACCACATCTTGTCCTTCCCTTCGCCTCTCTATTAATGTGCTTGGACACAGAGCTCTGTGAACAGCCAGCCTCTTTAGCAATGACCTTTTGTGTCTTGCCCTCCTTGTGCAAGGTGTCAATGGTCGTCTTTTGGACAACTGTCAAGTCAGCAGTCTTCCCCATGATTGTGTAGCCTACAGAACTAGACTGAGAGACCATTTAAAGGCTTTTGCAGGTGTTTTGAGTTAATTAGCTGATTAGAGTGTGGCACCAGGTGTCTTCAATATTGAACCTTTTCACAATATTCTAATTTTCCGAAATACTGAATTTGGGACTTTCATCAGTTGTCAGTTATAATCATCAACATTAAAAGAAATACACATTTGAAATACATCAGTCTGTGTGTAATGAATGAATCTAATATACAAGTTTCACTTTTTGAATGGAATTACTGAAATAAATCAACTTTGTCATGATATTCTAATTTTATGACCAGCACCTGTACTATTGTACTATTTTATTGCATTCCTGGCAATAACAGATTGGCCATCTAGATCTGTGAAGAGAATTATTTGTGTTCTGTTATGTGTATTGGATTTACCCCATTTTTTGACACCCATTGAACGCTCAACCTACCTGGAAGGGGGTCTCTCTCTATGTATTGATTTCTTCCTTTTTTTCCCTACAAGGTTTTTTTGGGAGTTTTTTTCTTATCTTCTTAGGGAGTCAAAAAACAGGGCCTGCTAAAGCCTATTGCGGAACTCCTTGCGTGATTTTGGGCTATACAAAAAATAAATTTTTGTTGTTATGAGTTGGGTGGACCTTTCAACCAAAAGACACAATTATGTTTAAACAAAAACCTGTAAAGTTTAATTTCAGAACAAACTGAAACTGAACCATTAGTGAATCAAGTTTATTGAATTACTCATCAGATGTTGACATGGATAATGACAGTGATGCATATGGCAATGTGTGACCAAACCACCATGATATGTCTGGTGAATATGGCTTCAGCATGGTGCAAGTAGGTGTGTGTCAAAAAGACTTATAGTTTATAGTCTAGTGGAATGATAAAAAAGACATTGGCCTCCTAAGTGCTGTTCATAATGCAGCAACTGTCAATGTTCATGTCAGGGGAAATGTGAAAGTCACTAAGGCTTATGCTGTAGTACAATAACATAACACAATGGATGGTGTAGATCAGGCAGTAAAATTCTACCCTCTCATATTATAAGAAAATTGCTCAAAGAAACATGCTTCTACTAGCCTGATTCCAACATTGGGCTCTGTGCTGGTGGCTGTTTTGAAACATATCACATAAAAGATGTGTGTGCTAAATCTGCATCAGTACAGCTATTGACAGTAAATATACCTTTCCTATTGTATTTTACTTGATGTTTTGGTACTTGCATGATTCTATTAGACATAATAAAATTGTTTCTTGTTGAAAAAGATTTCATGGTTTTGGCTTGCTTTCTTGATTTAAACATAACGCTAAGGAGGTTAACAAAAATAATAATAACACACATCTTTAAACGGATACACAACAGTCAGAGATGATGGTGACAGGAATGGGAGATGTGTTAAAAGAGACACTGTTATTATACTTTGTTATAAAACTAATAAAGGCACTCTACCGTTTAATTAGGGGTGCCAGCACTGTTTAATAAGGAATTTGATTATTTGTTTTCCCTTATTTATTTATACTGTGTCTACTCATTGTGTTTCACCCTCTTTTGTTTGTTTTATAATTTATTAAATATGTTTTGTTATAGCTCTTGCCCTGCTTGGTTTGGAGACCAATTCAGTTGTTGCCTTCATCTCAGGACGTTTTCTTAAACTTGTCTCTGTACCTGCCTGTACTCCAGTTCTAAAAGCTTTAGTGTGACACTGTACTTGTAAAGCTCTTTAAGGTGGCAACCTAACATTAAAATCTGAAACCCACTTAATCTAGTGGTACATAAAAACTGCTAGTTTTATAGGTTGGCATACTGGCACAGTTGTTAGTTAGCATTGTAGCCTCACAACTTGAGGAGACAGGGTTCTAATTCTGTAATTTGTAATTAATACGTTTCTCACTGACTCTGACTGGCTTTGTCTCCAGGTATTTGGATTGTCCTATCACATTGCAAAGAAGTGTGTTTGTATGTGTGTGTGTGTGTGTGTTTGAACAATTGGTGAGCTCAAACTGGGTGAGTGTGAGTCTGCATTACAATGCATTGTCTCTCTGTCTGGGGCTTACTTTTGCCATGTTCCTAATCCTGTTTGTATTGACGAATGGCCTGCACAACCCTGAACTGAATGAATTAGAAAATGGGTAGATTGATGCCTTGTGTAGTCTATGGTTATACTGGGTGAAATAACACATTTATATATAGTGAATCTAACACATTGAAGCAACGTGAAGGAACTAATTATGTAATATCTCAATTAAAAAGGGACAGTCATAACTTTTTTAATACAGCCAAGTTGGAACACTTACAGTAACACACAATGTTGTCAACTTACATGACTCTTCATTCATTAGCACACTCTGGTTAAATAACATCTCTTTACAATTTGAATATGTTAATTTTAAATAGATTATACATACACAAAAACCCACTTTTTAACTTGGCCTTTTCATAGCTTTTTTTTGTGCCAGTTCTAAAAGATTATAATATGTTTTGCAGTTTCATAAACTTTAGAGTTTTGCTTTTATTACTAACCTGTTTTCCTGGTTTCTGTGAATGGTGTTTTTAACTACTGCAATCCGGTCAAAGTCACCTGTGGCCCACCTGTGATGTTGAAAGGAATGTGAACACTCCAGTTTTCTATGACAGTGAAACATAAAGACCTTTGACAGGCTGGTCTTGGACTATATGAGTCCTCTTGTGGTAGACCACCGGCACCCACTGCAGTTTGCCTATCAGACAAAAATGGAGTGGAGGATGCAAATATCTATCTAAGGTTATTCTCACCCACACAAAGCTGGCAGCACTGTGAGGATTATGTCTTTTTGATTTCTCCAGCACCTTCAGTACCCTCCAGCCATTAATGTTAAGAGGTAAACATGGAGATATACAGATACATGAGCCTATGATGTCCTGGATAATGGACTGTCTGTCGGGCAGACTGGATTTTTTGTGTTTCTGATATGGATGTGAGCAACACTGGAGCACCACAAGGAACAGTCCTGTCTCCTTTTCTCCTCACTCTGTACACCTCTGAATAAAAATATAAGAGCAGGTCATGTCACTTACAGACATTCTACACTTAAAGGGGGTATTGATAAGGGGGATGAGACAGAGGAGAGGAGTCAGGGGGAGAACTTTGTTTCTTGGTGGAAAGAGAATTGTCTGCATCTTAACATCAGAAAAATGAAGGAACTGGTTATTAACTTTTGCTGCACCAAAGATTATCTATGTCCAGTCACTATTCAGGGAGTGAATGAAGAGGTGGTTGACTCCTACAAGTACTTAGGGTACAGGTTGGACTGATCACATAGCACAAATTAACTGTATAAGAAATATTAGAACATGGCTCTTTGTCCTTAGGAGTCTGCATTCCTTTAATGTGGGAAGTGAGTTCCTTCACATCTTCTACAAATCTGTGATGGCCAGTGCGATTTGTGGTGGGCTGATAACATCACTTCAGGAGAGGCCCACCGAATTAACAAGCTGATTAAAATGGCGGGATCAGTTATAGAACACACTTTGGACCCCCTGGAGGTCATAGCAAAGGAGAGAATTAAAACAAAACTGAGCTCCACCATGAAGAGTGCTGCACATCCTCTTTCTGACACACCAACACTGAGGACTTTCAGCAAACAAATTATTCAGCAGAAGTGTGTCAAAAATGCTACGGGGGCTCCATTACACCAACAGCAATATACCTGTATAGAGCCTAACAGGGACAGGGACTGTCAGTCAGATGTTTTCTTGCTTTTTAGTCAACCAGGTGAGTGTTCAGATCATAGTGTGTGTGTGTATTTGTTTTTCACAGTATTGAAGTACGTTAGCTCATTTACAGCATGTTTAACAGAATGCCCAGTAGGGGCTGGTTGGTCTTTTTAACTTGGCACACCTGCAGGACTATTTTCTCATCCTTCCTGATCTTCTGACCATAGCATAGGAATTATTGTTAAAATCATGAGAGACTTAAAAATTACTTTAGCAATTAAACCCATATTTAAGACAATTTCTGTTGTGCTTATAAGAAGTACTTTAAGAACACTTTGAAATCACTTCATTTTTTTTGACCAGTGCCACCTGTCTCACCAGTACAAGAAATCCCATACATATGATATTCCCTTCAACTTGTCTTAATGTGCAGTTGTGCAAGAGATTGAGCATTTAGGCATTCCCACCTATTTTTGATGATCAAGGGCCAAAAACCCCTCATTTTACGCCATTTTGAACCTTATTTTTGCAGGAAATTGCAGTCTTATGATAAAGAGCAAACCAATAGGTATATTAAGTAAAACTCAGCAGAAGGACATATTAGCTGACCCCAGGAGTTGACCCCATAATGGGATACAAGGGGTCAAAGTTACTCCTTTTCACAAAACCTCAAAAAATGAGGATCATTAATATAGGCATTGGGAGTGTCATTTTATGCTATTTTGAGGTTGCTGACCATGATAATATATGAGTATTTTTAATATTTACACGTGGCCCCAACCCTCTAAGAGCCACTCCCTAAAGGTTATAAATGACAAATTTCAAACATAAGCATATGGGGTATTGTAGACTTTTTCAAGGTCAGTGATTACAAATATGATGTTATTTTAATCCTTTTTTAGGGATCTAGCCCTCTATGTAATAATAATAATAATTCTTTGCATTTATATACCTCTTTCAGGGGGTGAAGAAGAGCAAATTTCTATTACAATCGAGAATATTTAGACTTTAAACATTTGTATTGAACTTTTTGACACAACTATTATTATTTAATATGTACTTCTACCTCATGAAGTAATATCTTTACATTTCTTATGAACACCCCAAATGAGGGCAGTTTGCATTTATTTAGACTTTTTATTTACTTATGTCAAACATGAGTGTGTAGGGGGCATCTTCAGGGCTTCGGTAATAATTATAATGCCACCTGGGTGTGCAGGTTGGCACTGACAGAGATAGGAGGGCCTCTGAGGTCACTTCCACTCAACGACCGAAAGCCCCTCCTTTTCTACCTCATACTCTACTTAAGAACTGGTTGCACATGAAGTAGACAGTTTTTCTAGACTTATATCTGAACAAAATACAACTCAACCACATTTTAATTCCACTGGCCAGTGATCTGGGCCCACATTTATTAAGCGTCACAGAATTACTCCTAGGAGCTACACTGTAAGTCTGACTAGGATAAGAATTTATCCTACAAAAGCTACAAAGAGTCCTAATCCTGGTGGTGGCAAGGAATAGTGGGCATGCTTTTTTAACGATGAATTACCTACAGCAGTACTTCCAGAAGAATCTTTTTCCCGTTGCTATGGCATACTGGAAACGCATTGTAAATTAACAGTTAATGAAAGTACCAACAGCTATTCCTACACAATGATTAAAGTTGCATGCACAATTGCACTGTTCCCGATCAACTTCCCAAGACATGTGATGTATTAGCGACCCCTGCTTATTTTTTGCAAGGCTCCACTCTTAAATCTTCCTGGCTAGTAAGGTGTAAAGGGAATGTACCAAGGGTTTATGGGATGCAGAGCTTAATGTACTTGTGTGACATTTCACCATCCATCACCTATCCAGCCCTGTCTATCTTCGGGGAAATATGCTGGCTAGAGTGGAGTAATGGGCACATGTATAATCTTTGTAATACCTCACGTGTTGAAAATGTGTTCAAACTCTGGTGCGAAATTCAAGAAATGCTTGGTTGTGACATACCCAAATCATTGCCATTACAAAACTGGCTTTTCCCTGTACTCAAAAGTGTGATGTTACCAACACTTTCATTTCGACTGACAGTGTGTGGTTTCTCCTCATAGATGGATCAATCATGTAACAGGCAAGAATATTATAATATTACAAATATTATTCCATCTTGTCATACATTTTCATGAGTTAATGTTCAGTGTTTCCACAACATTCAGCCTTTCTCTGGATGTGCATGTCAATCTCTGCCTGTATGACATCATCTGGCAGCTTCTAACAGGTTTGAACAGTTCAAGAGCTCTCCTAAGTCCTGGTGAAGTTAGGAGTAGTAGTTTCCTAAATTAGGACAATTGATAAAATGTTTTTACTCCTACTTTTAAGATTAGGACCATATACAGTATATGTCATTCTGAGATTTTTCAGCCATTTCCTACTCTGAGATGTTTGATATATAGGGGCACTGGTCATACTTGCCTTTTGCTTTCATATTTTGCCAAAATACCCCACTATTAATTGGAGTTCACACTATCTTTTATGCTATGTTTCTCTTTTTGACTACAGTATTATAGAGTGTATGGAGGGATACTTTAACCTTTTAAAATGATAGATTTCAGGTGAAAAACATTAAGCCTGAAGGTCTCGTCAAATTGAACAGTAACGTATTTTAGGAAAGCTGAAAGGCAACAAAATATTTAGAATATTTACTAAGTTAGAAATGTAGCTTTAGATTCCCAGGTGAACATAACCCTGAGCTTTGTGGTTATGATTTAGTAACATTTTCTGTGTTTTGAGAAACTGTCTGCCCTGCTAGCAGAAAGAAAGCCAAGTGTATGTGTGTGTGTGTGGTTATCTTTAGTGAGAAGGGGGGAGAAAATAGGTGCCCTTTATTAGACTTTTTCAAAAAGAATTGAAACGGACACTTTCATGGAACTTTTAGTTCAGTTGCCGCTTATCTGACACCTTTCTTAAGAGTTCAGTTAAGTTGCAAAAAAATTGACACTTAGAAAAAAGCCCTTTCTTTCCAACAAGAAATCTTCCTTTTTATTTTCAATTATGGATATTTAACCAGTTACTAAGGAACTGAACCATCTGCAGAGTGTTGCTGAGATGAACATTAGAACACTCTAGATGAGAACAGGCCATTCAGCCCAACAAAGCTCGCCAGTCCTATTCACTTATTTCTTCCAAAAAAACATCAAGTCGAGTTTTGAAAGTCCCTAACGTTTTACTGTCTACCACACTACTTGGTATCTTGGCAGCTTATTCCAAGACTTAACTGAAGACTTAACTCACCCAGGTTGTTCAAAAAAGAGTTTGCTCCTCAAGCACAAACTGTTAATCAGTGGTGTTTCATTGAAGTTCTGAGGTGTCCATGGGAAAGCATTAGGAAAATGTCTGTTGAAGTTGCGCACCAAAAATTGGATTTTGCACATGACAGCCCACCTGTTTGTGTTGTCAGTCAAAGAGTATTTGACCAAAAACAACATGGACTTGGCCATCTTCACCAGAACTCACTCCCTGGGATTTCTTTTGGTCCAGAAATTAAAACTGAGATAAACACGTGCTACTGTGGAAGAAATACAGGAAAAAATGTTCGAGGCTCTAGACGTGGAAACAAAAGATGAGCACACAAAATGTTTCTGGGAATGGAACATGTGTATTGTATCTCAAAGAGAATATTTAAAAGTTGACTAAAAGGGAATTGCTGAAATATATAATAGTTTATTTTATTTGCCAATTCTGGCAATTTTTGTGTCCCAACTCATATACTTGATGAAGAGCAATTTTGTAAGGGAAATTTTTATTATTTTTTCTTCATGCATTATTTTATATACTGCACTATGTAGACGATGAAAATTATTTAACACTGTTATTATCCATTCAGGATATAATACTTCTTGACCATTAAAGGAATAGGATATGAGGTTGACTAAACTATTCTCTTAATCTTGATTGGTGTAGAAAGATAATTCTACAGGAATTTTATGCAAATCATGTCAGCCTTTATAAGCTTGTGTTACAGCACATCAGGGATATGTGGCGATGTGTGATTTTTTTACAATTACATTGTGGGTCAGGCTGTTGTGGGTTTGGTTGCATGCCAGTGGAAAGCTATGCGGCCACAGGGTATTCGGTGGGGAAATTGGCTGATTGCTTGTTCATTTGCAATCAGTACAGCCATTCCTCATTGACGCTCCACGTGTTGTTAAGGAAAGCACCTACAACAACAACAACAACAACATTTATTTATATAGCACATTTTCATACAAAAAGTAGCTCAAAGTGCTTTACATAATGAGACACAAAGTATATAAGAAGGATCTGAGTAGGAAGACAAAGGAGAGAAAATAAAGAAGGAAAAAAAGATTTAGAGAATGGAAAGAATCAGGATATCGGCTCAGTGTGGTAGAAAGGAGGCAAGGCAGTTGGAGCGAAGGGAATGGTGCTCCAGAGACTGGCAATTGAAAGAGCAGGACTGGCCGAGAACTCCAGGCTTTGTCCTACGGGTGCCTGGAGATGGTGGTAGGATGATGGAGTGCTGCATTAATGATGAGAGCAAAAACACACTGGGCTCAGAGAGTAAGAAAGGGAACCTGATTTCTGATGGTGTTTTACTCTGGGATCTGAACACTTTAATGGAAGTTATTTATTGACAGTTTGAACCTTCATTTGTATTTGTTTTTATGGAATATTTATTTATTGAAGATTTTGCAGTGCACTTGCTTGGACACAGATTGTTTAGAATAAACCGCAGTAAGCACTTTGCACCATTTCTTGCTGATTGTGTCTTCATTCTCCTTATCCACCCTCAGTTCTTGACTATCGATGTTTTGGGAGACAGAAGCTGCCAAGGCTGCTGGCACCTGGGTATCACAAGGCCCAAACATTTTCCATATTTGTTAGCATTTATCATAGTGAACGCAGGCTGTTCCTATGGCAGGGCTTCCTCAGATCTATTTAATTAAGGATGCCCATTGGAACCACTGCAGCAGTGATCCTGGTTATTATTTAAAAGAACAGTATATAGAAATAAATTGTATTCCTTCTTGTATTTTGATTCATTTTACAGACCACTACCATCCGACAAAATACTGGAGGGTTTTATACTCTGACATGAAATGGTTAACGTGTCATTAATGTAACTTTGTTAAATCCAAACAAGTGCTGCTGATTGCTTATTAAATACAGTACATCTGTTCATAACAGCCAATTAATGAATATGTACAAAACGTAGGTGTTTTATTACTGCATTTTCTAAATAATTATACAAGAGCTCGAAGGAAAGATTAGCAATTATTTCAAACTACATTAGAATAAAGCTTGCTATTAATTACTTGGAAATCTATGGAAATTCTGTAGATAAAAAAGATTATTCATATTACACAGTTGATTTTTCAGATACTCACAGTCTCTCCTTTGAAATATTGCCATAAAGCATCCAGAAAGTCATACCAAATCAAGCGTGGAGTTGCACTGGCTTTTGCTTTTTGTTTTTTTTTTCTCTTCTTTTTCTTTCCAGCTGTCAGAATTTGAAATCCATTGTTTGAAAGCTCCTGTTTTATATTATGCGACATGAATGTCAAACCAGCTTTGCTTTGTCTATATTTACAAGCTTTGTATGTTACAAAATATTCTCAGCTTTAATCGTAAGTGGTATATGTCTAGTCCGTGTAAAGTATTGCAGGAACAAAGCTGAAACATGACAAGAGAACTTGGATTTTTTTATTTCTCTTTTAAACAATAACTTTTCGGTGTCTATGGTGGCAATAAGGCAGGTCTGGAAGTTGTTTTAGTTCAGTGAGACCATTGAGAATTACTGCTAAAAATGTGTGAAAATGAAACTAGCCATCTTTGTAGGCTTATTAAACTGTGCTAAATTATGAGTGAATCAAGAGACATAAAGCACTTAAACTTTCACTATCACTCTATAAGGAGCACTGTATATACAATACAATACAATTTATTTTTGTATAGCCCAAAATCACACAAGAAGTGCCGCAATGGGCTTTAACAGGCCCTGCCTCTTGACAGCCCCCCAGCCTTGACTCTCTAAGAAGTGAAGGAAAGACTCCCCAAAAAAAACCTTGTAGGGAAAAAATGGAAGAAAGCTCGGGAAAGGCAGTTCAAAAAGGCAGTTCTTTCCAGGTAGGTTGGGCGTGCAGTGGGTGTCAATAGAAGGGGTTCAATACAATACAATACACAGAAGAGAACAAATCCTCAATACAGTATAAAAATAAAAATTGTACATGTACGGAGCAGAATTTAACAGTAGATGATATCACATAACATGATTTGGATTTGTTTAAAGTCCTTGAGACCTCAACCATCAAGCTGCCTCCCCCTATTGGCCATTCCACAGCTGAAGCATTGCTTGCAATCCAATGAAAGGGCCCCCTCTACCCCACAATTCCTGCGATCCTCCATCAGGGATGACTTTACCTTAGGCAGGCAAGACAACTTGGCAGGTGGGCCGTGGCACCAAGTGGCACATTGGATTACTGAGAAGAGAAACAAAATAGGTGAGGGTTAGTAACAAATTATAAGTATCATGTTAATTATGTTTTAATGCTAATGACTAACAACAGAGATGCAGTCTGTACAGTTAATCAGCAGCTCTAGTCAGGGTGTGCTAAACTGAAGTAGTGAGTCTTCAGCCAGGATTTAAAAGCTGAGACCAACGGGGCATCTCTTATAGTAGCAGGCACTTTTTGTTATCTATATACACAAAAATCTATATTTGTCATGTTAAAGGTTAATTTTACTATTTGAACAGTACAGTACATCAAACCCTGATTTGTAATGCTATCAGCACTTATTAATATGGGTGGCACGTTGGCGCAGTTAGTGCAGTAAGGAGTCCATGGTTTGCGTCCCGGACCTCCCTGTGTGGAGTTTGCATGTTCCCCTCGTGTCTGCATGGGTTTCCTCAGGGTGCTTCGGTTTCCACCCACAGTCCAAAGGCATGCAGGTCAGGTGAATGGGTGACACTAAATTGGTGTGTAGGTTTTTGTGATTGCCCTGTTATAGACTTGTGCCCTGTCTAGAGTTTGTTCCTGCCTTGTGCCCTATGCCAGCAGGGCTAGGCTCCAGCATCTCCCATGACCCTGCTCAGGATTAAGTGGGTTAGAAAATGACATGACTTATTAATATAAGTAGAATTTGTGTTTGCAATACTACAAACCAGCATTTTACAGAATAATGTCATAAGCACTTAGAATTTCATGGATTATTAAGGACTGCGTACAGTAATATTTCCCAATCAAACTTCATTATTAAGACTTTTATTTGTTAATACAGTACAATCAATGAGCACTTACTGTAAATAAGTGGCCCCGTTAGATTGGATGGGATGTGACTGTAAACTGCCATCTTCAGGTTGCTGCTTAGATGTCCTTGTTTAGTTGTGGGCTTTGGCTGGGAAACTCAAGGACAGTCAGAAACTTGCCACAAAGCCACTCCAGCATTGTCTTGGCTGTATGCTTTGGGATATTGTCGTGCTAAAAGGTGAACTGTCATCCCAGTCTGAGATCACTTGAACTATGGAACAAAAACCTCTCTCTATCTGGCTGCATTCAACCTTTCCTTAGTTCTGACCTGTCCTTATTGCCGAGAAGCACCTCATAGTATGAAGCTTCCACCACCATGTTTCACCTTAGGGATGGTATTAGGCGGGTGATATGGAATGCCTGGTGACTCTAGTGACAGTAATTCTACTGCCACTCCAGGGGTTGGCTCTGTGTCCTAATGCCTTTTCTCTTCCTCCCTCTGCAGACTAAATGATTGATGGCTCTAACACTTCTGATGTCACTTCAGGTGACTGTCCACCAAGATACGCTTCGTTCTTTCCAGAAATAACGCTTAGAGTTCTGCCCAAAGAGTTCAAGTTTAGTTTCATCATACTTCATGCCCTCAGAGTCCTTTCAATGACATTTGGTAATAGTTGCATCTATCTAGCCGCTCTACCATAGACACCTGACTGATGGAGTGCTGCTGGAATGGTCATCCTTCTCTCATCTCAGCAGAGGACTTCTGAAGCTCTGTTCGAGTGACCAATGGGATTTTAATCATCTTTCTGACCAAGGCCCTTCTTGCCCAGTTACTCAGTTTTTTTCCAAACAGATTTGATCATGGAGGTCTACCGTGAGTTCCTTGGACTTCATGGCTTTAATTTTGTCTTGACGGGATGTGTGAATTGTGGGGCCTCCTATACACAGGTGTGTGACTTTCTAAATTATGTCCAATCAATTCCATTTTCCATAGGTGGACTCCAGTCAAGTTCTAGACACATCTCAAGGGACATTAAAGCAAACATTCCTGATCACAGTTGGGGGTGCATGGCAAATGATCTGAATACTTATAGAAATGAGAGATTTTAGTTTTTGATTTTGAATAAATGTTCAAACCTTTCTGAAAACATGTTCTCACTTTGTTATTATTGGTTATTGAGTGTAGAATGATAAGCAAAAATGACAAATGTATCCAATTAAAATTAAATCTACAACACAATAAAGTGTGCACAAAGTGAAGGAATCTGAATACTCTAGGTACATACCGCTGTATTATAGTGTAAATGTGAGTTTTGAAGTTCCTTACATACAAATATTACAGTAAGTGCTCATTGCATTGTAAATATGAGTTTGAAGTACTGTAGATAAAAATAACAGTCATAATTATAATAATAATAATAATAAAGTTTACCTTGGGAAATATTACACTGTACAGTCCTTAAAAATCCATGAAACTTTAAGTGCTATTGACATTATTCTGTAAATGTTAGAAATTGTGTTTACAATACTACAAACTATTTATATTAACACATAATGTCTTTTTCTAACCCACTTAATCCTGACCAGGGTCATCATGCATTATTGAGTGTCGATTTATAGTAAAAAATGGCAAACATCCATTTAAAAGAATCTGCAACACAACAAAATGTGCAGAAAGTGAAGGGGGTCTGAATGCTTTCTGAACCCACTGTATATTATGTGTTAAAACACTGCAGCTCTATTGCGGTATGGCATGGTTGGAATTTCCAAATTTAGTAATTTTAATCTATTTTTATTCATTTATATGTGCAGAAGTTGGATGCTGTGCAACCTCGTCAGTGGTTATTTCTGAATCCACTGTATATGTAATGTAATATGCACCATGGATTTTCAATGCATAAATATTAATATTTGCCAAGGTCAAGGTTACGTTTTTTATTACCATATACAGTAGTATAAACATGTATGTGTAATACAGTACAATGAGCACTTATTATTTATAAGTAACAATATGGTCCTACGGAATGAATTTCAAGGTCTACATGAAGAGTGATATTTCCTCAGGTCAAAGTTAACTGTGTTAGAAGCATTTTTATATACAGTTCTACAGTCTCATATTTCTAATACAATAAGCAATGTAAATAAACTGCATACCTTAAAGACTAATACTTGTCAAGGTCATGGTCAACGTTATAATTGTTGTTTAAAGTTATAGCTGTATATCCACTACTGCATATTCATATTTATTTTGTAATAAACATTAAACGTTTCATCACTTTATAAGAACTATATAAAGAACACAAGCATATTTGTACATATCATGCCAGAAGGAAGGTAGGAAGGAAGCCTTTATTGTCGTTGTACCAGTACAATGAAATTTTAAAAGCTACAACTGTAAACAGTGCAAGTACGTCAAACAACAGTGAACAAATAATATAGGGAGATTCACTCGAAAGAGGCCCCGAATATTCTGTTGCAACTCCCTTTAGGATGAAGCAATCTGAACCAAAAAATACGCTATATACCTTGACGTATGTGTAATCGATTGCTTTACATGCTATGCCGGAAATGGTTTCTGTTTTCTGCCAGACATATTTTGATGCGGTGCTCCATGTTGCTGAAAGTATCACCAAGCGTCTTGGGGGGGAATAGCAGCAATTTCACGTTGGATATTTTCCTTCAAATCTTCCACAGTGCATGGCTTGTTCCAATAGACTTTTCCTTTGTTCATACCCCAAAGGAAGAAGTCTGGTGGTTTCAGATCCGGTGACCGTGGTGGATAAGCCCCTTTAAAATTACCCTGCTGCCAAAGACGGACTCAATTTCAGCCATGCTCCTCGCCAATGTGTGACATGTTTCTCTATCTTGCTGGAAGTAACCTTCCGTTAACTCCCGATCATCCAGTTGATTCTTACATCGTTTAGACGAATTGGTAACCCAATAGGTTTGAACCATGAAGACACACTGCTCAATAAAATGTCTCTTTAAATGTGAGAATATTCCATGTACTTTGTTGTTTGAACCCCAAGAGGTGGGACCACCTGTCAGTCTCTGTTTGGGAACTGCCCCCAGGCGAGGGAGACAGGCAGTTCAAGTGGCAATCATTGTGATCGGTATTGTGAATTGTATTTCTGTCTAGGATTGGATCTTCTGACTTTTTGGTTATTTTTGCTCTTTTTTTAGGATTTTGATTATTGGACTGTATTTTTGGTATTTGTTCACTTTGGATTGCACTTTGGGTAACTCCTTTAATGTCTATGTTTGCTCTGTGGAGCTTTTTATAGTGTTTGGTATTTTTCAAACAAGTCTTATTTTTGTAAAGGTTCTTTTCATAGTCTGTTTTACTAAGCCAAGATTTTATTGTTTCTCCTTCTCCTGGAAGACACTTGGATATTTTGGATCCTTAAGTTATTTTGAGGCTTAAATCTCTATTGAGTCAGCAAGGCCTGAAGCGGGCCTGTGGGGTTAGGAGTTTAACCCATTTGGAGTGAGGTCTAATCCAGGCAGGCATAGGAGACCTGGCCTGGCTTGGGAAAGGCTTTTGGAGGACTTACATCCTTTTTGCTTTTATGGGAGCTCCAGTTCATGGCAAGAGGTTCGGGAAAATATGAGAAAATAGATAGATAGAGTCATATGAAAAAGTTTGGGAACCTCTCTTAATTCTTTGGATTTTTGTTTATCATTGGCTGAGCTTTCAATGTAGCAACTTCCTTTTAACTCTTTCAGGGCTGATGTTGACTTTTGTCGAAGTTCAGGGGTAGAGGACGGTAATCAGCTGTAAACTGCGACCAAAACTCGCCCTTACGTTTTAGTTCGACTCTCTTTGCTTGGAGGAAAGTTCCGTAGCTTTGTTGATTTGACCTCGATTCCCTGCACGTGCGTGAGTAGTGAAGAGCAAACAGCCTCTAAAATGGCATCGACATCTGGTGAGACTAAAGCGAATGTGTAAAGCAAAATACTCCATGGACGTTTTACGTATATATCGCTGAATCAGACTGACTTTTCGGACTCTGAGTTTGATGAAAGTGACTTGGAGATGGATATCGAAAACGAATGTGAGGTACCAGCATCGGCCTATCGGCCCCCAGCTGATCGTGGTGCTGAACATGTTTGTCTAGCTGATACAACTACAGCAGCTTTCACCTAGAAGGACCACCACTTATGATGACAAGAGGTACAAACCATATTGCGTCACACTGCGACTGCCACCGCCGCCCACCTGCTGTGTGAAGATAGAGAGGTAGCCATGCATTCCTGCTGACCATCGATCCACCCCTGCACAGGCGCCAACAGCAGCCACAGCATGTAGCAACGGACGTTTTATGTTGATTTATGTGTGAAACCGGTGCATTGTTTTTTGGAAAATCTATTCAGCCCTCAAAGAGTTAATATATGACATGCCTTATGGAAACAGTAGTAGCAGTGACATTAAGTTTATTGGATTAACAGAAAATATGCAATATGCATCATAACAAAATTAGACAGGTGCATAAATTTGGGGACCCCAAAAGAGATATGACATCAATACTTAGTTGAGCCTCCTTTTCCAAATATAACAGTCTCTAGATGCCTCCTATAGCTTTTGATGAGTGTCTGGATTCTGGATGGACGTATTTTTGACCATTCTTCCATACAATATCTCTCTAGTTCAGTTAAATTTGATGGCTGCCGAGCATGGACAGCCTTCTTGAAATCATCCCATAGATTTTCGATGATATTCAAGTCAGGGGACTGTGACGGCCATTCCAGAACATTGTACTTCTTTCTCAGCATGAATGCCTTTGTAGATTTTGAACTGTGTTTTGGGTAATTGTCATGTTGGAATATCCAGCCCCTGCGTAACTTTAACTTTGTGACTGATGCTTGAACATTATCCTGAAGAATTTGTTGATATTGGGTTGAATTCATGCGACCCTCGACATTAACAAGGGCCCCAGTCCTTAAACTGGCCACACAGCCCCACAGCATGATGGAACCTCCACCAAATTTGACAGTAGGTAGTAGGTGTTTTTCTTGGAATGCAGTGTTCTTCTTCTTCCATTCAAACTGCTTTTTGTTATGACCAAATAAACTCAATTTTTGTCTCATCAGTCCAAAGCACTTTGTTCCAGAATGAATCTGGCTTGTCTAAATGAGCATTTGCATACAACAAGCGACTCTGTTTGTGGCGTGAGTGCAGAAAGGGCTTCTTTCTTATCACCCTGCCATACAGATGTTCTTTGTGCAAATTGCGCTGAATTGTAGAATGATGTACAGATACACCATCTACAGCAAGATGTTCTTGCAGGTCTTTGGAGGTGATCTGTGGGTTGTCTCTAACCATTCTCACAATCCTGTGCATACGGCACTCCTGTATTTTTCTTGGCCTGCCAGACCTGCTGGGTTTAACAGCAACCGTGCCTGTGACCTTCCATTTCCTGATTACATTCCTTACAGTTGAAACTGACAGCTTAAACCTCTGAGATATCTTTTTGTAGCCTTCCCCTAAACCAGAAGACTAAACAATCTTTGTTTTCAGATCTTTTGACAGTTGCTTTGAGGATCCCATGCTGTCACTCTTCACAGGAGAGTCAAAGAGAAGCACAACTTGCAATTGACCACCTTAAATACCTTTATATCTCATGATTGGACACACCTGTCTATGAAGTTCAAGGCATAACGAGCTCATCCAACCAATTTGGTGTTGCAAGTAATCAGTAATTGAGCAGTGACATGCATTCAAATCAGCAAAATTACAAGGGGACCCACATTTTTGCACAGCCAGTTTTTTATACAACTAACTACTGCATCACTAAAAATCTGAGATGTTCCTAGAAAATGAAAGACATGCCACTGTTATCTTTTTTGTTGAAAATAGAGTAAATTATTATGCAGGCTGAGCGGAGCTCCCAAACTTTTTCATATGACTGTAGTAAGGAAATAAACCAGATGGAATCAGCAAAATGAGTCAGGGTTCCAGCACGATAACCATGTTTAATATGTAGTACCAGTAATGGCGCACTGCATGATAATGTTCAGTGAATACCCTTGACTTGAGCATTCCTAGTTTTCATCCTCTTTCTCTGTACTTTTGGCATTTGTTTGCTCAGATGATGATGTGCTTGCTGCGTCCTGAGCAGCTCTTCTCTTCTCCACCCTGGTGGCCTGCTTCTTCTCTTCTTTCGTCGGCATCTTTTTGCATTAAAAAGAATTAAGTCAGTGTTTGTGTTGCGATTACGTAGTACATTTTCCTTAATTTTTCACTTAAGCTGGCACTTTGAATCTGCCTCAAGAATGATTTAAGATAAGTGATGGCGAAGGTGTTAGGGATGAGATAGGTGCCCATATGCATGTGCCACACGACCGCCCTGCTGTCCGCTGCCGAGAGTTGATTTTACAATAAAATAAAATAAAAATAAAAAGAGGAATAATCTTGGAGATCAATCATCACCCCGAAAGCAGAAAGTAGACATCACGTAGTATATGTGTACCAAATTTCATGTCAATAGGTTAAACAGTTTGCAAGCTACAGGTGTTTAAAATCCTGGACAGACAAATGGACAGCCACGATAGCATATTATATATGAAGATTGTTTAAAAAGAAAAAGCATAAAAGAGTGCAGTATGATGAAGGCTTAGGCCTACAATAATGACAAAAAGATTCTCCAAGAGTGGCACTCCTGAAGTTCTCTTTATCCTCTATAGATGGGGGTCCTGAAATGAACAGCCATTTCTGGTAGGTGATGAGGTTAAGTGCAGGTCCTTTAAAAGGGGAAGAGCATCTTGGGATGAAGTTTAGTTGAGGCCATTCTTCAGCCGGCTGGCATCCAAATGTAAAAAGAAATTACGTTAGTGACTGCATCACCTCTCAACTTAGGGTGGTATTGCTTACCTTTTCTGAACCTTGAGGATGTCCTCTAAAAGCACTTGCTTGACAATAGATAGAAAAAAATTGTGAAAAAAAAATCCAATGCATACCAATCATGTAGTCCAAGTCCTACCACGCAAAATTTAGACGGACCTAATGTTAAAATCAAATCTGTTGTGTGCTGTTTTATTCCCAAGATTTCCTTAGATTTATTCAACAGAATAGGCATTTGGTGAACAACGTTGAACAATAGCAAAAAATTTCACATTACTCTTGTTGCATAATCCACATGCCAAGTCATCCAGTCATGTGCTCACAGTGTCCCAAACAGAAGTATTTCTGATAAAATGTTAAACAAATTGTTTCTGTAAAATGTTTTAATAAACTAAAATAGAAGATGCTCAAAACCAACTCACCATTTGAACCGTTGAACCTCATGGGTCATGGGTCTACTTGAAAAAGTGAAATGTGGAAATCTTATCAGAAGGAGAGTGTGCCTCATACTTGTACATATTCAAGATGCTTTAATAAGCAGAAGATCCATTAACTAAATAAATGCTAGATAATCCAGCGAAAATGGATGTAAATGTAAGGACAATTAGAAGATCTACAAGTCTATTGCTTGTTCATATTACATTTTTGTTTATGAGAGCGTTTTACTTAAGTGGTCTGTGTAACAATATGTGAGTAAAAATAAGTATTGGGGATGTTGTGAGCACGCAACTGCATGACTTGACATGCGGATTATGCAATGCAAGAAACCTAAGATTTTCTTCATGGACATTTTCATACTCTTTGCTGTTGTCCAGGACTTTTTTTTATTGTAATCATTCCATACAAATAGATCAATTTTTACAAAAATAGGATTGAAAACAAATCAACCCCCACCCCTGAGAAAGAGAGCATAGCCAACAGAGTAAAACTTAAAGCAGGTACAAATAAGTAAATTGATAAGTTTAATAAGCGGATAAAGATAAATGGAGAAGAAAAAGAAATGGGAAGAGAATCTGCTTCCTCAGTGCTTTAAGAGCTTATTCTAAAATATTATTGATTAGATCCTGCCAGGTTTTGGAAAAGTTCTGCACAGATCCTCTAAGTGAGAATTTGATTTTTTCCAATTTCAAATAGAATTAAACATCAGTTACCCACTGACTTAACAGAGAGGAGTCTTCCAGTTGACCAAGATAAGTCTGTGTGCCAATAGTGTAGTGAAGGCAATCACAGTTTGTTTGTCCTTCTCCACTTTAAGCCCCTCTGTGAGCCCACCACACACAGCTGTTAGTGGGTTAGGAGGGATTGGGACACCAAGGATGTCTGATAGGCATTTAAAGATTTTTGTCCAGAATGATGTTAATTTGGTGCAGGCCCAAAACATGTGACCCAATAAGGCTGGAACTTGATTGCAACGTTCGTAGATTGGATCTTGCCCTGGAAACATTTTGGACAATTTTAAATGAGATAGATGTGCTCGATATGTAATTTTGAGTTGAATAATTGTATGCTTTGCGCATATGGAGCTCGAGTGAATTCTCTGCATTGCTACCTTCCACTCCTTTTCTGAGATGTTGAGTGAGAGATCCTTTTCCCACTGTACTCTTGGATCTTTGAAAGGGAGGAACTGTAAAATGGTTTTATATATTGCAGAAATGTTGTCTGAGTCCTCAAGACTGATCAGTATTTTTTTCATCATAGAGGAAGATGGGAGGTGAGGAAAATCAGGCAGGTTCTGTTTAACAAAGTTTCTGATTTCAAGGTAGTGAAAGAAATGTGTTGCTGGAAAGTTAAATTTGGGGTTCGCGTCCCGGGTCCTCCCTGCGTGGAGTTTGCATGTTCTCCCCGTGTCTGCGTGGGTTTCCTCCGGGCGCTCCGGTTTCCTCCCACAGTCCAAAGACATGCAGGTTAGGTGAACTGGCGATTCTAAATTGGCCCTAGTGTGTGCTTGGTGTGTGGGTGTGTTTGTGTGTGTCCTGTGGTGGGTTGGCACCCTGCCCAGGATTGTTCCCTGCCTTGTGCCCTGTGTTGGTTGGGATTGGCTCCAGCAGACCCCCGTGACCCTGTGTTCGGATTCAGCGGGTTAGAAAATGGATGGATGGATGGATGTTCATAGGATGCAAAGATGTTGTCTATGTACAGATCTTTAAGTGATTTAATCACAAATGTTTTCCAGATATTAAAAACTGCATATGTTTGCGAGGGTTGAAAAAGGTTGTTCTCGTACAGAGATGCCACCGGTTAAAGCATCTTTATCTTAAAATGCTTCCTACATTGGTTCCATATTCTGAGTGAGTGATGCACAATTGGGTTTTTAGTATATCGGCGATAACTTGTACTTATTGGGGTACAAAGCAAGGAATATAAAGAAGTACTGCAGGATTTTATTTCTATTGCGGACCAAGCCTGTGTCTGTTCATCTGTTTGTGTCCATGTCCAGGTTTTTATAGCTTGTATGTCTGCTGCCCAGTAATAAAACTGAAAGTTAGGTAGAGCCATGCTACCTTCTGCCTTAGTAGGGTCGCTCTTTGGATACGTGGATGTTTTAAATTCCAAATAAATGAGGTTATGGTTGAATCTAATTGCTTAAAAAATGATTTATTGATGTATATTGGAATGTTTTGAAATAAAAAGAGACGATTAGGAAGGATATTCATCTTAAAAACGTTAATTCTTCCAGCTAGAGTGAGATGAAGGGTTGACCATCTATGCAAGTATTGCTTAATTTTTTCCATACAGATGGCGAAATTTTGTTGATAAAGAGGTTTATGTTTACTTATAGATCTGGGGACCTGGGTTCGTTTCCCGGGTCCTCCCTGCGTGGAGTTTGCATGTTCTCCCCGTGTCTGCGTGGGTTTCCTCCGGGCGCTCCGGTTTCTTCCCACAGTCCAAAGACATGCAGGTTATGTGGATTGGAGATTCTAAATTGGCCCTAGTGTGTGCTTAGTGTGTGTGTGTGTTTGTGTGTGTCCTGCGGTGGGTTGGCACCCTGCCCAGGATTGGTTCCTGCCTTGTGCCCTGTGTTGGCTGGGATTGGCTCCAGCAGACCCCCGTGACCCTATGTTCGGATTCAGCGGGTTGGAAAATGGATGGATGGATGGATGTTTACTTATATTTACCCCTAAGTATTTAAACTGATCTGCAATGATAAAAGG
The DNA here is from genome assembly GCF_900747795.2 of Erpetoichthys calabaricus. Classification (NCBI taxonomy): domain Eukaryota; kingdom Metazoa; phylum Chordata; class Cladistia; order Polypteriformes; family Polypteridae; genus Erpetoichthys; species Erpetoichthys calabaricus. The sequence continues at coordinate 24,918,800 of NC_041403.2, read as the reverse complement.
GAAGGTGTCCAATCTAATATTGTATGCTTGAAGAATTCACTGGGAAGAGCACACTTTTATTCAAATTAATTCTGAGACCAGAGATCTTTGAAAATTCTGTAAGTGCTGTTAGGAATGCACGCACAGTGTTTTGTGGGTCTGATATATATGGTACCATATCTGCATATAGTGCTGTTGTCCAGTACTGATTATTATAGATACCCATTCTATCAACAACAGCAACAATTTATTTCTTGTATAGCAAAATCACACAAGGGCTTTAACCGGCCCTGTTTTTGACATAAGCCTTGACTGTATAAGAAGGCAAGAAAACCTCCCCAGGTAGGGAAAAAAATGGTAGAAATCTTGAGAAAGGCAATCCAGAGAGAGAGAGAGAGACCCCCTTCCAGGTAGGTTGGAGGTGCAATGGGTGTCAAAAATCTGGGTAAGTACAACACACAAAACAGAACACAAGTAATCAATTTCACAGAGCTAGATGGGCAATCTATTATGGTCACTTCAGAAATACAATACAAGAGCACAAACTACTTTGTTCTCGCACAGCACTCGTCACCAAATGCAGGCACAGAGCACTGTGATGATTCTATTAGAAGTTTTATCTCCATACTGCATTAAAACATGAGTTTAAACATTTTCTCAGCCATCACTACAAACTACATGGGGTAAGTGACATTTGCTTTTTGGGTGAAATATTCCTTTAAGAGGGTGTACTTTCTTTTTCACATGACCGTCAGCACAGTGAAGTTATTCTACGAACAAGATTTAAACAAAATAGTGACACCTCTTAGGAAAATGAAAGAGAAAAAACAAACATCTTAATCTGTGTGGCTCTGGCCTGCCTGTTATACCTTCATTTGAATTAGTTATTACCATCCTAGCTGTCTAGAAAGCTTCCGTAAGAGGAATTTGTTTCTAAAGGCTTAATTCTCTGCACCCAGCAGACAGTAGCAGTTTGCTTTCAAAATGTTGTTTTACACCCAACACTAAAACCAAGCAATCATCCTTTACTTGCCAATTTCTAAGACTGGATCACTTTGCAGAGCCAGTGTCTAATTACACTAAGAAATTATATTACAGATGCTTACTGTATCTTCAAAGTGTGCTCTGGACCCGCACAATCCTGAATTCAATTAAGAATACTTGAGAATGTTATGTTATCTTTAAAGAAGGCAAATTGATAGCTGAGTACATTGAATGTTAATAATCGACTAACACTAATATGCCAATGACCTTTTAAATACATTACATTTTCCCAAGGGTTGTTGAGCAACACAGATATATAAACTGCAATATTATTTTTGTGATTTTTAATCCATTATTTCACCATATACAATTTCTTGTATTAGGAATTTGCATTTTTTGCATACTCCAACTTACTCTCCAGAGAGTTTTGGGGTCAGCTCTTTGGTGCAATTGCAGGTTATGGGCCTTGTTCAAGGGCCCAACAGAGGAGAAGATTCCTTCTGTCACTGCCAGGATTCAAACTGGCAGTCTTCAAGTTACCAGCCCCACCACTCCACTTATCCCTTAAACCGCCCCAACTGGCTATAGTCAGTTCCAAATGCAATTTGCCAGCACGCTGGAGCAAAGTATATTCAGTGACATACATTCGTTGAACGCCACAACTGGCTAATGTCAGTTCCCAGTGCAGTTTGACAGTACGCCGGAGCTGATCAGTCCGTGCCATACATTAGTTGAGCAGCCAGCTCATGACCACTGGCACCCCCTAGCGAATCAGCATCACTGTCCCTGGGATTCAGCCTCTGCAATAGACTACCCTGCAAGCATCAGTGTTGGCCTCTGTGTGCTTGCATGCAGCCAGTTCAAGTGCAGTTGGCTTGGTGATTTACTGAATTTCATCAATGGCGTCAGTTGCACCTTTTACATATAGTAATTGATTGTTGCAGTAGTTTTTTTTATAGTTTTTACAGTTCATTGGCAGTGTGTAAAATGATCATTGTTGTAGTAATTGTGATGCTCTTTGCATGAAAATATATGTATTCCATTAAAATTTCACTTTTTCTTGGTGAATTGTGATGTTTCCTTAAAAAGTGCAGCAAAAAAGTATTTGGCATCCGGGGGTACATGAACCCCCAAATATGTGGCAGTTTAAGGGTTAAACATTGTCACAATTCCCATTCCTAAGTAAACCTTTGACATCTGACACAGCAATTGGAATATTTCATTGGTTCTTTTTCTGAGCTTTCTTATTCCAGCAATGCAGGGTAGACAGAACTTTTTTGCCTCATAAGGGACATTTGATGTTTTACAGAAGCTCTTTAGACAGATAGACAGATAGATAGAAACACACACTATAGTTTAAACATACACCAGAATGACTAAAAAGAAATCAAATTTAAAAAGACAGAAAACATCTGACTTGGCATTCCTAGTCATTGTGTGGCATTGTGTAGACATATTGCTGTTGGTATAAATGAGCCCCCGTACTGTTTCTTGACACACTTCTACTGAATAATTAATTGGCTGAAAGTCCTCAGTGTTACTGTGTCAGAGAGTCGATATGCAGCATTGTTCATAATGGTACTCAATTTTGCTTCATTCTCTCCTTTGCTATGACCTACAGGGGGTCCAAAGTGTGTTCCATAACTGATCCCACCCTTTTAATCAGCTTGTTAATTCGGTGGGCTTCTCTTTGAAGTGATATTATCAGCCCAGCCCATCACAGCCTAGAAAATCACACTGGCCATCACAGAGTTGTAGAAGATGTGAAGGATGTCACTACCCACATTAACGTAACTCAGTCTCTAAAGGAAAAAAGAGCCTGCTTTGCCCTTTCCTATATGGTTCATCTGTGTCAGCAGACTAGACCAGCCTGTCATTGATGTGGACCCCCAAATACTTGTAGGGGTGGACCACCTCTTCATTCTCTTCCTGAATAGTGACCGTAAATAGAGGCTCTTTGGTGTGCTGAAAGTCAATAAGCAGTTCCTTGGTTTTGCTGATGCTAAGATGTAGAAAATTCTTCCTGCATCAAGAAACAAAGTTCCCCACCTGAATCTTCTCTGTCTCATCCCCCTTATCAACACACCCCATAAGTTCAGAATCCTCTGAAAATTTCTGCAAGTGACATGACCTCCTGTTATATTTATAGTCAGAGGTGTACAGAGTGAAGAGAAAATCAAACATGACTGTTCCTTGTGCTGCTCCAGTGTTGCTCACACAGTCCTTGAATCTCTTAAACTGCAGTCTTCATGAGAGATATTCCATTATCTAGGACACCATCGGCTCTTCCACCTGCATGTCTCAGAGTTTAGCCCTTAAAAGGGATCACTGGACGGTACAGAAAGCACTGCAGAAATCAAAAAACATAATCCTTACAGAGTAGAAGCCTACCCTGGTACCATAATGCGTGAGTCAATAATCCAGCCTCGATATGGCCACTAGCCCATTAGATGGTATGCTCACACACCCAAATGCAAATCACCAATTAACCTCACATGCACTTCTTTGGAAGGTAGAAAATAAAAAAAAAATTCTGCATGAACAAAGAGTGAATGTTGAAATTGCACATGGATAAGGTTTTTATTCCCTTATTTTGGGCTCTCTAGGCCCAAAAACCCTAATTTGTAGGCCATGTTTGGACCATATTTTGTGCAGGAAAGTACACCCTTATGATAAAGAATAAACTAATAGGTGTCTTTAGGAAACAAATGATCAAACATTAAAGCAGAGTAATGTGAAATTTCTAAAACAATTAAAGAGAGTTATCCAGTCTTGAGACTAACAGGAGCCTTTGACTTGTATTAACCTGTGTCTACTCTCACCATCTTAACTGGTGCATAAACGACTATTGTAATTTTCAGAAAACACCACTGCTATTAAATATCTAGCTTCACTGCACACAAAAAAGACACCCGTACCTTATTAAATTCAGGTTCCCAACATGCTGCCCTCTCCCTTTACTAAAACAAAGTAAAGAACAATGTCATGTACTGACTCTGTCTAGGCTAAGACATAATGGATGGTCACTTTCATATATGACATTTAAAATAGTTATGATAATTAAGGAAATTGAATATTACAATTAATTCATAATGCCCCACTGTAACCATTTTTCATACTTCGCACATCACTGCTTATATTTACAACGATTTTGAACAATTGCCATATCATCTTGCTGATATTTTAAGTAACACATTTACATTCAGCCATAACCCAAAATAGAACAGAATATGAACAACTTGTTGCTATCTTTTTGTATATACACAAATAACAAAAATTTCTATAATAGGTTAAGAAGGTAATTTGGCATTACAATAAATAGATTTAAATCTACACATTGCTGTAAATACAGGGTGAGTCAAAATTATGTTAACACTAATGGATTATTTTTATCTCGACCACACCTTTCCATGTCAATGGACAGGTTGTGGTGGACCACTGCCATGGCCTCCACACTCCCCCGATTTGACACCCTGTGATTTCTGGTTATGGGGTATGGTGAAGGAACGCGTGAATAGCAGGAAAGTTTGTGATGTCAATGACCTGAAGGACAGAATACGGACTGTGGTATCATTTATTCCCCACAAAATTTGTGTCTGGGCTTTAAATGGTATTATTGCTCGTTGTTTTTTGTGTGTTGAACATGATGGCGAACAGGTTGAGACATTCCTGTATGTCATCTTGCACATATGAAGTATGTTTTGTGAATAAATTGTTTCCACCATTCAAATGTTAACATAATTTTGACTTACCATGTATTTTACAAGAAGCAATGTGAATATAGTTATAATGTATAATCTCCTCACAGAGGCAGTGATTGATCCCGGCCCTGTTCAGCTGTGATGAAGAAACTTTAGGAAATGTGAGAGATCTCTACTCCATCCTCCAGGCAGGATGCCAGAAATGTGAGGAGATCTATATAATATATGAACGAGGCACATGAATAGGCAAAAGTTTACATTAAATACTTTCACTTTCTCTGTGGCAGTTATTTTCAGCAAATAACCAACACGCTTGCTGAAATAAACCAAATCACACAATTTATTTTATAAGTTAAGGATAATAGAAAGATGAATATATCCAAAGATACAGTAGATAGATAGGTAGATAGATATAGAGATGGATGGGTGCACTTAACTTATGAATTCTGATCTTTAAATTCATTGACTATTAGACAGACCGCATTGCTGTCTCCTTGTCTCTTCACTCTGTACACCTCAGACTATACTGTAAATGTAACAACAGGTCATGTCACTTGGAGAAATTCCCAGATGATTATCCACTAGCAGGCTTTATTGATGAGATGGAGTACAGGAGTCAGGTAGAGAGCTTTATTTCTTGGCTCAAACAGAATTGTCTGCAACTTAACATCAGCAACACGAAGAAACTTCTTATTGACTTTTACCTCATCTCTATGTCCATTCATTATTCAGGGGGTGGATGTGAAAGTGGTGCACTGCTCCAAGTACGTGAGGGTCTAGATCAATGACAAGCTGGGTTAGTCTAGTGACACAGAGGATCTACTGGCTCTTCTTCCTTAGACGGCATTTGTTTAATTCTGGTAGTGACATCCTTCACATCTTCTCCAATTCTGTGATTTTCTACTTGTGCATGCATGTGTGTGTGGCCCTGAAAGGCTAGTTCCTGCCTTGTCCCTGATGCTGTAGGCATAGGCGCCAGTTCTGTGACCCTGAAGTGTACTAAGCAGTTTGGAGATTTTGTGCTGTGATGGACTGGTAACATCACTTCAAGAGGGGACCACCGAATCAACAAGCTGATTAAGAAGGCAGGCTCAGTTATGGGACACACACTCAACCTCTGAGAGGCAATAGTGGGGGAGAGAATGAAGACAAAACTGATGGCCATTTTGAACAATGATGCATATCCAGGATTGAGGAATTTCAGGGAATTCATTATTCCATCAAGTAATGCTATTGGGGCTCCTTCATACCCACAAGAATACGTCTTTACAATGCTTCACTGTGGCTGCTTTTTTATCCTTAGCTACGTCATATGTTTTTTAATTCTCTGTTTTGTAATTTTTATTCATTTGAGGGGGGTAGTTGTTGCTGTTTGTTATATTATTTCTATATTTCTTGAGCTTCTGTAAGAGCTGCCTTTCGGACAAATACAGTAATCTATCTATGTATCTATCCAAATTCTGTCTTTGTTTACTTTCAATTTCATATTGTCCCTTGCACGCATGCATGTGTGGTCCTGAAAGGCTGGTTCCTGCCTTGTCCCTGATGCTGTAGGCATAGGCGCCAGTTCTGTGACACTGAAGTGTACTAAGCAGTTTGGAGATTTTATGTTGTTAGCTATTGATACAGTTATGAAAAGCAGCTTATGTTAGGAAAGACCTGTACGCATTCCAAAATGAGTCTTGGCTGTGCATAAAGTACACAAATTTATTTTATAAAAATATAAAAAAGTATCATATAAAATCATATAAAATGCAGCCAAATGCTTGCTTAAAATTGTATTAATGTTACATACCCATCTGTTACAATTTTAAATTCAAATCTGTGGGGTTATTTTCAATGTATAAAATGTTGGCTCTTGCTCAGTATCTGTTCTCATGTTAAATTTTCCAAGTGGATGCATATCAATGACTAACTTTTAAGGCTGCAGTATGTAATTGGTTAGTGCAAGTACAGTATGATTCTAAATGATGAAAATCAAAGTTAAAGTAAATCTGTCTGAGTAAGAGATGTGAAAATGTAAATACACCCCATGAAACTCTGTTTCTTCATTTTTCAGTACCTTTAGATAACATATAAAGTAACTGGGGAAAAAACTGTTTGCTTCATCAGGCCGTGATCTTCAGCTCTCTCTGGATCGGTTCGCAGCCGAGTGTGAAGCGGCTGGGATGAGAATCAGCACCTCCAAATCCGAGACCATGGTCCTCAGCCGGAAAAGGGTGGAGTGCCCTCTCAGGGTTGGTAGCGAGATCCTGCCCCAAGTGGATGAGTTCAAGTATCTCAGGGTCTTGTTCACGAGTGAGGGAAGAATGGAGCGTGAGATCGACAGGCGGATCGGTGCGGCATCCGCAGTAATGCGGGCGTTGCATCGGTCTGTCGTGGTGAAAAAGGAGCTGAGCCGCAAGGCGAAGCTCTCAATTTACCAGTCGATCTATGTTCCTACCCTCACCTATGGTCATGAGCTATGGGTAGTGACCGAAAGAACGAGATCGCGAATACAAGCGGCTGAAATGAGTTTCCTCCTCAGGGTGTCTGGGCTTTCCCTTAAAGATAGGGTGAGAAGCTCAGTCATCCGGGAGGGGCTCAGAGTAGAGCCGCTGCTCCTCCGCATCGAGAGGAGTCAGATGAGGTGGCTCGGGCATCTGATCAGGATGACTCCTGGACGCCTCCCTGGTGAGGTGTTCCGGGCACGTCCAACCGAGAGGAGGCCCCGGGGAAGACCCAGGACACGCTGGAGGGACTATGTCTCTCGACTGGCCTGGGAACGCCTTGGGATTCTCCCGGAAGAGCTAGAAGAAGTGGCCGGGGAGAGGGAAGTCTGGGCATCTCTGCTCAAGCTGCTGCCCCCGCGACCCGACCTCGGATAAGCGGGAGACAATGGATGGATGGATGGAAAAAAGAAAAAAGCAATTTGGATTTGCAATAACTTTTTTCAATAAAAATAAACAGATATGACATCGTCAACCATGGATAAAATAAGCCAACCCGCTCATTTAGCTGGCTTTGCCATTTCAAGTAGGTGTTTTCTCTGACTGTCTAGCAGTCAGTGACATTAACTGGGAGAAAGTTTTACCCACTCCTCCATTAAGAATTCTTTCAGTTGTATGATGTCTGAGGGGCGTCCTGCATGCACTGCCCATTTCAAATCTCCCACTGAAACTTAATGGGCCTTGACTTAGCCATTTCTGAACTGTCTTTCTTTTCACCCATTCCATGGTGGAGTTTTTAATAGAGAGTCACTGTCATGTTGCAGTGTCTACTTTCAATGAAGCTTCAATCTTCTGAACAGATGGTCTCACATTATCCTGACACACCCTCCAGTATAATAAAGCATTCCTAGTGTATTCTGCGACAAAACATACCATTTCCATCGTCATGCTTTATAGTTGGTACCAGATTCTTCTGGTTAAATGCTGCCTTTGGTTTTCACCCGACATGTCTTTTAGTAATGTGATGAAATATCTCAATCGTTCTTTCTTCTATCCAGAGCATGTTTTTATAGAAGCCCTGGGCTTTACCTAAGTGCTCACTGGCAAGTTTTAGTGTTGCCCTGATGTTCTTTCTGGGTATCAAATGTCCTCTTGGCACACCTCATTTGTAGATGTAATTTGTACAGCCTCTTTCTGAAGGTAGTCTTATGCACTTTGACGTTAATAGTAGCAAGAGCTACCTGTATGTTCTGTCATGAAATTCTGGGGTTCATAGAGAATTCTTTTAGCAACTTACATTCCTCTCACAGGCTGAAATTGCTGAGACGGCCAGACCTGGAAAAATGAGCAGTTGTTTGAAATCTTATCCACTTCAAGATGATCTTCCAGAAAGTGGAATGGTTGATTCTAACTGTTTGGAGACCTTTTTAAATCCCTTCCGTGACTCATAAGCAACTACAACCTTCTTTCTGAATGCTTTAGTGAGCTCTGTTAGTCTTGGCATGGGGACAACACACAATACAAGAACAGTAGGCAAATCAAACTAAATCTCTAAGGTATAAATAAGAGGACAGGTTCAGAAAAGATCCTCTCTAAGGATGTTCCGGTCATTTGCAACTGATTTGGTACCCCTGATTCTAATTTTAAGTATATGAGTTATTGTTCAGTGTAGGGGGCTCTGAGGCTAGGGAATCTGCACTGGCAATCGGAAGGTTGCCTGTTCGAATCCCGTTTGAGCAAGGCCCTTAACCTGCAATTGCTGAGTGCTTTGAGTAGTGAGAAAAGCGCTATATAAATGCAAAGAATTATTATTATTATTACTTTTTCTACATGCAAAATTTGCATTTATGTTGATTTAAAAATGAAATAATGGACTACAAAATGTAAATGTGGCTTGATGTTTGTTATAAGATCAAATCATGTTATGTCCACATATGTCAGAAAAAAACAAAAAACATTGCATTGGGTGTACTTACTTTATCACATGATTGTATGTGTATTGCCATCTACTGTATCTATCTATCTATTGTAAGCCACTAGGGGGGTACTGCCACCCTAACCCCTGGACACAGACAGGCAGAACACAGGTTTAATCTAATCTATCTATCTATCTATCTATCTATCTATCTATCTATCTATCTATCTATCTATCTATCTATCTATCTATCTATCTATCTATCTATCTATCTATCTATCTATCTATCTATCTATCTATCTACTGTGGCAGATATGACAGCTCCACTATGTAGAAAAAATTTGGTGTATGAACCGGATCATCCCGTTTGTTGTCTGCAGACAGAACAGAATCAAAACAAAATGAAATGCTCTTTGCTGTGCTTCCCACTATGTGGGATATTCAAGGTGAAAGCAAAAAGAGTTTGCTAGAGACCCAGATCACAAGAGGAGCTTTGTCCGGAAGGTTGCTCGAGCCAGTAATGACACCTCCTTCTGGAAAGGGCAGGGTCAGTTGCCCTCACTAGGTGGCTTCTCAGTACTGTGGAGAAAGGAAGGAGATGACAGCATTAGTGATACTGCCCCCTCTATTTCCAGCGGGTTATTACATACCTAGAATGAGCCTGTGAAGAAGTCCTCCCATGTGCTTGCGTGACACTATTTATCTAATTTAATGCAATTTTGCTGTATTAAACTAAAGTGTTAATTGCACTGAACACATTTGTAAATATAGTACAGCTCAAATAAAATACAAAACAACACAAAAATGTCATGAAATATGTGCAAATAAATATTATAGCACCCATACAGACAACTCACAACATGGCGGTGCCCTTTGAGAAACAGCAAATAAAATAGCAACATGAAGATATTACAGAAATAACACTAAAAAGTCATTAGTTCCTGAAAAGTATAATAAATAATGGAAAATAAATAAACAAATTAAACACAGTAACATAGTGGTTCAGTGGCTAGTACTTCCTGTCTCAATGATCCAACATGCTAAGTTTGAATCTTATGCCTTGTCATTGGCTGTATATGTTGGCTTCATTGCTGATATTCATCATTTAAAATATAATCTACATATACCATGGAAGCTGCAAAATGAAATTAAGTGCTGCCACCCATTATACAGCCAGCAAAAGGTGGGTTAAGAGGTGAAGTATAATGGTGAGGCCTGCAGACACCTAATAGCTGTAGTTGTAATTTCTCAAGAAAAGCCCATGGATTAACCAAATGTTATGATTCACACACAGATAAGACTTGGAAAAACAGTGTGAGATCTCCAAAACAAAACTGAAAAGCAGGCCAGACTCCCTACTAGCTTACATAGATAAGGGTCACCCCCAGGCAGCCTGACCGCAACCTGACTGCCTACATCGATGGCTGGCTTTGGCCTACACAGGGCCAAATGCTGCTTTCACCTCGAAAGTTATAAAATGATAACAAAGTGTCAAGAAAATATTGAAAATGACCCTTTAGAGAGACGAGTTGTGGAAAAAAACTGCCCTCTACTTTCAAAGAAGTTATTCACGGAGACAAGATGAGGATACAGAACAATTCTTTATTTTCACAAATGCCTCAGTCCATGGAGTTGAGCTCTCAATACAATTCATTTGCTTTTATGCTTTTCTATTACCATTAACTCATCTAATACAACACATCATCTGACTCTTAATATGCGTAGCCTTATTATTTCATCTAATCATCTAGTGCCACCAGCATTTTCTGACCCCTTTTGACTTTCCCATTTACCTGAAGGTTGCTTCACTAATAGGGATGATCTGAGAATTGTACCATTGATCTTAGCACTACTTCATAGGAGGGGTGTTTGGGTTTTCCCACTGGTTTATCATCACTTTCTAGAGGGGTGCTTGTTACTCATTTACCTCATTCTAACCTTGGAAAATCAAGCTGGCAGTTTATCTGAGATTAGGCAGATTTCACATACTCAAGCTTTAAGCCACATTTAGTTTACCCTGTGGTTACCTTCATTGCTCTTCCTTATGTTTTAATAATTCATTGTTTCAACTTCATTTAAGTATATACAAGTGATAATAAGTGATAATTTGTAAATGACTTTATAATATATATATAAACTAAAAATTCCATAGCTTCTGTAAAAAAGGACAACAAATATGTTTTTATAAAAGGATTTATTGACACAAATCTCTGTATGTAATATATTAAGGTGTTTTTGTTTGTCAAGCTATCACTTGCAGACTACTGGGGCTAGAAAGGTTATGATGTGATATGTTCTGAAAATTCAAAAATATAGGTAATGGCAGCCTTGGCAAAGTGAGCTGTGTTATCTGTTGGTTATGGCAAAGTGACATAGTAGACATCTGCTAAGCACCAAGCAAACTATAAAAGCCCATTATGTGATGAAGAACACCATAATCATAATCATAATAAGAAGAAGAGCAGCTACATCTACTGAGCCATCAAGTGTTAGATACAGAATGCATGAACGAAAAAGATGGGGAAATACATGAAGATAAATGAGAAAATTATTAAATACAGTACATGAATTTATCATCAATTGCAAACATATTTAAACATTGGGTGGAGAGTTTACTTTTGTTTATATTTCACTTTTTCTTTTTGTCACACAACCCCCTCTTTTATAACTTGAAAAAATCCTTTCTTTACGTACTGAAAGCAACATTTGATTTTTGAATTGATTGTATTTGTTGATCATCAAATGTTGAATTTTAATAAATATGCATAAAGGACAGCAAAGTGACTTGTGTTCAAGAAACAAAGTGCTAACCACCATAATGGCAGGCAGAAGAATTCTGCTGAGCATCAAGACAATTGTAGAAGGCAATTGCATGAGAAAGAATGAGAATCAATAAGAAGACAAAACACTGAAGCACATAAACAAGCAGGAACTAATCTGAAAATGGAGAAATTGAGCAGCAGGCATACAAGTGATACGGCTCAGAGGTATGCAAGATAAAGCCCAGAAAACTGAGTGCCAGAATGAGAACAAGAGAGAAATGCATGCAGACAAGCAAGAAGATTGTCAAGTACTCAAAACTATCAGCCATATGCAAGCATTGTTTTTACATCCTTAGATCAATGTTTGTTTGAAGAGCACTACTTAGAAAAGTTAGATCAGCCGTGTGATCACTGTGGAGCTGTATCGTTAAATGATGAAAACAAAAGAATGTGTTGCCAAAATGGAAAAGTACCTACTTTATATTTAGAGGAAGTGCAAGAATGAAATATTCAAAAAACATAAAAAGTATCAACAGCTCTTTATCTTTTGCATCAATTGGAGCCTGATTTTGATCATTCCGCGGACACAGTGCACATGTGTTATTTGCATTTTATTTTAGGATCATAGGTCCGCATATTTCACTAGTTGAAAAATAACAAATTTCTCATAAATATAAGAAGGCAAAAAGATTTGACCAGGTCCCAGTACAAAATCCAGTAATAAAAATCCAAAGATTCCTGCAAAGCAATAAATTGAAATTAAGTCAATACTTACAATGCAAAAGTCTCTTCTACCAAAGCTTATTCAAATGAATGGCAAGGAACTCATTTTTCTAGCTTTTATAGCCTGGGGGGTTGGTATAGGCTGGGAGAGTTCCTTGCAGTGAGATAATGGTTGGGGGGGGGGGGGGTCCACCACCAAAAGAAACACAAGAAACATCAGAGGACAACAACATATGCACACACAGAAACTAAATAATAGACAAATTAAATTAAATTGACCCAGAATGCATAATTATAATGTATAATTACAAAAATAATTCATATTTCTTTAAAAATATAGCATTATTAACATAAACAATACATTAAAAGGAAGTTTAAACATAAGCCAGGGGAGGCACCCTGCCTTAGACATTACAACCAAATCCTCTCTCCTAAATGGTTGTCAACGTTCTTGTGTCTGGTAGCATGCAAGGCAAAAGGCCTTAGCCACTCCCCAACCCTCTGATTGGCTGGTAGCATGCTCATAATGACACCCCGCCTCCTAATCTCAGCTAGCTTCAGCTCCTTTTGCATATCACCACATACTAAATGTGCATTTGGATAACACTGATTTCCATTTATTGAAATTTGTGGGAGTTAAAACCTGATTTGCATATATGTTTCAAATATTGTAAATGTCATTGCAGCATTTCAGTTTACCAAAAGCAAACTGTCAATTTTATTGGCACTAAAATATGTTGGTGCACATTTGAACACGCTGAAAGAGATTAAAAAGAAGAAAAAGATTAGTATTGTGAAAGCTTATTAAATATTCATTGACACTAACTGTTAATGACTAAAGTACAAATTAAGTTTTAAAACACTAATCTACATTTTAAGCAGCAAGGCTGATTACAGCAATGCAATTAGAAGAGCTTTTATGGTAAATGTTTATATGGAAATTACGTTGAAATTATGCTTTAATTCCTCATTTTGATTTCATAAAGACGTTTATTTTACACCATTTTAAAACTCATTTAATTAAGGAAACTTTTTTCCAATTTGAAATAGTCAATTCATTGGGTTTTAGATGCACTTTAACTTTAAAATGTTATAAATGGTTAACCGTTGTGTTCTGGATGCACATTCAGTGTGAAATGACGTTTACGCTGATGGGCACTCATGATAAAGTTATGAGAAAGCAAAAAAAAAATTTAAACTTGATGTGCCAATCAACATAAAGCCTATTATGTAAAGTAGATAACACATTCATAATCTAAACAATATTGCTGGCGCATAACACTTTATGTTTTTATATCTGCAAGCACCATAACTTAATTGAAAAATCTAATCCACATAAATAGCTATCAGCTCATAACTGCAGTCAGATGCATTAGCAGGGCAGTTTAACATCTTCAATACTTTGTATTTTTCATTAACATTACTCTTGCCTTAGGGAATCAATTTTCATTTTTTTTAATGTGGTACTGGCCAGATATAAAATATGTGCCTTATGTCTTTAGCGCATTAAAATAAAATAAAAATGTGTAACTGAGGATGGGTTTGACTTTAGCACCCGTCATGGTGTAGCCCTGCTGCACTCCTTGAACACCAGTAGCCTAAACTACTGAGAACATCTGTAGCCCAAAAGCGTTGCTGAATTAGTCCAACATGGACCAAACCCAATGAGCACAAGGACATAAGAACAGAACAACATAATACATTTGACAAAAAAGAGGAGGCAATGCAGTGCATCATGCTTGTTTGTTTAGCTAACAGCTAAGCTGTCCCAATATCTCTTGCAGGTACTTCTTAAAGGTTCTCAAGGTTTCTGCTTCAACTATAAGTCTTGGTAGTTTGTTCCAGATTCCCACAACTCTTTGCACAAAAGAAGTGCTTCCTGGCTTTAGTCCTTAATGCTCTTCCCCTTAAGTCGTTGAGGTGAACTAGATTGATATTTATCAGGGAAGGTTTTTAGTGTAAGAACATAAGAACAATCTAGACAAGAACAGGCTATTCAGCCCAACAAAGCTCACCTGTCCTATCCACTTGATTTTCTAAAACAACATCAAGTCGAGTTTTAAAGGTCCCTGAAGTCCTCCTGTCTACCACACTACTCGGTAGCTTATTCCGTGTGTCTCTGGTACTCTGTGTAAAGAAAAACTTTCAAATTGTGTGAAATTTACCTTTAAAATATTTCCAGCTGTGCCCCAGTGATCTTGGTGAACATTTTAAATTAACAGTCTTAATATACTGTACTAATTCCCTTCATAATTTTTAACATTTCAATCATATCTCCTTTTGTTTAAACTGGAAAGGCACCCCTATAACTCTGGAATCAGCCTAGTTGCTCTTCTCTGGACATTTTCTAGTGCTGCTATGTCCTACTTGGTCGCTTATTCCAGTGTCTGTTGTTCTCTGTGTGAAGAAAAACTTCCTAATGTTAGTCTGAAATGTACCCTTAACAAGTTTCCAATTCTGCCCCTATGTTCTTGCTGAACTCATTTTAAAGTGACAGTTTCAATCCACTGGACTAATTCCCTTCATGATTTTTAACTCTTTCAGGATGGATGTCAATTTTTCGGAAGATGGGGGGGTTAAGGGTGGTAATCAACTGTAAACAGTGACCAAACCCACTGTTATGTTTTAGTTTGACTGTCTTTGCTAAAAGGAAAGTTAGGTTCATCGGTTTGACTGAGATTCCTTGAGCTCACGTGCAGGGCCGTCTTAACGCATGGGCACCATGGGCAGTCCATGAGCATAGGGGCCCCATGCTAATCTATGTATGTTGTGACTTGCTGAGTGATTGTGTAGGTGTGGTGTTAAGGATCCACAGCTCTTCCAGCATAGGCCAGTTCGTTTTTAAATGAATAATCACTGCGCTTGTGACTTAGCAAGGGGGCGTGGTGGCTGTAGCCGCAGGGCGATCTGCAGTGTGGGCGTTTCTCGCCTAAGTGCACAGGTGAGAGACTGCCCACATCCGTGATTGTTCCTGTGGCTAATGGGCTGCAGCTGCCATGTCCTCTGTGCATATATAGAGGAGCCTGAGACGGTTAGGGAGAAGAAAAAAGTAAAAGAAGAAAAAGAAAAGAAAAAAGGAAAGGAAAGAAAGAGAATGGGAGGTAGCGAGAAGACAGGAAGCAGGTGGAGAAAGCCGGTGTGAGGAAGGAGAGCGAGCGAGTGAGAGCAGGCTCGCATTAGAGAAACCAGGCAGCTGGGAAGAGAGCCCACGAGGGGAGTGTTTGGCCGACACTCAGTGGGGCTGAAGGAAGCGGTTGCTCCAGCTGAGCGACTAAGTAGCTGGAGTGACCAGTAGAGGCATCGACTTCACCTTCGATAGGAGTGGGAGTCGAGGAGGCTTTGGGCTGGTGTAGCCCCAGCGTGAGCGCCTTGGCCGCTGGGAAAATAACCCAAGTCTTGGGAGCCTGACGTAGCCAAGGGTCGGAGGGTTACCGGACTAGGTTGAAGGGCAGCTGTTCTTGCAGGTAGGCGACTCTCCTGTCGAGCAGCCCAGATGGGAGTAGCAGGGGAGCCGCCAAGTTTTAAAGGAAGACACCGGGCTTTGTAATTTTAATGGATTGCTTCTTGTTGATTTTTAATCTTGTTATTCTTAGAAGATTTTTCTATTTATCGATTTTAACCTCCACGTTTCATTTTATGGATTATTTATTTATTTGAACTTTGAATGCACTACTGCACTTGATTTGAACACTGTTTTTGATTTATTTGAATAAAAGCACTTTGCACTTTATTACACCATCCCCTTGCTCATTGTTATTGCCTCACTGTCTAGCTCATCGGTGACATTACCGACGGTGTTGGGTTCAAGGGCTCCCTAACAGCCGATGGGAGCGTGGAGCAGAACCCGCATCGTCACAGTAGTAGGGGCCCCAATGCACTGCTTTGCCCGAGCGCCTATAATGCAGTTAAGACGAGCCTGCTCACGTGAGTAGCAAAGAGCAAACAACAGCAAAAAAGGGACTGACATCTGTCAAGAGATCGAAGTGAATGCGAAAATACTCTGTGGACGATGTTTTGTATATTATCGCTGAACTGGACTCTGGACTCAGACTTCTCAGACTCCGATTTTGATGCGAGTAATTGAAAACGTACATGAGGTACCAGAATTAACTGTTCGGTCCCCAGCTGATCAATCCCCAGCCTATTGTGGAGCTGAACATGTTTACGTAGCTGACGCACCTATGGCAACTTTCGCCTGGGAGGACTTACAATGACAAGAGGTACAAACCAGATTGTGTTGCATTGTGACCACGACCATCGCTGCTGTCAAACAATTTTTAAAACTTGTTTAGCATGGTGGGGAATTCCAATGTTGATGTTTTTTATGTTTTATGATGAAAGTAGCTACTCGATTAATTGATTGAATGAATTAATTTATGTGTGCCCCACGGTGTTATTTAGTCATATATAACCACGAAAATTGTGGTTAAAGAAAAATTTATTTTTTGCATTTTAGTGCATTTGTAACTAAAGTAAATAAAATTGTTTTACTTAAAAAACTTTTTTTATATATTTTATTTTTTACATTTTAGTTTTTAATTGTTATGAAAATTATTTTTCTTTAATCATTTTTCATGAACGGGAAGCTTCTTTAAAAGTAACACATAATATATCTTCTTTGCAGAATTATTTGAATACTAAAAAGAATGATATTTTGGTCTCTATGTTTCTGTTCAGGCTCTTACGAGATTAGCGCTCAGTCGCTGTGGAAAAAAAAAATATTGACAACAGAACAGCAAGCTTATGATAATACTTCCTCACCATGATCATCAATACTACTCCTTCGCAAGAGTAAATAAGTAAAGTCGGCACACATATTTACCGACTCCACTCACTAGAAGAGGAAAATGGGGGGCAATCCGATGTGTCTCTCATTTGTATGCTCCTATATCTCACTGTATTCTCTCTCCGTCATTGTTGTGTGTGCGTTAATTGGAATCGTATAACCATTAATGATGGTGAAATTTGTTACGTAATTGCATCGGTTTTGATGGATTATTGTATTGTCATCGATACTGAACACATATGCAAAATTTGAAGAAATTCACTTTGCCAAAAGTTGGTTTAAAATCAGTTACAAAATTTGATCCAGACAAATAAACAGACAGAGGAGTCTAGTTAAAAAAAATTGTTTAATAACAACAGCTCACATTTGCCACAGCAAATGGAATTCATATCCACTAAATGGAATTCATATGGGATTCGAATGCATCTTGTCAGGGCCATTACAGTGTATGTTATAGACACACCATACCATGCCATATCATTTTTAAAACCTGTTTACATCTTAGCAGGGTCCAGAGATACTATAGATAAACCATTCTGCTTAAATACACTGTGGCGTACAGCATTAGATGGTAGCCCCCCTGGGCTGCAGTGGTGCCTCTGACTCCTGCAGGGTTCTATGGGAGCTGGAGTGCAGTACAGCCCTGTTGGGTTCCATGGGTGCCACGAAGGGGTGCTGCAGCTGCTGCTGAGCCCTTGGATGCAGCTCTTCCGTCACACCCGAAAGTAGGTCAACGAACACCAGGAGCACTTCCTAGTGCCTTATAAAAGGAGCCAGCAGCCACTACTCAGGAAGCCAGAGTCTGAGAGGTGGAGGACAAAGCTTGCCAGGAGGAGCGGAGGAGAAAAGAAAGAAGAAGAAAATTGTGTTTTTGTTGTGTTGAACTGTGTTGTGCTTGTGGGAAACGGGGGGAAGTCATTTCCCACGAGGGAGAAAGAACATTTTTTTTAGAATCTGCCTTGAACTTGTGTCCCATGCCTGTCTGTGTCGGGTTTGGGCAGCGGTGCGCCCCCTAGTGTCCACAACACACTTAACCCTTTTTGGCCCTGGATTTTCTGTTTTTATGGGAAAAATTATTTTGTGAGATATTCTACCTTTGTGGGCGGCACAGTGGCGCAGTTGTTCGCTTCCCGGGTCCACCCTGTGTGGAGTTTGCATGTTCTCCCCGTGTCTACGTGGGTTTCCTCCGGGTGCTCCGGTTTCCTCCCACAGTCCAAAGACATGCAGGTTAGGTGGATTGGCGATTATAAATTGGCCCTAGTGTGTGCTTGGTGTGTGGGTGTGTTTGTGTGTGTCCTGCGGTGGGTTGGCACCCTGCCCGGGATTGGTTCCCTGCCTTGTGCCCTGTGTTGGCTGGGATTGGCTCCAGCAGACCCCCATGACCCTGTGTTCGGATTCAGCGGGTTGGAAAATGGATGGATGGATATTCTACCTTTGTGGTGTCTAGAAAGCTCAAAAATGAAAAAAACAAAAAAATTATCACTATTATTATATAATAGCTGCCAATTTTCACTTTCGTGTTTCGCAGACTGTATGCCAGTCTTTCCAGTCTGCGCTAATAGTAGCATGCCCGGTTCCAATGGCTGCAAACGTACCTGTGCTTTACAAAAACAGCTGTATATATATATATATATATATATATATATATGTACTAGTAATAGGACATCAGGTCCAAAAGGGTTAACAATAGTTATCAGGAATGGACCCCTTCTGCATAGTTTGAAACCCAGCAAAGACCCCTGATTTGTGTCTCTGCCGTATTTCATTCTGTCTCGAGACTTCTCTCCATGTTCATGTGAGTGTCAGGTTGATTTGCCAAGTCCAAGTTGGCTCTGTGTGAGTGAGCGGTGGGATGGACTGGTGCTTCATCTGGGACTGTTTCCATCCTTGTGCCCAGTGCCGCCAGGTTAGGCTTTGGTTCCCGGTGACTCTGAATTGGATTAGGTGGGTTTGAGAATGATATACTGTATTATTATTATTCATTTGTTAGTTTTTCTCTTATATCAACAGACAAACAAGTGATTGAACACCAGAAGGATGGCCTTAATAACAAAGATCTCACTTCAAATGGCAGATAGCCATAACTTGTTTGAGAACTGTGTAGTTGTATTTTATCTTTCATAACTTTGCAGCATTGTGTCTGAAAACGAAGGAAAAAGCAGCTCTGCATTGTGCAGTGAGTTTCTGTAGTTAAATGGAGTTTGGGCCAGACTATCACTCTAATTTAATTTATTTTTATTCTCTTCTATGAGTGGCATGGATGCAAACTCAAACTACGGTAAAAAGAAACACATAGACTAGAGCATCAGAGGCAAGCAGCGAGATGCCATTCAGATCCAGACTTGTGCGAGGGTGCTGAGTCATCCTTGAGACAGGAAAGAAACAATAAGACAATAAAGCATATAGTATGTTTAATTAAATTTAGAGTGAATAAATAGTGAGCAATAGAATGGCTTTGTGATAGCACTCAGTTAAACCTGAATGTACTTTCTTAGAAAAGAAACAAAAACACAATAATAATATATTTAATTTAAATTTTAAAGTCTTTATTTTCAATAAAGAACAGGAAAGACAAATGCTTTGAGATAGTACTAGTGGAATAAAATGAACATGCATTGTATGGTTCTATCTTTGTAAGCGTAACCATCTATTTTCTGACACATATACTGTAATCTAATTCTGGGTTATGGAGAGCAGGAGCCTATCCTGTTCACATCAGATGCAAGGTAAGACCCAAAACAGGACGGGTCACCAGTCCATCAAAGGGCAGACTCATGCACACCTCTAAATTGGGGCTAATTTAAAAGTGCCAAGTAAACTAACCAGCATTTGGAGTACCCAGAGGAAGGTGAGGTAGTATGCAAGAATGGGGGAGAAAATTGCAGACTCCACATGGACAACAACA
Organism: Erpetoichthys calabaricus; assembly: GCF_900747795.2. Classification (NCBI taxonomy): domain Eukaryota; kingdom Metazoa; phylum Chordata; class Cladistia; order Polypteriformes; family Polypteridae; genus Erpetoichthys; species Erpetoichthys calabaricus. The sequence goes on along the minus strand of NC_041403.2, from coordinate 24,898,616 downwards.
TTGCGTGCAGTGCTAGTCCATCACAGAGCACAAATATCCATTCTGAGTCTATTTGGAGGTGCCAAAGCCTTTCTCTTTGGCTAAGGGTAATGAAAACTGAAATACCTGGAAGAAAAACACAGGCATGGGAAGTTCTGGTCAATAGACAACAACCAGGCATGCAATTCAGACCCACATAAGGTAGCACCAGTCACCACTACCCCATTTTCTTTGTAAACTTAATCATCCATTTTCAAACCAGCTCAATCTAATTTAGGGTCAGAATCTATACTATCCTGGCAGCATCGGGCACAGGATAAGGGTCATCCCTGCATGAAGTTTCAGTCCATGACAGTGTATACTCACAGTTACATTTACAAAGGGTCAATTGAAAAATCACCAAATTAAAAAATGTACCATCCAGTACTTCCAAGTGAATTACTATTTAGTGACACTGCAGGAAATCTCTTTGCAGCCTTTGTCGATTTTTGCAAAGCGTTCGACTCAGTTAACCAAGCTGCCCTGTGGGACATCCTGAGGGTTCGTGGGACCCCCTCGAGGTTGCTGGATATTATGGCCGGCCTGTACGCTGGTACTGTGAGTGCTGTGCAGAGTGGAGGCAGCACCTCTGCGTTTTTCCCAGTTGATTCTGGGGTTTGTCAGATGTGTGTTCTTGATCCTACTCTGTTCAATGCATGTATGGACTAGGTGTTGGGCAAGGTCGTGGGGTCCAGCGGCTGTGGGGCATCTGTTAGTGAAGAAAGATTCACGGATCTTGACTTTGCTGACGCTGCTGTGATCTTCACATAGTCAATGGAGGCTCTGATCAGGGTGCTCGAGAGACTGAGCGAGGAGTCTGAGTGTCTGGGCTTGTGAGTGTCCTGGATAAAAACCAAAGATCCAGGCCTTTAATGACCTCTTGGGCACAGCCATCAGCAGTGTGTCTGTTTGCTGAGAGAGTGTCAACCTCATTAAGAGGTATACTTACCTTGGCAGTGATATTCATATCTCTGGTGACTCTTCCTATGAAGTCAGTAGACGGATTGGGAGAGCATGGGGGGGTCATGAGGTCGCAGGAAAGGGGTGTGTGGCGCTCCCAATATCTATGCAAAAGGACGAAGGTCCAAGTCTTTAGAGTCCTGGTGCTTCCTGTCTTACAATATGGTTATGAGACATGGACGCTATCCAGTGACCTGAGATGGACTCTTTTGGTACTGTGTCTCTCCGGAAAATCCTTGGGTACCGTTGGTTTGACTTTGTGCCGAATGAGCGGTGCTCATGGACTCCCGAATGAGGCACATTACCTGCATTGTGAGGGAACGTCAGTTACGTCACTATGGCCATGTGGCGCATGTCCCAGAGGTTGATCCAGCTCATAAGATCCTCATTGCTGGGGATCCGAATCGCTGGACCAGGCCAGGGGGTCACCCACGTAACACCTGGCTGTGGCAGTTAGAGGGTCATTTGTGGAGGGTGGGACTGGACCACATGTCTGCCTGGGGGGTTGCAAACCGGGATCCCATGTTGTTTCATCGTGTAGTGGGTACGGCAACGCACTGTACCAGTGCATGCTCCCCAACTTGACTCGACTTGACTTTATAGGAAATCACTCAATGGAAGAATGTACAATACAAGACAATTTGATTGTACTGTACAATAATATACTGTAGAATCAATTGCATGGAGCTATGTCATATTTATTATATACACAAGTACACGTAGAGAAAAATGAACAGAATATTGAACCAAGTGAGAACTTTTAATAATATTTATTCTGGAACTAAACATATTTGGTCAAATGGAGTCCACAAGCTGCATAGCAGTTTGGACAGATTGGTATAGCAGAGGGTATCCATGTCGACCTTTACAGATCTATTATGTGCGCTCATTTTTTTCTCTTCATCATCATGCATACACTCTGGCAGGGCAAGGAGCTTTCAGCTATTTTCACTTTTAAATTTCTTTGTGGGTGTTTGACTGAGTGTGCATGCATTTATGTGCCTTGGTATATGCATACATGTACATAAATTATGCATCTTAAAAACTACTCATGCAAAACTTTTGCAAATCAACAGGCCTGGTCACATGACTAAACAGAACAGACTGCAAAAATACCGGTTAAATGACACAATGTCTATAGCAGTTATCACTGGACATTCAGTAAATCAAACTGTTTTTGAAGGATATGGAGATAAGTATTGGACCAAACTGCACCAAAAACAATGTAAGAAGTTAAACACTTGTGAAAGAAGACAGGTCCATTTACTTGGAAGTTATCACCGTACATAGGTCTCAGGAACCACTTGTTCTAATATGTTCTGTCTTTGCTTGGCTGTAGGAAAGTTGAGACAATTACGTATACTGAACAAATAGAAAATGTAAAAAATAAATACATATTTTTTTACAAAAGAACCAAGCTATAAACAGAAAAATATATAATTCCACTTGTCATGCAGTAAATATATGTAGAAACATATACAGTCACTGGCCACTTTATTAGGTGCACCTTGCTACTACCGGGTTGGACCCCCTTTGACCTTCAGAAGTGCTGTAATTCTTCGTGGCATAGATTGAACAAGGTGCTGGAAACATTCCTCAGGGATTTTGGTCCACAGTGACATGACAGAATCACGCAGTTGGTGCAACTTTGTCGGCAGCACATCCATGATGTAAATCTCCCATTCCACCACATCCCAAAGGGGCTCTACTGGATTTTGATCTGGTGACTGAGGAGGCCATTTAAGTACAGTGAACTCATTGTCATGTTCAAGAAACTAGCCTGAGATGATCTGAGCTTTGTGATGCGTTGTTTTATCCTGCTGGAAGTAACCTTCAGAAGATGGCGGTCATAAAGGGATGGACATGGTCAGCAACAATACTCAGGTAGGGTGTGGCATTTAAATGATGTTGAAATGGTACTAAGGCACCCAGAGTCTGCCAAGAAAATATCCTCCATACCATTACACCACTACCATCTGCCTGAACCATTAACACAAGGGAGGATGGATCCATGTTGTTGATGCCAAATTCTAACCCTTCCATCTGAATTTTGCAGCAGAAATCGAAACTCATCAGACAAGGCAACATGTTTCCAGTCTTCTGTTGTCCAATTTTACTGAGCCCGTGTGAAATGTAGCCTCAGTTGCCTGTTCTTATCTGACAGGAGTGTCACCTGGTGTGGTCTCCTGCTGCTGTGTTCCATCTGCTTCAAGGTTTGATGTGTTGTGTGCTCAGAGATGCTCTTATGCATACCTCAGTTGTAAAAAGTGGTTATTTGAGTTACTCTTGCCCTTTTTATTAGCTCGAACCAGTCTGGCTATTCTCCTCTGACATCTGGCATCAACAAGGTATTTTCACCCAGAGAACTGTCCCTCACTGATATTTTCCTTTTTCCAGACCATTCTCTGTAAACCCTAGAGATGGTTGTGCGTGAAAATCCCAGTAGATCAGCAGTTTCTGAAATTCTCAGACCAGCCCATCTGGCACCAACAACCATGCCACATTCAAAGTCACTTCAGTCACCTTTCTTCCCCATTCTGATGTTTGGTTTGAACTTGAGCAGGTTGTCTTGACAATGTCCAAATGCCAAAATGCATTGCATTGCTGCTATGTGATTGGCTGATTAGATATTTATGTTAACAAGCAGTTGAACAGGTGTAATAATAATAATTCTATCTATCTATCTATTGCAGGGGTGCCCACACTTTTTCGGCTTGCGAGCTACTTTAAAAATTATATATATATATATATATATATATATATATATATATATATATATATATATATATATATATAATATACAGTGCATCCGGAAAGTATTCACAGTGCATCACTTTTTCCACATTTTGTTATGTTACAGCCTTATTCCAAAATGGATTAAATTCATTTTTTTCCTCAGAATTCTTCACACAACACCCCATAATGACAACGTGAAAAACGTTTACTTGAGATTTTTGCAAATTTATTAAAAATAAAAAAATTGAGAAAGCACATGTACATAAGTATTCACAGCCTTTGCCATGAAGCTCAAAATTGAGCTCAGGTGCATCCTGTTTCCCCTGATCATCCTTGAGATGTTTCTGCAGCTTAATTGGAGTCCACCTGTGGTAAATTCAGTTGATTGGACATGATTTGGAAAGGCACACACCTGTCTATATAAGGTCCCACAGTTGACAGTTCATGTCAGAGCACAAACCAAGCATGAAGTCAAAGGAATTGTCTGTAGACCTCCGAGACAGGATTGTCTCGAGGCACAAATCTGGGGAAGGTTACAGAAAAATTTTCTGCTGCTTTGAAAGTCCAAATGAGCACAGTGGCCTCCATCATCCGTAAGTGGAAGAAGTTCGAAACCACCAGGACTCTTCCTAGAGGTGGCCGGCCATCTAAACTGAGTGATCGGGGGAGAAGGGCCTTAGTCAAGGAGGTGACCAAGAACCCGATGGTCACTCTGTCAGAGCTCCAGAGGTCCTCTGTGGAGAGAGGAGAACCTTCCATAAGGACAACCATCTCTGCAGCAATCCACCAATCACGCCTGTATGGTAGAGTGGCCAGACAGAAGCCACTCCTTAGAAAAAGGCACATGGCAGCCCACCTGGAGTTTGCCAAAAGGCACCTGAAGGACTCTCAGACCATGAGAAAGAAAATTCTCTGGTCCGATGAGACAAAGATTGAACTCTTTGGTGTGAATGCCAAGCGTCACATTTGGGGAAAACCTGGCACCATCCCTACAGTGAAGCATGGTGGTGGCAGCATCATGCTGTGAGGATGTTTTTCAGCGGCAGGAACTGGGAGACTAGTCAGGATAAAGGGAAAGATGACTGCAGCAATGTACAGAGACATCCTGGATGAAAACCTGCGCTAGAGCGCTCTTGACCTCAGACTGGGGTGATGGTTCATCTTTCAGCAGGACAATGACCCTAAGCACACAGCCAAGATATCAAAGGAGTGGCTTCAGGACAACTCTGTGAATGTCCTTGAGTGGCCCAGCCAGAGCCCAGACTTGAATCCGATTGAACATCTCTGGAGAGATCTTAAAATGGCTGTGCACCGACGCTTCCCATCCAACCTGATGGAGCTTGAGAGGTGCTGCAAAGAGGAATGGGCGAAACTGGCCAAGGATAGGTGTGCCAAGCTTGTGGCATCATATTCAAAAAGACTTGAGGCTGTAATTGCTGCCAAAGGTGCATCGACAAAGTATTGAGCAAAGGCTGTGAATACTTATGTACATGTGATTTCTCAGTTTTTTTATTTTTAATAAATTTGCAAAAACCTAAAGTAAACTTTTTTCACGTTGTCATTATGGGGTGTTGTGTGTAGAATTCTGAGGAAAAATGAATAAGGCCTTTGGAATAAGGCTGTAACAAAACAAAATGTGGAAAAAGTGATGCGCTGTGAATACTGTCCGGATGCACTGTATACTGAGTATACTTTATTCATAAAATATATGTTGTCGTACCTTGCATAACTGAATAACCTTTATGGCACAATAACAATTCAATACATTTATGGTCACTACAATATTTGGATTTAATAATCTTCATGTGGGAAAAGGCTAACTCGCATAAATAAGTAGAGCCGAATAATGCAGTCAAGGAGGTAGCACATTTCCTCATGTTTGGGTACTTTTCCTCAGTGAGTAAGTTCCAAAACTGTCCAAGAGCCCCAGACTTCAGCTGAATGTCATCCTGTAGTGTCAAAATATCATCTTCCACTGTAGAGGAGTTTTAGGTGAAACAGTGTTACAATTTGTGATGCGGGTGAATCACCCTCAACATCTTCTCTAAATGGATACCACTTAAATGGTTCAAGTAAAGCTGAGTCTTGAAACCATCTGTCAAAGTCTGACAGACAATTTTCAATCTGCTCTGTGTAGCGTATGCTGTCGAGTTGCACACACACCTTCCATTGCGTCTCCAGCTCTGACACGAGGTTTTGGATGTTCCCCAAATCAAGACGCTGCAGCTTTGAGGACAGATGCTGCATTTTTCATTTGAAAGCATTAACTGAGCTAATCATATTGACCATGGAGTTCTCTTTTCCTTGAAGCTGTAAATTAAGCTCATTCAACATGTTGGTCAGATCAGAAAAAAAATGGCAAGTCTAGCGGCCATTGATTGTTATTAAGTTGCTTGTATTCTGCATGTTTAATGACAAGGAGAAACTTCTTTTTCTCCGGCCAGGGGTCTTTAAATCTCAGCAGGAATTTCTCCCTAGCCATCTGTCTCAACGAAGGCCTCTTTTATCATCTCTCCATCTTGGAAGGACTTCTTATTCTTAATGATCGAGTGACTCGCCCGGAACGAGGCTTCAGTGTGTCTGCCTTTGCTTTTGAATTCAGCTGAGTGAAAAATGACGGCTGTCCGATTAACTGCGATTTTAGTTCCCTCTCCTTTCTCTTTCTCAGATAGCTTTTCGGAAGGAAGTCAGTTTCGTAGTTTTTATGAACAGTTCCAAAGTGCCTTTCCACATTTTCCTTCTTTGGAATAGCAATGATAGATTGACAGATCAGACAAACACACTTCGATTGTGACATTGTGAGAAAAAAAATCCTCTTCCAATTCCACATCCAGCCCATACCCTCCCCAAGCAATTTTTTTTTAAAAATTCCTTCTTTAGTCGATATAAATTGGAAGGCTAACTAGATCACAGCTGGAGTTTTGCAGTAGCTCGTGCGTTTAATCGTGCGTGCGGGATGACCAGCGTGTTAGAAGAAAAGAGATCTCAGACTGGCCGCCCTGTATGTCAATCAAGTGGCAAATGCCATAGGGAGGGTATACAGTATGACAGACTAAAGTTAAAAAAAATTTTTTTTGAATGCAATGCAATCTACCTGCACTACCTTTCCGATCTACCAGTCGATCGCGAGCGACTCATTGGGCACCCCTGATCTATTGCAACGGCCGGCATCTGTGAGGTACTACCTCCCCTGGAACGCTAGAGGGCAGCCCTTCTGGGTGGCTGTGGCACTACAGATTCCCGCAGGGTATGGTGGTGGCACTTGGAGTTTGGTACAGCCCTGTTGTGTTCCATGGTGGCCACCACGGGGAGCTGCAGAGACCTACAATGGACTTCCACCATACCTGGGAGTGATTCCAGGTAATACTAATGAGCTAACTGGAGCTCTCCCAGGAGCTTTCGAAGAACCAGAGTCTGTAGGAGGTGAACAAAGCTTGCCTGGACAAGTGGAAGGGAAAGACAAAGAGAGGAACAGTAAGAAAGCTGTGCTTTATGTATTGTGCTGTGGGGAGCAGAGAAACATGTGTGCTGAACTGGAACTTGTGTCCAGCCTGTTTGTGTTGGGGTTAGGGTGTCTGTATGTACCCCGGTGGTCCACAATATAAAGGACCGGGAGAGGGATCATATCCAGAGCAGTACCTCCCCTGGAGCGCTAGGTGGCAGCCCCCAAGGGTTGCAGTGGTGCCTTGGACTCCCGCAGAGCTCCATGGGAATTGGAGTTGGATAACGCCCTGTTGAAATCCGTGGGTGCTGCCAGGGGGTGCTGCAGCAATTGCTGAGCCCCGGAGTGCAGCTCTTCCGTCACACCCGGAAGTGCTGCTAGAAATGCAATGAGCACCTGGAGCACTTCCGGGTGCGTTATAAAAGGAGCCAACAGCCACTACTCCATCGGCTAGAGTTGGGTGGAGGGAGATGAAACTTTGCAGGAGGAGTGAAGGAGAGAAAGAGTAGAGTAGAAGAGAGAAAGAGAGAAAAAAAGAGTACAGTGTTTGTGCTTGTGAAACTGTGCTGGGCTTGTGGGAAACGGGGAAGGCATTTCCCACAAGAAAAAAAAGAAAGAAAGTGTGCCTTAAACTTGTGTAACACACCTGTCTGTGTCGAGTTAGGACCTTGGTGGTCCACAATATATATATTATATAAACCCTGAAAGCTTAGTTTAACTTTTTCTCACCAATAGAAAAGGTCACATAGGTTATGAATTTTATCTCTTGGCTTAGTTTGATCTTTTTCTCTTACTGAGAAAGGCACATAACTTATTAACTCTGATCTTTAAATTCATGCTGTCAAGATGGATATGTTCTTAAGCTAGTTATTAAGCTTCTCTAATATTGTGGCATTCATTTGCTCACAGAAGCCTCTGTTCTGGGTTACCGCCAACCCTCACACAGAGCTCTTGCTCTCTTGAGCTCCGTTTGTGTGTGTGTGTGTGTGAGAGAGAGACAGAGTGAGTGTGTAAGTATGAGAGATGCAGCTCTCCACTTTCTGACTGGGTTTAGGAAGAATCCTATAACACAGTGCTAGAATTTATCCTTCACAAGGATATTATATTATAGCTACAGTTACTCAAATGCCATAATATATTATTTGGCTTTGTGCTATCTATTAAATTACAATGAATATTTCTCGGAATCAAAGTAATACTTACAGTTGAGGTAAGCTGCACTTTGGTCCTTTCCTGACCAGCTTTCTCCAGACACAGCAAGAATTTTCAGTACACTTTCTTTCTTTGTTCATCATCTTGTCTCCTTCTTTGCCTTTGTTTGTAGCAGCAGTTTCTCTTTGACAATTTTACTCACAGTGTCCTCAGTAGAGTTCAAAGTTACATCTGCTGATTGAGGTGATGATCTGTCAGCTACCATCGTTGGCACTGTGAACACATGGTTTACATACAGTTCCTCTCTCTTGTTTATGCACTTACTGCTCCTCAGCAAGGTTGGAGTAATGGTAACCTCCTCATCCAGACTCCAATACGGACATGTATTCCACCCTTTCAGTCCAGCATATTTGTCCTCTGATGTAAAGGGATTGCTTCCGCTTCTGTCACACCCTATCTATGGGTTCTGGCTATGAGCAGCCAGATTGAGCTGTAGCTTTGAGTGAATACCAATTAGTTAGAGAGTGGTCTTTCCATTGGCTTCTTGGTTGCACATAAGTCTATCCTTTTGGTTGACCATTGGTGCAAAGTTGTCAGTTCTTGAGTTATAGAACTTGGGTGCCCAGGTTAGACCTCCAAGTGACATCCCTGCAATGTTAGAAGGTCTAGTATCGATCATCTTATCAGACAAGGTGCAAAGCTGCATTCCAGTAACAGGCCCCACCATGCAGTGTATGGCCTTGGCTTTTAAGCCAGGATTTGTATTCTAGCTATAGTAACAGAATGGATAATGTCAGTCTGTTCTACACTATCACAGGATCTACTCATGTACACTCTTGGTATAAAATGTTAATTTAAAACTGAACATTAACAAAACTTAGGTATTTTGGGGATATGTTAGGAAGCCCAGAGCAAAGCCCATACAGCATTTAACCCCAGGACATGGGAAATAAGGCAGCATCATTACCAATGGTGCCACTGTTCTTACTCATTATTTTCACTCTGCTTTGCCTAGAGGCGGTCAGACTGGCATCATGCTGAGTCACTTGGCCAACCTACTCTAGAAAATGTACTCATGATATCTTTGTTTGACAAGATCCCTCAATTCTGCTCCAGGTCCGTAGGATCAGAAGTAAACATCAATGTGGAGACTGATTAGCTTTCTAAGAAATTCACAGTGCTGAGTGTTGTTCTCACTCCACCCAAACTAGGATAATCAAGAAGAGCAAATGGACAGATCGGTATGTTGTCATATATTTTAGAGCATATGTATGTTCCTTATTAGTTTTCCTCAATTTAAGTATTCAACTTTCTTGTTAAAAGTTGGCTCCCTAATTGCATCTAAATAGTTTCTTTTAAAAATGACAATTAGCGAACAGCAGGCACTGGTGCAAATGATAATGTATCCCAAACAGATGCTGCTAATTCGGTTCAATTTGCATTTGTGTGCTTATAATTAAGGGGATACTATAATACCAGAAAATCTGAAAGAAACAAGACAGGAAAATGTTAACAAGTAAGCGTGAGAAAATAAATCGTGTATATTAAACACACAGATCCACAATGAAAACTGAAAGAAATTCATATTAGCTGATTTAGAATAAATATAGAAAATGAGAAAATACAGAGCAGTCAGAGAATATCCAGACTCCTTCACTTTCAGCACACTTTATTGTATTGTAGAATTAATTTTAAATGATAAATTTATCATTTTTGCCCTTCAAACTACACCTAGTAACCTATAATGATAAAGGGAAAACATGTTTTCTAAAAGGTATGCACATTTATTTAAAATCAAAACCTAAATCTTGTTCATACAAATATTCAGACTCACTATTCAGGAGTTTGTAGAAGCCCCTTTGGCAGCAATTCCGGCCTCGAGTCTCTATACGCTTTGCACACATGGATTTGGCCAGTTTATATCATTCTTCCTAACAGATCCCCTGAAGCTGAATGGGAAGCATCTGTAAACTGGACTTGGGCTGGGACACTCTAAGGGACTTGTCTTGAAACCCCTCCCCTTGTCTTGGCTGTACACTTCAGGTCATTGTCATACTGAAAGGTGAAGTGTCACTCCATTCTGAAGTCATGTGCACTCCACTCTGGGACAAGTTTTCCTCAAGGACCTTGTGACAAAGCCACAGTGAGCTTGAATTATACACTTAGGAGGGATTGGGGTGTTACTGAAACTCCAATTCCTTGCTAAGCTTTTATTTTAAAAAGACTGCCAGAGGTAATGTGAACACAGGACTTTTATGTTGAAGCTCATCATCCTGAGGAAGGTAGAGATAAAAAAAAGAAAAAAGAGAAGGGAGATCCTCCATCTTGGGGAAACAGGCCTGGAAAATAAGCTGCTTGGACTGGTTTGAAGGATTACAAAGGATCACAAAGTGGTTGTGGAGTTGTAGGTGGAATGGAGAAGCTTCGAGATAATTAATTTAATGGATTATGCTTACTGGATGTTCCCTTACTCTAGAAAAAGAACAAAAAAAACCAACCAGCATTGGATGAAGTTAAGGCCCACCTGGGATGGGTGAGACCAATCCTAATTTGTAAAGAAAACAAGAGACTATTCCCTTGTTTGGTGGAAAAGTTGAAAATAAGTCTCATTTTTCTCTTTTTATTTCTGTATACATAGATAAATGTATGGTACTTGTGAAAGTTCGCTTTTTTTTTCAGTTTTATTTTTTTAGTCACATTCACACTCCACCCCCCCGAGATCTGACCCTAATTAACCGCGTCAGCATACATTTACACCCGATCTGACGAGGTTCATTTTCAAATAATATTGCATTAGTGCGATGATGTTTTGTGATTGGTACTATTCAATCCTAAATTGATTTCTTCAAAATGTCACATACTGTATATTTGTCTCTTTCTTTTTTTTCTCAGGTGCTGCGCTGACATCATGCACCAGAAGGCATGAGCTTGTTCAGTGCGAGCAGGAGCACACAGGTGGCCGGTTGCTGTGTGCTGCAACATGCTTGACTCAGTGGCGATCAACGCACATGTACTGTACAAGGCATGCACGGGTCCACTGAGAAAAGAAGAGTGTTCTTGGCTCACTATGCAGAGGAACTTTGTCATTGCTTCTTACAAGAAAAAGAAAAAGAGGATGCAACATCGACAACCTTCTGTTCCAAGACAGCTGCTTCCCCCAGGAAAGCAAACTCAGTCAGTGTCAGGTGCCCATTCAATGTAACAAGAACCACAGCATAGAAAGAAGTGTGCACATTGCAACAGGTACACAAGACGTAAAAGTAGGAAGGACGAGGTGTGTGGGAACTGTTAACATTTGAATCTGATGATTGCATATAGAGCAGAACTGACCTCTCTGTACTATTCTTTCCTCTGCATGTCATGGAGTACAAAAGAAACACCACCATGCACAAAAATGTGGAGATTGGGCAAGATCGGAAAAAATTAAACGCTGTCACTGATTACAAGCGCAAAAAGGCATGCGAATGAATATGAATAATATGAATAATTTTGCATCAGTGCCACAATGTTTTCCCGAAATGTACTATACAGGTCATAAAATGAACAATTCCAAATATCATATATACCTATGTCTCTGTTTTATGTCAGTGCGGCTTTGACATCATGGACCATAAGGTGCATACTAATTCAGTGGGAGCAGGAACACTCACGAAAACTGAATAGAAAAAAATAAAGTGACGGTGAGATACGAAGAAGTCAGATTCACCAGCGTTTGTGTGTCAGCTTTTATTCCTTCAGATCAGAGAATTTCCAGTTGCATTGTCACAAAACACCACTCACATCTACAGTTATTCCCATTTTCAAATAAAAACTAACAGCAACAGATCTGTAGTGGTGGTGGTGGGGGGGTAGTATGTATCATGATTGTGACTGAGAGAATAAAAGTGAAAAAAAAAGCTAACTTTTACAAGTAATATAAATTTACACCAGCTGTTACAGACACAAATCAAATGTATGTTTTTATTGTATAATATTAACAATAAGAGCTGCTCACTACTCAAAACGATACATTTAGGAGGAAGCCTCAATCGAACCAGCAATCTCTTGATTATAAGTCAGCAGTTCTTACCGCTGCACCATGGAAGCTGTCGTATTATAATTGTACCTTTTGTGAAAGTGTTTATTTGATATTTGGACATCAGCCTTCACACATTATACAGTTCATGTCTACATTTTGTCAATTATTTCTAAAACATGAAGAATGTTTCTGTTTTAACGACGTGTTTACATAGATTGTTGTAGACATGGAACACACATGAAATGCATGTATTCCAAATGACGATATAGTATTTACCCTCTACAGCTCCAGGTACTTCACTCCAAGATAAGCACTGAGCACTGAGAACCTTCTTTGCTAATTAAACTGTGGCAGTGGGTGGGAGATGGTATAGCAGACTGCTAGCTGTGCTTATAGACACATTTACAAGACAAAAGACGTAGACGGAGAGGTGTGAAGGAATTTAAGGTGGCCCTGGATTACAAGTTTTTTCGTAGGCTTTGGTAATTCTAGTGTTAATACCGTATGAAATGCAGATGCAGTAATCATGACTCCGGCACTAACAACGGAAAAGGTCAGTCCCACACATGCGCACATGAATGCAGGATTGCCCACTCCCACCTCTGCCTTCAGAGTCGCTCTGCCAAGCGACCTACATCCCACCAGAAAATGCGAGCGTGTTAATTATTTATTCATATAAAATGCACATGCCATGGACCCACTAGATCACACTGAACCTTTGACCACACTGTAGGCAAGCATTGAGAATTTAAAGTTAATCCGTGCAGCTACAGGAAGCCATTGTGGTGGTCTGAAAAGAAGTGCGGCATGCACCCATCTCAGCTGATGGAATACAAGACTTGCTGCTGTGTTTTGAGTCATCTGCAGCACCTTGGTGGCACATGCAGGAACTCCTACCAATAGAGATTTGCAGTTGTTTAGATAGCTAGTACCAGAAGCTGTGCTGCATACGCTGTCAGATACAGTTTGATCTTGTCAATATTGTACACAATGAATCTGTAAGAAGAGGAGACAGTTGCAGTGTGGTCGGTGAAGAAAAGCTGGTCCTCGATCATCATCCAATCACTTAGTAGATGTTACTGATAAACAGAAATTGTCTGTTGAATAGACATACTGGCTGGGATGCCAAGGAGGTTCATCTTTGCTAGGTAGAGCTGGAGATGTTGTTCCATCATCCAGATTACAATATCAGTAAGACATGCAAAGATTGTAGCTGATACTGTGTGGTGCTCTGGAGGAAACGATAGGTACATCTGTGCATCATCAGCATACCACTGATAAGAGAAACCATGGGAGTAAATGACAGAGCCTACTGCGGTGGTGTGCAGAGACAAGAGCTGAGCAGAATGCCCAGTACTGGTCCTTGTGGCTTCCCTGTGCTTGTCTGGTGCACCCTTGACATAATAGATGACTTTGTTTTTATGTTTGCCCACTCCTACTTGTTTGTATGAGTGGGACTCATGGTCAAGTGTCCCAAAGTGGGTTCTCGGTCAGATTATGAGCAATGTCTACCTTACAATGTAATGACAACCCCAGCCCAAGTCAACACCCACTCTGAGCACCCTTCTGCTGAGAGTGGCTCCAGCTCATTGTGATCCAGCGAAAAGCAGAAATTGGAATGGGATGGATAAAGAAGGCACAGATTTAAAAGAGATTTGACTCGGCTGTTTATCCTAAAACGTCTCCATGATTGTGCCATGCCTTTGTAAATCCGTGGCATTAGGCCAGTAAGTTTATTTCTCTTCATTACAAAATAATACAGGTCATCCAGTGTCAGCTGAACAGATTAAAGCGAGCAAGCTGCTTAGAGACAAAAGTGCATTAGTCTCAAACTTCTCATTGCTTTGCTCTTTATGATGTAAGAGTACCATGGTGCTTTTTGCTGTTCTTAAAAATGGCTTGGGAATAATAACGAGGACTCCCACATAAGACCTTTTCTAATCAGTCCTGTAAACAAATGATTTTTGCTGCATGATGATGGAAGAGATGAAAAATTTGAAGCAGCATCAGATTAGAACAAATAAATTAAGAACCTGATCATCTTCAATCTCCTTTTTTACATGTCAATCAAAAAAATGTTTCCTGAACACTGGAGTGATCTTATTAAAAGAGCACTATCCATGCAGGCGTTCGTATTCTTTTCATAAATGGAATTAATCCCAGGGAAATTAATGCAGAGAATTATGTAGTAACATTTTATTTACTTTAATATTTATTACTTATCGAAAACAAGTTATTATTATTATTATGGGCAGCTAGGTGGTGCAGTTCTGGGTGCTGCTACCTCACAGTTGCAAATTCCAAGGTTCAAATCCTGAGCCGAGACATTGTCGAGTGTTTCATGCTCAGAAGATGTCTGATTTTCCCAACTGTTACCATTAGATTAGATTATTTATTTATAAAAGCACATTTAAAACAACAGAGGTAGCGTCAAAGTGCTGTTGAAAAAAGCATTAAAATAAACACAATACAAACAATCATGCAAAAGCAGATTAATAAAACAACAAATTATAACATCCACCACAATCCCATCATACACAGTGAAAGACAGAAGAAAACAAGTAGGTCTTAAGCCAACTTTTAAAAACCTTGATTGAGGATGAAGACCTGATGTGCAGAGGCAAGTCATTCCAAAGCCTAGGAGCAACTGAGAAGGCTCTGTCTCCTTTAGACTTCAGCCGAGATCTTGGCACTACAAGGAACAGTCGTCCAGATGACCTCAGTGCTCGTGGTGGCACATCAGGGTGAAGGAGGTCACAGATATATTTTGGAGCAAGACCATGCAAGGCTTTAAAAACAAACAACAACATTTTAAAATCAATGAGACACCTCACTGGTAGCCAGTGGAGACAGAAGCTAAAATGGGGGAGATGTGATCCTTTTTTCTCGACCCAATCAAAAATCTAGCTGCAGCGTTCAGAACCAACTGAAGGCACGACAGAGCAGATTTTGGCAGACCCACATATAAGGAATTACAATAATCTAGGCGAGATGTAATAAAGGCATGAATGACTGCTTCTAAGTCCTTTTGTGATAGAAAAAATTGTAGTTTAGAAATTTGCCTCAGTTGGTAATGTAACTGCGTTTACCTAAAATTACCAAAGTTCTGCAGCTTTAGTTTGCTTCATAGGATTGCAGCAATAGTGTGACACATTGAAATGATTCCACAGACCACAGATATCTTTGTTTTTAAAAGCTTTAGAAAAAGTTAAAAGTAAAAAGGTTCACACAAAAATAGAGAAAAAATTGATATTGCAATGTAAAGAAAAGTTCATGTTTAGGAAAAGGTCTTTTATAGCTTACTAGCCGTTCCCTGCATAGTAGTGAAACAGGACAGCGAGGAGGGCCCTGTTCGGCTCCTCACTCCCGATGTCACGCTAAACCCAGCCTGCAGCCTCTGTCTAGGATTAGCATGAATATATCGCTACTGCAAGGGAACTATGAAAGCTCCACTGATGAGCAAAAACCAAGCCAAGAGGTCAAAAGAAATGGCCACAGAGCTTAGAAGTAGGAATGTGTCAAGACATAGATCTGGGGAAGGCCGCAAAACATTTCTGCAACAATTGCACACTGGCCTCCATAATTCCTAAAAGGAAGAAGTTGGTAACAATCACAATTTTTTCTAGAGTTTACCACCCAGCCAAACTGAGTAATTGTGGGAGAGGGGCCTTCAAAGAGAGGTGACCAACAGTTGAGAGAAAGCCAAGCCTAGAGGTTGAAGGAGCTGCCTGCAGAAAAGAATGTGTCAAGGCACAGATATGGCCTCAAAAACATTTCTGCAGCATAGAAGGTTTCCAAGAGCACAGCGGAGTCCATAATTCTTAAAAGGAATACGTTAGGAACAACCACAACACTTTCTAGAGTTGACCACCAGGCCAAACTGAGCAATTGTGGGGGAAGAACCTTGTAAGAGAGGTGACTAAGAACCTGATGGTCTCCCTGGCTGAGTTTCAGAGAACCTGTGTGGAGTTGGGAGAAACCGCAAGAAGGACAACTATCACTGAAGTGTTCCTTTGATCAGGGCTTTATGACAGCGGGGTCAGATGGAAGCCTCGCCTTATTAAAACATACCTGAAAGCCCACTTGGAGTTTATAAAAAGACACATCAAAAACTCTCAAACTGTAATAAACAAGATTCTTTGGTGTGATGCAACCAAGGTTAGCATCGTGTCTGGAGAAAACCAGGCAGTGCTCATCATACGTGCAACACCAACACTGAATGAAGAACGGTGGTGATTGCTGCAATCACGCCGTGGGATTGATTTTCAGTGGCAGGGTTGAGGGAAAACTGAAGAGAGCAAAATTCAGAGATAATCTTATTTAAAAAACCTGCTCCAGAGCACACTATATCTCAGACTGGGCCAAAGGTTCACCTTCCAAAGGACAGTGACCTTAAGCACAAAGCAAAGAATACACAATGATAGCTTAAGTTCAACTCTGAGGTTGTCTTTGAGTGGCCCATCGAGGTCCCAGACTTGAACCAAATTGAACTTCTCTGGAGAGACCTTGAATTAGCTGTCCACTGATGGTCCCATCCAACCCTGACAGAGCTTAAGAGGATCTGTAGAGAAGAATGGTAGAAAAATCCTCAAATCCTGGTGTGAGAAACTTGTCGTATCAGACAAAGATAGTAGACTCCAGGCTAGAATTGCTGCCAAAGGGGCTTCAACTAAATATTAAGTTAAGGGTCTGAATATGTGATATTTTATAGAATTTTAATCAATATTTTTAATCAATACGTGACAATTTAATTCAAGCATATACTTATATGAAGTTATAACAATGAATTATTAAACATAATATAAGAACTGAATATAACTAAAGGGATAAGTGAATGTTGTTTCAAGCCTAGGCCTGTGAAGCTGTTGCCTCATCTTAGAGGAGCCACCAAGATAGTTGCTAAGGTTAAAATGAAGTAGAGGAGTAGCAAACACCCCTCTAGAAAGAGGGAATAAACTAATGGGAAAGCCCAAACAGCCCTCCTATGAAGCAGTGCTAAAAGTAATAGAAGAGTCCACAGATCACCTTGATTTACAAGGCAATATTCAGATTAATGGGAGAGTCAAAAGGAGTCAGAAAGCACTGGTGGCGCTCGTTGATTGGATGAAGCTCTGCATATCATGCATATTAGGAGTCAGATGACGAGATGTATTAGGTGAGGGTAACAAAAAGTATAAAAGCAGATGAATTGTATTATTGATTGCTCACTCCATGAACTGAGATATTTGCACTTACCTATGCACAAGTAAAGAATTGTTCTGCATTTTCATCTGGTCTTCTTGAAGGACTTCTTTGAAAACAGATAAAAATCTTTCCACTATAATTTCAGTTTTTTTATTTTCAATTAATTTGGAAATCTCATTTTTTTATCATTATGGGGTATTCTGTTTTGCTTCATGGAAGAAATAAATCAATTTAACTCTTTCAGGGCTAATTATTTTTTTCATTTTCTTGGCTGTAACACTGCTTACATACTTACTACATACCTGTTTGTCTAACCATTTATATTCTGAAAGGTACTTTCCGGAAAAGAAACAGCTACCTGCCTTTCGTTTTAGATGTCCAGATCACTTGCATCAAAATCAGAGTTTGATAAGTCAGTCCGATTCAGCAATGATATGCAAAAAGCAAAAAAATTAATAATGCCTACAGAGTATTTCGCTTTGCACATTTGCTTTGCTCTTTTGCCCGACGTCGACGCCATTCTAGACGTTGTTTACTCTACGATGCTCACACACACACACAGGGATTTGATGTCAAGTCAATGAGTCTAACAGTCCTCCTAGCAAAGTGGGTCTACCCGTAACGTGATGGTGAGTTTTGTCGACATCTATAGCTGATTATTACCCTCTACCCCTGGATGTCAACAACATTCAGCATACAACCTCAGCCCCTACTGTCAATAAAAGTCGACATCAGCCCTAAAAGAGTTCATGTATTTTAGCCCAAGGCTGTGACACAAAAAAATGTAAAATGTTGAAGGGGGTCTGAATACTTTTTGATTCTACAGTACATGTGGCTACGTTTTGAACTCTGAATCATAAGATTGCTGGGTAAGACTTAACATTTTATGTAGTGTCCTCCTATAGTTAGCACCCTCACAAGATACTTTACAAGTATATGGATTGTGCTCTTTGGAAGGAACTGCAGGTCCACAAGTTAAAATGTTTGGGTGCCAACCAGGTTGTCTGTGTTTAATTGAAACAAAAGCCCAAACGAAACGTGCGCTTGATGGTGCTAAACAAATGAAAATCGGGGTCCTAGCTTGAGGAACCTTTATCGGCAGGTAAAGCCTCTCATTGTCATTGTGAGAAGGAGCTCCGTCCTGCAATGTATTCTGGTAAGGAGTGGCACCTCCTTCGGGAACAACGGGGTTACATAGCGGCAGGACCTGAAAGGGGTAGAGTCAATTTTCCTCACTGGGCATCTTCTCGGCACTTGTGGAGGGAAAATCAGAGGATAAGGTTAGGGGCAGTGCCCCCTCTCAACTTGGAGTGGGAGTGCATACCTCAGAAGAGCCCAGGGGATGATTCACAGACATACACGTATAACACGGATGCACAGAGCAAGACCCTTGTCCAGTAGCACTGGGTGCAAGAAAGAAATAACAATTGCTGACATATATACTTTAATAATTTGTTTTTGACTATGGAAGAGATTAACAACAAGGGACAACGGGGTCACCTTTAGAAATCTCTAAAAGACTTTGCTGGGTGTCTCGTGTACAAGGGTCACATTGGGGTTTACAAAAAAAAATGAAATGATTCAGTTTCTGCTGAAAGGGATTTGCTTTTACAGTAATGTGCATGACATGGGCCATATGGCTGTTCTAAATTAGATGCAGTGTGAAATGTCCGAAATGGACCTCGGGGATTGCTTAATACACATCTTAATCAGTACTCACAATCCGCTGAAAGCTAAAGCGATAAATAAACAGCAGGAGGAGTGAGCCGTGTGAATTGTGGGCTTTACTTAACATTGAGTATTCAATGTGAAATACGGTGGGCAGCCCACACATACATTAGGAGAATTCTTTTTGCCCTTTAATTAAAAGAAAGAAATACAAGGATTGGGTGAATTTGTTAAAATATTCATACAGAAAAAAATCTACTGCCATTTTCTTTATTTTGTAAAATCCATCCATTTCCTAAGCCTGCTTATTCGGAGTAGGGTTGCAGGAAAGTTAAAAGGATTTCTCAGCAAGCATAGTAGGGTGCAAGGCAAGAACACACACACACACACACACACTCACACACACACACACACACGCACACACACACACACACACACACACACAGTAGGGCCAATTTAGAAGTGTCATCCATCTTCCTATCCCCCTTGTCCAGGGTTAGAGTCACTCCCAGAAAACAGCAGACACAAGGAAGGAACCATCTATGGATAGGACACTAGCCCAACACAGGGTGAACACACAGACAAGAGGGCTAAGTTAGTAATGCCATCCATCTTTCTAACTCACTTGTCCAGGGCAAGAGTCACAAGGAAGGTGGAGACTGTCTTAGCAAGCAGCAGATGCAATGCGGGAACCATCTCTGGAAAGGGCATTAGCCCACTAGCCCAACACAGGTTCACACACACACACACACACGCGCACACACACACACACACACACACACACACGCGCACACCCACACCTGCTTCACACACACACACACACACACACCCACACACGCAAGCACACGCACACACACCCTCACACACACACACCCAAACACACTAGGGCCAATTTAGAAATGAAATCCATCTTCCTATCCCCCTTGTCCAGGTTACAGTCACTGGGAAGGTGGAGCCTATCCCAGCCAGCAGCAGACACAAGGAAGGAACCATCTATGGACAGGACACTAGCCCAACACAGGGTGAACACACAAACACACACGCACACGCACACACACACTAGGGCCAATTTATCAATGCCATCCATCTTCCTAAAAATATTGTCCAGGGTCATGGGAAAGGTGAAGCCTATCCAGCAAGCAATAAACACAAGGCAGGAATCATCTCTGGACATGGCTCCAGCCCATCACAGGTCGAACACATGCACACACACCCACGCTAGGGACAATTCAGCAGTGCCATCCATCTTCCTAACCCACTTTTCCAGGGCAGGCTGACATGGAAAGTGGAACCTATCCCAGCAAGCAGCAGATGCAATGTGGGAATCATCTCTGGACAGGGCACAAACCTAAACACACACACGCACACACACACACAGAACAATTTAGTAATGTCAATCCACCTAACCTAAGTGTAGGACGAAACCAGTGCACCTGGTCGAAACACGAGAAGAACATGCAAACTCCAAGCAGGGAATACCTGGGACTTAAACCCTGGTCGCCTTGTTGTGAAGTGGTGGTGCTACCACTGCACTACTGTGGATCTCCTAATTTTGTAACCTGACAAGTCAAACAGTACACTTTTTCACTTTTCATTCCATGCATCCATTCATCCATCCTCTCATTTTCTACACCACTTATCCTCCCCATTTATCCAGGCTTGGGTCCGGCACGAAGAAACACACTGCATTGTGCATCCCCTGTGGCTGGGTTACCCACATGACATTTTAGTGCTTAATTCTAATTAATCTAACACACATCTTTGAGATGTGAAAGGAAAACAGAAATACGCTGAGGAAGACCGACTAAGACATGACTGAAATGTCTAAACACAACAAAGGCAGTACATGGGCCGTTTTTATATGTGTGGACAGGTGAATAATTGCAGGGTGAGCCCCAAAACTGTTGAGATGCCAATGGGGTCACCCCTTTTAATTTTTGAACTGACATACAACAAAAATCGGTGCTTGTGGGCACAACATAGAAGCAATGGCAGTACAGCCTTCTCGTTTTCCAAACTCATAACTCTAGATAGCAGACAGTCACTTGGAGCTCTGTCCTTTGTCAGGCTTGGGTCCAAATGAGACACCGACATCATGAGGTATCGGACTATCGGACTTTTATAGCCTTTCAGCAGGAAGAGGTGGGGTTAGTTTACCTCAAGGGGCGTGTCCTCATCGCTGCAGAGGAAATATAAGACGAGACTGGTAGTGACAGTGCCTCCTCTCAGCTCAGCATACCTGTGACGAGCCAGAGAGTGTCCTGTGACATGCACGTGTGACATATCGATCTATTTTCCAACTGGAGTACTCAGGACAAACCCACGCAGACACAGGGAGAACATGCAAACTCCACGCAGGGAGGACCCAGAAGCGAACCCAGGTCTCCTTACTGCGAGGCAGCAGCACTACCACTGCGCCACTGTGCCGGCCTGTGTGACATATGTTAAAATTTAAAAAAAAGAAGCATAAAATCAATTGTATCAAACCTCTAAACCAATAAAGTACTTTGAGATGGTGTTTCAATATGTCAATGTGCTATAATATACTAAGTGAAGCTTGTTTACTGATTTCTTCATATTTGAAGGTTTTTTGTACATTCTGAACACTACAACTGTGAAATAGGAAACTGACACAGTTATCTTGATTTCTTTAAAACTGGCCTTTTTTTTTTTTTTGAAGCCATGGGCCCACTATACCACACAAATCTCAAAGAGAGTTAAAGAAAACAGATGAACCTACCAGTAGGTAGCAGTAAGGAGACCTGGGTTCGGTTCCTGGGTCCTCCCTGTGTGGAGTTTGCATGTTCTTCCTGTGTCTGCGTGGGTTTCCTCCGGGTGCTCCGTTTTCCTCCAACAGTCCAAAGACATGCAGGTTAGGTGCACTGGCGATCCCAAATTGTCTCTAGTGTGCGCTTGGTGTGTGGGTGTGTGTGTGTGTGTGTGTGTGTGTGTGTGCCCTGCGGTGGGCTGGCGCCCTGCCTGGGTTTGTTCCTGCCTTGCGCCCTGTGTTGGCTGGGATTGTCTCCAGCAGACACTGTTGGAAAATGACTGACTGATGACTGAACCTACCACAGCACAGGGTTTCAGTACTCATAATAATAAGATTTCAGTTTTTGATTTTTAGTAAATCTACAAACATTTAAAATTAATTTACAGCACAATAAAGTTTGCAGAATGAAAATGATCTGAATACTTTAAATTCCAATCTATCTATCTATCTATCTATCTATCTATCTATCTATCTATCTATCTATCTATCTATCTATCTATCTATCTATCTATCTATCTATCTATCTATTTTACAGCACCTTTACCCTAACACTATCCTTTTCTCAAGTAAAATTGAAACCTTTCTTATGGTTGGGCACTGGATCCTTCACTATTATTACTTGATATTTGCAGTCATTACAGTATAACTGAGCATCAATAAAAAAAGAAACTTTCTGTGCAGCATCGGCTTGTAATTCCCCACACCCACCATGACTGCCTTGTTTCCCAGTGTGTGGCTCCATCTTCCAAAAAGCTTTCTCTTGAATATTAGCTTAGTTAAATTAACACACTTTTGCACTTGCACAGGCCCTTGAAGAAGCATTACCATATTAGCTGAATTCCCACAAGGAATTTCTATTCAATGTAGTTAATGGCACCTTGCCACTTTATCAATGTTATCCGTTCCTGTTTATCACTAATTTTATTTATCATCCAATGTACAGCGTTTCAAGCTTTTCAATCAATATTTAGTGGAAAAACTGTATTCTTAATGCACAGTAATCCTAAATAAGTCAGCTCCCTACTGATAGCAGCTTGAAACGATGGATTCCCAAAATTCTAATTCTTTTTCTATCAGCAGGAAAAAGATAATCTGCCTGCTTCACATGCTGGGCATCTAACTTACCATACCAAGTATAAAAAAAAGAAAAATAGATAAACCAAGGGAAGCTTGTGTGCTTTAATCTAAAATCATGAGAGATTTAAAAATTATTGTGATGAAAGATGCAATGCTTTAAGTATACAGTATAGCTTCTTTATAAATTTGGCATCAAAATATATATGATAGATAGATAGATAGATAGATAGATAGATAGATAGATAGATAGATAGATAGATAGATAGATAGATAGATAGATAGATAGATACTGTAAGGCACTAATATAATCATCATTTTAAAATTTTACAGAAACTAAATATTTCTATAAATAAATACATATTATATGCAGCAGAAACAGCAAAAAGCAGCAGAAAAATGGAGCCTCGCAGAAGACATGTGTGACTCAGTCTTTCCATTTCAGTGCTCATTGCACTATAGATAGATAGATAGATAGATAGATAGATAGATAGATAGATAGATAGATAGATAGATAGATAGATAGATAGATAGATAGATAGATAGATAGATAGATAGATAGATAGATTAGAATGCACGTCAGTGGATCACTCTCTGGGCTCATCTGAGCTATGTACCACCACCAGTGGTCAAGAGGGGGCACTGGCACTAAGTATGTCTTCTTCTAGTCTCTCCAGAATACCAAGAAGACACTCAGTGAGGGCATTTGGCTCAAACCCCTTACAGTTCCCCAGCTATAAATCCCAGTGGCCATTGGAAGGTAACCACAGATAGGAGGCATCACTCTGTGAAAAGAGCACACCATCAGATGAAGCTCCTACCTGGTGACTGAGCACAAAAACCTTTACAAAGCCTAATGGCTCCTTTTGATTTTGGGAGCATTTTTGTTCCATTGTTCACTGCTGAGTGCATATTTTATTTATTAATTTTCATTTTGATTAAACGGGGATGACCAGGAGGGCACCCCAGCATTGCCCCTATGGACCTGAAGTTCTTCATTTGACACAATACATAGATGAGCGCTCTGAGTAGTGAGAAAAGAGCTATATAAATGTAAAGAATTATTATTATTATTATTAAGATAGATAGATAGATAGATAGATAGATAGATAGATAGATAGATAGATAGATAGATAGATAGATAGATAGATAGATAGATAGATAGATAGATAGATAGATATGTAAGGTTCTATATAATTGATAGTCAATTATTTTTGTTGAAGCACTTATTACTCAAGCAACATTTTTATGCTTCATTTCCGTGGTTTCGCTTATTAAGATTCCCCTCCCTTGAAGTGCTTATTTTAGTATTAAATACTTGCATTCACTTTGTAATTTCTCCTTATCTACTATATAATTAAATGCTACTGCCTGTGTATGTGTCCAGCCCCTCTTCGCAATCTGACTAGTGACGTTGGCTTTGGTCTAATTTTTTAGTTTGGCTTTGGTGGCTCAGTGGTAGAAACAATGACTCGATACTTTAAGGGTGCTGAGTTCAGTTCCTGATTGTGATAATATTTTTTTTTATTACTAATTTTACAAAAAGTACTTAAAATGGAACATTTCAACAACAACAAAGAGAATAATTTACAAAGCCGCATTAGGATGCTAAATACTAACAAGACACAACTATAAAGATGGGAATGATGTTTTTACAGAAGGTAATGGGGCCTCTTGAACAGGAAATTAAAAAGGCTTTACAGAAATACAATTGAGAGAGGAAGCTTCAGGTACATGAGGCTACTGAGGAAAGGTGAGGGAGGAACACCGAGAGAACACATAAAGTAACAGGTTGAGGTTGAGATGTGTGAAAACATAAGCTGGGAAGATTTCTGCACATTGTGCACTTGGCAACCCTGCTCTGTGCTGAGCTGTTGTTACTACAAGACACATCCACTTCATGATAATAGCACTTACAGTTGACTGAGGCAGAGCAAAAATTTCATATATTGACTTGTGGCAAAGGTAGCATTCTATGACAAAGCCACGTTAAAAGTCACTGAGCTCTTCAGTACAACACATTCTACTGCCAATGTCTGTCAATGGCGATTGCCCAGCTATGAGATTGATTTTATTCACCTGTTCACAATGGGTTTGTAAGGTAATTTGGAGGGGTTCCCACATACTATTGGCCATATAGTGTATATTTGATATGGGGCAAAGCAAACATGTGCCAGTATTTATCAAATATCTCAAAATTTCTCTGAGGAATTACACTAAAACTTGTAACTAGCATAACAATTTGTACTACCCCGGAATAGGACATGAGAAGTAGTTATGATGCATCCTATCCCACTCCCAGGAAGAAGTTGGTGTTCACGTTTGAAAATGAATGTTGTTAAGATTTTATGGTACCTCAAGCCACAAAATAGCAGTCATTTAGGTGTTGTGTAGCTTCTTTGGAAATCATGATATTTTGTAGATAATGTTTTGAAGCTTGCCTTGCGCCCTGTGTTGGCTAGGATTGGCTCCAGCAGACCCCCGTCATCCTGTACTTAGGATACGGGTTGGATAATGGATGGATGGATGTTTTGAAGCTATGGCTTCACCACAAAGACAATAATAATAATCTCTCTATTATATAAAAAAAATCCTGCAACGAGATGAGACTTTTTGGAAGATTTTGTCCAAGTCCTGCGAGTCGAGACTTTGGCCAAGAGATTTTTTCAAGTTCTGCCCTCCTCTCAACCATTTACGGTTAACAGCCTACGCCCACAGTACTCTCACCTCTCGTTCATGTGAATGCTTTTGGCAGACACAGTTCTTGCTCTCTCAGCTCTTATAAATTTTAACGTTTTCCTCACTTTAAGTTCCCAGTTAAAGAAGCCGTATTATGTCCAAATTTTATTGAAGAATTTCATCATGAAGGGTTATCAACAGAAGAAATGAGTACATGGGCAATCCTAGCACCAAGAAATGATGAAGTCAAACGAATTAACACAAAAAATGTCAATGGGTCACACGGCAAATTGGTTAAATGCGTATCAATAGACTGTGCTGAAACAGTTGGTGGTGATCGTGCGGAAGATGAAAACATCAACTTACAATATCCCGAAGAATATTTACAACCGTTAACACCATCTAGTCTTCCTCTGCGCGAATCACTGTAGAAAGAATGATATATCCAAAAAAAGGTAATGAAGTACATCTTCAGGGGATAACATTAGACAACAAAGGAAATCTTGATATGCCATTTGTATTAAAGCATTAACAATTTCCCGTTAGAATAGCTTTTGCAAAGACAATTTACAAATCTCAGAGACAAATATTCAAAAGAGTTTAATTTAATAGAGAGAAAGAAACAAAATTCAATCACAGGCAGTTATATTTTGCATTGTCATGATGAAAGTCCAAACACAGAATTAAAATTCAATGCAATATTGATGAAAATTTAATTCAAAAAATTGTTTTTACTGAAGTTTTACAGTAAAAGTGTAAGTTTAAAAAGTTTTTGCGTGTTAATTTTAAAGCCAAACAGAATGAAATCGTATTACGCAACAAATAACTCTAACGCAACATGAAACAGAATTTACTTTCAAATTATTATGTTTTACTATTTTTTAATATGGTTAATTACTCGCTGTAATATAAAATAGTTAGTAAATTGTACATCCGCATCCCCATATGCGAGCGGCAAAACCCCAAAGAGGCTAGCTCGTAGTGCAGGCCCAGGGGTTGGCAAGTGAAGCAAGCAGGGGGCAAAGCCCCCTAGTAATAATACTAATCATCATCATCATCATCAAAGGGACATGATTACATTCAAATAATACGTTTATGCCACTCTCATGATATACTCTATAGTCTATGCTAAACAAGGTTATTTTGCAACAGCATGATGAATAATACCATAATAATGTTTATTCAACAATAAATAATTCACAGTCACACCTCCAGAAGAATTACCTTCCCATTATTATGGCCATGGGGAAGGCCTCCTAAAATAGTAGTTACTGAAACTAGTTACGGCTGTTCTTACGCTGTTTCTGCAGCTGTCTTCACTCTTCAGTGTTCTCAATCATCTTCCTGAGTCACACGCCGTGTCTCTATCTCCATGATCCCCCCTTATCTTCAGTGAGGCTCTATTTTTCCAATGCACCAGGAGTCTCTGCATGCCTTCTTGAACCTTCCCAGGCTTCAAAAGTTTAAGGCAAATAAATGTTGCAGGGTTCTGTGCGACATTTCACTGTCAATCATCCATTCCAGCCCTGCTTATCTTTAGAATAATATGCTGGCTACTACAATACAGTTTGCATTTATGACCACCTGGATGTTGACACTGTGATATCTCTTGTGATCCAAATATGTGTTTCCACCCACACTTGAAACAATCATTATGTTCATGCCGTCAGTCACACCAACTCTAAGAAAAACAGCGATTTACATGAATGCAGCTTCCTTAACATTACCTCATGTGGCATGGTGGGGAAATAAACACATCTGTGCATTACCTCACACATTGTAAGGGACATTCAAAGTTTGCAGCAAAATTTAGGAAATACTTGGATGTGACATACCCAAATCATTACTATTACAAGGCTGGCCAAAACATTTCCAATAACAGAACTTTCATTTCTGTTGACAGCATGTGTCTTCTTTGTTTAGATGGATTGATCATGTATCCTACAAGATTTGTTACAAATATTATTCCATCTCTGTCAAATCAATATCTTTTAACAATGTTCATTGTTGTTCAATGCTTTCAACACATTCTGCCTTTTCCAGAAAGTACATGCCAACCTCTGCCTGAATGCCATCTTCTGGCTGCTCCTACCAAGTTAGGACAGTTCATGAACTCTTCTAAATCTTGGTGAAGTTTGGAACAGTTTTCTAAATTAGGAAAACTAATAAAATGCTTTTACTTCTACTCTTATTATATTTTTGAGTCAGTTAGGATCATTTTCCTACTCTGAGGCATTGATCTTGGACCAGATTCTGTTGCTCATTTAACTACTTTATTTGTATGCTTAATCAGAGAGACGACAAGCATTCTTGATTTGAAACATGTCAGAAGTGCAATTTTCTTTACCAAATGCATTTAGTTTAAGCCAGAGAGTCTAGTCTTACTCAAAGTGTAATGCGCTGACAGCAGCTCCTTGACCTCCCACCCCAATTGCATTGCTAAATACACGGGCTGTAGAAATCCTTCTTTAGTTAAGCCAATTAGCCTGCACATGAATCTTGTCTTCTGTAGGACCAATATTAAGTAGGGTTCAGGAGTATTTTGTAATGAAATTGGGCTTCAACTCTTAATGGTAACAACTAATATAGTGCTAAAAACAAAACAACAGAAATAAGACACAAGATAATTCAAAAGCTTAGGTAGAAGCCATCAAATGTGTAACAAAAATAGTTTAATGGCTCTAGACTAATGAGAAGGCCTCATGATCTAAACTTACTTATACTGTGAGGAGTACCATCTCATGCTGGCTCGCTTAACCAAGCTCAGCTTGTATAGTAATACCTTTATGATGTTCTGACATTGCAGTTAGTTTGTTAGTTGTGATAATTATACTTCAAAAACACATGATATTGTGGGCGAAAGAAATTGCAGACTTGACAGCAGACGGTTTTTCTCGTTGTTCTCTTTATTGTTATAAGAAGCTGGAGTCGCAGGAAGCAGAGATCCAGAGAGCACAGCCTGGGCTCGTCTGAACCCTGAACGACAGCTTGGGGGGTGCTTAAATAACCCTCAATCTCATGATTGGTGAGACAGAAAAACATCCTTATCATCAAAATTTCAAAGTTGAGCAATATGTCTGAGCTAAGCATTATCTATGTCCCCAAGACTGATCACAGGTCAGACGTCTTGAACTTTGCAGCCCTGTAACCTTTTTCCCTGAGCCATTTCATTCATTCATTTCAATTTGAGGAACTTAACAGAAAAAGCAGTTTGAATCATATAGAAGCCACTTTCCTAAGCCTTTGCGTAACATATTTTTTGTCAGTTCATAAATCAGGCTTTCTTATTTGGCAGGGTTTCAAGTATTGCTTTTGAAATTCAGTTACAACACACACAGAGTACAAGGTGCTCAAGAGAACATTCTTCTTCTACAATATTCTATATGATGTTCCACATGGCTCTATCCAGGGTCAGCTGCTCTTTTCGATCGCCATGCTTCCATTAGGTCAGATTATCTCGGGGCATAACATGAGCTACCACAGCTATGCTGATGACACACAGCTGTATTTATCAATAGCACCTGATGACCCCGACTCTCTTGATTCACTGACACAATGTCTTACTTGTGTTTCTGAATGGATGAGCAGTAAATTTCTCAAACTAAATAAGGAGAAAACAGAAATTTTACTGATTGGCAAAAATGGATATAATGAGGTTATTAGAAATAAACTTGATCCATTAGGATTAAAAGTCAAGACAGAGGTAAAGAATTTAGGGGTAACTATTGACTCTGACCTAAGTTTTAAATCACATATTAATCAGATCACTAGGACAGCATTTTTTCACTTAAGAAATATAGCAAAAGTTAGACATCTTATAACTCTGCAAGATGTTGAGAAATTAGTTCACATTTTTGTTTTCAGTCGGCTAGATTACTGTAACGCACTCCTCTCAGGACCACCCAAAAAAGACATCAATAGATTACAATGAGTGCAGAATGGAGCTGCTAGAATCTTAACTAGGAAAAGAAAATCCAAGCATATCTTTCCAGTTCTACATTGGTTACCTGTGCCATTCAGAATTGACTTTAAAATACTGCTAATGTTTAACAAAGCCTTAAATAGATAGATAGATAGATAGATAGATAGATAGATAGATAGATAGATAGATAGATAGATAGATAGATAGATAGATAGATAGATACTTTATTAATCCCAGGGGGAAATTCACATACTCCAGCAGCAAAAAATATTAAATTAAAGAGTAATAAAAAAAAAATTAAAAAAATGCAGGTAAAAAACAGACAATAACTTGAATAATGTTCAATGTTTACCCCCTCTGGTGGAATTGAAGAGTCGCATAGTTTGGGGGAGGAATGATCTTCTCAGTCTGTCAGTGGAGCAGGACAGTCTGTCAGTCTGTCGCTGAAACTGCTCCTCTGTCTGGAGATGACACTGTTTAATGGATGTAGTGGATTCTCCATAATTGATAGGAGCCTGCTGAGTGCCCTTTGCTCTGCCATAGATGTTAAACTGTCCAGCTCTATGCCAACAATAGAGCCTGCCTTCCTCACCAGTTTGTCCAGGCGTGAGGCGTCTTTCTTCTTAATGCTGCCTCCCCAGCACACCACTGCGTAGAAGAGGGCACTCGCCACAACCATCTGATAGAACATCTGCAGCATCTTACTGCAGATGTTGAAGGATGCCAGTCTTCTAAGGAAGTACAGGCGGCTCTGTCCTTTCTTGCACAGAGAATCAGTATTGGCAGTCCAGTCCAATTTATCGTCCAGCTGCACTCCCAGGTATTTATAGGTCTGCACCCTCTGCACACAGTCACCTCTGATGATCACGGGGTCCATGAGGGGCCTGGGTCTCCTAAAATCCACCACCAGTTCCTTGGTTTTGCTGGTGTTCAGTTGTAGGTGGTTTAAGTCGCACCATTTAACAAAGTCCTTGATGAGGTTTCTATACTCCTCCTCCTGCCCACTCCTGATGCAGCCCACGATAGCAGTGTCGTCAGCAAACTTTTGCACGTGGCAGGACTCCGAGTTATATTGGAAGTCTGATGTATATAGGCTGAACAGGACCGGAGAAAGTACAGTCCCCTGCGGCGCTCCTGTGTTGCTGACCACAATGTCAGATCTGCAATTCCCGAGACGCACATACTGAGGTCTGTTTGTAAGATAGTCCACGATCCATGCCACCAGGTATGAATCTACTCCCATCTCTGTCATCTTGTCCCTAAGGAGCAGAGGTTGGATGGTGTTGAAGGCGCTAGAGAAGTCTAGAAACATAATTCTTACAGAGCCATTGCCTCTGTCCAAGTGGGAGAGGGATCGATGTAGCATATAGATGATGGCATCTTCCGCTCCCACCTTCTCCTGGTATGCAAATAATCTCGCTCTGTCCGATATTTCAGAATGCCTTTCACCTTACACTCCAAGGGCTGTTAAAATTCTGAGAGCTAAACTCAAAAGAAGTGGTGAGGCGGCCTTCTGCTGTTATGCACCTTAAATCTGGACTAGCTTACCGATAGAAATTCGCCAGGGTAATACAGTGGAGCACTTTAAAAAACTGCTAAATCACATTATTTTAACATGGCTTTCTCATAGCTTTATTTTAGTTTAACCCTGATGTTCTGTATGTGCATTTAATTGTTATTATTATTCCTGGTGGCTCCGTAATCCGTACTAACTCCTACTTTCTCTGTTGTTCTTTTTCCGGTTTTCTGTGGTTGCGATTTGTGCCACCACCACCTGATCAAAGCACCGTACTGTCCCTACATTGATGGATTGAAGGCCAGATGTCCACATGACCATCATCATCAAGTTCTTCCACGTGAAGCCTGTAAACCATGAGGACTGATTGAGATCATTTATGTTAGGTAGAATGCCTAGAGGGGGCTGGGTGGTCTCGTGGCCTTGGAACCCCTGCAGATTTTATTTTTTTCTCCACCCATCTGGATTTTTTTGTTGTTTTTTCTGCCCTCCCTGGCCATCTGGCCTTACTTTTCTTCTATGTTAATTAGTATTGCCTATTTTTATTTTTTATATTTTGTCTTTTTTCATCCTGTAAAGCACTTTGAGCTACATCATTTGTATGATAATGTGTTATATAAATAAATATTGTTGTTGTTATTCAAGGAGAGAATCCACTTCTCTGTCATTGCACAGGCTTCTCAAGGGCCTAATTCCTGAGTCCTTGCTTCACTATATGAGTTGACTGACCCCATCAGCCACCCTTTCAGATTAGACACTGAGATCTGCTGTCTCTGACATGAAACTAAAAACAGTAACCCACTAAAGTTGTACCTTTAACCAGTTATTTGGGATTTACTATCCAGTAGAGCTCTCTCATCCATACTGCTACCTTTAACTCAGAATACAGTGGTTTTTTGCATTAGCAAAACCAAGGAACTGGTTATTGACTTTCACCACACCAAACAGCCTCTATGTCTGGTCACTATTCAGGGAGTGGATGAAGAGGTGGCGCGCTCCTTAAAGTACTTGTGGGTCCACATCAGTGACAGGCTGGACTGGTCTTGGAACACAGAAGCTATAGAAGAAAGAGCAGAGCAGGCTTGTCCTCCTTAGGAGATTGTGTTCCTTTAATGTCAGAAGTGACATCCTTCACATCTTCTATAACTCGGTGATGGCCATTGCGATTTTCTATGCTGTGGTGTGCTAGGTCAGGAACATCACTTCAAGAGAGGCCCAACAATTAGCAATCTCATTTAAAGGGCAGGCTCAGTTATGGCATACATTCTGCACCCCCTGTAGGTCATAGTCAAGGAGAGAATTAAAACAAAACTGAGTGCCATTATGAACAGCGCTGCACATTCTATCTGTGACGCTCTTACACTGAGGACTTTCAGCCAACAAATTATTCTGTAGAAGTATATCAAGTAACGCTATTGGAAGTCCTTTAAACCAACGGCAATATGTCCAAGTAATGCATCACTGGGACTGGGACTGACAAGTCAGAAGTTTTCTTTTCTTTCTTTTAAAATTTTTCTTCCTTTTAAGGCATTCTGGTGTATGTTCAGACCGTGGTGTATGTGTATATATATTTATCTATCTATTTATGTATTTGTTTATTTAAAGAGATTCTGCAAAAGGCCAAATTTCTTCCGTGGGGACAAACACAAAAGGTTAGTTGATTGTCATAATCTATCTATCTATAATAATAATAATAATTCTTTGCATTTATATAGCACTTTTCTCACTACTCAAAGCATTCAGCAATTGCAGGTTAAGGACCTTGCTCAAGGGCCCAACAGCACAGTCCCTATTGGCATTCATTACGGGATTCAAACCGGCAACTTTCTGATTGCCAGTGCAGAACTCGAGCCTCCAAGCCATCACTACACCTATCTATCTATCTATCTATCTATCTATTATATAGCACCTTACATTTCTATCTATCTATCATATCAGAGCACACACATAACATTATAATGTGTGTGAAAAGTGACATGCAGTAAGTTACATTTTATATAGTCTAGTAAGCTGTGTGTTTCAGTATGAAAAATCACCATCTCCACACTAAACTGTATTTCACGGGAATTGAATTTTCTGCTTTAACAATCTTCTAACAGTATGATCTTCCTCAAAACTGATAAAATATGACAAAAACTGAATATAAAACAACTGACATATTAACTAACGCAGGAAACAAAAAAATCATTCTACACAATGCATTAGGCATACATCTCTGCATAGCCTAAATTATCTGTACTCTCTTTTCACTGCATTCCTCTGCCAAGAACATTTTTAAAGCAGCATATTCTATCTATTAATGTGCAAATGGCATGCATTTCCCGGTTTAAAATTATCAATCTGTTTTTAACTTTTCTGGCTCCAATCCTCTCATATTCATTTTTTAGTACAAAGTGATATTCTATATTTTGAAAGATGGTGAACTGCTGTACTGCCCACCTGCTAGATATAGAAATACTGTGTTTCTCTGTTTCAAATTTATATTCAATACAGACAGGACAATTATTTTTCCCAAGTTGCATTCCCATCTTTCACAGTCATGACAGCCTAGGAGGACGAAATATGTGCTGTTGAATAGGATGTAAAACAGGCCTGGTTAAGATTTTAAAATACCACAGATAAAAATTTTTTACTAAGAAAAGTGTCAAGCAAGCATTGAAGTATAAGGTATATATATTTTCATTTGAGAATTTACTAATAAATAAAATAGTAATAATTTACAGTTGCCTAATAAGTAACATGGCTACCCCACAGCTCTGAGTTTATTCAGTGAATTAGCACATTGACTGCACTCTTAAAATAAAAGTACCAGAGCAGTTTTCAGAGAGATGTCATAGAACATTAAAGCATTTGAACAAGTTTGACGAGAACAGGCCATTCAGTCTAACAAAGCTTGCCGTTCCTCTCTACTTAATTCTTCTAAAACAACATCAACTTGTGTTTTGGAAGTCCCTGAAGTCCATACTTTCTTCCACACTACTTGGTCACTTATTCAACGTGTCTGTGGTTCATTGTGTAAAGAAAAACGTCCTAATGTCGGTGCGAAAGTTTCCAACTGTGTCCCTGTGTTC
This sequence comes from Erpetoichthys calabaricus, assembly GCF_900747795.2. NCBI lineage: Eukaryota > Metazoa > Chordata > Cladistia > Polypteriformes > Polypteridae > Erpetoichthys > Erpetoichthys calabaricus. The sequence continues at coordinate 24,864,406 of NC_041403.2, read as the reverse complement.
TTATTAAACTCATTTTAAAGTCACAGTGTCGATCCACAAGTATGTTCAGATGTGGCACACTTATTCTTCAAAGAAATTTGTAGCGTTAAATTTTCTCTGTGATATCTTGAACAGATTGTGCTGTATAAAGTTTTAACATTTCAAAATTTCTCAGTGATAACCACTGGTGAAATTGCAAGCTTCTCTATCTTAACACAGGGGAACAATCTCTGTGACTTCATCTAGGAATGAGTTTCCTGTTTCGATTGTACGATTCTGGGTAAATTCCCCTCTGACGGCCCTCGTATGCCCAATGCAAGTGAGTCAAATGGCCTGACAGAGCACCTGCACGCAAATAGCTTAAACAGCAGTGCCTTCTCCTGCTGCTTTAGGTAAATTATCTAACAGAGTATAAGAAAGTCACTTCTCTGGAAATAAATGGACAGGGAAAGCAATTATGTAAGCATATATAAGACTGCATTGATTGCACAATATTATGTACAAATTATTATTGTAAAGAACTAACATTGTCTACCTACCGCTAAATGGTGTTTGAACTAATTAATAACACAGGAAGGGCGCAGCTGCCTTAACTAATATAAACACTAGATGGGTTTAGAAACGGACAGTGGTGTTGGAAGTGCTTAAGCCCCTGACCTCAGGAGTCCAGCCTCTGATCCTTCTGTCCCACATATACTGTATACTGACAACCGTAAGAAGCTCCTGATCTTCTTGCCTATCGTGTACCAATCACATTCCCATTATTCAATAAATTATTTCCTTTCCTTTTACTTATTTATATAATTTTAAAGAATTACTGTGTTTTAACTAATATTAATAGCAAGATGGGGAACTTCTTTCAGTTTCTTTTATCATTTTATATGGTAATATTGATTTATGTTAGTATTGGTCAATATGTATTAATAGATATTTTTCAGATGCTAATTATTGGACACTACTTGAAGGCCTAAGAGAATGGATTTATGGATGTGGTGAGAGGGGACATGCAGGTGGTGGGTGTAACAGAGCAAGATGGAGAGGACAGAAAGATATGGAAGAAGATGATCTGCTGTGGCAACCCCTAACGGGAGCAGCCGAAAGAAGAAGAAGACTCTACTGGGTATAGTTTCCAAAATGTTATGTTTAAGAAAACTGAACAACAGTTAGTGACAGACCCTCCACCACTAACACACATCAGTCAATGGCATCTTCACATCAATTAAATTGGAATCTGCTGTGCATGAAAGTATTTGAGCTGCTGCAAGCCTTTTTGTACTCTGTTTTTAACTCCATTGTAAAGTGCTATTAAATAGCACATATTTAATGGAGTGTTATGCATGCGCATCAGAGGATCTACTTATGGTTTCAGTTGGGGTATGTAATAACCCACCAGGACAAGAAAGGGTGCTATCGCTAACACTGGATTCTCCTTGGCTCCCTGCACCACCGAGAAACTTCCCAGTGAGGGACACCTGATTCCTCCCTTTCCAGTAGCCCATCGATAAGAACCCTGGCTTCTTGGAAGGAGAGACCCACCGGATGAAGCTCCTGAGAAAATTGACCTTAATCCACAGCTAAAAAGCTGAGCTTTACTTTTGTACTTTGAAGCTCAGAGACAAGGATAATAATGTCTAAGAAGTGTTTTCTTTTGTTTTATTTTTTTCTGTTTATTAAACAAGACAACGTGTTTTGCGCCCCACACTTTCTTCCGGCAGCCTGACATGTCTGCACCCAGCCATAATAATTTACTAGCACTTGAAATTGCATTCCATTATTTTAAATATGGCTTTCTGTTACAAAACAATTTAATAAACAAAAATGTAATTACTAACTTGTGAATGAAGTAAATAAAAAATATGCAATGCTCCAACTTTCATATCAGTAAACTTAGTCACCGAACGCACCTGAATGTTATGCCATGTGTACATTGTCTAACCTGTTCAAGAATCTTGTATAAAACACTATTGTTTTTCTTGTCTGTTTTATATTGTGTTGTGCTACGTGAAATGACTTTACAGGAGACAATATGGAAGGGTGAACAAATAAATATACAGCATGTGGGTTGTAATGAAAATTAAACTATGGATCAACTTCTCAGAATAAATTATTACTGTGGTATTACTATTAAAGTCTTCGAAGTACATCTAAATTAAATTTTAGTAAGATTAATTGGGCCCTTTTTAATATCTCCTTGAATAGATACAGACATTAGTTAAAAAAATCCATTAGTCAAAAAGTATGTAGTAACAGGTGGACAGCTTAGTAGATTAGTACTGGGTTTTTGATTTCCCTGATTCTAAATTAAATTTAGTGTGGAGTTACATGTTAATGAAGACATATGGGTGGCAAATACAGTACATTTACCTGCAGTACACTTTTAAATGTTTTCTGTCCTTTTCACTTTATACATTCAAAGGGCTATAATATATAGGCTCTGCTTTTCTACACAAACTAATTAAAATGTGCAAAATCGGTATCTCTGAAAGTAATATTCCTTTACATTTTGTCCAGCATATCATTCCTTAGATTTTGCAGTCTAGCCATGGGTTTGTTCATTTATGAATGATTTTCATAAAGGGTGATTTGTCTGTTGGTAGATTATGAAGGGGCTACTTATCAACTATTTCTAAAGACTAATATATTAATGAATTTATGGGATACCTTCATCTGCATGCTAATGATTTCTGGATGAATGATTAGGTCGTATCCTCTTTGTGACACAATAGTTTATGATTTTCCCTTATTATTTCCTATTTAAGTCTTTTAAAATTATTATATTGAGGAATCTATGAGAATTAGTAAACCCTGTATATTTGAGAAAATAGCAGAAAATGTGAAATATTATTGGGAGGATCTGAAATGTTTAGAAGTGCCATCTCTTAAACTACAGGGTGGCATGGCAGCATAATGGTTAGTGCTGCTGGTTCACAGATTCAGAGACCTGGATGTGAATGTTGTACCTGGTTGTTATATCGGTGGATATTGGGTATTCTCCCAATATCTTTATGGGTTTTCCTTCTGGTAATCCAGTGTTAACTTCCATATCACTAAAGACAAGCTCATTAGATGCAAAGTCAGGTCTAAATATTTATGTTGGGGTATTTGTGCTTGTGGGCCCAGGATACACTGGCACAGCCATTTCTTTCGTTGGGCTCAGTGTTAATGGGATAGACATGGCAGCACAAAATTGGATAAATATGTAGGTTAAAATATAGTGCCTGTAAAAAATATTCACCCCTTTGAAGTTTTCACATTTTATTGTTAAAGAATATTGAACCATGGTGGAATTAATTTAGCTTTTTTGACAATGATCAATAGAAAATGACTGTTTAATGTCAAAGTGAAAACAGATCTCTGCAATGTGGTCTAAATTAATTATAAATATAAAATACAATATAATTGGGAAACATATTGTAACTATCCACACCCCTAAAACATCACAGGAGCAGCCAATTGTTCTTAGAAGTCAGTCTTAGAAGTTGCTAGAAGAGACAATATACAATGAGAATGCTAATTCTGTTACACCTACAGCCAATGACCTCAGGCTATGCTATAGTACTGTAAATTACAATAGGCTGCTTTAGAATTTAATACAAGTATATACTTTTATGAAGTTATAATAATGAATTATCAAACATAAGGCTAAGTGTTGAGTGCAACTAAAGGGTAATTACATTTTGTTTTAAACCTAGACACATGAGGCTTTCGCATCATTTTAGAGGAGCTGCCAAAATAGTTGCTATAAAATGAAGTAGATGAGTAACAAACACCCCTCTAGAAAGCAGGAATAAACTAACAGGAAAGCCCAAACACCACTCCTGTGAAACACAGAATGTTACTGAACCATTATCACAAACTCATGGTTATTTTTTTATATGGGAATTAAAAGCTGCACATTCAAATTAAGCAAAATGCTCTAAATCCTGCTTTGTCTTTCAGTTTTTCCCAGAAAACACGACTGTTCAGCTTGATAAAACATTCAGGTTTTAGGTCTGTCACCTGAATCTCTTAGCTGAAAAGGTTGAAGTATCTCTCATACACCTCTCCAACTCAAACTGTCATTCCAGTTCCCTTAACACACTGGGTAGCTTTATTCACATGTTTTAAGTGTGTCCTTCAGTTCTCTAATTTTAGTGCCTATGTTTCACAAGTACAGTCTTTCTACTGACTTTCGTCTCCTTCCTAATAGTTTCTGACTTAGATCTTTCTGTACTCCACCATTCTATTATCCAGCTTTGACTAATCACCTTAGGGACAACTGCTGGAAAATTTCTGATGCCTCTCCTTCCTCTCTTGCCCTTTTTCTCTTTGGAAAGATTCCATTGTTAATTCAACCATTCTGGAACTCTCTCTGCATAGGGGCCTGTTGCTGTCTTAATCTTAAGCTTACTGTCTTCTTGGTAGGGTTGATGTGAATCTGCCCCTCACTTGTTGGTTCAAACATGCACGCTCTGCTTCTACTATCATTAAGAACGTCTCTGGGAATTGGGATGTTATTTTATCACATAATAAAACTGTTGTCTGTGACTTTGAGCTGGTGGCTTTTTGGGTCTTTTAATGCCCTATCACGTTACATGACTTGGCTAACATTCACTTACGTAATTTTAGCAATTTGGGATAGTCACAGTTTGATCCCATGCATGCAGTCAAGTAGTCAGTCATACCAGTTTGTAGCTTGCCCTGCCAAATCAGACAGATTTGTTGTATGTAGTGAGAGGGGTGGGATCAGTGTGTGCAAGAGTAGAGAACCAATGTGTGCCCACTTAAAAGTACAACACATATAATGCACCTACAATGAATAAGGAACCCAGGTGTTTTGGACCTCACATAAGAGGTGAGGCTTTTCTGTCTAATGCCTCATGTTTTATGTAACATGACAGAATGGACAAAAATAAAATAAAAGGACTGTACCTGTTGCTGTGAACTGGAGATCCAGACACAGCTAAATGGGATGTGAGGCCTACAAAAATTAGCCACAAAAGAAGGCCTGCTCATAAGAGGCTAACCACAATCCAGCTAGTTCCCCTAAAACTTCCTGCTGGGTTTGGCCCAAACAGGAACAAAAGTTGGGAGCTGGCTTTGAAAGTTCAAAATACACCAAACATCCCAAAGCATAACTCAAAGATGCCTCACAAGGGAGACAACCATCAAACTTTGTCTTGTAGAGACAAGTTCTACAAAATATCTTTACAAATTGCAGATTTATTTAACAAAACACAGGAAAATAGAGTAAAATGCTCAAAAGAGGAAAAAAAGGATATAACTACAAGGCAGTCCAAAGGCAAACAAGTTAAAATATACAAATCCAAAACCAAATCAAAGAAACGAGAAATAATATCCAGAAACAACCATAAATCAAGGAAATAGCCCTGCTGTCTTTAACTCCAATACAAAGTCAATGCACCACTGCTGGGTTTCTTTTTTTGGTCCATTTATAAAGCCAGACAGAGCACCCAGCAGCAGTGACATCAGGGTGACTCCACCTACAAAGTTCAGACAGTGGTAGCAAATTTAAAGATATATATATCATTAAAAATGTATAATTTATCTGACAGTAAAAAACAAGAAAAATAAACATTCAAAATGAACAGAAACAGCCATAAAAGTTAAATAAATGCAAGTCATGGTAATAAATAAAACCCTGGCTGTAACACAACATCTGTAAAACATTCATACCACAGTGGCTCTGTCAGGCAGCACTTTAATTGGCTATCAGAAAAGGGTGGGAGCTGGCAATATGTTGGAAATGTGACACTGTGCTGGAAAATCATCATGAAGCCCATCGATTTCTAGTCGTGTAATTTGATTTTCTCAGGCGACAAGATCCTCAAATGCAGTTGTTAAGTCTGACATCCCCTTCAACTAGAAGTCATTCAATGTGCCATTGACTTTCATAAAAACTTGATCACAAATACAATTAAAGCTGAAGTTAATTGCCACATGTACACAATACAGGAAACTCCGGTTTCCTCCCACAGTCCAAAGACATGCAGGTTAGGTGGATTGGTGATTCTAAATTGGCCCTAGTGTGTGCTTGGTGTGTGGGTGTGTTTGTGTGTGTCCTGCGGTGGGTTGGCACCCTGCCCGGGATTGGTTCCTGCCTTGTGCCCTGTGTTGGCTGGGATTGGCTCCAGCAGACCCCCGCGTCCCTGTGTTCGGATTCAGCGGGTTGGAAAATGGATGGACGGATGGACACAATACAGTGAAACCTTTTAGTAGCATGTCTGGCCAATAGGCTGCTTTTCATTATCTAATTTCATTGCTACTGTAGTACTGTGCACCTGTTAGAACATTAGAACATCAGAAAATTGTGATGAGAACAGGCCACTCATCCCAACAAGCTTGCCCATCCAATTCAATGAGATTCTCAAAAATAACATCAAGTTGATATTGGAAGGTCCCTAAGGTCCTGTTGTCCACCAGACTACTTGTTCATTTATTCTATCTATCTATGGATCTTTGTGTGTAGATAAACTTTCCAAGAGTTGTGCCTTTAACAAGTTTCCAACTACGTCCCCATGTTCTTGTTGCAAAGTTTATTTTAAAGTAACAAAATCTTTTCATTATTTTAAACACTTCAATTAACCTCTTAATCTCTGTTTACTTAAACTGAAAAGGTTCAGCCCCTTCAATCTATCCTCATAGCTCATACCTCTTAGTCCTGGAATCAACCTTCTCACTCTTTCTCTGGTGCTGGAAAGTCCTTTTTGTCAAAACTGAACAAAGTACCCCAGGTGAGGCCTCACTAGTACATTATATGACTTGAGCATAACCTCTCTTGACTTCTGCTCCGCACATTGTGACATGTAATCTAACATTCTAATGGCTTTCTTGATCGCCTCTGTACACGCTCTGGATGTAAATAATGATGAGTCCACTATGATTCCTATGTCCTTCTCTTAAGGTGTGCTTTCAAATCTAATGTTTTTTCTTCCTACATGATGTAATACTTTCCAGTACATTTTAATTACATTAGTTTTCATCTCCCACAAATCTGTCCAAGCCTGTATGCTGCCCAAATCCCTCTGTAACAATTTAGCTGATTCTAGATGATCTGCCCTTCCACTTAGTTTAATTTCATACAGTATGCAGACTTAACCCGCTCATTCATTATATTCTTCTTCAGATTGTTTATGTATATCAAAAACACAGGCATGCTGACAAAGTATGTGTGCAATACTACTTCAGTACATGAAGGACTTTACCTGCAGGTGGAAGCTCCTGTCGCACTTTATGCATCTGTTGTTATGGTTCTACCTTTGTCCAGAAACGGCTCCATAAGCTTTATGACCTTACTCTTGGAAAGTCTTTCTCCCGTGGGATGACTGGGATCTTTTCCTGAATAAGGAGTGGTATTGCACATGTACTTTTTCAGCATGCCCGTGTCAATCAAATACAGGAAGCTCTGCAGTCTACTTGTGACTTTACGCTGTAGGACGCTGTAGGACGCTGTAGGACGTTAAGTAAATAAATCAAGGTAAATAACATTCGATCTGGCTTTAGATAGTAACATATACATGTTTTTTTATATAAAGACCATCACAAAACATAATCATTAACGGAACTTTGCACGATACCTTGGCGAGCTTGGTATGCCCTGCTGTTTAATTAAAGGACATGCATGTGTCAGATTGACTGGCAGGATGACACCCGACCTCTCGGTGCATCCAACCTGTGCCATCTTTCGCCTTTATACCTGGTGCAGCTACGTTGTTCTTATATGTTTAAGTTTTTTGCAAGGAGGGCTTCTGTTCTCTTTCTCCAATGTAGAACCCTCATCCTCATATGCTATAGCACATCTTTATTTGAAAACAGCAGTGTCAGATTGGGGAGTGCGTCAATGTAACTGAGAGAATAAAACTGAATAATTAAAAAAAAAAACGCTAACTTTTACAAGTACCGTAAATTTACACTGGCTGTTACAGACTCAAATAAATCAAATGTATGATTTTATTCTATAATAGTAACAATAAGGGCAGCTCACTACTCAAAATGGTAAATCCAGGAAAGACCGGGAATTGATCTTGCAACCTCTTGATTATAAGTCAGCAGTTCTTACCTCTACACAATCCAAGCAGTCATGTCAGCATCATACCCTAACCCAATTTCTTTTTTTTTTTTGTTATATTCTTGAATAAAACTGCACTTGTTTTGTTATACAGTACTTGTGCCTTTTGTGAAAGTGCTTACTTGAAATCAGGACTTCAGTCTTCACCCATTATACACTTCTTGTCTACATTTTGTCAATTATTGCTAAAACATGAAAAACATTTCTGTTTAGTTATGTATTCAAAAATTCCTGCCTCGCATTTCCTGTCATCCTTCATTTACCCTGATCGTTGTAGACACAGAACCCACATGAAAAGTATGTATTCCAAATAACGATATATTATTTACACTATACAACTCCAGGCACCTCGCACCCAGATAAGGAGACTTGTGCTGAGAGAATTTTTTGCCCGAGTTGAGCTGCGGTGGTGGGGGTGATGGGATAGCAGGTTGCTTGCTGCTTGTGTTGATCGACACATTTGCAAAACTTAAGATGATAATGGAGAGGTGCAAGGCCCAGGATTACAAGTTTTTCCGTAGGCTTCAGAGATTCTAGTGTTAATAATTCCTATTAATTTACCTGTCCCATGATGCACATTGAGCTTCCTGGGGGGGTATTTTCCGTATGTCGCTTAAATTATCCAAGATCAGGTGCCTCATCTTGGATGAGTTAATGCCGGTGAAACTCATCTGGGATAAGTCGGTTTTTCAAACGCAGCCGTGTATTAGATTACTTGAGCTGGATCTAATCATCTGAGATGAATGCACGCGCCCGTGCTGACTGAAAAGCCCATATATATTGAGTCTAGAAAACATGATCAGCAAGTCTTTGATAGGCTGTAACAAAATGATGAAAGAACGGGCGCATTTTTTTTTCACACAAGTGGAGCAAGACCTTTCATTCGAAGGACATGAAGAATTTCAAGATTTAGTATGCACAAGGGGTAACACTGCAAAAGCAGCCCAAACCAGAAAAGACGGCTGGCAAAAAGTGGTCGACAAATTAAATGCGTGTGCATTGTACTTACTGAAAGCAGCGTTTCATTTCCTATGTGTCAGATTAATTATTATTTAATATGTCATAATTCCAGATCAAACGTGAGCACAAGGAGAACACGGGAACAGGTTAAAGTGAAGTACAAGAATATACTTCAAACTGGTAAATATTGGTATATAACTATTTAAAGAATTGTTGACATAAAGAATCATATATAATGTAAAGAACATTAATTTTAAAGCTAATAAGAAGGCAGACAAGCAAAAAACAGGTGGAGGTCCACGTGGTCCAGACCTAACCCCTACAGAAGAGTTGGCTCTCCAGCAAAATGCCCATCGCCCTGTTTCTGAGGGCATTCCACGGGGAAGCTCCTCCTCAGAACCAGTGGCAGGATGCAGTAGTCACTTCATTTCAGATAAAGGATGGTCATTGCATATATTTGTCCTCAGTGTGTGCCATAAGTATGTTCCATATAGCCCTCTTTTTTTGTTGGGTCAGTTGCAGGGAATGTCATATCCCTTGAACCTGTGTCTGACCAATGAGATATTGACGAAGGTCAAATATTTGATGAAGGCACTATGTCTGATTATTCTTCAGGAGGAGAGGTACATTTTCCAAATAATGTTTGATCAAACTCCACTCTGATCAGTCCCATGTGCCCCAATCACATTTGAAAATTCTGGGTAATGAGAATGTTAGGCTGATTGTGAGATTCTTTATGGAACTGTGGGTGTTTTTGCCTGTGTATTACCTACCTGCAATGGCATGAAACGCCTCTTTTATTGTCTGCACACGCAGGAGTCCAGAAAACACTATGAAAACCTGAAGGAACTATTTCAGAGTGAAACAGACTTTACGAATTGCCTGGCAAACTGCACTTTTAGATGGATTTTCCGCATCGGCTACAGTATATAAAAAAAGTGCTGCTTGCAAAAAACCTCAAAGCAATGCATACTGTCTGTGTGGTTGTGAGAGCCCGACTTCGCCGAGTTTGACTTCAAATATAAGGTCCTAATAAATTTTTGAGGTACAATATTCCCCCTCGGCTAAAGCAGTATCTTTCGAAAAGAATTTCCTTCGGGAGCAATAAAGGATCTTGCTGATCGCGCAAACCCCTCTCTATATGAAATTCTCTTCTTATAATTTGTGTACCGATATCAATTGGTCGCTCATTCATGAACGGCGAAGTCATGACTGGATGAAATCCATGCACGGACACTGATTAAGTGTGTGAGCTAATCTTTGTTTACGTAGAACAAACCTGCTCAGAGCAGGTTTGAGGATTAGGATGTGTTGCTATGACAACACTTCCAGCAAGAGTTTTGAAAAACCGACAGATCCAGGATCAGGCCAAATCGTCAACAATTACATCCTGCTAAACGAGTAATCCATGTATGAAAAATACCCCCCTGGTCTATCATTACTTGGATCAGCCTGATCACCCTTTTATACAATGGGGATAGCTTAATTCTTGTATAGCCCTTGATTCTGTTAAATCTGTATGAATTATGAATATTCTCCCATTGTCCACATACGTTTTCTCCACAAATCCCAGAGACATGCACATTAACTTTTTTTATTCTTTGTTAATTAGTATTGCCTAATTTTATTTTTATATTTGTTCTTTTTTCTTTCTTCATCCTGTAAAGCACTTTGAGCTACATGTTTTGTATGAAAACATGCTATTTAAATAAATGTTGTTGTTGTCCTTGGTGACTTTACATTGGCCCTGTAAGTGTAAAAGTGCAGTGAAAGTGAGCAAATCCTGCAATGAACTATAAGTCTATCGAGAGCTGGTCCTGCCTTGTGCCTAAATCAGCCAGGATAGACTCCTTCACTCCCATTCTGATTCTGCATTATAGTACTCAGTGTTGGAAAATATAAATGAATTCAAAAAATAGCTGTGGAAAGTAATTTGTGTTTACTTAAAGCCTTTCAAATATGCTGAATTCCTTTTGCAGATTTGACAGATTTTGTTTTCTATAAACGTGAGGTGCTATGCAGCTGTACTTTATGTCATGGCTAGACCATGCTCCTTTGTGAAGTAGTGTTGTGTTATTCTGGGAAATACGACTTTCAATGTTATCAGAAAATTAAAGGTGGTGGCCTGCTGGGGCTTCTGAGATAAGTTTGCTGGAGAGTTGCTTGTGGTCTATGAAGATTCCAGATAAATTAAATGACTTTTTAAAGCGGTAGACTTCTTTGAATATACACAGTATAATAATGCAAATGGTTCAGGAAATGTGCACAGCCTGATTTCTTACATTATTTACAGTCCTTGCATGTATAAATGGAGGGAGAAAAAGAGAAGGAGAATGAAAGAGAAAATGCCGTTCAATTTGTGCCAGGGGCATCTTACAAAAATACTCATTCTCTTGGAAATATTTCAAATTTAGTGAATTTATAATGATACATTAATATTTTTGCCATAATAATATTCTGCATAAAATTCATATGTTTAAAGTAATGTTTTAAACATAAAAATTATTATTAGCCAAAGATTTAAGTTGCACAGCTTAACTCTAAAATTATCTGAGGTGAAATTATCGTAATGATTTTGAGTGACAACAATAATTCTTATCAAAGCACCATTTGCTATAGTTCCATTAATAATGGAAATTTATTGGAAAGAGAGAAACTGCTCTTTTTAATTAAATATATTATTAATGTATTAGTAAAGTTCAAGTAGCAGCTATTGCAGTGTGACGGGCTGCATCACAGAAACAGCACTTTTCCATGTAAGTTTACAGATTTAACTGCTTATAGCTTAGGCAAATATTTAAAATTTACTTACCTTTGGATGAAGAAAGTTGTGCTCCTTTGTTAGCTCTGTTGTTAAATCCTGCATCGTTTTTGACAATACAATGATAATGAAATTAAGGATTTCATTAAGGATAATAAGGATTAAGAGTAAAATTTATAATTGTGTGGCCAGTAGGGGGCACCACAGAGTACCAAATCCCAGACACAATGACCAGTGACACAGTCTTGGATCAATAAAAGGCTTTTTATTTACACAGACAGTGTATCTTTTGCAGGCTTTCATTTCCAATTGCCCATCTTAAACAGAACATTGCCCCTTCTTGCACTTTTTGTTTTGTTCTCCTCCACTCCTCCCAGTCCAGTGTTGCCTATCCTTTCTCCCAGCTCTGACTCTCCTGGTCAAGCGGAGGGCTCGCTTTTAAAAGCCTGACCTGATAGCGCTTCTGGTGCATAATCAGGTATCCCCAGGTAAGCACTTCCAAGTTAGACAGGACCACATCAGTCCTGGTGCTGTCAATATCAGACAACCCCGGGAAACCCCCCCAGAACATGACAGGGCAGTCCCATGAGACCACAACTCCCATGCTGCCCTGCGGGTGTCCATACTGATGGGATGCTGCAACCCAGAGTATGGGGAAGGTCTGCCCATACTAGGCAGTCACCCACTGTCCTGTTCTTCCAGGCTCCCAAGTCATCCAAAGTGTCCTGTCATGACTGATGGAATGCCAGCCCCGGTGTAGCTGCTGCTGCTGCAGCATCTTTCTGCAACCATATCCCAGTACAGAAGGTGAATATTGCATCTCCCTCGCTGGCCTTCCTTATTCAAGGTCTTCTTGAGCAGGGTCATTACCTGCTGGGATGCCGATCTGTCCCTCAGAAATGATAAAGGTAAGGCGCTTTCTAAATAAAAAGGATTCTGAGAAATTAATTCATGCATTTATTTCTAATAGGATTGACTACTGCAGTGCAGTGTTCACTGGATGTTCAAACTGTTCTTTATACAGCCTCCAGTTAATCAAAAATGCTGCTGCAAGAATTATCACAAGAACAAGAAAATACGAACACATAACTCCAGTTCTTAAATCCTTACACTGGCTCCTGGTTAATTTTGGGGCAGATTTCAAAATCCTCCTTTTAACATATAAAGCCTTAAATGGTCAAGGTCTGGCTTACTTGTCTGAACTTAACATAATTTATAAACCAGAGCACACATCAGATCAATATGTCTGCTTATGATTCAAATAATTAATAAAATAACAGTGGGAGGTCAAGCAGATCAGTTTAAATACCTTAGGGGTAAGCATCACAAGTAGACATAAAGCTCTTTATCAACAAAATTTCGCTGTCTCTATGGAAAAAATTAAGCAAGACTTGCATAGATGGACAACCCTTCATCTCACTTTAGCTGGAAGAATTAACATTATGAAGATGAATATCCTTCCTAAGCTGATCTTTTTATTTCAAAACATTCCAATATACATCAATAAGTCATTTTTTAAGAAATTAGATTCAACCTCATTTATTTGGAATTCAAAACATCCATGTATCAAAAGAGCGACCCTACAAAGACCTAAAGCAGAAGGTAGCATGGCTCTTCCTCACTTTCAATTTTATTACTGGGCAGCAAAAATACAAACTATAAAAATCTGGACACGGACATAAATAGATGAACAGACACAAGCTTATTCCACAATAGAAATAAAATCCTGCAGTACTTCTTTAAATTCCTTGCTACATCTCAGAAAAGGAGTGGAAGGTAGCAATGCAGAGAATCCACTCGAGCTCCATATGCGCACAATATACAATTATTCAACTCAAAATTATATATCGAGCACATCTGTCTAGCTTAAAATTGTCCAAAATGTTTCCAGGGCAAGATCCAACCTGCAAATGCTGCAATCAAGTTCCAGCCTCATTGGGTCACATGTTTTGTGCCTGCACCAAATTAACATCATTCTGGACCAAAATCTTTAAATGCCTTTCAGACAGCCTTGGTGTCCCAATCCCTCCTAATCCACTAACAGCTGTGTTTGGTGTTCTCCCAGATGGGCTTAAAGTGGAGAAGGACAAACAAACTGTAATTGCTTTTACTACACTATTGGCACATAGACTTATCTTGCTCTACTGGAAGAATCCTAACTCACCTCTTTTAAGTCAGTGGGTAACTGATGTTATATACTATTTGAAATTGGAAAAAATCAAATTCGTATTAAGAGGATCTGTGCAGAACCTTTTCAAAAACTGGCAGTATCTAATCAATAAAATTTTAGAATAAGCTTTTAAAGCACTGAGGAAGCAGATTCTCTCCCTTTTTTATTTCCATTTATCTTTATTTACTGACTAATTCACCTATTTACTTATTTTTAATAGCTTTAACTTTTATTCTGCTGGCCTAGCTCTCTTTCTCAGGGGTGGGGGTTGATTTGTTTTCGATCCTATTTTTGTAAAAATGTACTTATTTGTATGGAATGTTGTCTGATTTTAATAAAATCAATAAAATCAAAAAAAAAAAAAGGTACACAGCCCCTGAACTGTGGAATGGTCTGCCTGCTACTATAAGAGATGCCCCTTCGGGTTCAGCTTTCAAATCACAGCTGAAGACTCAGTACTTCAGTTTAGCATACCCTGACTAGAGCTGCTGATTAACTGTACAGACTGCATCTCTGTTGTTAGTCATTAGCACTAAAACATAAGTAATATGATAGTTGTAATTTGTTACTAACCCTCACCTATTCTGTTTCTCTTCTCAGTATTCAATTGTGGTACTTGGTGCCACTGCCCACCTGCCAAGTTGTTTTGCCTGCCTAAGGTAAAGTCATCCCTGATGGATGATCGCAGGAATCGTGGGGTAGAGGGGTCCTTTCATCAGATTAGCTGTCTCAGCTGTGGAATGGCCAGTTGGGGGAGGCAGCTTGATGGCTGAGGTCCCCAGGGGCCTCATGCATAAATGGTTCTTGTGCACAAAAATGTTGCGTACTCCCATTTCCATGCTCAAATCGTGATATATTAAACCTAAACTTGGCATAAAGCCACGCACATTTTCACGGTAGCTCAAACCCTGGCATACACAAGTTCTCCGCTCGGTTTTGCAAAATGGTGGCACCCAGCGTTAAAGCAGTGCTTTTGTTAAAGCCCATTTCGGCACTTCTTGTGTGATTTTGGGCTATACAAAAATAAATTGTGTTGTATTGTATTGTACTTCTTTCCAGCCATTTCAAACTTTCCAGTTGAAAAGCATTGGCGAATTTGCAAACTCGTCATCTTAAAACGGAGAAACGTTCTGTGCAATTTCAACTAGGAATTAGTTTATGTTTAAGTTTTACCTTAAGAGCAGTTGCTTGGCCTTGTATATTTTGTATATTTTCCTCTTTTACTCGTCTGACAGCTGCTTGGATTTACAAATGCCAGTGAGTCAAATGCTGGTCAAAGCACATGGCAAACAGCTCATACAGCAGCGTGTTCTCCTGCTGCTTTATGTATGTTAATACTAGAATCCCTGAAGTCTACGAAAAAACTTGTAATCCCGGGCCCCCTTAAATTCCTTTGCATCTCTCCTCATCAACGTCTTTTGTTTTGCAAATGTGTCGATCAGCACAAGCAGCAAGCAGCCTGCTATCCCAATACAACCCCCTAGCCCAACAGAGCTGAAGTCAGTCACAAAATTCTCAGAGTTCAGGTCTCTTTATCTGGAAGTGAGTTGCCCGGAGTTGTAGAGGGTGAATAATATATCATTATTTGGAATACATACATTTCATGTTGTTTCATGTCTACAATGAATTGTGTAATTGTAGGATGACAGAAACTGATGAACACATAGCTAAAACAGAACCTTTTTCCATGTTATACTAATAATGACATGAAGTGTATAATGTGTGAAGACGTTAGTCCAAATATCAAATAAACACGTGCGCTTTTATTAAAGAATATAACCAAAGGAAAAAAAAATATCGATTTTCATGTTGCTGTCAATGAGTTAAAAACCCAAGCTCAAATGTCAATTGACAGAAAGCTGATATGTACTCTTGAATGGTGCAGAGGTAAGAACTGCTTCCTTGTAACTCAAAGGTACTGGGTTCGAGACCAGGCGCTCAGAGTTTTGAGTAGTGAGCTGCTATTATTATTATTATTACTCTAATATAATAAAAAAATACATTTGATTTGAGTCTGTAATACCCGGTGTAAATTTTGGCTACTTGTAAAAGTTAGTGCTTTTTTTTATTATTCATTTTTATTCTCTCAGTGACGTTCACGTGGTACAACGAACTTGCCTCTCCCTCTCTGAGTTGATGGCGTTTATCTCCATTCTTTTCACAAGATCAGTGATGACCACAGTTGGTGCTGTGGTTGATGTCTGCTCAGAACTATTTGTTGTATCAGCAGTCAAATATACAACCGTGTCCGCTATCTATGACCGCTATCTGACTGGACAAAGGCAGGACCGTAACAACAGACAGCTTCTTCACAGCACTTTCGCTGGCTAATAGACTGCTGCACTCTGCTTGGCACCATAAAGTAAAATGGGACTTACACCTGCAGCTAAAGTCACTTCAGTACTCGAGCAATTCGCCACGTTAGTGTTTAGATCTGGCAGTGTCTCTGAAAATAAATGGAAGGGGAAAGTAATTATGTAAGCATATATATTTGTTAAATGGTGCGACTCAAACTACCTACACCTGAACACCAGCAAAACCAAGGAGCTGGTGGTGGATTTTAGGAGGCCCAGACCCCTCATGGACCCCGTGATCATCAGAGATGACTGTGTGCAGAGGGTGCAGACCTATAAATACCTGGGAGTGCAGCTGGATGATAAATTAGACTGGACTGCCAACACTGATGCTCTGTGTAAGAAAGGACAGAGCCGGCTATACATCTTTAGAAGACTGGCGTCCTTCAACATCTGCAATAAGATGCTGCAGATGTTCTATCAGACGGTTGTGGTGAGCGCCCTCTTCTACGTGGTGGTGTGCTGGGGAGGCAGCATTAAGAAGAAAGACGCCTCACGCCTGGACAAATATGGAAAATCCACTGCATCCACTAAACAGTGTCATCTCCAGACAGAAGAGCAGCTTCAGCAACAGACTGCTGTCACTGTCCTGCTCCACTGACAGACTGAGAAGATCGTTCCTCCCCCAAACTATGCGACTCTTCAATTCCACTCGGGGGGGTAAACATTAACATTATACAAAGTTATTGTCTGTTTTTTACCTGCATTATTATCAATCTTTAATTTAATATTGTTTTTTTTTGTATCAGTAAGGTGCTGCTGGAGTATGTGAATTTCCCCTTGGGATTAATAAAGTATCTATCTATCTATCTATCTATCTATCTATCTATCTATCTATCTATCTATCTATCTATCTATCTATCTATCTATCTATCTATCTATCTATCTATCTATCTATCGTAAGGCTGAACTGAATGAACAATATTATATGATGATTATTATTGCAAAGAACTGACATTATCAACCTGCATTTAAATGGTGTTTGATGTAATTAATAACACAGGAAAGATGCAGCTGCCCTAACTGATATAAACACAGGATGGGTATTGAAATGGACAGTGCTGCTAGGAAGTGAGGACTGCAGTGGCTTAAGCCCCTGATCTCTGGCACCCAGGCCCTGATCTTTCTGTCCCAGATATACAGGAACAATCAATCTTCTTGCCTATCGTGTACCATTTATATTCCCGTTCCTTTCCGAGTTCTTGCTTATTTATATGACTTTAATGGATTACTGTGTTTTAAGTAATATTAATAACTAGACAGGAAACTTATCTCAGTTCCTTTTCTCCTTTCATAGGATACTATTAATACTGATTTTATGCTAGTACTGGTCATTTTGTATTAATAATTGTTTTTCATTTGCTAATTATAGGGTACAACTCTATTGGGTATACTTTCAAAAATGTTATGTTTAAGAAAAATGAACAACAATTATTCCTAGACCCTCCACCTCTAACACACATCAGTCGATACCATCTTCATGTCACACACACCCATGGAGACTGAGCCAGTCATTCACTTATTTATTTATTTAAAAACAGACCACTAATTTCCTAGCCATGGACCCATTACACCATAGACCAGTGGTCTCAAACTCCGGTCCTGGAGGGTTGCAGTGGCTGCAGGTTTTCATTCTACCCCTTTTCTTAATTGGCGACCAGTTTCTGCTGCTAATTAATTCCTTTTCCTTTCATTTTAAATTGACTTCTTTTTTAAGATTTCTTCCCTTGAATTTCTTCATCGTTACTCAGAATTGCCTTAAATGGCACCCAAACAGAAATGAAACGTGAAGTGAATGAGCCAACAGAAGACCAACTTAGCCAGGGCCTCAAACTCCAACCAGTTGCTTAATGAGGCACTGAGTCTTGTTGTTAATTAAACCTGTTCTTTAATTCCATGGCTTACTGCTGCTCTCATTGTGCAATAGCATCCATCCATCCATCCATTTTCCAACCCGCTGAATCCGAACACAGGGTCACAGGGGTCTGCTGGAGCCAATCCCAGCCAACACAGGGCACAAGGCAGGAACCAATCCTGGGCAGGGTGCCAACCCACCGCAGGACACACACAAACACACCAAGCACACACTAGGGCCAATTTAGAATCGCCAATCCACCTAACCTGCATGTCTTTGGACTGTGGGAGGAAACCGGAGCGCCCATAGGAAACCCACGCAGACACGGGGAGAACATGCTAACTCCACGCAGGGAGGACTCGGGAAGCGAACCCAGGTCCCCAGGTCTCCCAACTGCGAGGCAGCAGCACTACCCACTGCGCCACTGTGCCGCCCCTTGTGCAATAGCAGACATTTCCAAAATTGATAAAATGATAAAATGTTTTGGGGACCTGAGAAGATAAGCATTCCTAAGACCTTCATCTGTCTTTATGTTCAGATATTGTAAGATGGACACAGTTTGCTGGTTATGTTTTTGGCTCATTTTATATCTCATTATTGTTTGATTGCTAATTAAGGAAAAGGAAACAATTGAGAAGTCTTCAAGAACAAGTCAATTACAATTAATTCAAAAGAAGTTAATTGGCAGCAAAAACAGGTCACTAATTAAGAAACGGGGTTAGAATGTAAACCTGCAGCCACTGCGGTCCTTCAGGACCGGAGTTTGAGACCACTGCCATAGACACTGCCACTAACTTTTGTTCTGTCTGTTTCCTTAAAATGGATGGAGGAAAGAACACTTGAAGACCAATGAGATCAGCCCAGAAGCCACACCCCTTCTGATATCAGAGGTATTTATTCAAAACCCTCAATGAACGTTGTCACTTTTAGGACCAGCTTCTGAGAACTGGGGGCTCCAAACCGCAGAATTTTATTGTATTTTCAAGCACAACAGAAAATTTCTTTGTTCAGCATGTGGGTGCAATATCCTCCTTGTCCTTCAGGCAACAAAATCAGATTATTTTCTGTGCCACAAACCCTTAGGTTTTTTGATTCTGTTTTCCTTTCACATTCACAATCAGTAGCCAGTCACTCTGTATGTTGAGTTTTCTCAGTTTCCCTATGTCTGCATTTTATTTTTTGGTCTTCAGTTTTTCCAAAGACCTGTGTGCTGTGCGGGTTTTCCGATAATTGGAATTTAGTACCAAGTGGGTGTGTGGGGATAAGTTACTGGGATGGGCTGTGGACCCCATGCCTTTCTCCCTACCACATTCTCAGTGTCACTGTTATTGCAATAGGCTCTAACCCAACTTCATGACCCTGGAGTGAATTAAGTGAGTTTATGTAAGTTATGTTATCTGAATTACATTGCAGCTATTTCTACCTTATTTTGTACTCCAAGTAATGTCTTTGGATCTCACCTACCTAAATCTTTCCTCTCACTTTGTGCCTTTAACTCATACTTATGTGATTTTATTTCTAATTTTACATTTCACCAGCATAGTTGTCTCCGTATTTTCTGCAAGTTGTGTTTCTTCTTTCCTTACAAACTCAAAACTTATCATTCATTGTGTCCTGCCTAGATCTTGATACTTTATCAAATAAATTGCAGTGTATGTGCTCCAATTATTCCTTTACTTCAAAAATCCTAGGCCTCAATTTATCTTATATGAAACATTTTTTTGTCTCTACTTTGCTATTCCGCCATCTCATTATTGTTCTTATTTCACCTGCCTTTCTGCTTACTTCAGTCATTTGGATGTGGCCCTTATTTTTCTATGAATGTGTCACTGTATTGCTTTCTCTAATTTTACCTTTGCATGGTGGCATCAAAATGTTTTTTTCCTTTGAAATTTGCATTTCTTTCTCTTTGGTCTACTGATTATCATGTATAATCACAGAAAACATAAAGGGTACTACATGGACATACCACATCTACCTAATCATGCATCCAATTCTTCAGATGAGATTTATGCTAGCATTTGATTGCAGCCTTCTACCTCTCGCTGTACTCTGTAAACTACTGCTTGTGTTGGGCAATCATAGGAATTTGCTCACTGTGAGCTTAGAGATGGCATTTATCCTTTCCCCAGTTTAGAATTGTGGAAGCAGATGTATTTGGGACCAACCGGGACCAATGAGGGACAGCAAAATGTTGGTAGATGTAGAAAGAAGATTGATTTGTTCAGCACAGTCCTTTACAAATACACACAGTTTGAGACGGAAACATATTTAAAGTGTTAAATAAAACTTAAGTCCATAAAGAAACATACATGTGGAAAGTCCAAAACTGCTGGCTTCTCTTCCTCCAGTCGAAGGAAACCGGCAGAACAAATGTTACCAGCAGTGTCGCACTTAATTCCATCTCTATATTCCTTCTCACTCTCTTACTACTGCTGTCTCTCAATTTTGATTTTCCCAATACAATACAATACAATTTATTTTTGTATAGCCCAAAATCACACAAGAAGTGCCACGATGGGCTTTAACAGGCCCTGCCTTTTAACAAAATGCCTTGACTGTCTAAGAAGAAAAGGAAAAACCCATCCATCCAATTTCCAACCCACTGAATCCGAACACAGGGTCACGGGGGTCTGCTGGAGCCAATTCCAGCCAACACGGGGTACAAGGCAGGGAACCAATCCTGGGCAGGGTGCCAACCCACCGCAGGACACACACAAACACACCCACACACCAGGCGCCAATTTAGAATCGCCAATCCACCTAACCTGCATGTCTTTGGACTGTGGGAGGAAACCGGAGCGCCCGGAGGAAACCCACGCAGACACGGGGAGAACATGCAAACTCCACGCAGGGAGGACCCGGGAAGCGAACTCAGGTCCCCAGATCTCCCAACTGCGAGGCAGCAGCGCTACCCACTGCGCCACCGTGCCAGCCAGGAAAAACCCTTGAAGGGAAAAAAAAGAAGAAACCTTGGGAAAGGCAGTTCAAAGAGAGACCCCTTTCCAGGTAGTGGGTGTCAAAAAAAAGGGGTCGATACAATACAATACACAGACCAGAACACACGTAATCCTCAATACAATATAATAGTACAATAGAAATGTTACAAGTACAGAACAGAGTTCAACAGTAGATGCTATCACATAATATGATTTGGATTTGTTCTGAGTGCTGGAGACCTCAACCATAAAGCTGCCTCTCCCTATTGGCCATTCCATAGCTGAGTCAGCACTGGGCCAGCCAATCCGATGAAAGGACCCCTCTACCCAATGATTCCTGTGATCCTCCATCAGGGATGACTTTACCTTAGGCAGGCAAAACAACTTGGCAGGTGGGCAGTGGTACCAAGTGCCACAATTGGGGACAGAGAAGATAAATAGAATATGTGGGGGTTAGTAACAAATTACAACTATCATATTACTAATGGCTAACAACAGAGACGCAGTCTGTACAGTTAATCAGCAGCTCTAATCTACACAAACACACGCAACTATGCAACTTAGGAGGAATACTGGAGAACATAAAAACAAAAAATACCTTCACTGGGCTGCAGATCTCTAGAGGCAGCGCTAACTACTTGGTCTTTGAGCTGCCCCCCTTTCTCACCAGTAAATTCCTAATGAAAGCGGTACATATTTCATAAAATAAAATAAAATTTCTGACTTTTCATTCCATATCCCAAGCACGTTTTTTAAGTTCTGACCTTTAGTTACATAACACTATTTTGCCATATTTTAAGGTGGCTTATGGTAGTCCTTTTTTAAAAGCTAAGGCATTAATTGGCTCTGTAACGTAGGGTGCTGGTGTGTATGCACGCCTCCCAGAGAAAAATTGTACACGTCAAAGGTCGATCTTTGATAGCTCATGAGACTTAACAGAGATTCTCATTTATGTTTCATTTAAGAATCAACTTTGTCGCAGATGTTTCTCCTAGAATTCCTTAGGAGACACAGCTTTAGATAAAAACGAGACATGAGATGCAACTGAGGTAAGAAAATTCAGAATTCGGTTTGAAAAGCATGGGATATTTTGTGAAATTGCTTTCTAGTTTTGTTTAATCTCTTTCAGGAATGCACATTTTTTACTTATTATTGCACTGATGCCCTTATCCAAGGTGTCTTACAACTAGGTTGATTACATTTCTTTTGTTTTTCCATTTGGAGCACAGGCAGATGAAGTGACTTGCTCGTGGTCACACAGTGGTGTCAGTAGTGGGATTTGAAATCAAAACCTCAGGATTTGAAGTCCAACGTCTTAACCGCTATGCCACACTGCCTGCCTTTTCTTCTAGAATGCCTATAACCTATGTGGTGAACAACAATAAAAATCAGAGTAATTAATAGTATTATTCAGAAGCAAGGACTACACCTTTATAATCAAAGTAAAGTGTTTTATTACTACCATTTCATTTCATCATATATTATTGAGCACACAATGCAAATACATTACACTTGCAAAAAAAAAAAAAATGTCAAGACGCTACTAGGAAAATCAGAGCCCACCGTGTGACTTTGCTGAGATGTCTGCTGAAACTCAAGACGAGACTCATGTGAGACTACCGGGGTAAAATATTCAGGAGAAAAATCTGAGAAGCAGGAGACAAAAAGAAAAAGTCTCCATTTTATTTCTTTCTGATCTCATTGCTGTCTAGGAGAAACCAAAAAAGGTACTAAGGAGATCTTCTTTTTAAAATTTTTCATTTATGGGCTGTCCCAAGCAGGCCACATGCATACAACCGAGAAGTGTATGTAGGAAGTGGATTGAAGGGAATGGATGCTAGGTAATTCTTTCTTTTTGTTTTTTTGTTGTTGAGTATCATTTTAATAATAAGATGGTGACCTAAAATAGCAGATGTGTGAGACTATGGGTATTAATGGAATGATCCAGAATCCAAAGACTGCCAGTTATTCATGTAAGCAATAAAATGTGAAATATTACTGTTCATTCTGTTTTGATATGCAGTTAATCAGCACTGTTAAATTAATCTAATATAGCATTATTTAATTAAAAATCACACTGAAACAATTACAGGAATACCTGCCAAAATTGTTAATCTCTTGTTAAAATTAAATATATGAGATGTGAAGCTTTACATTTTGCAAAATTAGTCTTCTAAAAATCATTTCCTCTAAAATATTATTTCATTTATATTAAAATGAATTGGTTTTTCATAAAACAGTTGCAAAAAAATGAGCCATTAACTCACAGCATCCATAAAGCAACCCAAAGCATAAGGACAAAATATAATGAGTTTCATAAATAACACTTATTATAGTGTTATGCAAAAAAAAAAAAAAGTACTTTAAATGTTAGTTGAGGGTTACAAAGAAAGGACTGAACAGTTGTTGTTAGAAATCAGGGCTCATTTTATTCAAATTGTGTTTTCAGACTGGGGGTCCGTGGGTGGATTTAACCAACAATTTAGCTGGTTACAGTCCAGCACTACAGCCAATGGACCACAGTGCTGACATAAACGCAATGAGTTTGGAAAACAAGCGATTACGGTAAACCAGAATCATGTACCATAACCTGTGCTGTCAGGGAAAATGCAATCCTTTTTCTTAAAATACACTTAAAATGCATAGAGACATTTCACAATGCTCTCCAGCATGAAATAGTATTTTACAGAGTGATGCAAACTGTGTAAAATATTTTCAGAATGACACTGAAATCATCTACAACTATTTTTACAAAATGAAAGAAATGTGCAAAACATCACCCCAAGGTAGAGCTTGGCATTGCTGCTATCTCTTCTGGACATCCATCTTAATAAAATATGAAGTGTCTGTGTATCTGTGTGTTTGTCTAGCTGCTTTATTTTTTCAAACAAATGTCGCATTACTAACATTTTTTAAGTTATAAAATGCATTGCATCTACCATTGCAATAGATGGCGCATCACAAACATTAACAGTGTATTTATGAATCCCATACCAAATGACATATGACAGAGACATATGCATTGCATTTCTGATCTGTATGTCCATTTAGCTGCTATATCTCTGTCATTGTAACAACAAGTGGTTCATCACAATTTTTTTAGTTATTAAATGCATTGCATCTGTCATTACAACAGATGGCACTGTGAGATCAGAAACATTAACATTGGTTTTACAAACTCCATACCAAATGACATATGACAAAGACATATATATTGTATTTCTTATCTGAATGTCTGTCCGGCTGCTCTATCTCTGTCATTCCAACAAATGGCCTGTGTACCAGTTCTGTATTTAGAAATTAATATAATCTATAGTTCGCAGCACTTTGCTATGTGAAGAGCGCTATATAAAAATTTTTTTTTTTTTTTTCTTTATCAAAGCTATTTGTTAGCAAGTTAAAATGGATATCAAAGATAAAAATTAATTGAAATTCTGTTTTATGTGCTCAAACGTATCTGCATAATTGATAAGTTGTGACTGCTGTGTCCCAAGACCTATTTTCGCTAGCATGGTGGCACTCCTGCCTCACAGCATATTGGATTAGAATCCCGGCTTGGTCACTGTTTGTTTGAATTTTGCCCATTCTTTCAGAGTCTAAATTGATTTTATTTAACACTTTCTAGTTTCCTTAGCTTTCATCCTAAACAGGCTCCTCTAGGAATTCCCATCCTAGTTAGTAGGTGTCACACACCTGTGTGCTTGGGAGACAACTTCAGGGCTCATCTAAAAGTAATTACACACCCAAGCAAGAGTCAGTGCTGTTGCCTAATGTCTTTTCTTTTCCTACATCTTTAGAAATAACAATTGATAGTCACATCCTTAATGACTTCACTTCCGGTTCCTGGCCTCCTGATGCCATCTCTTCCTTTACTCCAGAAGGAAAAAATGACTCCACCACCATCTTGCAGTCAGTCAACCATAGACTCAAGTGTGAAAAGACCTAAACCTTGGCCTTGGGGGATTCTAAATCTCATACCCACACTGTCACCTGTGGGGTCCCACAAGGATCAGCCCTTGGGCCAACCCTCTTTAATATCTATATGCTACCCCTGGGTCACATCATCCACAAGCATGGAGTTTCATTCCATTGTTATGCCGATGATACACAGCTCTATGTAAGACTGGATTCGATTTCTCTTACACCTCCATCAACTCTTTCCTCTTGCTTGGATGAGATTGAGGCCTGGATGTCCAAGAACTTCCTCAAGCTGTACAGCACTTAAACTGAAGCTCTTTTAATTAGCACCACCCCCCCCCCCCCATCAACTTCATATCTCTGTAAATTGTATTTCCTTTTCTGACTGTACCATTACCCTCTATCCTTCTGTTACAAATCTGGGTGTCAAGTTAGACTCCCATCTGTCATTTGATACACATGTCCATCACCTTTGTAAAATTGCATTCCTTCATCTCCGAAACATAGCCAAACTCCGTCCCTACCTCTCCCTCTGTGATGCTGAAAAGCTGGTTCATGTCTTTGTCTCATCCAGACTGGACTATTGTAATGCACTCCTCATCGGGATACCCAACAAGAGCCTTCAAAAGCTCCAACAAATTCAAAATAGCGCTGCTGGAATCCTGATGAGGGTACGGAAATATGAACACATTTCACCAATCCTTTGGTCACTTCATTGGCTCCCTATCCATCTCCGCATCGAATACAAACTCTGTTTGTTTACTCATCAGTGTATCCATGGAAAGGCTCCACAATATCTGAAGGAACTCCTTATACTACAATCCACTGCAAGAAACCTCCATTTTGCAAATACCTACCGCCTTCGCCCCCCTGTGACCAAACTTCATACAATGGGTGACCGAGCCGCTCCACGGCTCTGGAATGCCCTACCAGAAAACCTAAGAACACAGCAGATTGTGGTCTGTTTTAAAAAACAGCTAAAGACTTTTCTATTTAGGAAAGCTTATTAACAAGAATGCTATAATTATTGTTGTTTTATCTCTGTTTTTATCTTGCCTTGCCTTTGTTTAATCTTTTCATGTTGCACTTTGAGATTTACTGCTAATGTAAAGTGCCCTATAAATAAAATGCATTATTATTATTATTATTATTATTAACTTATTTTTCCAGTTCTATTTTGGACTGCCAATGATATGGAGATCACTGTGGTACCCCAGCTCTTTTTCTCCTGTCTTTATTACATAGGTAAGAGTTTCTTAGTCAAGGTTCAGTGTGCACCTCTGACCATTTTTAGGCAGCATTTCACTTCAGGGTTGTGTCTTTCTTCTTTTAATCTTTTTCTGAAATAAAAGAATATCATATTTTGAGGTAGCTGAAGTTCCTCATTATTTTCACTGCAGTTTTCTTAATACTCCTAGTTTTTTCCTCACAGGTAGATTTGGAAAACTGTGATGGATTGTTAAATAAATCCAATAATAAATAAATAAATGGACATTGATGTAAAATAAATAAAAAACACAATCTTTAGGCAGTTTCTATAAACCTGTTTTTAAGTGATTTGTAAATATATTGTACTGAATAAGTTATTTAAATATGAAATCCTGTAATATTACAATTGTTCTCTTTGCATTTTTTTTAAATTGAGCTTTGAAACTCTTCCTTTAAGAAATCAGAGCTGGCAGTAAATTCAATCCTGAGTTGTTCATTGAGATCACTGACTTTTGTGGCAGCGTGACATTCTTAAATGCTTTGCTGTGTTCTGCATGGTCAGCTTCCTAGTGACAGAGTGGCTATGAAATACACTTACAGCATTCACGATTGCAGGTGAAATCAAGTATGGTGCAGGCACATTGTGGATCTGGACTTATTCAATTTGTTAATGCCAAGAATTTGGTCTGCACTCCTCTTATTGTATTCCTTAAGTGCAAAGCAAGAATATTACCAAGAATATTGACATATACGTGTTTCAACTTGGCATTTTAGCAGAATGGGATATGCAGGTACAGTAAATGAGTCTATGGTGACTGTGTGAGCAACACTGGATCACCACAAGAAACAGTCCTGTCTCCTTTTGTGTTCACTCTGCACACCTCTACAATAAATATAACAACAGGTCATGTCACTTACAGAAATCCTCAGATGATTCTGCACTTACAGAGTAGATTGATAAAGGGGGGCGAGACAGAATATAGGAGTCAGGTGGAGAAGATTAATAATTGGGATGAGTCAGAGTATAGGAGACAGGTGGAGAGGATTAATAATTGGGATGAGTCGGAGTATAGGAGGCAGGTGGAGAGGATCAATAAGGGGGACAAGACAGAGTATAGGAGGCAGGTGGAGAGGATTAATAAGGGGGATGAGACAGAGTATAGGAGGCAGGTGGAGAGGATTAATAATGGGGATGAGACAGAGTTTAGGAGGCAGGTGGAGAGGATCAATAAGGGGGACAAGACAGAGTATAGGAGTCAGGTGGAGAGGATTAATAATGGGGATGAGACAGAGTATAGGAGGCAGGTGGAGAGGATTAATAATGGGGATGAGACAGAGTATAGGAGGCAGGTGGAGAGGATCAATAAGGGGGATGAGACAGAGTATAGGAGTCAGGTGGAGAGGATTAATAATGGGGATGAGACAGAGTATATGAGGCAGGTGGAGAGGATCAATAAGGGGGACAAGACAGAGTATAGGAGGCAGGTGGAGAGGATCAATAATGGGGATGAGACAGAGTTTAGGAGGCAGGTGGAGAGGATCAATAAGGGGACAAGACAGAGTATAGGAGTTGTTCCTTGGTGCAGAAAGAGAACCGTCTGCATCTTAACATCAGCACAAATAAGGTACTGGTTATTGACATTCACAACACCAATGAGCCTCTACACACAGTCATGGAATGGATTGGGAGATGGTAGACTTCTACAAGTACCTGGGGGTCTACAACAATGATAGGTAGAACTAGCCTTGTAACAATACAATACAATACAATACAATATAATATAAATTTTGTTTAGTTCTCTTCAGTGAGTGCGGGTGCAGAGTGCTGTGAAGAAATTCTCAGGTAAAATAGAAGTATATATTGTACAAATATAAATAAACATATTAAATACAGGATTAATACTTGTAAAAATACAGATTTGGTAAAACATACAGAAAATAAAGTAGAAACTGATTAACATAAATGGAAACCAACAATATTGGCCCATTAATTACTTGATGAACCAAGGCCAGTTGACAACGGAGGAGATTCGAATTCTGGTAACAGTTTAGTTTAGGTACTGCAAAAATGCATCTATTACTCCGTACTCTTATGTAGCCAGACCATAACAAAGGCTTCTTTTGGTCTTCATAACACTTATAGAACATCAATAGATTGGTCATTCATCTCTGTGCAGTGTGGCATATCGACATGACAATACAATTACTTGTTAATATGAAGGATTCACAGGTCTTATACTAAACATGTAATATTAAGTGAAATGTGTCACACTGGAGACACCTCAGACCCCTCCAAAGTGAAGTTTTATTAGAAGATCACATTGCAGAGATAAAGAAACACTTTACTGATGCTTTGTAAGTATTATGAAGACCCAAAGAATTGTTAAGGTCTTGTTACATAATAGTAAATGAGTAATAGATGCATGTTTGCAATACCTAAAATAAGTGCTACCAAAATTGTAAAAGGGAAAGTCAAAGACAAAGTCAGACATACCTCGGCCAACTGGTCGCCCATCCCCTCCTGGTCATTCCACAGTGAAGTCTGCACTAGGCCATCCAATCTGATGACAGAACCTTTTCATCCAATGATTCCAATGCTATTTTATCTGTGATGATTTTTCCAGAAGCAGGATAACAGCTTGGCAATACAGCAGTGGCATATCAAAATACAGAGAAGAGAAACAAAACAGAGAAGGGTTAGTAACGGTTTATAAATATTTTATCACTTAAATATTTATGAACAAATGGATAACAAACTGAGATGTAGTATACACAGCTAATCAACAGCTCTAGTCAGGGTATGCTGGACTAATGTTGTGAGTTTTCATCTTGGATTTAAAAGTTGAGACTGAGGGGGCATCTCTTACATTAGCAGGCAGATCATTTCAACCCTTCGGGCCCCTGTAACTAAAAGCTTGGCCTCCCACTTCTATTTTATTAATAATATTTGGAGTCTTAAGTAGTCCAACATCTTGGGATCTCAAGGTGAACTTAAATTTGTATGTAATGAGAAGTTCAGATAAATAAACAGGGCCTTAGACATTTAAGGATTTATATGTTAAAAGGAGGAATTTAAAATTTGCCCTAAACTTAACCAGGAGCCAATGTAAGGACTTGAGAACTCGAGTTATGTGTTCATACTTTCTTGTTCTTGTAATAATTCTTGCAGCAGCTTTTTGAATTAACTGAAAGCTGCATAAAGAGCGATTTGAACAGTCAGTGAATAATGCTTTGCAGTAGTGAATCCTACTAGAAACAAAGGCATGACTTAATTTCTTAGTATCCTGCATATTTATAAGATATCTGAATTTTCCAACATTTTTTAAATGGTAAAAACGTATTATGGATGGTTTTGTAATGTGTGTTTTAAATGACATACTGGTGTCAAAAATAGCGCCTTGTGTGCTTATTCAGTAAAACTAATGGTTATTCCAATTGAGTTAAAGAGTGACAGAATATTGTTGTTGCAGTCAGCATCATTTCTTCCAATAATTGACATTTCTGTTTTTTCTGTATTCAGAGACAAGTAGTTCTCCTTTGAAAAAAGTGGGGTGTTCCCAATATCCTAGCTAAATTGTCCCCCATGGCCTGATTATTCTGACCCCCTAATCACCCCCTGTTCCTTTGCTAACTATTTCTCCCACCCCTTCACCACCTAATAGCTAACATGTGGTTAGCCTACTGGTATAAACAGATGCCATTGCATCATCCAGGTGGATGCTCTATATTGACGTTGAATGAAGTGGTGCTCTACTGTCTCTGTTAAGCAGTTTAAGTGAGTGTGAAAAGCACTGTGTTATTAATTATTTTTCCCCTGAGGTTTGTAATGTTAGTGATGGCCTCTGCAGTGTAGACAAAAGAGTTTTTTGATTTTGGTGTCTTGCTCAGGGGTGACATGAGGAGTCGCCATGTTTGTCTAATTATGTTTTGCAGATGATAGGAAATAAACAGTTTGTGACTGTTGTTTGAGTTTGAGTGTCAGTGCTTCTTTCTCTCTATCTTGTCACCTCCCACTCACCCATCAGGTCTTCTCAGTGAGGATGAAATACTGGCAAGTACGGTCCTCCATCATTCAGTTTTTGTGAGATGCCCAACGCCAGGCTTCATTGTCAATCCACCATCCTTCCACGAAGCTAACTGTCACTCCAACTCCCACAATGCTAAACAGGAGCGACCAACCCCAGGAGAACCATTTCTTTCAGTGCCTTTCCTCCTGTCCACCACACCGACGCACACCCCCAATCTCCATTCTCTTTACATTCTCCTCCTTCATTTTCTGCCATATTTTTTCTGTTTCTGTTCTTGATCCTTTTTGTTTCTGTCTATCCAGCTCTGTGTCCTTAAATACTATTGTGGAATAGGTGCTTTGCTTAATGACCCATGGAGTGTCAATGTGGAAACAGGGTGAGCTGATCGCGCCTGTTCGTGACTAGACAATCAGCCAATTTCCCCACTGCACAACCCACAACTGCAAGGTTTTCTAGTGGCACATATCTACAACCAGCAAGTCTGAGCTCCACTATTTTTATTAAAACTCCTACACTACCATAAACCCTTAACTCACTTTACTACAGTGAGTTAGGAATGAAAAGGTTTTCCTTTATTTCTAAATCAAATTTAGGCAAAGAGCTTCCACAGCAGCTCAACCTTAAATAAAATGGCAATTAGCACAATACAAATGATATTTGTGTAGCCGCAATGCCGCAACAGAAGACCACCCCTAAAAAGCAGTGCAAACTTAAAACAAAATGATGTCATAAATGAAGTGATAAAAAAATAAAATTAAACCTGGATTTCAGTATGGCCCAATTTAACCCACAACATTTAGAGCATCACTGTAATCCATTATATAATCAGAGGCCACCTAAACATGTACAATAAGGATAGCTTTCTGCGACAGCATCTCAAAGCTTCAACTGACTACTTTCATGGATCGCAGGGCAGAGTAATGCCATGGAACTGGGGGCTTAAGAGATTTCTCTGTGTTTCAAGGGAGCCACTTTATCCAAAGCTTAGCAACTATCAAGATTTTCTAACACAGATGACAGAGAGGTGAGCAGAGCAGGATTAGCCGTGCTGCCAGCAAGGTTACTGAAAGAAAATTTCACACAGTTAAGAACAGAAAGAGGGATGGAGACTTTGAGAAGCCCAAGCAAGGGCTGTGGGTGCTGCTAATATGTCCAATGAATGGACCAGATCTAACAAACATTCAATATTGAACATATTTTATCAAAAACGAGCACTGAAAATTATTGATAGGCATACTGTAGACAACACTTGTGTGTAATAACAAAAATAACATACATGCATTAATTTATATTGTTAGTTGTTGCTTTAGGGCTGCATTTTCTTTCCCTTTGTTTGCTATTTAACTAGAGCTAGACAATTTTTTTTAATGTAAAAGAGACAAACTTATAAAATTGTATATATTGTGAAAATAACCACGAACAGAGCAAGATAAAAAAAATTCTGGTGCAAAATGGGACCCTAATTTATCATTGAAAAATGAGCAGTAAATACAGAGTTTTCAGATCCTATTAATTAATTTTTTTGCCTTGAGACAATTAATGTCATTTGGTTAACCCCAGTTCTACAGTATAGGGCAGTGTTTCTCAACCCATGGGTCTTGACACAAAAATGGGTCACTAAAGGCCCTAGATGGGTCACCAGCTTAAGGTAAAAAAAAAATAATAAGACATCGCTGACATGGTATTGGTGGCTAATGATAGCAGTATACATATTAGAACATTAAAACATTAGACCACTAGACCACTCTAGACAAAAACTGACCATTCAGCCCAACAAAGCTTGCCAGTCCTATCCAGTGTTGAAAGTCCCTAAAGTCCTACTGTCTACCACACTACTTAGTAGCTGATTTATATTTGCTTAAAGCAGGGGTGGGCAGATTCAGTCCTGGAGGGCCACAGTGGTTGCAGGTTTTTGTTTCAACGCAGTTGCTTAATTAAAGACCAATCCTTGTCAATTATTTAATTGCATGGCTTGCTAGTGCTTTAACTCTGTCATGTCAGGTCATTCTCATATCCTAGATTTATTTTCCTTTCTAAGGATATCATCCAAATGATTTGAAGTCTAAAACAGATGAGTAATTCTCAGTGCTTCACTTTTTTCTCTTCACTTTCCTTCCAAGTATTTAATTAAACCAAATAGTGCATGATAAATACATACAGGTGTAAATGAAAACAAGCTAAATGAAGAAATGCTGGTCTCTTTTGTCATTTGCATGGTATTGCTAATTAGGAGCAATTAAAAACAAGAATACAGCTGTTTCAGACTAAAATAAGCAATAAGGGTTCAAAATCTTAATGAGCCGAGACAACTAAAGTGAAGCTGAAGTATTACTTGAGCAATAAGGACTTCTTATTAAGGGTTGGAGCAAAAACCTGCAGCCACTGCGGCCCTCCAGGACTGAATCTGCCCACCCCTGGCTTAAAGGTATCTCACACACTGCCAACCATTATTCTTTCACAGCAGTCGTAACACCCAGGGACCCTGTCATTCCCAGCCCTGTCATTCTTTGAAATTGTACATGTCTGAAGTCGCACTCCAAACACCAAGGGGGACAAGCCTTCAATACCTAATATGTCTTGGCTCAAGCAGAAGGTGATAGTGCGAGAAACCATATCAGAATTGGATAATGTTTAGAGTGGTGCCCACAGGAGTCAGTGCTAGGTCCGCTAGCATTTTTAATATATGTGAATGATATGGATGGGAATATAAATAACAAGCTGGTTAAATTTGCAAATGATACCAAGATACGTGAATAGACTGATGATCTTGATTCCGTTTAATCATTACCGTAGGACTTGGAGAGCATACAGGGTTGGGCAGGCTTGTGACAGGTGAAATTTAATGTCAGCAAATGTACGCATTATGAGAAGCATTTAGGAGTCACAGTGGACTCTACGCTATCAACTACCAGACAGTGCTCAGAAGCCATTAAGAAGGCAAACAGAATGTGAGGTTATATAGCACCCTGATGTGTGGAGTACAAGTCACAGGAGTTTCAGCTCAAGCTTTAAAATACACTGGTGAGGCCTCATCTGGAGTACGGTGTGCAGTTTTGGTCTCCAAGCCACAAAAAAGACATAGCAGTTCTGCAAAAAGTTCCAAGAAGTGCGACTAGGCTAATTCTAGGGCTACAGGGGATGTGTTATGAGGGAAGACTAAAAGAGCTGAGCCTTTTCAGTTTAAGCAATAGGAGATTAACAGTAGAAATGATTGAAGTGTTTAAAATTATGAAAGAAATTAGTACAGTGAGTTAAGACTATGAGAATATGGGGACACAGTGGGAAATTTGTAAAGGGTGAGTTTCACACATACCATAGAAGTTTGTCTTCTGCTTCTATCTATCTATCTATCTATCTATCTATCTATCTATCTATCTATCTATCTATCTATCTATCTATCTATCTATCTATCTATCTATCTATCTATCTATCTATCTATCTATCTATCTATCTATCTTTTGATCCAATCGTTTGATCGATCTATCAGTCTACATCTTATCACAAACCAATAAGCTAATCAAGTTCTACACCTCTCCAAAACGTAAAACTTAACGCCAGGATTTCTTTTTTTCTTGTACAAATCCAGTTTTTACCCTGCAGATGTCAAGTCACCTCCTTCTGCCCCACAAAGCACTGTGGTCTTGACTCATCATATTAGTCATGGCTGTTGTTATGGCTCTCCAGTCATTGTAGTCTTCTGTTCACAGAAACTGCTTTCTCTTGCATAGAAGAATAATTCAGAAACAATATACTGTATTATGAAAATTTTCTCCACTGGAGAAATTGCAGACTGTACACATCCTGCGAATGGATGCAAGATTTGAAGCCAGAATGCTGCATCCATTAATTAATGAAATAAAAGATGTCTTCATTATTTACACAAATTAAAATCCTATAATACAATAGCAACCAAAAAGAGAGAAATGTCAAACATGTTTTCATTGTGAATTTTAAATATTTACTTATAGGCCTGACTAAACAAATATGTTTTTATCCTAGATTTGAACACTGAAATAGTGTCTGAATTTTGTACCTCTATCAGAAGGCTATTGCATATTTATTAGCAAATACTTTATTTCTAGCCATGGGACTACAAAATTTTACAGGAAGCCATTGTAAAGATGTCAAAACAGCGATAAGAAGAACATATTTTACGGTTCTTGTAAGCACTGTAGCTGCTGCATTCCGAACTAACTGAAGTCTATTAACTGATGCTGACATGCAACATCAACGCGTTGCTGTAACACAGTGGTCCTCAATCACAGTCCTGGAGGGCCGCAGTGGCTGCAGGTTTTTGTTCCAACCCAGTTGCTTAATTAGAAAACAATCCTTACCAATAATTTAATTTCACGGCTTGTTAGTACTTTAACTCTGCTATGTCAGGTCATTCTCATATCCTAGATTTTCTTTTCCTTTCTAAGGATATCATCCAAATGATTTGAAGGATAACATGGATGAGTAATTCTCAGTCCTTCAATTTTTTTCTCTTCACTTTCCTTCAAAGTATTTAATTAAACCCAATAGTGCATGATAAATACACACAGAGGTGTAAATGGTAACAAGCTAAATGGAGAAATGCTGGTCTCTTTTGTCATTTGCATCTTATTGCTAATACGGAGCAATTAAAAACCAAGAATACAGCTGTTTAAGACTAAAATAAGCAGTAAGGGTTCAAAATCTTAACGAGTGAGACAACTAAAATGAAGCAGACTGTTTCTTGAGCAATAAGTGTTTCTGATTAAGTAATTGGGTTGGAACAAAAACCTGCAGCCACTGCGGCCCCCCAAGAACAACTTTGCCCACCCCTGCTATAACACTAAGTAGAACTATTAAATCCTTGATACATTTTTCAGCATCATGGAATGATAGTATGCAAGTTTTGCAATATTTTAAGTGGAAGAAGTGAAAGAAGGTTACTACTCTAGGAATAATTTAACAAGTGAATCAAGTGAAACATGAAAAGCCAGTTTTAGAATCATCACCCACTCCAGTGTTTTGCTAGAATTCAACAAAGTATAAATGTAAATCCACATAAACGTACTGGATACCCCATAGGAGCAATGAGCAGAAATACCAATTCTGTCACAAAGACCTGCCACACGGAGAGAAATACAGTATGTCACACTGCTTTAAAATGCCAGAGGACAAGAAACCAGGTGCAAGGTACATGTGGGCAAAAGGAATGTCAACTAGAAATACAAGATAGATGACACTGCCCTACAGAAAGCAACCAATGTAAAAGATTTGGGGGTTTATGTTGAGACAACATTTTCATCATCAAGGGCCATTATGCTCAGACTATATAATGCATTAGTGGTACCACATGTGGAGTATCATGTGCCATTCTGGTTACCACACCCAAAAAAGAACTAGCAGCACTTGAAGATGTGCAGCGGAGAAGCAACCAAGTCCGTCCAAGGACTTAAGAACATGTCCTACTGTGACAGGCTCAGAGAATTAAACCTGTTTAGTCTCGAGCAGAAGAAACTGCATGAGGACCTAATCCAGGTCTTCAACATCCTCAAAGACATTGATAATGTAGATCCAGCAGAATTCTTTTAACCTAATACTAAATCGCGTACTTGAAGACACCACTGGAAATTAAGGGGGGTTGTGTTTAAGACTGTAGCCAGGAAGCAATTCTTTAAGCACATAGTTGTGGGCAACTGAAATAAAGTACCAGGAGATTGAATCTTTTTTTTTTTTCCAACTTTATTGATTTTATTGTAATCATTCAGGAGATGGAATCTAAGCAGAAATCTTGACAAACTTTAAGAAGTACAGTGGAACCTCGGTTCACGAACGCCTCGGTACACGTACAACTCAGTTTACGACCAAGAAGTTCGCCAAACTTTTGCCTCGGTTCACAACCACACACTCGGTATACGAACAAGCCAGTTTCCCTTTCGGTTTGTGCGTGCTGATGATTTCCGCACGTGTTGCATTGTTCTCCGTCAGACGTGTGTGCGTGCTGTGAACTCTTTGTGCTCTATTTCATTTCCCTTCCAGTTCGTACGCGCCGATTACTGTATTTAAGCACGTGTTCAGCCTCTCCCTGTTCATTGTTCTCAGTCAAACATGCATGCTTTACCTGTGAACTCTTTGTGCTCTACAGTATTTTGTGTGCTTTTGCAGTTAACCATGCCTTCTAAGCAAGTGAAGAGTGGTGAGAAGAAAGTTTTGCAGAAAATTGAAATCGAAGTAAAGAAAGAAATTATTGAAAAGTATGAGCATGGCATTCGTGTTACTGATCTTGCCGCCGAGTACAAGAAGTCAAATTTCTATTCTAAAGCAGAAAGAATCTATTAAAGCAGAAGATGTTGCAAAAGGAGTTACACAGTTAACCAGGCAGAGGCCTCAAGTGCTGGAAGAGGTGGAAAAACTGTTTACCAGTTTACTCATTTACCAATTTGAGAACTCTCGTGCTTTCAAACAGCACAATGTAAACAAAGCCAGACTGCCAGTGATGTGGAGGGCAAACATGAAGGGTTGGGTCACACGGACTTTGTTTTTGGAATGGCTGCACGAGGCTTTCGCTCCCACCAGCTAAACAGCTAAAAACACCAGAAATCCAAGAAATCACAAGAGAGAAAACATCCCTCCATCTCCCTCAAAACTGTAACCTCCTATCCACCCATTTTCTCCTCACTTCATGCCAGACCTCGACTCATGCAAGGTTAGTTTTCTTGGTGGTTTATGGTTAGTGTTTGTATTACAGATTTTTCAAATGTTCCTTTTTTCCCCTGTGCTTAAAACTCATTAAAAAAAGTGTTTATACAGCGATCGGGCACGAACTCCTGCAATATTATTTTCTTGGTTGCTTGTGGTTGGGTTTTAAATAAAGTTCAGATTTGTTCAAATGTTCCTTTTTTCCCCCTGTGCTTAGTGTTTATACAGCGATCGGGTCATAAAGGCTATAGCGCGAGCTCTTACAATGTTATTTTCTTGGTTGCTTGTGGTTGGGTTTTAAATAAAGTTCGGATTTGTTCAAATGTTTCTTTTTTCCCCCCTGTGCTTAAAACTCATAAAAAAAAAGTGTTTATACAACGACCGGGTTGTAAGGCTATAGCGCAAACTGCTGCAATGTTAGAGAGAGAGAGAGCAGGCTCGCGTGCTGATGAGAGAGAGAGAGAGAGAGAGAGAGAGAGAGAGAGAGAGAGAGAGAGAGAGAGCGCGAGCGCATGCAGCTGAGCAGGGAGCCTGGGTGTTTGTGTCAGTGTTATTTAATGTTTTTACATTAGTTTACTATTGCACTGTGAATTCTATGGTGTAATTAACTATACTTGTGCTTAAAAAATATTTAAAAAAATATATTTACATACAGTTTGTACAGTCTGGAACGGATTAATTGTATTTACATACAATCCTATGTGGGAAATTGCTTCGGTTCACGACCAATTCGGTTTACGACCAGAGGTTTGGAACGAATTATGGTCGTGAACCGAGGTTCCACTGTATCTGGATGAGATGTTGTGACAGCTTAACTATTAGCGAAACAAAGAGGCTCGATGAACTGAATAGTCTCCTCTTGTTTTTCAGATTTCTAGTGTTCTTATCACATGCCATACATTTCTGATCCTCTACCTGAGATGAGAGAGAGAGGCCAAGGAAGAAGAGCAGGAGGTGGGAATGTAGACATATCCTCTTGTGAGGAGACCACAATTCATTTTTCCGATTTTAAAGTTGAGGACTGTCATGATCTTTCCTAGCTTTCCTCCCACATTCCTAAAGACAAACAGTCTACAGTAGTTGGTGGTTCCAAATCAGACCTTGTGTCTGCAAGAGGACTAGTGAGGTGCATATTTTAGATAGTTTTTTGGATTTCTGTTTTGTTTTTTGCTTGCTTATATTATGAATTGGGCCAGTTTGATCATTTATTTTACTGCAAATACATTTTTCCTGTTACCCTATTGTGGTTTGTTAGAGACTTGAAACAACTAACCATGTCATCTCCCTTTCCCTCCACAGGTCAGAGGTGAGGGAAACTGACTCTGCCCCTTGAGGTCAGAGTGCTATAAAGCCTGGGCTCTCTGGAACAAGGTGTCTCCTGTTAGACTGAGCTGACTGCAGGACGGAGCTCCATGCTGACCTAGACAAATATAGAGAAGAATGGCTATCTTTTACTTATCGAGGCTATTTTTCTTTTCATTTAACTCTTGTTGATGAGACTGCACCATT
This sequence comes from Erpetoichthys calabaricus, assembly GCF_900747795.2. Lineage (NCBI taxonomy): Eukaryota > Metazoa > Chordata > Cladistia > Polypteriformes > Polypteridae > Erpetoichthys > Erpetoichthys calabaricus. Next base: position 24,825,987 of record NC_041403.2, on the reverse strand, counting down.
GTGCACTGTTTTTATTTTCATTTTTATAGAATTAAATGGGATGCCCCATCTGGGGCTGCAATTTTTCTCATCACTGAGCTGTGTCATTCAAACATCAGACAGTATTAGGTGTTTTAATACTGCGAGTAAATCACATTTTATTTCTGTTATTTTTTTGTAGTTTGCCACACTGATTTCAATTTAGTTTTTTTCTTTTCTAATTTACGATATGTAAACCTTATGCTGTCAAGATGTGCTGCACTGTTTCTAGGGTTAGGTTGTTTAAACTTGGAAGGAAACAGCTTTTACTGCTATCCCCTTCTCACCTGAACTTTGTGAATGCTCTCTTCACCCTGTACCTCTTTTTTCACCTTCTTCTTTATCCCTCATTTATTTTCTCTTTCTTCTTATTATTTAACTATTGTTTTATTCTCTCTCTGTGTTATGCCCTTTTTCAAACCCACTTTGTCTGACAGCCAAATCTGCATCCTCTCTCTATGCTGTCCTATTGCAGTTAGGCTTAGGGTTCTCCCAGAAAGTATAATGCAGCGTGTCATGGATGCTACAGTGTGTAGCCCTGCAAAGCATTCAGTTGAATTTCCAAGTTTTAGGATTCTTAAGCTGAGCAACTTCAAAGTGTGAGCTGTTAACACTAGAATCCCTGAAACCTATGAAAAAACTCGCAACTTGTAAATGGGCCACCTTAAATTAATTTGCCCGTCTCCATTAGCTTCTTTTGTGTTGTAAATGTGTCAATCAGCACAAGCAGCAAGCAGCCTGCTATCCCATCCCCCCACCTACTGCAGCGCAACTTGGGCAAAAAGTTCTCCCATGCAGCTCAAGTCTGTTTATTTGGGTGTGAGGTGCCTGGAGGTTAAATAATACATTGTCATTTGGAAAAGATGCATTTCATGTGTGTTCCGTGTCTACAACGATCTATGAAAATGTAGGATGACAGGAAATGCGAGAAATGCTAGAAATGTTGAACACATAACTAAAACAGAAACTTTTTGCATGTTGTAGTACTAATTACAAAATTTTGACATGAAGCGTATAATGTGTGAAGACTGAAATCCAAATATCAAATAAACATTTTTGTGAAAGGTACACGTATAACAAAACAAGTTCGCTTTTATTGAAGAATATAACCAAAGAAAAATGGTTAGTGTACAACGCTGACATGACCGCTTGGGTGGTGCAGCGGTAAGAACTGCTGACTCATAATCAAGAGGTTGGGGGTTTGGGTCCGGCCGCTTCCCACAATTACCATTTTCAGTAGTGAGCTGCTCTTATTATTACTATTATACAATAAAAACATGCATTTGACTTGAGTCTGTAACAGGTGGTTAGTGTCTTTTGGTTACTGACTCTTAGCTATTCTTCTCCCAATTTCATTCACAGTTTAATGTCTATATTTTGGTGATAGTGTATCTCTTGGTTATCAACTTTCTTCTCACCATTCAACTTTCAGGGTTATCTATGGTTCAGCATTTCATTTTTCTCTGATTTCTTATACCGACACTTCCTACAGTTTCTTGAACACACATACATCTAACGGTTGTCTGCTTTCCAAATTTCCAGCAGGCAAGTCAGGAGGGTCTTGTCAAAGTAAAATAGCACATGGGCATTGTCCATGCTGTGGTATAACAAATTATCCTCAATAAAGTGACTTAGGTCTCTCATTCTGGCTTTGGGAAATTTCTTTCATTTTCATGTTATCTTTTTTCTTAATTTCACCATTGTCTTTTTACTTTATACTTTCATCAGTTTGCTATTTTAGAGGAGCTCTTTTGAATTTTTGTCAGGTTTAAGTGCTTCTTTATTCTATCGGTACTATTCTTTCAGACACAATTGTGCACTATAGTTTTGTTCTCTTTAAAGTTTTTCTGTTAATCGACTTATTTAAATGTCTTGTGTTTATTGTGTATCATTAAGATGATGAGCTTTATTTAATTCTCTGTATTCCTTGTTTCCTTTCTCCTCCATTTCTTTGCTCTACATTTAGTTCTAGTTAAGTGTGTAATTTGAGAAACAGCTCAGGTTCCTAATTTTAGTTTGATATAATTAAGTCTAACCTTTTAGGTGGTCATAACACCACAGCATGCTGACAAATACTGGCAGGAGGAAACTTATAATTATCAACCACTTGCATCACATGGACCTTGACTGGAACAGTAGTGCGCTATTCTTTAAAAGGAAGGCGTCTGAGAGACCTGGCATTTACAGGACACTAAAGGTATGAGGTGAGCAGACATGAGGAGCTACTGTAAGGAATTGCTGGCTTTCCATATCCTCACAGTGATTTTGAGACTTTGTAGAAAGTGGCCCAGAGAGAAGGTTTAAACCCACCTTAATTCAGTGGCAAAATAGATTTGGGAGTTCATATGTAGTACTTGCTGGGCTAGAAATCAGTGAGTCCACCAATCAGACAAAGGTTCAAGCCTCGTTGTCATGCATTGGAGGAGCACCTTCCAGACTCATCAGAGGTATGTTATATTACCCCAGAAAATTTGGGTGCTGTCACTAAATGTGTCATCTCCCTTTCCCTCCACAGGTCCAAGATGAGGGAAGCTGACTCCACCTCTTGAGGTCAGAGCGCTATAAAGCCCAGGCTTTCTGGAAGAAGGCGTCTACTGTTAGTCTGAGCAGACTGCAGGACGGACCTCCATCATGACCTCGACAAACATACAGAAGAACGGTTATCTTTTGCCTATCAAGGCTATTTTTCTTTTCATTTAATTCTTGTTGATGAGATTGCATCATTGTGTACTGTTTTTCTTTTCATTTTTTATAGAATTAAATGAGATGCCCCAATGTGTCATTCCCCTATTTGGCCACATTGTTTAGGAAAGTTAAGACTAGGGTATCAAGATTATCATATTGCTGTTTCCTTTGTACTTTGTGTTCTTGCTTGTGTTTTCTTTCATTGCCTAAATTATTACAAAATTTTCTATTTTTGATTCAGTCACTGTTTTGTTCAGGTGATAACAAACTACAGATGTTAGTTTGTCTTGAATAATGTCACGTCCAAGTGGACTGGAAGGAGAATTAAGAGAGAGAGAGAGAGAGAGAGAGAGAGAGAGAGAGAGAGAGAGAGAGAGAGAGAGAGAGAGAGAGAGAAGGAATAAGATGTTTAGTAATTGTTCTTGAAGAAGATTTTGGAAAGAAGCCTGTGAGAGCTACTTGTATTAACAAACAAAAAAATGATTTTTGTTAAACTTGACTTGCTTGTATGCTTGCTTGCTTTTATTGATTAATAAAATTAATAAAATGTTAACAAAAATGTGTATTTGCACCTGGGACTTGTGTTTCCGTGATGTTGTATCTGGGGTTTGGGTTGCTGCAACACCCACTACTGGTCACAATAAGTGTAGGCAAGCATCAAGTATTTGAACTTCACACATGCCACTACAGTAGGGAGTCAATATAATAATCTGAAAAGAGGAGTGACATGCATCCATTGAAGCTGATTGAACACCAGTCGTGCTGCTGCATTTGGAATCATCTGCAGTGACTTGGTAACACATGGAGATACATCTGCCGGTAGAAAGTTGGGTACTTTTCTATTATTGTGACGCAAATCGGTGGGGCCTCCCTCCTCACCCGGCATGTCGGACTTTGCAAGCACATGGTGAGAAAAAGAAAAACAATGAAACAGTGAGGGGAATAGATTTTTATTTCAACAAAAAAACTAAAGATGGAAAACTTACTCCATTTGACTTTCTGGTGGCCAGAACTCCTTTATACATTTTAACATGTCTGTAAATGTATCTCCATTGGCGTGAACGTTTCACCACATGAATTCTGCGAGGTAAGACTCCAAATGGTGGCGAGCAGTCCCTCTGTGTCTCTTGTTACTCCACTTTGCCGTCCCCCACAGTCTTTCGACTATTGATCTGGGCTTTATGTACTTGCAAATCTTTTGGCTTAACATGTCAGAGGAGCGGTCAGGAATTTTGACGAGGAAGCTCTCTTTTGTCTGCCGACAAATACCTCCAAATAGCCACTGTTGTGGCAAAACCCACCCGGAGTTATTTTTCATCTGTGTGAACAAACTTTTGTCGATTTCGACACATAGTCCAGTCAACTATTGTTCCCTTGGCCAAGTCTAATTGGTTTTCGCACCATTTCACTGACGTTAGCTCCTCACACTACGAATAAATGAACCGAACCACAGTTGTGAATGGTAATCAGGAATTCTCCAGCCAGTTCCCTTGTCAGATGATGACACTTGTGCTGCAAGTTTTCCTGGAGCACCTCCACTTTACCTGGTCTTAGAAATATAATTTCATAGGGTGGTTTCAGGGATGCTGGCTTTCTATAGGAAGAATACCTGTGTCCTGAAGAAAGGACATGGATGTCTCCTCATTGGTTGATAGTTCCCAAATTTTCATTGTTCCGGGGTACACTGCACTATCAAAGAGATAAAGCATAAAGATTAGAGGCAAGGAATTAACTGTCAACATGGCTTGCTGCGCATGTGTGACTCGCAGTGGAATTTGCGTCACGATAATAGAAAAGTACCAAAAGTTGTAGTAATCTAGATCAAAGTCTGAACCAGGAGTGTTTCTGTGTATATGCATATGTTTTCAAAGAAATTAAGAAAACATGGCTGCAACTGACTTGTTTTGAGAGATAGCTTAGGTGCAAGAGACTAAATGTTTCCAAAAAATGGCACTGTGCTTCCAATCAAGTGGACACTTTGTACCAAAGATATAACTTTGCAGTGCTATGGGGTATGACATCTGTCAGATATGGCCTGATTGCTCAACAGAGTGAATGTGCAAGATTGCAAGAAAATTGCAACATGGATAGCGATGGACAACTGGTCATCAATTACGTATCTTATTTGGGAAGAGTTCGGTACAGGGAGATCCAGAATAATCACAAATTAAAACCATTGCCAAACCAAACAAAACTGCCACAAATCAGAGGTGAATTCCTGCCTTTCCTGGACTAATGATGCTTCCTGTTGACCTTTTCCTGTTTAACAGACAGAGTCTCATTTGGAGTCACTACACCACTGGGACACGATCTCAAGTCCCGCCTTGCCAATAAAACCCAAAAAAATAAGAAAACTAGCTAAAGGGTTTAGCTAAAGGAATCCAGGTTCTTGCAACCATTTGACCTTTGTTGTGCCAGCGTTGTGACATTGCTGTCATATTCTCACTTTGCCAAGTGCTCTTTCCTTAGCACAAGATTAGTGTGCACTGATTGGATGAACTGGGCTGCTGCACCAAATGTAACAGAAGGCATCTCATACAGAATTGTTACATGGGGGTCCAGCCATGCCACTCCCCCTAATGTTTGAAGTAAATGATAATAATTCTTTGCATTTATATAGCGCTTTTCTCACTACTCAAAGTGCTCAGCAATTGCAGGTTAAGGGCCTTGCTAAAGGGCCCAACAGAGCAGAGTCCCTTTTGGCATTTGCGGGATTCGAACCGGCAACATTCCGATTGCCAGTGCAGATTACTAGCCTCAGAGCCACCACTCCTCCTGATGATGATGGCTTCCCTTCTGCCATTTACTGCAATATTTCAGCTTTTATGTCCAAGTTCTGTAATGGCAATATTACTTTTTCACTTTTTTACCCATGTACAGTGGCACAAAGAAGTATGTGAACCTTCTGGAATGGCCTGGTCCTCTGCATTAACTGGTCATAAGTTAAGTCACAAGTATAAACAAATACAATATGCTTACGCTAATAACACACAGTCTTGCACGACAGAATTTTTAAAAATACAAGCTCCTTCATACCTAAGCTGCCATCTTTTACAGTGGGGGCATAATGATATCAAAGTCCCAGAAGTCATCACCCATCAGCAGCCATGGAGATATTACAGACAAACTGGTGATACAATGACATCTCCAAAACAGATTAAAATTATCAACAATACATTTAACGATAAATAAAATCCAAACAAAATTTTAAAAATGATTCCGTACAAGGTGCATATGCACACACATATAACCTTAAGGGGAAAATTGCCAAAGAATAGATAAAACAAAATCATGAAATTTCCCAACTACCTTTATTTAACAACAAAAATGTTGACAAAAACTAATTTATATGCCCACTTGTACAGGGTTCAGGTGCAGTTGTGTACAATGCCAATTTCAAAAATGTTAGGACAGTATGGAAAATGCTAATAAAAACTAAAAGAGTGTTTTGTAAATTCTTTTCACCCTGTATGAAATTGAAAAACTACAGAAACACAATAGTTAATGTTTAACTTTTTGAATTTATTTTTTTTTTTAAATATACACTTATGTCAAAACTGATGATTGCAGCATGCCTTCAAAAAAGTTGGAACAGTCAAGTGTTTCCTTATGACAGAGCAAGATGTAGAGGACAGGAAGATATGGAACAAGATGATTTGCTGTGGCAAACCCTGACAGGAGAAGCCGAAAAGAAGAATAAGTCAAATGTTTCCTTAACTGTGGTGGTTGTCTGAGGGAATGACAAGTTGATTCTCTGACAAGTTTTTTGGGTGCCAACTTGGCGTTCCAGTTTACTTACAGAATACAAAAAAAAAAAATGTGTGATGGGATTCAAAAAGGAAACAAAAATGTTACCCATAACACTCAGGCTAGCTCAGTCAACACAAATTGAAGAGCTATAAACAGGCTATGGTGCTCTTCCTCTTGAAGAAGAAGTGACATCTCCTTCTGGGTGGTCTCACTTTTATTGGCCAGAGGCTGGAATGGGTGGAGTCAGTTGCCCTCATAGGGTGGTTCCTCTGCACTGTGGAGGAAGAAGAAGACGGGACAGTTAGAAGATGGTGCCCTCTCTCAGCTTGGGGGGTGGTACCACATACCTGGGAAGAGGGTGGCCCTCTAATGTACATGTGTGACACTGTGTAACATCACCATTACTTTTAGTAACACGTATTAAGTTTTTGGGCTCTGAAGACACAAGTTATTGAAGTTCAGCAAGCTGAATTTTCCCCAGACTCAATTGCACAGACAAGTCCCAGGTTCATAATCAGTGTTTTTATTCAACAAAGGATACTTTTCCAATTTCTCGGTACAAACTACTCCTTTCCTTTGTTTTCCCTTTCTCTTTACTTCTTCACTCCTCTTAGACGAGTGTTGTCTTTCTCTGTTCCCATCTCCAACTTGCTGGGCCAAGTGCGGGTCTCTATCTTTTAACTCCTGACCCAGGAGTACTTCTGTTGCTCAAGCTATTGCTTCCAATAAGCACTTCCAGGTTAGGCAGGACCACCATGGTCACTCAGCAGTTAATTCACAGAAGCTCCACCTGGAAGCCACCACAAAAACCCGGCAGGGCAGCCGTATGGGACCACAAATTTCATGTTGCCCTGTGGGAACTCATATTGAAGGGATGCTGCCATCTATTGTATGGTGGAACGATCTGCATATAGCAGGAAACTTCCCTATCTCCCATATTTCTGGCCTTCCGACTGGGAAAGGGTCAGCCTAACAAGTGTTTGCTTCCCAAGCCAACATGTCCACCTGAAGCTGCTAGGATGCTACCTCTGCAGAACCTTCTGCCACAGAATCCCTCCATGTTTACCTCATGGCACACAGGGAAGATTGCAGTTTCCTTCCTGACCAACCCTTATTTTGGATTCCAGGACAGGTATAGGAGTAGGGTCCATCCCAGCTGGTCCATCACTACTGATGTTTGTCTGAATATAAGTCAAAGTAAATTTACAGATTACTCCGTCTTGTTTTTATTAGCATTGTCCATGCTGCCCCAACTTTTTTTGGAACTGGGTTGTAAAAAGTAGAAGCGTTTAGAGGCAGCAATGAGGGTAAGTAGCATGGAGCTCAGAGTGCGATACTATTCAGTCACTGGACATATTCAGTTTTACATTCAATAAGAAGCTGAAAGATTATTTACATTAATTTTAATGCACTGCCAAAGTACACACAAACTTCATATAATGCTAGGGCTTAGCCTTTATTTCAATCCACATTTTGCTGTGCTACACCAAACTGCCTTAGCCGCTCAGTAGGCTATCAGTCTCCCAGTACTTATCACATTTCAATTTTAGAAATGTCAGGTAGCTGACAGATGACTTCCAGCAGAACACCAGAATGCAAAGCTTCAGCATTGTGTTACAAAAAGATGTGATCATTGCACAGGCTGTTATCAAAATATGTTTGAACTCTCTCTGTGTAGTGAGATGCAACTTATTGCAGGGAGATCCACTGTCTGTTAACTCGCACTCTACATTATTTTTTATGTCGTGCATAATATTTTAAAAATACTACTGTTCTGTTCATGGCTGTGTTATGTTACAGCCAGTTTTTTTTCCCTAACATGAACTGTATTTGTACTGTGTTTTATTTATTTATTATATTTTTTTTGTTAATTTTGAGTTATTATATTTCTTGTTATATTACTTTACTTTATGTTATTAATGTTTTTTTTTTGTTTATCACTGTCATGGGGTGTTGGTTCAAATATGGTGAAAAGGCATGAAGCCTCTAAAAAAAAGCTAGACAAGTAGAGCAGGGGTGTTATTTATAAAACTTTGTGTGGATCGGAGCATCAAAAAATGTGTACACCAAAAAACAGGAAAATGCGGATGTATAAAATCTGGTGCACGCATATTCCTACAAAATTTACTTGTATACAGTAGATCACAATTATTTTGTACCAGTAACGGCATGCTAACGTGCAGTGAATACACTTGACTTGAGCATTCCTAGTTTTCATCCTCTTTCTCTGTCCGTTTAGCATTCGTTTGCTCAGATGTTCATGCACTTGCTGCTTCCTGAGCAGCTCTTGTTTTCTCCACTCTAGTGGCCCGCTTCTTCTCTTCTTCCGTCACCATCTTTTTGCGTTAAAACTAATTAAGTCAGTTTTTGTGTTGCAGTTTTTCACTTAAGATGGCACTTAAATCATTCTCGAGGCAGATTGAAGACTTAGGTTCTATTCAATAAGGGCGCGCACAAAAAGGCGAGCTTCAAAAGGGCGACCTCAATTGGGCGCAGCGAATAAAGGCAAACGCAACAAAATTATTACAGAAAATTTATTAGATAAAATCTACTATTATTATCTATCTATTATTAACGAAATTATCTACGAACGCCTTTATTCGCCGCGCTCAATTGAGGTCGCCATTTTGAAGCTCGCCTTTTTGTGCGCACCCTTATTGAAGGATACCGAAGACTTAAGATATCAAGAGGTAGAGGAAGTGACGGCGAAGGTGGTCGGGATGAGAACGGCACCCGTACGCATGCGCCGCACAGCCACCCTGCAGCCGAGAGTTTATTCTACAATAAAATAGTAATAAAAAAGAATAAAAATCATCACCCTGAAAGCGGACAGTAGACATCATGTAGTATATGTGTACCAAATTTCAGGTCAATAGGTCAAACGGTTTGCGATCTACAGGTGATTTAAAAACCCTGGACAGACAAATGGACAGCCACGGTAGCATATTATATAAGAGGAAATGTCCGTACAATGTGCTTTAAACCCCACCTGGTTGCCTGCCTGAAACAACCATACTGTATATGGATTATGCTAATGAAACTCATACATATTGTATGTAATCACAATGCTGCAAAGCTTCATTGGCTGGTAGTGAAATCCTATGATGCGCTCCACAACTGATCACACCAAGAGAATTAGCAACAAAGTAGCGTCTCTCCTCTGCATTCTGACAGTTGGGGAAAGCCATAAGATGCCCGCATCTGACTGGGAAGCCATTATCTGTGGAGATCTCAGAAGAAGACAGGAATAGTTCAATCAATCAGTCTTTATTCAGGCACCGGTGAGTACATAGGATTCATGTGTTGCACAGCAGAAGAGCAAAGTCCATCCATCCATCCATCCATTTTCCAACCCGCTGAATCCGAACACAGGGTCACGGGGGTCTGCTGGAGCCAATCCCAGCCAACACAGGGCACAAGGCAGGGAACCAATCCTGGGCAGGGTGCCAACCCACCGCAGAAGAGCAAAGTCCCCCTTTTTCAATCAGCTTTTAATATCTTTCCTCTCTCCCCCTTCCCCTTACTTATCAATAAGCATTATATGTTTATCTAATCATTTCATCTTACATTGCGCAAATCGGCTAACCGTTTTTATTTTGCGTACATTGCAGATGGTGCCCTAAAGAAGGAAAAGTCATCTTTCCTGTGTCTAATGTTTTTGACATTTTGTAGACAAAACCTTTTTGCTCTTTTGAACATTTTTTGTTACAGTTTTCTGTTTTTATAATACAGTGGACCCTTGACTTAAAAACTCAATTCGTTCGTGAGGGCTGGTTATAACTCGTTGGTTGTAAGTCAAGACTATTTTTTCCATCCATCCATTGTCTCCCGCTTATCCGAGGTCGGGTCGCGGGGGCAGCAGCTTGAGCAGAGATGCCCAGACTTCCCTCTCCCCGGCCACTTCTTCTAGCTCTTCCGGGAGAATCCCAAGGCGTTCCCAGGCCAGTCGAGAGACATAGTCCCCTCCAGCGTGTCCTGGGTCTTCCCCGGGGCCTCCTCCCGGTTGGACGTGCCCGGAACACCTCACCAGGGAGGCGTCCAGGAGGCATCCTGATCAGATGCCCGAGCCACCTCATCTGACTCCTCTCGATGCGGAGGAGCAGCGGCTCTACTCTGAGCCCCTCCCGGATGACTGAGCTTCTCACCCTATCTTTAAGGGAAAGCCCAGACACCCTGCGGAGGAAACTCATTTCAGCCGCTTGTATTCGCGATCTCGTTCTTTCGGTCACTACCCATAGCTCATGACCATAGGTGAGGGTAGGAACATAGATCGACTGGTAAATTGAGAGCTTCGCCTTGCGGCTCAGCTCCTTTTTCACCACGACAGACCGATGCAATGCCCGCATTACTGCGGATGCCGCACCGATCCGCCTGTCGATCTCACGCTCCATTCTTCCCTCACTCGTGAACAAGACCCCGAGATACTTGAACTCCTCCACTTGGGGCAGGATCTCGCTACCAACCCTGAGAGGGCACTCCACCCTTTTCCGGCTGAGGACCATGGTCTCGGATTTGGAGGTGCTGATTCTCATCCCAGCCGCTTCACACTCGGCTGCGAACCGATCCAGAGAGAGCTGAAGATCACGGCCTGATGAAGCAAACAGGACAACATCATCTGCAAAAAGCAGTGACCCAATCCTGAGCCCACCAAACTGGACCCCCTCAACACCCTGGCTGCGCCTAGAAATTCTGTCCATAAAAGATATGAACAGAATCGGTGACAAAGGGCAGCCCTGGCGGAGTCCAACTCTCACTGGAAACGGGTTCGACTTACTGCCGGCAATGCGGACCAAGCTCTGGCACCGATCGTACAGGGACTGAACAGCCCTTATCAGGGGGGCCGGTACCCCATACTCTCGGAGTACCCCCCACAGGATTCCCCGAGGGACACGGTCGAATGCCTTTTCTAAGTCCACAAAACACATGTAGACTGGTTGGGCAAACTCCCATGCACCCTCCAGGACCCTGCTAAGGGTATAAAGCTGGTCCACTGTTCCGCGACCAGGACGAAAACCACACTGTTCCTCCTGAATCCGAGGCTCGACTATCCGACGGACCCTCCTCTCCAGGACCCCTGAATAGACTTTTCCAGGGAGGCTGAGGAGTGTGATCCCTCTGTAGTTGGAACACACCCTCCGATCCCCCTTCTTAAAGAGGGGGACCACCACCCCGGTCTGCCAATCCAGAGGCACTGTCCCTGATGTCCATGCGATGTTGCAGAGGCGTGTCAGCCAAGACAGTCCTACAACATCCAGAGCCTTGAGGAACTCCGGGCGCATCTCATCCACCCCCGGGGCCCTACCACCAAGGAGTTTTTTGACCACCTCGGTGACCTCAGTCCCAGAGATGGGGGAGTCCACCTCTGAGTCCCCAGGCTCTGCTTCCTCATTGGAAGGCATGTTAATGGGATTGAGGAGGTCTTCGAAGTATTCCCCCCACCGACCCACAACATCCCGAGTCGAGGTCAGCAGCGCACCATCCCCACCATATACAGTGTTGACACTGCACTGCTTCCCCTTCCTGAGGCGCCGGATGGTGGACCAGAATCTCCTCGAAGCCGTCCGAAAGTCAATCTCCATGGCCTCCCCAAACTCCTCCCACGCCCGAGTTTTTGCCTCAGCAACCACCAAAGCCGCATTCCGCTTGGCCTGCCGGTACCTATCAGCTGCCTCCAGGGTCCCACAGGACAAAAGGGTCCTGTAGGACTCCTTCTTCAGCTTGACGGCATCCTTCACCGCCGGTGTCCACCAGCGGGTTCGGGGATTGCCGCCACGACAGGCACCGACCACCTTACGGCCACAGCTCCGGTCAGCTGCCTCAACAATAGAGGCACGGAACATGGCCCATTCGGACTCAATGTCCCCCACCTCCCTCGGGATGTGGTCGAAGTTCTGCCGGAGGTGGGAGTTGAAGCTACTTCTGACAGGGGGCTCTGCCAGACGTTCCCAGCAGACCCTCACAACACGTTTGGGCCTACCACGCCTGACCGGCATCCTCCCCCACCATCGAAGCCAACTCACCACCAGGTGGTGATCAGTTGACAGCTCCGCCCCTCTCTTCACCCGAGTGTCCAAGACATGTGGCCGCAAGTCCGACGACACGACCACAAAGTCGATCATCGAACTGAGGCCTAGGGTGTCCTGGTGCCAAGTGCACATATGAACACCCCTATGCTTGAACATGGTGTTCGTTATGGACAATCCGTGACGAGCACAGAAGTCCAATAACAAAACACCGCTCGGGTTCAGATCAGGGGGGCCATTCCTCCCAATCACGCCCTTCCAGGTCTCACTGTCATTGCCCACGTGAGCATTGAAGTCTCCCAGCAGAACGAGGGAGTCCCCAGAAGGTATGCCCTCTAGCACCCCCTCCAGGGATTCCAAAAAGGGTGGGTACTCCGAACTGCTGTTCGGTGCATACGCACAAACAACAGTTAGGACCCGTCCCCCCACCCGAAGGCGAAGGGAGGCTACCCTCTCGTCCACCGGGGTAAACCCCAATGTACAGGCTCCAAGTCGGGGGGCAATAAGTATACCCACACCTGCTCGGCGCCTCTCACCGGGGGCAACTCCAGAGTGGTAGAGAGTCCAGCCCCTCTCAAGGAGATTGGTTCCAGAGTCCAAGCTGTGCGTCGAGGTGAGTCCGACTATATCTAGCCGGAACCTCTCAACTTCGCGCACTAGCTCAGGCTCCTTCCCCTTCAGAGAGGTGACATTCCACGTCCCAAGAGCCAGTTTCTGTAGCCGAGGATCGGACCGCCAAGGTCCCCGCCTTCGGCCACCACCCAACTCACACTGCACCCGACCTCCTTGGCCCCTCCCATAGGTGGTGAGCCCATGGGAAGGGGGGACCCACGTTGCCTCTTCGGGCTGTGCCCGGCCGAGCCCCATGGGTGCAGGCCCGGCCACCAGGCGCTCGCCATCGAGCCCCACCTCCAGGCCTGGCTCCAGAGTGGGGCCCCGGTGACCCGCGTCCGGGCAAGGGAAAACGCCGTCCAAAATTGTTTTTCTTCATAGGAGGTTTGTTTAACCGCTCTTTGTCTCATCCCTCACCTAGGACCAGTTTGCCTTGGGTGGCCCTACCAGGGGCATAAAGCCCCGGACAACAGAGCTCCTAGGATCATTGGGACACGCAAACCCCTCCACCACGATAAGGTGACGGTTAAAGGAGGGACTATTTTTTCCATAAGAAATAATGGAAATACCCTTAATGTGTTCCGAACCTCACACAGCAACACTTCCTTAACCTTTTCATAATAAAAAAGGGTTGTATAATGTGCATAATTTACCAAAACAAAACCAAAACACCAATAATTTTTCTAATGTACTAACCAAAAAGTTATAAAAAGGTGCCTAGCCTACCAGAAACAACAATTTCATACTGTACTCACCATTTAATTTGACATCTTTGGGCTGCAGGAAGGGAGGAGGAGGAGAATAAAATGGAAGGTGGTTATTGTTTGGAAGGAGGCTCCTTATACAAATCTTTTCTTTGTAAAATTTTCGAGATGGTGGATTTCGACATGCTGTACATATTAGCGAGATCGGTCACACGAACACCACTCCCATATTTCCGCACAATTTCCTTCTTCGTTTCGATTGTGATTGCTTTCTTTACCTTCGTTACCTTCTCTTCCTTCCTTAGCAATTATCGAAAAAAATTATATAAATCACTGCACTGACCGAAATTACGTCCACAAACACATGTATCTGGGCTCCGACTGACGCTTACAAACGCTCTCGGCTGTTTGTTTACAGTCGCGCAAGCGGATACACATCACCGCATTCAGGTCGTAACGCAAGATATTGGTCGTAAATCAAAACAAAAATTTTGGTCATAAATCAAGGTGTTCGCCTGTCAGGCCGGTCGTATATCAAGGGTCGACTGTATCTTAATTAATAAAGATTCTTTGTGAGACTTGTCTCTACATGCCAGAGGTTTTACATTTTCCCTCTCTTGTGAAGCCATTTAGATATTTCTTGAGAGTTTCTTTGTATTTTAAACTTTTAAAGCCTAGATAGGCCAAGGCAGCAGGTAGTAGTTGGGGCTGACTGACTTGGGGTGATGGTAATTCTGGGCAAGTCTGTGAAGGCTCAAGTCCACTAGGGGAGTTTCTTGGATGCTTTGTATCCTTTTTGCCCTGTTTGGAACTCCAACTCATGACAAGTTGTTTTTGCCATCTGCAGTCAGGATTAGGGTATCGACCCAGTGTCCCTGAAACTGTAATTACCAGGTTCAGAAAATGGAAGGATGGATGATTTAAATGTCATTTAAATGATTTCAGGTGTATGGTGGGCCAGTGGAAAATTGTCAGGTCAAAATACCAAGAAAGGGCATAAAAACAGGAGATGAATTAGAGGCACTCAAAAGAGTATATGATTTTAAAACTAGACATAAACAGGGGGTCATGTGTAAATTCCTTTTCAGTGTCCTTTTTGTTCATTTTGTTCATTTTTGTTGTTGTTTGTTCTGTTATTTGTATAATTACACATTTGTTATCTATTTTGTTTATTATATACAGTAGTTTCTATTAGTGCATGCATGTTGTGCCATGTCCCTACTGTTTTGTGGGTGGTTCCCCAAGAGGTGGGACCATCTGTCAATCTCTGTTGATGGACAACTCTATGCCCTAAAAAGGCACATGTGCTTGCAGGTTGGTGACTTTTCCTTTTTCCTGTTGCTATTTATTTGCTGTGACACATGAGTCGCTGTCTTGCACCCAAGAGAAGACATCGAGTCAAAAGGCTTCAAGAAAACCAACTTTGTTTCAATTAAATCAGGTGTTTATTCAAACATGAGCTACCACTTTAATACACATAGACATAGCAAGCAAGCAGTGATGGAGCCAAGTCAGTGGCCGGGTTAGACTGGTCCCCACATCAACCATTGGGTGACAGGTGTGTTAAGCGGAGAGGCTGCAGCTGCAGTTGACTTGGCGATGGACAAGCAATCCCTGCCTGTGTTAACAGACTAATGGCACATAATGCAGCTGGGGGGTTTGTCGGGGTCTCAGCAATTTTACATTGCACTTACTGGCATTTGCCTCTTTTGCTTCTGTTTTCAGGATTCTGATTTCTGGATAGTATTTTGGGACTTGTTTCTTTTTTGGCAATTCTTTTTTTGTGTTTTTGGGCATTTTGTTATATTATAGGATTTTTTAAAAACAACTCTCCTTTTATAAAGATTCCTTTTTTACCCTATCACTCCAGAGGTTTACGATTATCCTCCCTCTGGTGGGTCCTGGACTATATTTTGGGATCTTCTCTTGCATTTTTGAACTTTTGAAGCTAAGTGCATTTTGGCACAGTGTAGGCCAAAGCCAGCCACTAGAATGGGAGGTCAAGCTGTCTATGGTGCATCCTCTCTGGGTTTGGCAATTGTAAATTATGGCCTGCTTCACTAGGTAGTCTTAGAGGCCTCACACCACTTTGGCTATTTCGGGTGAGTGGATCACAACACCAAGATGAAGACACAAAAATAAAAGTCAAAATAAACATATCAAAAGAGATTCCCAGTGATAACTAGTTTTTATTTTCCTCAACAAGATTTTTAAAAAAAGTATATTACTATTTTAAATAGTCAGGTGTAATAATGACATCTAATCGTGTGCCAGGTAGTGAATGCTGCAGTCGACAACTGCAGCCGTGAAATAATGTGGTGGCAAACATATGAAAATTAAAATCATAATGGAGGCCAAGTAATAGTGAAAATAACAATAATAGTTTAAATCATGATAATAATTGTGTAACAATTAATAAATTATGATGTACTGCATACTGAAATTTACAAACATCCAGCCATGACAAAGAGACCCTCCAAAGATGTGCCTTCAGATCGACAGTTACATTATCAATTATGTATTTACACAATATACATTCATTCAGTCAGTCAGTCAGTCAGTCATTGTCCAACTCGCTATATCCTAACATAGGGTCACGGGGGTCTGCTGGTGCCAATCCCAGACAACACAGAGCACATGGCAGGAACAAACCCCGGGCAGGGCGCCAGCCCACCGCAGGGCACACACACACCAAGCACACACTAGGGACAATTTAGGATTGCCAATGCACCTAACCTGCATGTCTTTGGACTGTGGGAGGAAACCGGAGCACCCGGAGGAAACCCACGCAGACACAGGGAGAACATGCAAACTCCATGCAGGCAGGACCCGGGAAGCGAACCCAGGTCTCCTTACTGTGAGCTAGCATTCATATTCCATAAATTAGACTATGTTTGATTATAAGGCAACCAGTAAGCAGTACTTTGATTTTTTTTCTCTGAAGTTTAAGAATTATCAGCTTTATAAGCATAAAGAAATAAGAAATTATAGAAAAGTTTACTTTAACCTTGTAAAATGTGTTATTATTATTACCTTACGAAATTTACCTTACTTTGAATTTTGGTTTACTTAAACAGGAACATTTTTTTAGAAGGCAACAACCAAGCTCAACAGAAGTGTGCTGTTCTGGCATGATTTTGAAAGTCTTTATATATATATATACAGTAAATGGCTCACTTGACAGGTGGCAGTCTTTACACGCATAGAGTATGTGCGTCTGATCGTTTCATTTGCACTGCTTTGTGTGGAAAAAAAAAAGTATGACTTGCCAGACTACTAACATATTGTCTCTCTCGATGAGTAAATATGCCAATTCACACAGCCACGGCCCGTGCAATCATTGTGCTTTGAACTGTCAGTCTCTGTGCTTCATAACGTGCCTTGTGATGGCGTGCTGTGTGAGCGGAGATTTAAATCACAACTAGACAACTGTTAACATCACCGTAGTGTGATAATCAAAAACATTTTCTTACAAAAAAAAAGAAACGTTTGTGGGTTTCCTATACGGTGTCCCACTAGTTAGCATGGCCATGAGAATGCCCTGTAATGGAATGATGACCTATAACAGGCTGTTTTCCTTTTTTTTAATTTATTTTTGTAAATTAAGTATATCTCATTGTTGCCTGGGTTTATTTGTATAATTAAGGTACGAAAGCAAATGTTTTAATGCATTTCAAATATTGACCCTTTTGTAATTGCTGACTGAAATGCAAATGTCCTATCAGTTGGCCATCTCCACTAACCCTTTATCAATTTCTTGGCTCTTATGAGTGAAGAATTTGCTCTTTTTTGTCTGATTGGATTGCATAATTGGAGTAACCCCTTGCTGGATTGAAACTATGAATGCTACTTTTTTTGTTTTTCTTGGTTTAGTGCAGCGTTCACAAATAGATGTTTAACTCCGCTTATAGACGTCATGTGCAGTTGCTCAGGGTGGAATCTTGCCATGGGATAGCATGGGGTGTCCACACCAAAAAATTCGGAATGGTGATTACAGCCTGGACCGGTCAATCCATAAGGGGTACTGTTAATGAAATGTTAAGGGGTGCAAAGTCTGGACACCAAGGGGCTTGTGCACTGCAAAGTCTGTGTTATGTAACTGAATGGGCCAGACACCAAGTGGGACACATGCCCATACCCCCCCCCCCCCCCCCCCCAATGTCACTGAAGTCTAATCCCACCCCTACCACTTTCCTTAGTTTCCAAGCAATGGGCTTTGGCCAGCACTGAACTGGATGGTTTGTTGAAAAACTGAATCAATGAAGAGCATCTACAGTGGAGGGACGGTGGCATACAGGCACCACTACAGTAGACACCACAAGTGATGATATTTGATAGGGATGGTTCAAAGTTGATTCATTCAACATTTATTCAGAATTGCTACAAATTATGTTGCCGTACTGACATCAAAGCTTAAAACTAAGTGCCTAAGGGAAAAAGTACTTGAAACTGCCTGCCTGTTTAAGTAGGACATCAAGTTTAAACTAGACAATGAGATCATGTATAACATTTAACTTTGTATATTGATCTCTGATAACAGTTGACATATAAGAAGTCTTATTTATATGAACCATATATATATATATATAGATAATATATATATATATATATATATATATATATAGTATATATATTATATATATATATATATATATATATATATATATATATCTATGGCACCCTGCCCGGGATTGATTCCTGCCTTGTGCCCTGTGTTGGCTGGGATGGCTCCAGCAGACCCCCGTGACCCTGTGTTCAGATTCAGCGGGTTGGAAAATGGATGGATGGATATATATATATATATATATACTAGCAAAATACCCGCGCTTCGCAGCGGAGAAGTAGTGTGTTAAAGAGGTTATGAAAAGTAAAGGAAACATTTTTAAAAATAACGTAACATGATTGTCAATGTAATTGTGTTGTCATTGTATGAGTGTTGCTGTCATCTATACTAATAAAAGGCAAAGCCCTCACTGACTGACTGACTGACTCACTCATTCATCACTAATTCTCCAACTTCCCGTGTAGGTAGAAGGCTGAAATTTGGCAGGCTCATTCCTTACAGCTTACTTACAAAAGTTAGGCAGGTTTCATTTCGAAATTCTACGTGTAATGGTCATAACTGGAAACCTGTTTTTTGTCCATATACTCTAATGGAGGAGGCGGAGTCACGTATCGCATCATCACGTATTACGCCTCCTACGTAATCACGTGAACTGAAAACGAGGAAGAGATTTACAGCACAAGTCAAACGCGGGAACGAAGGTAAAATGACGTTAATTGTTGACTGTCTTTTAATACTGTGTACTTATTGAGTGTCTTTTAATACTGTGTAAGCATACATATTAACACATGTGCAATTAAACATGTGCATTTACGGGGTGATTTCTCAGGCTTAAAAGCTCGCCTTTTATTAAAAAGGTAAATGCAAACTCTTTTCGTTCTGAAGGGCACAAACCACGTTAGATTTCAGCCGTTAAATGCACAAAAATGTCAGTACACCAGATAAATAAGCGCAACATATTATCAGTTGTATTGTATGCTTACAATACATATAGAAATGTGTTAATCATTAACTAATATTATGGGATGGTGTTTTTCGACTCGCGCCTTGATTTAAACGATTGCATGTCTTGGTGGTTTGCGTAGCTTATTGTCAATATTTACACCTCTTTTTAAGACTTAATTTGAAAAGGTTTTCTTTTCTTCTTATTAAAATTTAAAAGCAATAGTTCACCGCTGCAAAGCCCCTCTAGCGCTGACGTCCGACGTTCGATTACCGTAAGCGAGTGCAGTGAGTGTGTACGCCTGATGAGCCAAGAATAAGGGGGAAACAGGTGTCGCGTACTCTTTGCATTATTTGACAGTAAACTATTTTCATCCATTCTATGATCTGCTTCTCACAACTGAAGGCACCCGTGGCTGATGTTACCTGACTTGCTGGCCAACCATAAGTGTTACCTGGTAGGTAACCACCCACTCACTTCACTCCAAAACGGGAATCGAACCTCGGACGTCAGCGCTAGAGGCGAAGCCCCTAAAATTTGCGCCACGGGTGTGTGGTTCGTTTATTTTGACAGCATGTAGATCAGGGTATTTACATTCACGGCATTCGTAGTCTGATTCACAATCTGATTGTATGGGTGGTTAACCTACCAGGTAACGCTTATGGTTAGCCAGCAAGTCAGCTCGAAGTGATCACTCGAGTGAACACAGCTTCACAAAAAAAACAGATCCTTACAAACTGTTATTGGTATTTTTCCCTCAATTTTAAAAGGTTTTCTTTTCTTCTTAATAAAAATTTAAAAGCAGTACTTCGCCCGTGCGAAGCGCGGGGATTTGAGCGACTGACGCATACAGACATATTCATGAGTGCAGGTACTTCGGAAGTAAAGCACCGTGTAAACCTAAACTTTAATTAAGTTCATAGACCTACAAAAGGTTGCCATTGATTTGAGGCAAGATTGCTTTTCTCATGTACAACTATACGTTGCATTCTAACAGTAAGCTTGCACGGCTTGGTCATATACAACCTGAGTGCTGAACTGACACGTCGTATACAAACAGAACTATAACAATCGTAATAAACAAACAAAAAAAAAAAGCAAAGAACCCTTGGATTTAATAAAAAGGCTCTTTCCTTGGCGAAGCAAGGAAAAAGGAAGACCTTATATGGCGTTCGTTTATAAACAGCGGAAAAGCTGTGTTAAGGCTGCTTCACAAAAAAAACCGATCCTTAACAAATTGCTATTTGGATATTTTCCCTCAATTTAAAAAGCTTTTCTTCTTCATAAAAATTTAAAAGCAGTACTTCGCGGGGATTTATATATATATATATAGAGAGAGAGAGAGAGAGAGAGAGAGAAGAGAGAGAGAGAGAGAGACGATGAGAGAGAGAGAGAGAGAGAGAGAGGAGAGAGAGGAGAGAGAGAGAGAGAGAGATAGATATTATATATATAATATATATAGATATCATATATAGATATAGATATTATTATATATAGATATAGATATATATATATATATGTATGTATGTCTATATATATATATATGTAAGCTTATAAGTACTTGCCTTACTTCTCTTTAAGAAAGGAAGATGTAATGATACTTGATTTAAACGATTCCATGTCTTGGTGTGTTTGCATAGCTTATTGTCAATATCTTTACACCTGTTTTTAAGACTTATTGACTGAAACGGGCTTTCACGAAAAAAGTTAGGGCTTTGCTACAGGATACACCCTCCACAAGTTAAGCAAGTAAAAATAAAAAGTGTATATTTCTGTTTTATTTAAACCTTTTAAGTTTGTATGCATAGCCCCATTTGGCTGTTTTAGTTTTTTTTTTCTTTCTTCAGTAATATTTAATCTCCTTAAAGAAAAAGAACTTATGCATTTTACTTTTTTTGTATCTCTTTAGTAATATTTTAGTGTAAAAGGATAACCAGTATTTAAACCTTTTATGTTACTTTATAAAGTTATTTTACACAATGTTGAAAAATTAATAAGAAAGCTACATAATTTGGCAGCTGCTGCTTTAATTTTCAATGAAATGAAAAAAGCTCTCCAAGAGAAAACCTCAATGAAGAAGAAACAGTTTGCAAATATATATATATTTACATATGAGTTATATATATATATATAATATATATATATATTATGTGTATATATATATGTGTTTATATATATATATATATTATATATATATATATTATATATATATATATATGTGTGTAGTATATATATATATTATATATATGTGTGTGTATATATATTATTATATATATATATGTGTGTATATATTGATATATATATTTATATATATATATATATATATATACTATATATATATACTATATATAATATATATATAATATATAATATATACCAAAATACCCGCGCTTCGCAGCGGAGAAGTAGTGTGGTTAAAGAGGTTATGAAAAATAAAAGGAAACACTTTAAAAATAACGTAACATGATTGTCAATGTAATTGTGGTGTTATTGTTATGAGGGTTGCTGTCATATATATATATATATATATAATATATATATATAATATATATATATATATTTATATATATATACACCACACACACACAAAAATATATATACATATACACATATATATAATATATATATATATATACCACATATATATATATATATATATACACATCCACATCAACA